>NC_089230.1:75706634-76346634 GCF_963924675.1 Phocoena phocoena | reverse complement strand
TGAGAATTGGGTGGCTGTTGGATTTTGCCAGAGTTTCATCCCCAAACTGCTTCTCAGTCTCCCTGGGAAAATTCGTGTTTGGGTCCCATGAAGGCCAATCATTCCTAAGACTGTATTTCCAGCCTTTAGCTTCTCCCAGTAGATATCCTGCAGGGACCTCAAAATTCACATGTCCAAGGATTAATTTTTCCATCTCCTATCACTTGTTCCACTTTCCCTATCCCAGTTAATATCCAAGCAGAAAGTTCAAAGCTACCTTCAGCTTTCCCACCTCCAAACACTTGAGCCATGTAACTTAGGTGAGTTATCTCACCTGTCATGACTTAGCCTGAGTTTCCCTCAGTTGCCAGAAAGGTACCTTTCTTCTCAAGTTAGTGATGAGTAGAGAGGGTTCAAACCGTGGCCTGGCACTAGTAAATGCTCAGGAGATGGTGGTGGTTTCACGAGTATTCCTCACTGGATGACTGCACAGGATTCGAATCCACCGTCCTGAGGGCAGAACTTTCCCACTTTTTCCATGCTTACTCTCTGCTCCTTTCAGGGCCTGGGAGGGGGCACAGTATATAATCATTTACCTATTGTAGTTTTCCTGTCCCTGTGTCGTCACTGTGTGTTGGGTATGTGGGGAGCAGAAAACTTGTCTATTATTTTTAATCAATGTTTTTTTATTGAAGTATAGTTGATTTACAATATTGTGTTAGTTTCTGGTGTACAGCAAAATGATTCAGATATCTATATCTATATATTCTTTTTCAGATCCTTTTACATTATAGTGTTTCACAAGATATTAAATATAATTTCCTGTGCTATACAGTAGGACCTTGTTGCTTATCTATTTTATATATAGTAGTGTACATCTGCTTTTTTTTTTGCCACACACAATATATTAAATGAAAAGTGTACATTATAAGACAGTATGAATAGTATACTCCATTTTTTAAAAGTTTGTAAATAAGCATACTTATGCATAGAGAAAATCTGAAAAGTATATATGCCAAATATAAAGTGATTATTGCTCATGGGGTAGACTGTGGGAGATTTTTTTTCCCTTTCTGCTTCTCTGTGATTTCCTAAAAAGACAGTGGTGCCCCTGGGCTGCTCTAGAGCCCCAGGTACTAGAGGTGTCCTGCTGTGGAGCCATCCAGGCCCTGCTTACCCAAACCCAAGTCAGGTGGCAGGGACATCTGAGGCCACTGGGCATGCAGCCCTGGGAGACCCAGGCCAGGGGGCTCCTTTCCCCCCTCTGCAACACCACTCCCTTTCCTCTCCTAATTTATCCCTCCCGCCCTTTGGTAACCATAAATTTGTTTTCTATGTCTGTGACTCTGTTTCAGTTTTGTAAATAAGTTCATTTGTATCATTTTTTAGATTACACCTATAAGTGATATCATATGCTATTTGTCTTTCTCTGACTTACTTCACTTAGTATGATAATCTCTAGGTCCAACCATGTTGCTGCAAATGGCATTGTTTCAGTCTTTTTTATGGCTGAGTAATGAGCCATGGAGAAAAGTGGCGACTAGTGTATTTTGCATGTGGTTGGAATGTGAACTGTGTTAGGAGGTGGAGTATAGTAGATGGTTTCCCAAAATGGCGGCATCAATATTCCCCATCCCATGAGCTTTTCACAAGGTGATTCTGCCACTTCTCTCCTCAAGAGGTAGTGCCTATTTTCTCTCCTCTTGAATCTGGGCTGGCTTCGTGACTTGCTTTGACCGATAAAATGTGACAGAAGTGACATAAGTCTTATAGTTTCACATAAAAGATTTTATAGCTGAAATCCTCCAAGAATGTTGCCTTGAGCCCACCATACTGTAAGCAATGTGGAGAGGCTACCTGCGGTGAAGATCAATGTGCCGTGGCCGACAGCCTCCGCTGAGCCCAGTCCCCAGCCCATCCGCCATATGGGCACAGCCCCGTGAACGGTGCTGGGAGAGATCGGCGGAATCACCCAGGCAACCCACAGAATCGTGAGAAAAAAAATAAGCTGTTGAATGATTAGTCATGTGAATGAATACGTCCATAATCTTGTTCCCATCTTCTTACAGTTTAATTTCCTACCCCTCGCCCTTGACGTTGCATAAGGAATTATTTAGACAAATATTAAGATTTTAAGTTTCTTCATAGAGTATTATCCAAAACCACCTTGAATTTTCAATGTTTTGGTAAAGCCGTAATATTCATAGCGGATTTTTAAATGTGGGGAATTGAGACAATGAATACCCAGATGTTAAGTGCCAAGATGAAATCCGTGGCGTGGGAATTCAAACAGCTGAACAAGCAGGGTTATCATCCATTGACTGTGGGCACCCAGGAGAGTCAAAATGTGAAGAAAACTTTGAACATGTGTGGTTGATTATATCAGTGTGATCAAACACACTCAAAAGAGAGATGATCCCTGCTGAGCCAATCAGGAAACGAAAACAAGTGTCTGAAAACATTACGGCAGAGTTGGTCACTAGGAAGCACATTTCACCTTGAGATGCAATCTTGGTGGAAAATTTTAGTTTGTACTTCTTCTCCGGGACATAAAATTGCTGACTTAATCATATTAATCCCCAGTGGGAAGAAACCAAAGGCTTCTCATTTAAAATAAATAATAATGTAATAAATGTTTTAGAGTACTGTTGAATTGGTCTTCAAAACCTGACTTTGCAGGTTGGGGAACTGATGCTGAAAGGCCTTTTCAGAGGTGGGAGATGGGCGGGTAGAGAGGCTGACTGAGGAAGCGCTCACAAATCACTGGGCATCCTATTGATCCAGGGTGGAGGCTGCAGAGAATCCTTTCTGCTATAGGAGAAGACAAGTCTGCCCTGCCTAGATCTCCGGGTATCCAACCCGGAAGCCTCAGGACAATCCTTACACAAGATTTTTAGGTTTTAGTTGGTGGGGCATGTATTTTGTTCTCCTAACTCTTCTTAGACACATACATACCTGTAGCTACCTTCTTTCCTATTCTTGGGTCTCTGAAAACTTATTTTCTTCATGTTGGGCATTAGATACCCTTGCCGGAAGAACTCAGACCTTTCTGCTGTCACGATAAGGCTTACACTGCATTTCCCTTGCCATGCTGAGAGCTGCTGAGTAGTTATAACTGGGGTGGACGCTAGTGCATCAGAAAAACAACTTGACCTTTGGTGTCTGGCTGGCTGGCTGGCAGACCCTTTAGAAGTCATTTGCTTTTTGGTTAAAATGTCACAAGTTACTGTGTCAAGGAAATTTGATCTTTGGCTTTTCTGAAATCAGAAACCCAGATTCCCCCTTCTTTTCACTAAGTACCATATTTTTTGGTCAGGAAAAATTTCCTTTTTCTGATGAGTTTATATAAATGAACATCTTTTGTCATTTACTTACACACCAAAATCTGGATGGGAAGTTCTGCTAGTAGTAAACGTTAAGTAATGCCATTACCTATTACCACATTTTTTTTTAAAAGAAAAGAAAACTATTTCAGTTTTGGACGTTTATTATTTTCAGAATTAAACTTTGGGCTCTAGTTTTGAGATAAACATAAATATTTTTTGCTAATTGTTTAAAAGGAAAACACACGTTTCTTCTTTATTGGAATAGAGAGAAGCAAGCACCCCTCTATCTTTAGAATTCTTCAGGCCTTTTTTTTTTTTTTTTTTTGAGGTACGCGGGCCTCTCACTGTTGTGGCCTCTCCCGTTGTGGGGCACAGGCTCCAGACACGCAGGCTCAGCGGCCATGGCTCACGGGCCCAGCCACTCCGTGGCATGTGGGATCTTCCCGGACCGGGACACGAACCCATGTCCCTTGCATCGGCAGGCGGACCCCCAACCACTGCACCACCAGGGAGGCCCCCTTCAGGCCTTTTAAAGAGACTTAGCTGCTAACTTTACTATGAGAATCCCATCCATCTTTCCCCAGCACTCGTTTTATAAGAATGTAAATAACCTTGCTTCCCAACACGCCCTTCTGCACAGAGGCCTGGGCTGTTCCCTGACTCACTCTGATCTGTGTTGATGCAGTTTGGTTCAGCTGGTCCTAAAATTCTCTGCAGTTTGGAGCTTCCTCCCCTTGGCTGATTCCCTGTAGTTTCAAAACCACAGCAGTGGACCTCTAGCCTCGCAACAGAGCATGCATAAACAAAAAGCCAGCAGCCTGACGGACAGATCCAGGGATGGAAAGCAGAGGGCTGGAACCTTAGGCTCAGATGCACAGCTGGACAAACAGCACATGCTGGGCTCCCGGTGTACCTGGCAGAAGGGAGAATTCCTGGCTCTCCTGATTTCTTTTTCTCTTCATTAACATCATCTTCCTCCCTTCTTTAAACCCGCAACCCTGTGAGCACTTCCTCCACGGACCTATGGCCTGAATGGCTATTCCAGCCTTTCTTCAATTCTTCCATCAGAGGCTGGGAGGCACTTCCAAACAGCTCAACCCTAACCATCCTGGGACAGCTGCACCTAGCACACAGGTACTGCACCCTTGGGCATTCCATCCATTATGAGACAAGAAAAGTAGCAGGAGACTGGAAAAGGGTCCTCCCTGGCCTCCTAGGAAGACAGCAACGTCACCTGGGTCAAGGTGTGCCAGGATCAGCTCTTCGGTACCTCTGGCTCTTTCAATCTGTAGTTCATCGTCTGATTATTCATGTATAAGAGTCTCATTTTCCATAGTCTAGGTTCAGTGTCAGCTTCCTGTAAACAGGAAAATTGTCTAACCCACTGAGTTGCCCAAAGGGCCTGGCATATGGTAACTGTTCAAGGCATTCTGACTTAACAG
This sequence comes from Phocoena phocoena, assembly GCF_963924675.1. Taxonomy (NCBI): domain Eukaryota; kingdom Metazoa; phylum Chordata; class Mammalia; order Artiodactyla; family Phocoenidae; genus Phocoena; species Phocoena phocoena. The sequence goes on along the minus strand of NC_089230.1, from coordinate 76,341,887 downwards.
GATCCAGAGACTCCTCCAGAAAGACCACAGTGTAAATTGAGAGTAGGACCGTAATCCCATGCAGCGTCACAACAGTGGTTTTTATAAAGATTCCTAAAGCGTCTCAGCCGTCATTACTCAGGGGGAAAATTCTCTTATGACTTACAAAATCTTTCTTTTGATTTTACTTTTTTTTCTCTTTTTGTCTCTTTTTTTTTTAATTGAAGTATAGTTGATTTACAATGTCGTGTTAGTTTCAGGTATACAGCAAAGGGATTTATATATATTCTTTTTCAGATTCTTTTCCGTTATAGGTTATTACAGAATATTGAATGTTGTTCCCTGTGCTATACAGCAGGCCCTTGTTCATTATTTATTTTATACAGCTTTCTTCTTTTTCTTCCCCCCAGAATTCAACCTAGGAATCCAGCTTCCCATCCTGGCTGTAGGTCAGGACCACCTGGGGTGCTTGCCAGAACCATAGCTGCTCTGCCCCGACCCCCATTCCCCTCACCACCGATTCTGAGGCGTTAGATACGGGATGCAGCTGGAAAATATGCATTTGCTTTAAGTTGCCCAGGTAACTGTTTCATGCCTGGCAAGGTTTGGGTCCACCGGCCCCAGAGAACGCTGAAATGCAGCCGTGTGCTAAACCTCCCACGGCCTGCAAAATTGCTGGGGAGGCCGAGGGTGTAGCACCCTTAACAATCAGCTTCCTATCAGGGTTGGCACAGGGAGGGGTGGAGATTCAGGTCGATCATTTACACTAAACATACATTTACTGTTGGTGCCTCCTCATGGGTAAGCGAGAGAATTTTCCCTCGTGAGATAAGCGCCTTTCCAATTCATGACATTGGACATTAGAATGTGCACTTGAAGCTGGTGGACTGAGTCAAAGGAATGAGTTAAGGTTGGTTGCAAACTAAAAGTTCTATGAGGAGAAAATGTTTATGAAGGGCAGGAAGCATGTACTATTTGAAAAGTCTCTGTTTGCCCACCAAGGCAAACTGCTCAGACACATCCAGCTGAGTCTGACTAGAAGACAAGCAATGGCCATACCCCCATACTGGCTTCGATTCCACAGTGTGCCTGCCTTTCCAGGCCCAGGGTCCTAACCAGCAACCGGCCCTGGCCTCTCCCTGCTGACAGGCATCTCTCCCAATTAGAGGACTCTTCTTTTTTCATCCCTCATATTTCTGTCCAGCCTCATCCAGCCCTCAACAGCACGGTTAAGTCAAGAGAGCCATCTGAGTTGGCGCAATGCTTTTTCTATGGTGATTATCAATGATTCATTCATACGCAGTTGACCCAATAGCCGTATTGAACTAAGCAGTCACACAGCTCTATGTCCATTAGCTGTTAGGATTCCCAAACACTGAATCAGTCATGCCTCAGCCTGGCAGCCTTTATTACATAGTCTTATTTTCCACTAATGCAGCAAATATACTTGTGGACACAAAGTTAAAAGAGACTGGCTAGAATCTTATCATCCATTTATCCACCCAAAAAAGGCAGGCCAGTTAAGTCTCATTTCTCATGTAGCCCAGCAAATGGAGTGATTATTGCGTTTCTGCACATGGAAGCCACATTTCCAATGTCCAATTAGAGAATTTTAGAAATGTCATTATGCAACCCGCTATGGTTTTAGAGATACGCTGCAGTTAATGTCTGCCTTTCCATACCCTAACTTTACGTTTGCTTCTGCAAAGACTGCAAGACATTTTGCTGACATTCTTATTCTGGAGCAAAGGAGGGCACAATATTACTACTCTTTTTTATACTGTTGAAAGATTCCGAAGCTAATTGGGAGAATGAAATAGAAATCGGATGGAAGTCTAAAGTCTAAGTGTTACCAAGTCCAAGCTCGTACTGCTTGCTGTACGACAGGCCAATAAATCAATGGGTTGGGACAAGGAATAGTGATTTTATTTGGAAAGCCAGCAGACCGAGAAGATGAAGAGCTAGTGTCCCAAAAGACCATCTTACCTGAGTTAGAGCTCAGGCTTCTTTTATACTAAAAGGAGGGGAGTAAAGTCAAACATTTCCTAGTTCTGGTCAGCCTCTGGAGGGGATGTGTTCATTTCTTCCTCCCTGCAGTCATTCACAGGTGGGCCTGGTCAGGATGTTTCCTCCACTCTAAGCAAAGGCATTTTAGGGCTTCCCTGGTGGTGCAGTGGTTGAGAGTCCGCCTGCCAATGCAGGGGACGCGGGTTCGTGCCCCGGTCCGGGAAGATCCCACATGCCGCAGATGCGGCTGGGCCCGTGAGCTGTGGCCGCTGAGCCTGCGCGTCCGGAGCCTGTGCTCCGCAACGGGAGAGGCCACAGCAGTGAGAGGCCCGCGTACGATTAAAAAAAAAAAAAAAAAGGTATTTTAGCTTAATGTTCATTACCTGGGAGGCAGGGTTCCCAGCAATGGGCCATTACGTATAATTTAAGCTTATAGGCAACATCCCTCTAGTGATTAACTTATAATAGAATACGGTGGTTCTTCCCTATTACAGAAGATTGCTGCTAACTAGTTATTTAACTTTGGGTGGTTACTTAACTCATTGTGCTCACCTTTCTCAGTCATGCGTTGTTTTCATTCAATATACATTTCTTAAATTATGTGCAAATATTTAGAGCCAAAAGATCTCATAAATAAAGTGGTTCAGGGACTTCCCTGGTGGTGCAGTGGTTAAGACTCTGCGCTCCCAATGCGGGGTGCCAGGGTTCGATCCCTGGTCAGGGAACTAGATCCCACATGCATGCGGCAACTGAGAGTTTGCATGACACAACTAAGGAGCCCGAGTGCCACAACTAAGGAGCCCACAAGCCACAACTAAGGAGGCAGTGAGCTGCAACTAAGAAGCCTGTGAGCTGCAACTAAGGAGCCTGCCTGCCACAACTAAGACCCAGTGCAACCAAATAAATAAATAAATAAAAATAAAGTGGTTCAGGGGTTCACGCTTTTGGCATGGAAGGACAGAGAGGGTCTCATGCATTTGAGACGAATGTGGAGGCTGCACCCTGGGCCTGCCTTGTGCCTGGTGAGGTCACTCTTATCTTCAAAAATGTTCCCAGCAGTTCACGACTTGTGAACTTGATGAATATGGCTCTTTGTTATAGAAACAGATGCTTTTCCTTATTCTTATTAATCACACTGAAATAAATTGTCCAGTGAGGTTCCAGTCAAAAGGCTTGGACTTCATTTTGTGCAGGACAGGTCACTCCAAAAAGTCACTCGCAATGGTATTTTTGACATTCACATTTAGGATCAAGTGATATCTGATTTTCCGGCTCCTCTCTGGCTTCACAGCAGGTCGAAAATGTTTCTCACTAATTATGTCTCAGTCCCATGACTTAGAGCTCATGTTTTGGCCACGTACAGCCTTCTTATACAATGTCTGACATGTCCTGTCTTCCACACAAGGCCTGATAGTATCCAGGAATTGTGTGCGTATCTGTCATATTTCACAGTTCAAGAAAGGACCAGTGTCTGGCACACAAGTAGACCCCCAACAGTGCTGGATAGTATGAAGGAGGAGTGCCCGAATGGACACAATTCCTGCTCCATTCCCTGTCACCACCTGTTTCTTTACTCTTCAGGCCACAGGATCCTCTCCTGCAGAAGGAGGGGTGAGCTTCATGATCTTGGGCCCCATGTCCTGCTTCTACACACAGTCTGACAGAAAATGTTCTGGGTCTGGGAGACGGGAGACCTGGACATGCATAGCACATAGTAGGCATGCACATGAAAATGGATTCACTGAATGGAGCCTGCATTCTAGTCTTGGATTTGTAACTAACTAGATCTTGTGTGATTTGGGTGTAAGGTTCTAAATCTAAGTTTTCCCTCATGTCAAATAGAGGAGTTAGACAAGTTCACCTTGACTACCTTTTTCAGCTCTAAGATTCTATCATTTTATGATTTTATATCCTATCTACCCACAGCTTGGATTCATGGCCTGATCTTCCTGTACGGAGCCTGATAGCCGGTGAACTGCTGCATGAGAGGGTACTAGGGAACCTCTCTGAGTCTCATTATTGTCGCGTACAAAGGTGGACAGCAATCCTTCGGCTGTTTTGTGGCTTGAATGAAATAAGGGACATGAGGTTCCTAGAAACATTCGTGACACATAGAAGGTGCCCAACAAATGAGCGTTGTTGCTGTTTTCATTATCATTATTATTATTATTTTTTCCGGTACGCGGGCCTCTCACCGTTGTGGTCTCTCCCGTTGCAGAGCACAGGCTCCGGACGCGCAGGCTCAGCGGCCATGGCTCATGGGCCCAGCCACTCCGCGGCATGTGGGATCTTCCCTGACCGGGGCACGAACCCGTGTCCCCTGCATCGGCAGGCAGACTCTCAACCACTGCGCCACCAGGGAAGCCTGATTATTAAATAACAGTTTTTCCTCCGCTCTTTTAGCTAACAGAGCTTTGCTAAATCAACTGGCCTTAAATTAACTAGAGTATATAGCTCCAGTCTCTACTCTAAAAATATTCAGTCATGGACTCCACTGTTAGGCAAATCCAGATTCTAATAATAGCTCAGCCACTTACTAGCTGTGTAACCTTAGACAGCTCGGTTAACCACTCAGAACCTCAGTCTCTTCATCTGTAAATTATGTATTATTATGCTGCTTCTGCTGGTTTTCTGTGAGGATTAATTGTATGTAAAGAATCTGGCATAGGAGTGGCTCAAAAATACCGGCTATAATTGCAAGTCCATGGTGTCAGGCAAGGCTGGGCTCAGGTGTTTTAAAAACTTCACCACGCATGGGAGAAAACAAGCATAGTCTATTAAATTCCATTCTTCTTACTGCAGCCTGCCTGATGATTTCTAGCAGCATTCCACATGATGGTTTTATTCCCCTCACACCACCTTATCTGGGAACTTCCAGATTACTGTCAAGGATCTGACAATAAGTAGGTGAGAAAATTTAACCAGTTCCAACAATAAGCATAGTTAGTGCAACCTACTCCCTGTTACAACGCCTAAGTAATCCAAACCAGTTAGTAATACAAAAAATCATTTTGATTTGACTTTGACACGAAGCTTGGATGTTATGGCGACAAACTTCCTCTCTCATCAAGTTCTGCTGGGTATAAAATCAACTGTCATTTCCTGAGTTCACAGCAACTGAAACAAGAAAGCAGCAGTTCAAAAACCTACTTGGTTTCAGAGAAGCCCAGCTTGCTCCGTGTTAAATATTTGCTACAGAACTCCTCCAGCAATCCACGAAATGCACAGAACCAAAACTGTTTACTCATCAAGTGGGAAATGCGTGGAGAATTGACTCTATGAATTCAGCCAGCGCTGGCCAGTCCCACTCACATGCATGTGATCTTCCTGGCCATCTAGAGCCCTGGGGGCAGCCGTCAGGGAACTAGATCCCACGTGCCGCAACTAAGAGTTCACATGCTGCAACTAAAGATCCCGCAGGGTGCAACGAAGATCCCGCGTACCACAACGAAGACCCAGTGCAGACAAATAAGTAAATAAATAAATATTTTTTAAAAGGTTATAGAAAAAAACCCAATATTTCTTGCGTAAATGCATTTGTGGACAGAATCGTTTCAGCAAGCATAGATAGTGCTATGGTCTGAATGTTTGTTTCCCCCCTGCCCCAAATCCACATGTTGGAACCCTAATCCCCACTGATGATGGTATTAGAAGGTGGGGCCTTGGGGAGGTAATTAGGTCATGAGGATAAAACTCTCATAGACAGGATTAATTCTTCTATAAAAGAGACGCCACAGAACTCCCTAGCCCCTTCCACCATGTGAGGACACAGTGAGAAGTCTGTGACCCAGAAGTGGGTCCTCACCTGACCCTGCTGGCACCTGATCTCAGACTCCCAGCCTCCAGGACTGTGAGAAATAAATTTCTGTTGTTTATAAGGTACCCAGTCTATGGTATTTTGTTATAGCAGTCCAAACAGACTAAGACAAGTGGCTTTCTATTCTCACACCATCCTGAATTTTAATTTTGATTTACACTGATCAGAAGTAATAATAAATGGCATTCTACTCTATCCTTTGTATTTTACCCAAAAAATGTCACATTCATCTGGAGCCAGTGCTCTCGGCACCAGAATAAGTGCTTTTCTGCTTCTTGTTCTGCCTTTTAAAAGACAAACAAGGGGCTTCCCTGGTGGTCCAGTAGGTAAGACTCCACACTCCCAATGCAGGGGGCCCAGGTTCAATCCCTGGTCAGGGCACTAGATCCCACATGCATGCCGCAACTAAGAGTCTGCACACTGCAACTAAAAGATCTGCATGCCGCAATGAAGATCCTGTGTGCTGCAACTAAGACCTGGCGCAGCCAGAATAATTAGATATTTAAAAAAATAAATTAAAAAAATATATACAAGGTCGGGCAGTTTATTTAACCTCCCTAACCCTGTAGTTTTTCATCTGCAATATTGAGAAGGCACTTACTGAATTGACAAGAACCATGCACAAATGGGGTACTGATAGTCAGTCTCTGGCTGTGTCACTCCTGGCCTCTATGGCTGTGCCACCATGAATTAGTTTCTTTACCCATGTGTCGTCAGTGCTGAGTGAACAGTGGGTACTTGACAGACAAATGATGAGGAAGAAACTTCTTACTGATAATAAAGTCCTTGAACATTTGTCAAGTGTTCTGTTGTTCCCAAGGCAGGTCCAAATATTTAATGTGGTTTGATACTTTTAGCAGCGCTATGAAGTAGGTATTGCTATGCACTCCTGTAACAGGGAAGAACAAATCTGACTCCTTATTAGATCTGTTTCTTTTTCTTTAAGCTTTGTGCTTTGCAGCCTGTGCTTGTATGCAAAGAATGTTGCCTATAGCCTGGTATGTACAGAATAGCCTATTCTCAAGTCTCTGACCTTTAAGAGTATAACATTTTTCCATTCCTATAAAGATAAAAAGTTGCAGAATGGAGAAAAACATTTCTTTTGTTGGAGGTTTATAGGAACATGGTGACCTGACGTGGTAGACAGCTGCAACAACAAAGGATTCGGGCACCAAGAAGTCTGCAACAAGTAACCCCGCCCCTCCCTTACCTTGCTTTAAAAGTGCTTTGCTGAAACCCTTTGGGAAGTTTGGGGGGTGATGCGGAGCTTGTTTTGGGTCCCATATTCATACTCTGAGTTCTGATTTCTTCCTTGATGATAAAGCCACCGCTTTTAACCAGAAATTGGAAACGGAAATGTTGTAAATGTTGCTTTCCTCATTTTGCTTCATAATAAACACTACATAATGTATCTGATTCTTCTAACTCTCTCATGAAGGCTCTTATAGAAAACACTAAAATAAAGAGTATTCGTCGTCAGTAGCCCGGGGGCTTCCTTCTCAGACCCATTTCTTACTCTGTCCCGTCTTCCTACTTCCCTGTTCCCTTGTGCTGCCTGGCCTCTTTTCTTGCCTGAGGAACAGGTTGTTGCCTTGTTGCCGGCGGGGACAGTGGAGTCGCATTGCCTGGTTCATGGCTCTGCCATTTACTGGCTCCATGACCTCAGCAAATCCCTCAACCTCAGAGTTCTCGCCTTTAAAACGTGGAAACGCGGAGTCACTCACTTCCTAACGTGACTGCAATGAAATGGGCTCACATAAAGAACGCAGCATAGCGCCTGTCCATTAGAAACTGTGCTGTACATGTCAGGTGCTGTGGTCTGTCAGGAAAGGCCCCTGATCAGCTCACCTGGACTAAAGTGTGTCAGACTATTTTTGTTACAGGCGTTTTTACATTTTGTTTAATGCTACGGTCCTCAAACTCTGAGACTCACCGAAACTGCCTGGGAAGCTGTCCACCGGGCTGGGTTCTGAGTCAGTAAGCGTGGGTAGGGCCAGGGCTGCCGCCCTCCAAGCAAGCCTGAGGGGACCGGTGTTCAAAAACCACAAGTATAACAGGAAGAGCAAAGGCTTTGGAGGCAGAGACCAGAGTCGGTTTCCAGTCATGTGACCTGGGACCTGACACTTAACTCTCCACACTACATCCAAAAACTAGGCACAAAAATACCTCTGTCATGGGGTTATTATTCGAAAAAAGTAGAAAGTGTATAAAGGCCCTAGCACCATAGGATCTCAGTGCATGAGGGTAGTGTATGCAGAAGGAACCTCAGAGAAGTTCTAATTAAGTCTCTTTGCATTACAGAAGGAAAAATGGACTTACATGGTTAAATTAATAGATGCTCAAAAGACACTCACTGAAAGGTGACCAGATTTTGCACATCAGAGCTGGGACTTGAGTTTGTCTTTCCTGTGAGAGTCAAACTCAGAACCTTAACAAAACTCCAGGCTCTAGCACTTCACGATAAAGTTCACTCTCATATGTCATGTTATTAGCGTGTAACCCTCTCAGGATCTTTAGAAGGAGTGATCACCACACAGCACTAGATTGGTAATGGTGGAATTTTACACAATCAAGGAGGGAAGTATTACCTACTGTACGATGCTCTGTGTTCAGTATGCAACTGCAGCCAGAGGGCTTCTTCCGAATCCCTCAGCATGACGTTCTGAGCTAAATACTATGCTACCCTAGAAATCTGGTACCGTACCTGCCATCACACTACAGTGAACAATTTCTTGAAGAAGCGGAGGCTAACTGCCTTGTCAGCACAACCCGAAGTGGCTGGCTATTGTCATGAGTATCTCTTCCTTAAAAACGAAATGTTTCTGTTCACTTCCATCCTCAGAGTTGCAAAGAAAATTTGGAAATACTCTACACATTTTGAATTTTAAAGCTGATAGGATCTAAAGAATTGTGCTTTCAATCTTTTTGGACCACAGTGCATAGTAAGAAATACATTTACATATGACCCGGGTCTCTCACACACACACACACACACACACACACACACACACACACACATAAATACATATTCTATTCTATTTCACATTATTTGCATTTATTCTATTTCACATTTTAATATCTGTTAGACCTATTAAGTTGGTTTCTTGATCCATTAATGGGTCATGACCTGAAGTTTTAAAAATACTGCTATAGAGATGACAGTTCGACCTCTCCATGTTATACGGAGAAAAAAAGAGAAAGCCCAGAAAAATGAAGTAACTTATCTAAGGTTGCATAGCAAATAGATTGAGAGAACAGCAAATTCAAAGGCAAAGTGGGCTGAAAGAGGATGTAGGGGAAGTCAGCAAGGATAAGGGAGTTGGGGGGGGGGGTAGAGGTGAGTGAGCCAGTGCGCCAACATGAAGCTCTGTGTGTGCTCACACACACGTGTGCTCACACAAACTCCACAAGCTGTGGGAGCCCAAGAAGCATTTCAAATAGGCAGCTAACAAACAAAGTCTATGTTTTCAGCTTCTGGTGGCCAGGGCACTGAGGATGTAGTGGGGCTGGAGCGCAGGGGAGAGGCAATCTCTCCTCTTAATGCCATACCTTCTCTCCTCCCTCGTAACAGCATCTTTCCGGTGGCATAATCACAGTAGTTAATAATAGTTAACATCCGTTTGGTGCTTCTGACGACCAGGCACTATTCTACGTGCTATGTGGGTACGAACTCAGTCCTCTTAAACAGGTAAAGGCAATTTAGCTGGTAAGTGTCAGAGCCAGGAATCACGGCCAGATACCCCGGCTCCAGAAGCCATGCTAATAACCATCAATGATAAAGACAGACACATGCTGCTGTGGGAGTCTCTTAGGGGGGACCTCATGGAGAACATTCTGGAAACAATGACCCCTGACATGAGTCTTGAAACATGATTAGATTTAGCCAGTTGGAGACTGTGGATGGGAAGGAGGTGATCCAGGTAGAAAGAGCAAAGAGTTGGAGGTGAAAATTGATAGACAACATTATGGATAAGGCAAACAGTTTAGCCTGGCTGGAATGCAGGATGCATGCACGGGTAAGGCAATGATAAGGTGGGCGAGATACGAATTTTATTTGTTTTTGTTCCCCGGCACACAATGTTTGGGGCTCCAAAATGCTGTAAAATGCTATGGCCTCCTTGAAATCTTTCTTCATCCCTGACAGCCAGAGTGTTCCTACAGCATTTGCACTGGGCCTCATGCTGTCGCGCTCTCTGCCTTGTCTCACCCTCTGCTGGGTGGTAAGCATCCCCCCTCTGACCTGAACCTACTGCAGAGCTTTGCACATAGTAGATACTTCCAGTAGATAGTTCCAGGAAGGATTCAAGGCAGCTTCTGAGTACCTAAGTGGCACACTGTATAGAAAAAGCTCTGATTGAAACTGAGATAAGCCCTGAGTCAGGTGTGTTCATGGAAATGAAGTAAGCGTTTCCTGGGTCATGGAGGTCAGTGGCCACAGGAGATGGAAAGGGCAGTTTTTAGGAAGGGCTGGGATTGTAACCCAGGAGAGATAGCAGGCAGGTCCATGGAGCGGAGGCGGGCTAAAACCACTTTCTGATTTGGTGGGACTCCAGCAGCAGAAACACAAAGAGCCCTAGAAGTGACCCAAGGTGGCCTGGAAGTTCATTCCCTGGGAGGGTGTTCCAGTCCAAGAAAGCCACTCCTGGTCCCCTCTCAGGGCTCAGCCTAAAGATTGCTTGTACAAGGGACTGACTCGGGCTCTAGCAGAGGCAGCCCGGAGGACTCGTTATTAATGTCCGCAGGGGATGATGGCCTCGGCACCTGCGCTCAGGCATTCTTGGGTTGCTTGGGTGCCACCCCACTGCTCAGGAGGCCATGAGGCCCATGGATGCTTTAACTTCGGGACCGCCACAGAGGGGATCACGTCCTCCTGGGGTGAGGGCAAAAGGCTTGGGTTTCAGACAATTCGCAAGAAGGCCTAGACTAACTAGGTCATGAGTTTACACCTGGACTGTCCTCCCTGGCTGATGTGCTTAGAAAAAATAAAGGTTAGAGTCCAGCTGAGTGGACCTTATCGCTACGGTGACCTCCGTGAGGCCACTTCTGGGCAGGATAACTCTGCAGCTGGTGGAGTTTATTGGTTAATAAAAGTGCAGGCTTTGGCATGGGGCCCAGAGGCAAATGAGGCTCTGCAGCTTACTGGACAAATCACTTCATCTCTCTGAGCTTGCATGTCCACGTCTGTAAAAGGGGAATAATATCTCTCTTAAAAGAGTTGCTATGAGGATTAAGCGTGATCACACCTGCAAAACGCCCAGTGCAGTAACTGATACCTATTAAACACTCCACAAGTTGTGGTTATTTATTTTGACTTCAAGAACCATTGTCTCAATTTAAAAACAACAACAAACTTAGGGGTTGGGTGATTGTATCATGTGGCAGGTAACTTTACTTTGTCTGCAAAGTAAAGTCTGTTGTTTTCTTTTTGTCTTGAGGGGAAGAATTAAGACCTGGGTGGTAGCACAGTTCAGCTTCAGTGACAATAGCCTTCCTCTTGCGTGGATCCAATTGCTGATACTTCCAAGTATGGTACTTATCTTGCTAAATAAGAAACAGGAGTGTGACACTCATGTTTCTTCAAAGTGCGTACTTACAGAGATGTGCACATGCAAAACATTTCTTAGGACTGATATGGATGTAAATATCATAAGATATCGTTAAGTCAATGTCATAATCATTTCAAAAAGTTTGGCAAGCTCTAGCGTTATATCCATAAATTTATCGAGAGAGATATCAATTTTAATTTTGGCTGTACATATATGTATGTTCTCTTACATAGAGAACTGAATGCTCTATGCTCTGTGTTCTGCTCTTTGGGAGAATTATGAATGATATAGGAAAAATAGTATCTTTGTTAAAACATCTGAAAATAAATTAATGAGGATCAAGATATTAAAAAAAAAAAAAGAGCCATTGTCTCCCCCTGTTTGTGAGCTACAGCACACAACAAACTGTTCCCATCAAAGGATTTCTGGATTTATATTTTTCTTCACATTTTATATTTCTTTTTACAAAATCTGTTTTAAGCCACCCCTGATTTCTTCACGGTTTTATTTTATAAGCACGTGGGCTGAAGCCACCTTCTTTGGCCGTGCTGGTAAGCAGGACGTTTCCTTGGCACAATGTCACCGTGTAGCTCAGGACAGATGGCAGGGCACATACAGCCACAGAGAGACGCAGGGGCCCACTGGAACTGTGATGCTGCACCCGGCCTTGCCCTTGAAAGCCCAGGTGAGACGGATGCTGAAGGGCGACTGTAGCAAAAGGCAGAGGAAGGAGAGACACGGAGGGTGCTGAGGAGTGAGAGGCAAGAATAATAAGAACCAGCGTTTGCTGGGATTCTCAGCTCTGTGGCAGTTCTACCCAAGGTTCTTCGTACACATTTTTCTCACTCCATCCTCGTGATGACTATGTGAGACTAGACTATTATCCTGTTAGGAGGATGTGGGCAGAAGATCCACCTCAGGGATGTCAAGTGACTTGCCTGAGATCACACGGGGGCTTGGCATCCATGCCTTCCTGATTCCAGAGCTCATTCTTTTTTTTTTTTTTTTGCGGTATGCGGGCCTCTCCCTGCTGTGGCCCCTCCCGCTGCAGAGCACGGGCTCCGGACGCGCAGGCTCAGCGTCCATGGCTCACGGGCCCAGCCGCTTCGCGGCACGTGGGATCTTCCCGGACCGGGGCACGAACCCGGTGTCCCCTGCATCGGCAGGCGGACTCTCAACCACTGCGCCACCAGGGAAGCCCCAGAGCTCATTCTTTTACTGGGAAGAACGACAAAGCTTCAAGGAGGTGGTCCTAAATCTTCACCAGCCACTGCACTCAGGGACCAGACCTCATCTTCCTGATGGTCACATTAGGGGGTTGGACAGGTGATCTCCACGATCCCTTCCACCACTCACATGCTGCCTTTGTCACTTTGGGAAGCTCTGTTCAGTGACCCAGGGAAGCAAAAAGAAAATGCATGGAGTATCTATTTACTAAGGGCCAGATATTGTCTCTTACTCTATTCAATTCAAATATGAATTTTCACCCAACTTTTGATTATGAGAAATATCAAAGCCTTGATTCAACAATTATTAAAATTTTGACATATTTGGTTCTTCCATCCCTATCTGTCTCTCTACCAAGCTATCTATCTATCATCTATATGAAGTTTTGAAATGAAGTCATGGACATCTCAAGATTTCACCCCTAAATATTTCATCCTGCATCTCCTTAAGAATAACAATATTTTCTTACATAAGCATAAACCATTATCACACCGAAGAAAATTAACAATAGTTCCATATTTATATCCAAGTTTAATAGCCAGTCCAGATTAAAATTTCCTTGTCCCCAATTGCGTTTGTAGCTTTTGCCTGTGTTTTTGAACCCGGATCCAATCAAGTTTCACTCATTGTATTTGGGTAAGCAAGTTAAACAAGAACAGCCCCTCAAACTTTGCTATGTTTGTTTTGTTTTCTGACATTGACTTTTCTTAGAAGAGTCCAGGCCAAAGTCTGGTAGAATAACCCATATTCCGGATTTCTCTGTTTCCTTGTGGTGTTACATAACTCTCTCCCCTGATTTTTCCTGTAAACTGGAAGCTGGGTCTAAAGACTGGATTGGAATTCTGTTAAACACCTTTGGCAGGGATACTTCATAGGTGATTTGTACTTCATATCACTTCAGTCAGGAGACTCAATGCCAGGTTGAATATGACGCTAAATATGATCTCTTGGCTAAAGTGATAGCCCACAGGTTCTCCCATTGTAAGGATGGGATTCTCTTGAAAATCTGTTTGGCAGGGTGTGGATCATCTGTTCCGTACTTGATAATATACACATCCATTGATATTTAATTGTATATATTGTTCAATTGATAGTTGCAAATTGGTGATTTTCTAAGTTTTCTTTTCTCCTTCATTTCTTTGCAGGCATACCTCTATAAACAAGAGCTTTTCCTTACCTATTGGGGATGAATTACATTTCCTTTTAAAAAGGAAGGGTAAATGCCTCCTTCTCTTTGCTAACTTTCAGAATAAGGAGTTGCTACAGTCACTTTTGATGGTGGCAAATCGGGTTTTTTCTGTCTTTCTTGGAACAGTGCTACAGACTTGTGGCTTTTTATTAATTCCATTTTTATGATCAATTGCACTCATTTTTGGTGCTCAAATTGCCCCAAATCTGGCCAGAGGGAGCTCCTTCAAGCTGGCTGGCTCCTGCATCCTTTGAGATGTCCCCATCATTCTTTGAGCACTTCCCTGCTTTTTGGCACAAGGAAAGGTCCTGGGCTCACCTTGTACTTTCCCGCCCCAGATCCGGAATTAGTCATTTCTCCAAGGAACGCTGGGATCTTTTATTGAAAAACAGTATTTGAAATCCAAGATCTCTGTACTCAGGGAGCTACTGTACTCATTGCCACTGTACTATCATTGCCTGTAAGCTCTTTCAGTGGCTAAAGCTAAGAAATGTATTTAAATCATGAGTTCATACTGATACCCTCAATTCAAATTTCATATTACATGGCTTTTCTTAACTTTTAAAATTTTACATTGTACCTCTTTTCTCTTACATAGAAAAATATGTTTCTAATAACATTTACATATTTACTAATTTGCTATAGTTTACAATAGACATAAAGTAGATTTAAAATGCAAATAGCAGAAAATTACTTGGTGAATTTTAGATGTTGTTTTTGAAGGGGTATTTCTTTTTGTCCTTAGAATATATTCAACTAAAGATGGGCAATAAGAATATTGTGTTCCAGTGTCACTCCAAAGAACTATTTTTCTGTATATATTATGTCATCCATATGATCTATAGCTAGAGTAACTTGTTTTGGTTTGATTTCAAATTTGGTTTGCTTTTATTTTCTTTGTGAGTAAATTTTAGTTTTGAACAGGTAAAACACGTTTGAGCATTTATGTAGCTCAAATTCAAAATTACATAAAAATAGAGTTAAAGAATTCAACTATACTTATCCACATCCCCTTCCAGCTGCCTCTCGTCTTCTCCATCTCTAGGTAACCAACGATTTTATCAATCTGTTGGTTTGATTTTTTTTTTTTTTTTTTTTTTTTTTTTTTGCGGTACACGGGCCTCTCATTGCTGTGGCCTCTCCCACTGAGGAGCACAGGCTCCGGACGCGCAGGCTCAGCGGCCATGGCTCACGGGCCCAGCCGCTCCGCGGCACGTGGGATCTTCCCGGACCGGGGCACGAACCCGTGTCCCCTGCATCGGCAGGCAGACCCTCAACCACTGCGCCACCAGGGAAGCCCGGTTTGATACTCTTTAACTGTACATGGGATTTCCTCTCCCTTTTTACACTAAAGAAAGCACTCTATATTCACTGCTCTGTGCCTTGTTTTCTTCCTCCCTAATGATATTAGGGAGGAAGCTCTTTCAGTGGCTGATATTAACAACATATCCTGAGAATCCATTTGGTACCTAAGTACCTTCCCCATTCTTTTTTGTTACTGCATCCTTGATTCAGCAGTCCTACACTTTTGTTGCTATTTAGTCTCAGAACAAGCGGTTTTGCTCGTGTTGTCTTATTGGTGGCTCTTTTTGCCTTTGTTCGTGCCCTTCTGGTCCTCGTAGGCACTTGAGGTCCTGATGTCTGCTAAGGTTTTCCAGTGGGGTGGAGGCCGGGAACCCAGGTGCGGTTGATTCCCCAAAGAGTCATTTCATCAACCCACTTCCCTTTGGTGGAGATGAGGATAAGGAGGAACCGAACTCAGCTGTTTTCCCTCAGATCCAGCCCCAGGCACCCTGGGCTTTTTCCTGTTTATTTGGAGAGCGGACGTGTAATGAACAAGGGGAGGGTGCAGCTTTAACACAGCTTGGTTTTAACTTCTGGTTTATTCCCTTCCCTTCTCTAGTAGGTACAAATGGGAATCGTTTCCCTCTTGTACTAACTTAAAGGCAATTAAAAAAAGAAAGAAAAACCAAACACAAGATTTTACTGATATTCCTAAGATATACCATTTGGTTGAAGAAAGAGTTTACAGTGCACTGAAGCTGGAGCTTCCATTTTCAAATTTAATGTTTCAGATTTCTCAGAAGAGCTTTAACTATTTAGTACGTGAGTTTTCTTTAGACTGACTTTTTTCCGTGCTCATCTCCAAAACTTTTTTTTTTTTTTTTTTTGCAGTACGCGGGCCTCTCACTGTTGTGGCCTCTCCTGTTGCGGAGCACAGGCTCCGGACGCGCAGGCTCAGCGGCCATGGCTCACGGGCCCAGCTGCTCCGTGGCATGTGGGATCCTCCCAGACGGGGGCACGAACCCGTGTCTCCTGCATCGGCAGGCGGACTCCCAACCACTGCGCCACCAGGGAAGCCCTCCAAAACTCTTAACACACACATTCTCTCCTTTTCTTTTTATGCTGTGTTCCATTCATGAGTCTCACAGGAGCCAGGTTCTGCCTTTTTTTTTTTTTGAGATAAACAAATGTTCTTCCTTTCTTGCTGGGTAATTCTTTTGCAAATATATTCTTTCAAGGTTCATTTCTTAAGTTATCTGTCCTACTTCTGCCCTATTCATTAAAAAAAAAAAGGTGGATAAACCATTTTGGTTAAATTAAAAGTTTTTTGCCTTTCCCTACAACAATTTTATTCTGACCTTTGAGAGTAATATGGCAAAAAGAAATTAATGCAGTGACGTGTGTGTATCATCTAATCCACGCATGCTAGGTGCATGACTGTCGCCTGGCCTGTGAATTACTTAAGCTTCAGCACACGCAGAATAAATTAACCGAGCTCTAAATAGATCACTTATTAGTCCTTGGAGGATAACTCTCTCATAGGAATCTGGAGCCCTGTGTGACGGTCAGCATCCTTTTCAGCCTTGGAGTCAGGAGCAGTGGCAAAGCAATGATGATTTCCTGGCCTCTCATGAGAGAGAAAAGGAGCATGTGTGGGCAAAGAAGAGAGAAGAGTAGAAGTGAGAGCAAGTAAGGAAGAGAAGCAAGAAAAGAATGGGAAGAAAGGAGAGGAATGGAAGATACTGCAGGAAAAGAGCACAAAGGGTCTAAACTATGTTACAGACGTACGTCTGGTGGAAAGAACTCTCCTCTCAGGGTTGGAAACCATGTTTTCCACTTGTGTATCTTCTGCACATGGTGCTATCCAAAGAATCTGAGGTGGGTTGTAAATCAAGAACTTTGGGAAATACAGTGGCTCTTTTTATTAGTAGCTATTATTTACACATGCTTACCATGTACCAGTCCCTTATTCAAGCACTTAGCACAGGTTATGCCATTTAATTGTTACCCCAAGCCTAGGAATTGGATTTTATAATTATCTCAGTTTTCTTGCTGTGGAAACTGAGGCAAGGATGCTAATTAACTTACCCAAGGTCACACTGAGCAAATGACAGTTACTGTTTTTTGCCACTCACCCTGTCTTCCTTGCTCGTAGAACCCCAGTAGTTTGGGTTGGCTATATGCCCACCCTCCACCCCCAAATCCTTGGGGATAAAGACCTAAACCCATCTTGCCTCTGGCACTCTCCTTCCTGATATGTACTTTCCCAGCCTCCCTTGGCCATGTGACCCAGTTCTGATCAAAGAGGTTTAGGGAGAAACACACTGGGGGGCTTCTGGGAAAGCTTTTCCTCTGTGATAAGAGGAAAGCATATTTTCTGACTGCCCTCTTCTTTCTTCCTACTTGGGATGAAGTATGACAATGCCATCCTTGTGGCTGAGGCAGCCACTTTGCAACCACGAGGCAATGAGCCCAAGGAAGAACATCACTATGCTGAGGGTGGCGCAATGGAAAGTGGAAAGCGTCCTGGGCTTTGAGGACGTTGCTGAATTGTGGTGATAAACCTGGATTCACCTCCCTATCCTCTTCTTGTTATGTAATATTTCACATCAAATGTCCCGATTGCTGCCACAAGTTTGTTAGATTCAGCCAAACCTACAGCTGCCTGTATGTCAACTGTTATGGGAACAGAAGTGGATTTTGGACACAAGAAGCCTGTTTCTGTTTTGGGCTGATAGGCTGCTATTCAGTACCACTGAATTCTGTCTGCTTCAGCACCTCCCGCCCTCAACCTTGACTCCACATACACAGTTGTTACGCTTGATTGAGGAACAAAGGCAAAATGTAGCAAACTGTAGGAAAATAGACACTGATGAGATTTTTAAGTACCAAAAATATTACTTATTCTACTAAAACCGGAACAGACATGATACATACTGCAAGTAAACTTTAGATCTTACTACAGAGATTCCTTTCCAAGGACCCATACTCCATGTCTCTGCACTGTTCGCACATAACCACCCACTCACTGGCCTTCGTGCTTCTATCCAGGACTTCAGTTTGTGCTAAAACTGTTTTATTCCACCTCTAATGCACACACTCTTTTATGACTCTTCATATACCCAGCATCTAGTAGAGTGCCTGGTACCTAGTAGGAATTTGATATATATCAGCGGTATGGGATTAAAATCGCATAATATCCCCTCTGTTGAACAGCTATCCAATTTACATGCATCTCAGGAACTACAAAGACATATTCATATTTTTATGGTCCTGAAGGATGATTTCTTAATAATTATTAAACATTTAAAGAAATGCACATTGCTTAAGAGAGGAAGTTTGATAAGTTGCTAATAGAGAGCAGGTGCTCAACAAATAAACCGAACTGAACAGATTGGCTTTTAAAAAGCTACACGTTCGGGGCTTCCCTGGTGGCACAGTGGTTAAGAATCGGCCTGCCAATGCAAGGGACACGGGTTCGAGCCCTGGCCTGGGAAGATCCCACATGCTGCGGAGCAACTAAGCCCGTGCGCCACAACTACGGAGCCTGAGCTCTAAAGCCCGTGAGCCACAATTGCTGAGCCCACGTGCCACAACTACTGAAGCCCGCACACCTAGAGCCTGTGCTCCTCAACAAGAGAAGCCACGACAATGAGAAGCCCACGCACCACAACAAAGAGTAGCCCTCGCTCACCGCAACTAGAGAAAGCCCGCGTGCAGCAACGAAGACCCAACTCAGCCAAAAATTAAAAATAAATAAATCAAATAAATAAGTTAAAAAAAAGATTTTAAAAGCTACACGTTCACCATATGATCCAGCAATCCCACTCCTGGGCATATATCCAGAGAAAACCAAAATTAGAAAAGATACAGGTGCCCCAACGTTCACTGCAGCACTATTTACAATAGCCAAGACATGGAAGCAACCTAAATGTCCATCGACAGAAGAATGGATAAAGAAGATGAAGTACATATATACAATGGAATATTACTCAGCCATAAAAAAGAATGGAATAATGCCATTTGCAGCAACATGGATGGACCTAGAGATTATCATACCATGTGAAGTAAGTCAGACAAAGACAAATATCATATGATTCACTTATATGTGGAATCTAATTTTAAAAAATGATACAAATGAACTTATCTACAAAACAGAAACAGACTCACAGATACTGAAAACAAACTTATGGTCACCAAAGGGGAAATGTGGAAGGGGGATAAATCAGGAACTTGGGATGAACATACACACACTACAATATATAAAATAGATAACCAACAGGGCCTACTGTATAGCACAGGGAGCTGTACTCAATGTCTTGTAATAACCTATAATGGAAAAGAATCTGAAAAAGAATGAATATATGTATAACTGAATCACACTGCTGTACATCTGAAACTAACACAACATTGTAGATCAAGTATACTCCAATAAAATCTTTAAAAAAATAAAAAGCTACATGTTCTGGGAAATGTAAATTGTGGTTCAAGTAAAATAAGGCATTCCCACTACATTGTTTTCAGGGCAAGAAGGATTTAATGGGTTTTTCAGATATGTCTGGTTTATAACCAGAAAGCAATTAACACTAGAAGGACTAGAGCTTCATTATTAAGTCCTTCATTTTGTCATAAACTTAGTGATACCTGGGCCAGATCACAGCTTCCCAGTACAGTGAGTGCATTCACAGAGAAGTCTCATTCCCTGACGTTGGTGTTAAAAGGGATTCCACTTAATGCAAAAATGCCTTCCCTCTAAAAAGATGCTATTTAAACCCGACAGCTCTCATTGCAGTGGAGACCAATGTAGAGTGATGGCTGAAATTTAAGTTGCTCTGAATAAACTGGCTAGAGATAGATGCAAAACTGAGGAAAAGAAGTGGTAACCCAACAAAGGGCTCTATATTTTTTGTTGCCCTTTGATTTTACTTTTTAGGAAAGAGTTGAGAAATTTAAAGGTGAAGAGCTCATTGTTTTTTTCAAAACCATTATAGCTCAAGGTATTTAGAAGTACTCAAAGCAAATGTTCATCATTTCCATTGAGTAGGCCCTTCAAAATCATAGGAAAAGCAATAATAAAAAGTAATAACTGCTACAACAACATCACTTTATATTTGCTTAACCTGACTTTTCCATCTACTCTAATTGAAGCTATATATAAACTTTTTCTTATACTTGCTCTGTTGCAATTATTCTAAATGGCTTTATGCCTAGCATAATGAGAAATTATAATGAACTGAAAACTCATTAGCAATGTATTCATGAGGAATCAAAATAATTTCAAAATTCAACAACCTAAATGTAAATTTTTGTTTATTATAATACGGCATTCATTTATAAAGTACTGAACTAATAATCAAAATATTGTAGAGTATTGGGAGTTCCTCTAATTTGCCGAGAACTACTTAAGCAATATCAACTTTTAACCTTTATCTTGTTATGGTGACATCATCTCTTGATCTGGAATGTAATCTTGGAGGGGGTAGGGGGAGATGTGTACACACACACACACACACACACACACACACACACGTGTGTGTGTGTATATATATACGTATCTCCAAAAAAATTGATTAGGAGAGTCCTACAAGATTAAAAAACAAAATAAAACAATAAAAATAGTCCTTTCCTTCAAGCACCTAGCATACTCTTGTTCAGTTTTCATCTTCCTGAGAAGCCATAATCTCCATGAGGGTGAGGTAGGAGATAGATGGGCCCCCGGGCCAGACAGCTGGTGTTTGTCAAGCAGAGTAAAATTGCAGCTTTGTTCTCACCCAGACACTCCAAGGACAAAGCTGGTGGCAGAAGCTGAGCTCTGCTGAAGTAAAGAGATACGATGACCAGTCCTGAGGCCAAGGAACACTTCCC
Source organism: Phocoena phocoena (assembly GCF_963924675.1). Lineage (NCBI taxonomy): Eukaryota > Metazoa > Chordata > Mammalia > Artiodactyla > Phocoenidae > Phocoena > Phocoena phocoena. The sequence goes on along the minus strand of NC_089230.1, from coordinate 76,320,973 downwards.
TGTCTGCACATGCGCAGGAAGGTTCCTTGGGGGTTAAAAAGGGAGGGGGCACCACCCCATAATAAGTGTGGACATGCACCCACAGGCCTCTGCGGTGGGATCCATCTTGGCAAAAAGTTGCTCGCCCATCTTAGGGAAGGAGGGTCCTAGGACTGGTCAGGTGTGAAAAAAGAAACAAGATAATGGGCCAAAGGTAAACAAAGACTCAGAAGGACTGTCCTATATAAGTGATTCAAATCACCACTTTACTGGGCTCCTCCTTAGAGAGGATGCCTAGCTTCTGACTTAAATAAACTTAAATAAATAAACTGCTTTTCTGTATGCTCTCCCATACGTTGTGCTGTGTCTCTAATAATAAACTTTGTACCTGTTTTTACAGTTTTTGCCTCCTTGAAACATTTTTGCTTTCAATGGGGGTAGGAGCCAGGGGAACTCTGCTTCTAGCCTCTAACCCCTGATGGTTTAGTGGCTAGGATTCCTGGTTTTCATCCAGGCTACCCAGGTTCAGCTCCTGGGCAAGGAACTAAGATCTCTCTTCAGGACCGCTGACTGCTGTCTCTCCGAGATCAACAGTAGGGACTATGTTTGATTCAGTGCTGAGTCCTCAGCATCTAGCACAGCACGTGACACACACTGAATGACTACAGCTGCAAGAAATTAACTGCATGCAAGGTTTTTAGCTCTTCCTGTGGTTACCAGCAGACCTCGAAGCTTCCTTGTTATAGTTCCTACATATATATATATATATATATATAGTGCTCCAAGATGGCTTGTGCATTCACCTCTCTCCTCCTAACTTTTTTCAGATTCTAGTGGGAATAAGGTATTGGGGAAATGAAAGTGTTTTCTCATGTCAGAGAGGATAGGGAACCCTATTGATTGGGTTGAATGTGAACTGATTCAAGAATATGTCCTGGTGTGGAGAAAAAGGAACCTTCCTACACTGTTGGTGGGAATGTGAATTGGTACAGCCACTATGGAGAACAGTATGGAGGTTCCTTAAAAGACTAAAAATAGAACTACCATACGACCCAGCAATCCCACTCCTGAGCATATATCTGGAGAAAACTATAATTCGAAAAGATATATGTACCCCAATGTTCACTGCAACACTATCTACAATAGCCAAGACATGGAAGCAACCCAAGTGCCCATCAACAGATAAATGGATAAAGAAGATGTGGTATATATACATACAATGGAATATTACTCAGCCATAAAAAAGAATGAAATAATGCCATTTGCAGCAACATGGATGGACCCAGAGATTACCATACTAAGTGAAGTAAGCCGGAAAGAGAAAGACAAGAATCATATCATGATATCACTTATATGTGGAATCTAAGAAAAAAAAAGATACAAAAGATACAAATGAACTTATTTACAAAACAGAAAGAGACTCACAGACATAGAAAACAAACTTATGGTTACCGAAGGGGAAAGGGGGTGGGGGATGGACAAATTAGGAGTTTGGGATTAACATATACACACTACTGTATATAAAATAGATAAGCTACAAGAACCTACTGTATAGCACAGGGAAATCTACTCAACATTTTGTAGTAACCTATAAGGGAAGAAAATCTGAAAAAGAATATACATACATATATATACACACACACACACACACACACACACACACACACACACACACACATATATATATATATCTGAATCACTGTGCTGTACACCTGAAACTAATACAACGTTGCAAATCAACTATACTTCAATTAAAAAAAAAATATGTCCTGAATGTTGGTTTCAAGCCTATTTCCTTGCTTTACGATTTGCCTCCAGTTCTTAAACGTGACGGCTGAAAGTTCCATCCAGTTCACGGATTGCTTAGTATGGTTCTGTTAATTAAGATTTTATTATATTAAGAATAGACAGGATGGGCCCGATGAAGCCACATAAAAGCAGCGAATGAATTTTCTTACAAAATTCAAGCCGCCTTACTTGCCTTTATTGCTGCTTCATTTCACTAATACTCCTTTTCTCTTAAGTATGGTCTCTAAACTTCATTAACATCAAAAAGATTTTAAGTACTTTAACAGGACATGGCACTGGACAAGAGGCTCACACGAACCAGATCCCTGTTATTTAGCAAGCTCAAATCACAGACATGAGACAGAAATATTTACAGGATTTATATGCTTTATGCAAATGAAGGCCATTCCTTGATTTACTTTGCATGATTCGTAACAGCTAATACTTTGTGAGTCCCAAATGTGTCCCAGGCACTGTGTGAATAGCACTTTATTTACACCTTCTCCACTAAGCCCCCAACAACAACGCGGAAGGGGAGGTATTGGAAAGTTACCTAAACTGCCTAAGGAAGCTCATACAGCTGGGACATCAATCCAGGTCTGGCTCAGAGGCCTGTTCCTTAACCACTCTGACCTATCCCTGCCCTACTCCTGCCCTTTGGCTTATAACCTCCACTCCCACAAATCTGTCGCCTACTAACAGCCAAATGTGCTCATTGAGCTTTCAGGGGAGCTGCTGCCTGGAGTAGGGCAGGGATCGTCACACGCATGGTGTGGTGACCGACATTCTTTAAAAAATGAAATTCCTGGGACTTCCCTGGTGGTCCAGTGGGTAAGCTCTGCACTCCCAATGCAGGGGACGCAGGTTCAATCCCTGGTCAGGGAACTAGATCCCGCATGCATGCCGCAACTAAAGATCCGGCACAGCCAAAATAAATAAATAAATGTGTGGGTTTTTTTTTTTAAGTGAAATCCTTGGGGAGCTAGACAGTCTTGGATTAAGTGTTAAGGACAGGCACCCCCGACAAAACAGAATTACCAATCAGATTCAATGCCACTCTAAAAATAAAATCTGGACAGTTGGGGGACTCCAGACTGTTTCAAAGAGCTCTTCATTTAATCTGTAGATAAACCTGAAAGAAGAATGTTTCTGTTCCCTGACTCCCCTGCAAGCTTCTGTCCTTGTTCATTCTCTTATTACTCCTCAACTTCCAATTAGAAAAGACTAGATCGTTCCCTCTACTGCCTCATTAGCTATCGCTGCGATGTGGCTTCTGCCTCTGCCCTCCTGCTGGAAATGCTCTCATAGAGGTCAGCAATGATAACAAACCATTATTATAATAACACCCAGTGCTTCTTGTGGCTTTACTGGGAGCCAAACACCAGGCTCAGAGCTTTATTTACGCTGGAGGGAGAAACCTGGAGAACCCTAGGGCTGTATGGAACTTGCGAGTCAATATCGAAAGATGAGAATATTTTAGACAAAAATCTGTATTTTTGAGCAGTGTTGTCCAGTTTGCTACAGTCCTCTCGGTGAATACATGTGCACTTGGACCTACCCCACCTCTCTCACTTATGTCACCTGCCTGACCCCTATAGGGAGAGGATTTACTATCTGCGCTTTACATAGATATTCTGGCCGGGATTGTGTAGCTGCCAGGAAAAGAGACGTTATACACCTTAAATTTACAAACTATTATGTATCAATTATACGTCAATAAAACTAAGGGAAAAACCCACTCTTGCCAGATGTTCTACCACGACTTGTAAAAGGGATCGATTTCTAGGCAATGCAGGAGCAGCCTCCATGATGCTTAATGACCTACTCCATTTTCTGAGTTCTGTCTTAAGTTTCAACCACCTGCTCTATCTGCAGACTTGACTTGTCAGATCAGCTCGGAATCCTCTCTGTGCTATGATACCCTGGTGGTGATCTTGGACTCTTAGCTTATGTTCCAGATTGCTTTCTACTCTCTGTCACTCTCTGGGTCCCAACTCTGTACTGGCTACTGTGGGTTCCTGCACTGCTAACACTTTGTCCTGAATACAAGCTTTAAGGATAAACCTCTTCACCGAGGGTCCAAAAAACAGCTAACTATGACCAGAGTGATCTTCTCAAAGTACAGTTCTTTTTTTTTTTTTTTTAAAGACTTGGTTTTAACAAATTTGTTTAAAATAATTTTTTTTTGTGGCTGTGTTGGGTCTTCCTGGCGGTGCGCGGGCCTCTCACTGTGGTGGCTTCTCTTGTTGCCAAGCACAGGCTCTAGGTGCGCGGGCTTCAGTAATTGTGGCATGAGGGCTTCAGTAGTTGTGGCTCACAGGCTCTAGAGCACAGGCTCAGTAGTTGTGGCGCACAGGCTTAGTTGCTCTGCGGCATGTGGGATCTTCCCGGACCAGAGCTTGAACCAGTGTCCCCTGCATTGGCAGGTGGATTCTTAACCACTGCAGTACCAGGGAAGTCTTTAAAGTATAGTTCTGATCATATCCTTTTCTTCCTCAGAATGCTTACAAATTAAGTACAACCTTCTTAAGGCACTTTGGGTTGTACAAAACAGAAACCTATTTGGGGTGACTTAGGTTAAGATGAGGAATTTATGATTTGAATACAGGACTATGACACAGGCCTCCAGAGCGGCGATACAGGAACAGGCTGAGCCATAAACAGGAACTGGCAAACTTCTTCTGTAAAAGGGCTACAGAGTAAATGTACTAGGCTTTGCAGGCCATATGGTTTCTGGCATTCTGCCAGAGACAATAGGAAAACTATTGTGTTCTAATAAAACTTTATTTACAAAACAGACAACCAACTGGATTTGACACACAGGCCAGAGTTTTAGGGCCCCTGGGCTAAAGCATTATCAGGATTCTCTGAAACATTTCCATCGCCCTCCACGCCCCTGCTTTGTTGTTCTCTTCCTGTTGACTACCTTCCTCAGCTTCTCTGGTTCTCACGTTGGAACAGGGCTTCTGAAAGCACTGAGCTTCCAGGTCACAAGATGAAGTTCAAGCGTTCTCTCTCTCTATTAGTCCTAATTTAATTTAATTAATTTATTTATTTATTTTCAAAATTTTATTTATTTATTTTTGGCTGTGTTGGGTCTTCATTTCTATGCGAGGGCTTTCTCTAGTTGCGGCAAGCGGGGGCTACTCTTCATCGCGGTGTGCAGGCCTTTCACAGTCGTGGCCTCTCATGTTGCGGAGCACAGGCTCCAGACGCGCAGGCTCAGTAGTTGTGGCGCACGGGCCCAGTTGCTCCGCGGCATGCGGGATCTTCCCAGACCAGGGCTCGAACCCCTGTCCCTTGCATTGGCAGGCAGATACTCAACCACTGTGCCACCAGGGAAGCCCTAGTCCTAATTTTAAATCCTTAGGGAAGAGATGTTGCCTGGCCTTGCTTGGCTCAGACGCTCACCCCTCAACCTATCAGCTGTGGCCAGGGCTCTGGGTCTTGCTCTATGAACCAGGGGCGTGTTGGGAAACCACCCCTACAAGTTCTTGGATCAAAGCTGAGGAAGAGATTCCAGAAGAAGGCAGGGAGTTAGGCAGACCACCCAGTGAGTGCCTCCTGCTGCATTCAACCAAAGCTGTATTTTCAGCATTGCCCCGTTAGGACCCTGATTTTCCTTCCTGAAACCAAACGGACCCCTTGCTGTTCCTACAGACCCTGCATTTTCCATCCTGCATCCCTTCTATCTGCCAGCAGAAATTCTACTCACCTTTAAAGTCTCTTCTAGAAGGCCACCCTTTCCCTCGCTTTCCTTTATATCCATACAACACTCTACTGGTACAGTGTATCTCATTCTGTCGCTATTTCTGTACCTGACTTTTTGTTTTGCAGACAACAGGTGCTCTGCTGATTGAGGAAATGACTTATTCAGCTTTTCACCCACTCTGGTACCTGTTAGAGCACAGGCTCTGAGTTCTCATTCGGTGAGTTTAACTATGTCCTCAAAGCTGAATAATTCCAAACCGAAGAAATTGAGACTTTTATAAAGTTGCATTTATACAGGAAATACGGTATCTACCTTTAAGAAAATTATTGTAAAAGTAATAAACATTCATTTACGCGTTTACGGTGGCCAAATTAAAGTAAATCTGCAGAGAGAGATTATCTACAGCCAGCGAAATTTATAGTTAAAACTGCTGACTAGTAAGAAGAAATAAAGTCCCATCAGCACTGTATCTTCTGTCACTGTGCTAAATAAACAATGGAATACTACAGACATGACTTCTGATGAATAGGGACGGTTATACACTTGAAGTATTCAAAATCGCTCTAAAAAACAAATGCTCCAAAACGATTAGTATTCGTGCAAGAATTTTACCAAAGAGCCGGAGACCTCATCATCTAATTTCTTTGTTTCTAGAACTATTAATTAACATTGCTCCCAGAACTCTGCTAAAACTCCCCTGCTGAAAGGAAGAAAGTAAGTACAATACTGCAGAGAAAACGGGTTCATTTTCACGGAGCTGCGAGAGGCTTGCGCTTTCGTGAACCAGAAAACACTTGCTGAAGAACTATTCCTAAACTCTTAGCAACTACATAGAAGCTTTTCATTTTAACAGCATCCTCCTGGGAGACTGCGCTGGAATGTGCAGCAGGTCTGGAAAAGGCACAGATTTGGCTCAACTGTAAATATCAGGTGCACGGAGGCGAAGCCATTGTGTAGGGGAGGGGGTGGGGCGGGCGGGGTCCTGATTCCCGATGCTGATAGTACGATTCTAATTTCGCTTGGTATTTATTTTTTCTGCTACAATTACAGTTTTGCTAGAAAAATAAAATATCGGTTGTGCTCTCACCTGGGTTTCTACTTTTCAGCGTCTACCGAAAAAGAAAATCTCTCATTTACCCCGCAAAGAATCACCTTTCCGCACCTCCAGAGCCGCTGGGAAAAGAGAGGAGCGCGCGTCCCCACCGCCCTTACCGTCCCCACTTCCCCGAGCGCCCGGCCCGCCCCACCCCGCCGGCCGCGAGTCGCTGGGGCTTGCTGGGCGGGCAGGAGACCCGGAGACGATGGGTCTCCGCGGCACCACTAAGTCTGTGGACGTTTCTGGGAGGGGATGCTCCACACCAGTAAACCCCAACACTGAAACCCCAGCTCGGACTTTGAACCAAGCTCTTCTTGCCTAGTTTTCTTTTTGCCCCTTCGTCTCGCCAGGATCCTCGCCACCCCCGTCATAGCTTCTTCCCGGCCTCGGGTGGCCTTCCAGCCACCTGCGCGTGTCCGGCATCGACGCGCAGCAAGGAGGCGGTTGGTAAGAGTTCAGTCCACCGCCATCCCAGGGAGCTGCGGAGACTACAACTCCCATCACGCCCCGCAGCCGGCTCCCTCCCCTCCCCTCTGCCCCCCCTCTCTACCTTGGCCGGCGGTTGGGAAGCTCTCAGCTTTTATCTGCAGACCGGGCGGGAGGGATACGGATCCCTGCGATCTTCCCAGACCGGAGCGCTGTGCCCGGCGGTGGCGGTGGCGGTGGCGGAGGCTCTCAGCCGAGTTCTGCCTTTGCGTCCGCGCCAGCCCGGAGCCTCCGGGGGCCGACGGTCAGTCCCGGCGCGGCGAGAGGATGGTCATCCGCGTGTTCATCGCCTCCTCCTCGGGCTTCGTGGCGGTGAGCACGTAGGGGACCGGCCGCGGGCCGGGTCTGCGTGGTAGGGGCGGCAGGGCGCCGATCCTGCGGGAGGCGCGCGGCGCTCGCCCCGGTGCGTCTCGGCGCGCTGCGCGTCCGGCGGCGGGAGCCGGCGCCCGGCAGGTGATCCATCATCCTCGGACAATGAATAGGGCGGGGAGCCAAGGTTGGTGGGGGACCCCGGACTCACCCACGTGCCCACCCTGCACGGCCTGAGAGGGAGACAGGAAAATGGAGTCGGCGGGAAGCCCCCAGCTCCAGTTGAGTGGCTCGGGGATTTGGGGATGGGTGGTCCGAGAGCTTCGGGGGTCCCGCTTCCCTTGGTGTCAGTTCTTGCCGATTTGGGACACTCAGCCCGGTTCTGTGTTGTACGGGAGCTTGTCAGGCTGCTTGGTTTGCTAACCTAGCTCCTGAATGGAACAAGTTTAAGTGGAACTTGCTCTCCACCCTCTGTGCCCCGCCACCAAGCACGTTTCTTCAGTTTTATACCTGCGCAGAGAGAACAGTAAACCAGGTTTGTCCTGTCGTGCCAGGGGTTTTTGTTTTGCCCCTTTTTTTTTTTTGGCCTCGGGTACTATAAATATTTTTACATCTATATGTAAAATGTGGTGCGTTTGGTTTCTTTTTTCCAGTAATGCTGTGCTCAGTTTCATCTTGGGGATATATAAATTGTGGTCTCTTTAATTATTTTAAGCTGTTTTGTGTGGTCGATATTCTTGAATTTTTTTTTAGGAAGAAGTTACATAGCTAGATGTCAGACTTTAGGGAAAAATTCAGTAATATACTTGACAGCCCACTGAATAAGACAGGTAGCAGTATGTTCTACACGATTAGATTATTAAGATTTGGTTACCTTAGCTAAGAGTAAAACTCTAGATTTAAGAGGCTCTTTGGTGAGATACAGAATCGAATACATCAGAAAGTGCAATGCTGATAGCTTAAAATTTGGTCTGGCCAGTTGGTTGCGGGCCCAGCAACTCAACCATGTTTTCCCCAAATTTGTTTCTGAAGCAGGTGAGATGGAAGGAAGAAAATGTTGTTTGCAACACAACACTGAGGTTTTTTATTTAAAAAGGAATTACCCTACAATAGAAAAAAAGGCCCCCTTTTGCATTAGTTACAATAGATGGGAAATTCCAACTTATCTTTGTAGGCAGGCATGCCCTGGTCTCCCACATTCCTGATAGTTTTGGTGTTTCTTGTTATTTGGGGCTGCTTAGTCATACCTGCCTTTTATAGATGTCTGCACTGAAGCTGCACTTCATGTGTTTGGAAACCCATACTGTTTCACGGATAGATTTTTTTCCAATTCACTTCTTCATAAGAGTGCTACAGAGCTTTTGGTTTCACCATCAACTTGCGTGCTCCGATAATTGTTGCAATAACATTTTATTGATTGAAAAAGGGATGCTTTATGAATTAAGAAGCCTACGCTACCGATGTTGGACAGGTCAAACTTACGGTAATGACTTGGCTTATCCTGTAAGAAGGTCGTATATCAAGAGAGTTCTGGAACCCCACATCTCTGTTTCCTCAGTTCCATTAACAAATATTTATTGCCCCTGCTATGTGCCTTTTTAACTTTTAAATTTAATGTTGGGTGTTTTGCACATGAAGCTAGACCTAAGAGACCCCAGTTTTGAGGAAGGCTCTGACGAGTGGTGTGAGTTTGGTTGAAGTACCTCACCTCTGCTGGAGTTTCTTGTCCATAGAATGAAGGGTTGTGATGAATAACTCAGCATTGCACTCTAGCTTTAAAGTGCTTTGAATTAATTAGTTGGGTAAATGTGGATAAATCCTTATAATGACTTCTTTCACATTGACAATATACATGTTAGTATCAAAGTGAATTTATTCTTTTCCTCTGGTGTTTTACTGGGATGGCTCAGGTCCCCTCACTAACACACCCAGTAGTCTGTGTTCCAACAAGATACGGTTTCAGCTGGAAGACATACTCTGTTATCACATACCATATGTACAGCCCATAAACGCTAATTGTGTATTTTAAAGTACCTGACCTTTTCGGGTCTCAGACAACCCTCAGTCATTGAGTCCCTCCAATTGTAAATTTATCTCCTATATCAGTACAGAGTTTTTCTGTAATTAGGTAACATCAATACTTTGGGTGAGGGTAAGTTTATGATTCTATGCAAGAATGGTGATTTCTAAGAGATAATGAAGTTGTTAAGGTCAGCTGTTGAGCAGAAGAGGCTCACTAGGGCTTCCGGTATTATGCTGTATTGAGCTGTGAGGGCATAGCTGTGTTTTCCCTCCAGCGGTGTTGCATTGACCATTGGCTCTGTTTCATTCGGTGACCAACCATGACCAGCAAGTGCACGGGAGAATGAATAATGTGATTCCCAAGTCAGTTTGGTTTTAGCTGGAGTGGATTAAACCACAAGGAAGGAATGTGACTAGAAGTAGACGTGGCCAAGTAAGTCCCAGGAATTTCCAAAAAAGATGCTCTGCCCCAGTCAACAATAGATTTAAACAATCTATCTGGGGAAAACTCTCATATCTTTTTCTGATTTGCCTGAACTCTGCAGCTGCAACACCTAACAGTGGTAGTTAGAATAATTAACAGAAGGGGTGATTGCCCTTTTCTCTTCCCCAGCTCCAAGTAAAATCAGCTTTTATAGGAAATAAAAGCAATGCCACATTATTATGCTATGGCTACTTGAAAATCAGATCTCTTACGCAACTAATCATGCCGCTGTCATTCATATCATAGAGAAGGGCACTTTATTTCAGTCCTAAGAAAATAGTGTAGTCATAGAAGTGCCGTTTTAAAATCTAATTTATTCTGGTTGTATACCCAGAAGGGGAGGTCTTGGTAACTTTATCCAGGAAATATATTGATATGACTTTTTAATGTAAAAACATTGAAATCAGTCGATTATTTCATTCGTTCATTATTTTATTTGCTCAACAAGCATTTTCTAAGGGTCTGCTGCTTGCCTAGCCCTGTCCTTGGTCTTGTGGGAATTGGAGGAGAGCAGAGGGTGTGGTTTCTGTCCTCCAGGAATTCAGGTGGGGATCAGGTGGGGAGATAAGATGGGAAAGGTGAAACCACCAGTAATAAAGTACAACCCAAGGACACATGCCTCTTTCAGGAACATTCTTTACCAGAGATAGAAATTATATAGGCGGTGGAGGGATGCATTGCAGGATGTCAGATAAGGAGGAAATGTGCCAGAAATCATAAAATATACATGTGGGAGCCTCAGGCAGATGGCAGAGAGAGGGATTGAGTTGGATTTGGAGCCTGGGAGAGAGTGCCTGAGCCCATCTTGTTCAGGCTGGAAAGGGAAGAACCTTAGGTGGGAGGGGACAGGCACCTGGGCTCCCTGTGGACCTTTTGAGTACGGAGTAGACTCTGAGTCCTTGAAAGCAGCGGGTGATAACAAACTCCACAGTACTCAACATCTCAGAGATGTCTTCAGGATCTGCAGCTGGCGTGCTGTCTGGAGCCTTTTGTCCCCAGGGAACAAGGTGCTGTCTGACAGGGAGAGACCCCCTGGTATGTGATTTCAGGAGAATCTTTACCATCCTGCTTGCCTTGACTAAAATTTCTCAAAAAGGAAGTAAAGTTTGTCACTCTTTGTGAAAAGTTCTTGGGCTCAGTTGTGAGAGCTGGAAGAATACCGGAAGAGATTTTCTAGTGAAGTCCAACCACCTCATTTCACAGAGAAGGAAATTTGGGCCTAGAGATTAAATGACTTCCCCTGAGGTCATTAATGGCAGTCAATGTAGAGCTGAGGGTTAAGTGGAGGCCAGGTCTCCTGACTACTGAATGTATCCCTTTGTACGTTCATTCATGCCTTGATTGATTCATGCTCTTATCAATCATTGAAAACCTGTGAAGTACCAGGCTCTCTGTTAGGTGCTGTTAGGTGTATGATGGCCAGCAGAACAGGCACACACTCTGCCTTCATGGCGTGAATCAGTGCGGACACTCCACAGCCCAAAGACTTGGGTTGCAAACCATTTCATCAAGGAGAATGAAGGGCTGATGCTGGCTTGGGGGATGTTTCCATGGGACAAGGGGAAATGAGCTAGACAGAAGTAGTATATCCCTGGATGTTGGAGGGGACCGTCACCGGGAGGAAAATGTACAAAGAAAGCAGAGTTGGAAGCAGAGTTGGAAGACATGGACCTTTATCCACGGCTGCAACTGTGTTTTCAGGTGGGTGTGGGAGTGGAGGGGAAACATGTAGAAACTGTGCTCAGAGCTGTCACACTCGTTTTTAGCTGTAGAAAGGCGTGCCCATGCTTTGCTTTGTGTGACGTATGACTGCTGTAAACATGCAATGGTCAGATCCATTAAAATGATCAAAATGCATTGTGAAGCTTCGTTTGTATAAGGGAGCTTCTGAAAGGAGCTCCAAGGTGGTTAAAGTCAGGATGTGACCATATAAAACCGAGTGAGCATCAATTCCTCAGTGATTCTAATGCCAAAAAAAGCTAGTGAAGGTAAGCCTGGGCTTGCTAGGATCTTAAACTCAGTGCTGAGTCACATGGCAAGGTTTATTCCCATTTTACAGATGGAGAGACTGAAGTTAATTGAGATGATACACAGTAGATGGTGGGACCCTGAGTCAAAGTCTGGCAGGCAGGTGGCTCCACAGCTTCCAGAGCGAAATTTCTCCACTATGGGCCCTTGGCGGAATGAAAGTACCGGGGGTGTTCCACATCCTGCAGCGTGCTGGACGGTCCCCTGTAAGAGCTGCCCGATGCAAAATGCCAGTGGTACCCCTGACAAGAAACAGCGCCGAAGGGCATTGGCAGGGGAGGGGAGGGAGTGAGTTTAGGGAAGTGGCAGGAGCATTATAAGAAATAATTAGGAGAGACAGGAATAAGTTGGGAATGCAAGGACAAAGTTGTAAGGGAACGTCAGGCTGGGAAGGCTTGTGTATTGGTTTTCTAGGGCTGCCATTAACACAGTACCGAGAACTGTGGGGCTTAAACAACAGAAATTGGTCTCACAGTTCTGGAAGCTAGAAGGCAAGATCAGGGTGTTGGCAGCCTTGCTTCCTTCTGAGGGCTGTGAGGGAGACTGTGTTCTGTGCCTCTCTCCTAACTTTTGACAGTTTGCTGGTAATCTTTGGCACTCCCCCTTGGTGTGTAGATTATGACCCTGATATCTGTCTTTATGTACACATGGCAATCCCCTTGTGTGTGTGTGTGTGTGTGTCCTCTGTGTCTACATTTCCCGTTTTTATATTGAACTTCAGCCTACCCTATTGGCCTAATCTTAACTTGATCATTTGCAAAGATCCTATTTCCAGATAAGGTCACAGTCACAGGTACCGGGGGTTAGGACATCAGCATCTTTTAGGGGGACACAGTTCATTTCCCACAACAGCATGCAAGTTGACAGTTGAAATAGAAGGACTAATTGATGGCATTTCCCCCCTTTAATTGGAAAGACTATGGGCGAATTTCCCGAATCTTAAAGTCAGATATGGGTATGGAATTATAGTCAATGTATACTAAGGTCCATTGCTAGAAAGGGAGATTTATCGATATCCCAAGTGAAGACCTGACCTCACTTTTTCTAGTTCATCTTAATATTTCCCAAATTTGATATTTTTCCATTCTATGATACTTTAAACTTGTAAATATAATCAAGGGCATGGACTCCTTTACGAAATTAGGGACTTTTTCAAATCCATGTGCATTAGGACATTTTAAATAAATATTTCATTTGATTTGAGGAAGCTAAATTTTGACATCTGTTTATAAAAGTATGAGGTGGTTTCCACATCGCAGGAGTGTAACCCTAATTGAGCTTTGTTTATTTCTGTATTTTTCAATTTTTTGATCAAAAGCAGAAAACAGCAATTGTGAAAAAACCCAACAATTCTACAGACAGCAGTGTGAGATACTACCTCTAAAGAATATTTCTTCTTCAGGTTTCTCATGTGTAATTTATAAAAAGTTCTGAAATGAATTGGTTTTTTTTTTTTTCAGTAGAGTTAGAAATGGGTGACAGAATAGAAAAATTCTAGATTCTTAGTGAATGTTTCACTTTTAACATAAGAGTTAGTATGACTTAGCGATCATTATATATGAAATTTTGAAATGCAGATTTGAAGAAAACTGGATCAAGAGATTACTAGTTTAGCTGCCAAGGGTTAACCTTTTTAAAATTTGCCTTCCAAACTCTAAACTCAGAAGGAGACCCTTTTAGGTTTCATCAGGTTTGCAGTAGGGACTGCTTTCGGGGGTGTTAGTTTAGCTGCAGAGTTCGTTAGAAATTTAAGTTCTCATTTAAATCACATTCCTGTATTCATTATTTTTCTGCGATCAATTTTCTATTACTCTGTTGATCCATTTTGCCAAAAAGGAGCTTAGCTTTCCAGATGAGAAATGTAGTGAAAAGTTATTTTTTCTCAGAAATGACCAGTGCTTTTTAACATGTGAGGGAAATCCTCTACTGATCATGTACAATTCTCTTTTTGGGCCCTCTCTCTCGTTGTGGCTTAACAACAAGTCGATGAAACCTTCTGTTTGGTGTTTTTTTAGACCAATAGGATCAGTACTTACCGTTGCCAGAGTTTTGATTGGCAGTTGGTGTGGCTGGGAGAGTGGGACAGGGGAGTCAGAGGTTGGAAATGGACACCAGCTGCAACTGAGCATCTAGTTTAAAGCAGTGGTTTCCCTCTGTCCTCTGAAAAGGCTTATCTGAGTTTATCTGCCAGCACAGGCTAGTCCCCCAGGAACTGGGCTGTGGTAATTTAAGGTTAGAGTTGTTACTTCTTTTATGTTTGATTGTTTTGTTCCCAAACGCTAATGGACTGAGGAAAAGTACCTAATGGAATGTTTCCCTTCTGGACTCATGACAACTCTGCTGTAGGACTGAAAGCTGAGCTAGATGCTGGCAGAGGGGGCCCCGACCTACAATCCCAGGGACTTTTAGGCTGGAATGGCCCCTGGGAGACTCTGGAACAGTTTGATTGGTATTCCCGAGGGGACCTGACTCTTTTGGGCTGGCTCGTAACTGGCAAAACCCCAAAGGCCGTTTCCTGGAACTGACCCCTGAGAGTGGAGCGGTGTGCATCAGGGTGTGTCTGCCTTGTTGCGGCACCTCTGTGTGTTCCCTGCCAATATTACCTCAGAGCTCCCAAAGCCGGAAAGGGAACACTGGCTGTGACTGCGGGCAGAGAGTTCTACTACGTCAGGATGCATTTTCCATTTCCTACTAGTGATGGATAGCCCAGATCTGGAAATGGCTTTTTGTCACCTTGGCTCTAGTGGCTTGGGAGTGGAGGGCTAAGAGTAAGAGGTGACTTGCTTGACAGGTCAGTTCAGTGGTATTTGGTAAATGCAAATATATGTAGTTAAAGCCAGGAGCTATTGCTACACACTAATCTGATATTAAAAACAAAACAACCAACAAGGACCTACTGTACAGTACAGGAAACTGTACTCAATATCTTGTAATAACCTATAAGGGAAAAGAATCTGCAAGAGAATAGATATAGATATATGTATATCTGAATCACTTTGCTGTACACCTGAAACTAACACAACATTGTAAATCAACTATACTTCAATATAAAAAAAGGTAAATAAAAAAATACACCACCTGTCTGCAACTTAAATTGGGAAAAGAGTTTGTGACTATAATATCTGACTTAAATCAGTTTATGACCGCCATCTGATTTCAAATAAGTTCAAGTGAAAATAAAACAAAGCAAAACAAAAAAACCCAAAGCAACACAGCCAACATAGCTTTTGAGTTAGTTTTCCTTCTGTGGGTTGCACAAGGAGTGGGAGTATGGTCTCCATTCATGACGTTCCCGTGTGGATTGAGGCTTCCAGGTTCTCTTCTTTAGTAATCACGTTCATCAGGATAGTTCCTTTGACTGGAAATTGGCCATTTCCATAAGCCTGGATCCCCAGTTGACAGGAGGTTTGGGTTACACTGTCATTTTATGATAAACTACATACTAGCCGAAGTAGGTCTTTGGATTGAATACCTACTGATTTATTTAATTCTGGAGTCAGTTTACATTCAACCCATGCACCTACTTCTGCCTCATCTTTGGATTATGTACCATTGGAGAGATGTCACCCAGTGCAGCACATTGGCCGCATCAGTGTAGCCTCATGGTTAAGGCGGGGCTTGGTCCAAATCCTAGTCTGCCATTGGTGAGCGACATGACTAGGCAAGGAGCCTCAGCCCCTTCATTTGTAAAAGTGGGACAGCAGCGGTACCTTCTGTGTAGGATTGCTGTGAGCTTCGAAGGCCTGACGTATTCCACATACAGTGGCAGGTACATAGAAAGTATGCGGCGCATTTTATCTATTAGTTCTATTATATCGTTATTAACGGCAGCGGCAGTAGTAATAGCAGTAATAAAAGCATGAAAAATATTGTAACCCTGAATTATGCAAGATCTTTAATCATCAAAATATTGCATATGGTACATAATGCTTACTAAGCCAAGGATGCATGCTGATATAATTTTTGGAGAATTTTTAGTAAATTTAAGTGTAAAGAGTTTTCAACTGAAATTTGAATAAGAACATGACAATTTGAGGTCGTTCCCCAGCAAACCACTTGATTAGAGTTCTTCTGTAATTTTTGAACACTTTATAGGGACACAGCATGCTGTGCACCAGTCACTAAACCATATTTATTCACAGCCTACCAAGTGCTTACTATGATGCAAATGGGCACTATTCCTTTGCTGTACACAGTACATGATTCTAGAGTCCTCATCTGATTTAAGGCTTCCTAAACTTGGCAAGTAGATTTCATCCCAAATGGCAGCTCTGTCTGATGAATGGTGGCTGCCTGCAGAGCTGGGAGAGGGGTTTTGGAGCCTCGTCTGGGATCAGCTGGAAAACACCCAGTGTGGTTTTTCTGTTTGTTTGTTTGTCGTTGTTTTTGACTGCATTGGGTCTTCATTGCTGTGTGCAGGCTTTCTCTAGTTGTGGCGAGCGGGGGCTGCTCTTCGCTGCAGTGCGCAGGCTTCTCATTGCAGTGGCTTCTCTTGTTGCGGAGCACGGGCTCTAGGCGCGCAGGCTTCAGGAGTTGTGGCTTGCGGGCTCTAGAGCGCAGGCTCAGTAGTTGTGGTGCGTGGGCTTAGCTGCTCCGTGGCATGTGGGATCTTCCCAGACCAGGGCATGAACCCGTGTCCCCTGCACTGGCAGGTGGATTCTTAACCACTGCGCCACCAGGGAAGCCCCCCACACAGTGTGATTGATTGTTGATGTCTGCTCTGGCCCCGGAGGAGGGAAGACCAGGGCTTATCCACATACTTGCCAGCCCTGTCTTAGATTCTGTGTAGTTGGACTCTGTCTTTCAAATTCATGTAACTGAATGTAGAATAGTTTCAGTCTGTAAGAGGGAAGAGAAATATGAGAAGTGGGTTGAATTGATGGATTATATCCTCTGCAAACATCTCACGTCGAATATGGGGTGAGGAGGTGGCAGCAGAGAAAGGGCAGGATTTCTGTGGTTAATGAAAATGAGTGATACTTCCGGGAAAAGACAGTGATTATCCTGACTGTGAAACTGAACACCGAACCTTGTTTGTTGTTGTGAAACGAAGGCAGCCAGCGTTCTTTCAAATCTGGCAGATGGGCAGGGGTGGTGGTAAAAGAGATAAGGGGCTTTGTGGAAAAAGGTGGTAGAGACAGGAGAGGGAGAAAAGCACTGGAATAGGTAGATTCGAGGATAAGCCTGCCCACTGTGCCGAGCCTTGGACATTGAAAAGTCAGGTGAACAACGAGTGTTTACCTGTGCCCAGCAATGTGGGAGGATTTTTTCTGTAGGTGATTTAATCCTTACAATCATCCTACAGACGGCAGTCTATTATACCCATTCTACAGATGAGGATATTGAGGCACAGAGTTGTTAAGTAACTCGCCCAGGATCATTCAGCTCAGCGAAACCAGATTCGAGCCCCTGTCTTCTGACTCTGTGTGTGGTACTTGTTTCGTGACCCCACATTGCCCACCAGAAGGGCCCCTGATTGGAGATCAGTGAGGACCTGGTCACGCCAACCCAGAAAGCTGGCTGGGATAACAGTGTGTGAACTCATGCTAAGGAAGGGGGAAGGGGCAGAACTCCACTCAGCAGGTCAATTTTAGGCACAGTGTCCTCAGGGCTTGTGAAAACAATAGCTTTGCTTCTTCAGAGACTGATAAAAGCTATAAGGAGTATGGGTTGAGATGGAAAGCTAATATTTCATCATAATAGTAACAACTGCTGTTCACAGCATGTGCAGGAAGTACTCAGGGCTTTGCGTTTGTTATTTGTATTCCTTACAGTAACTTGGCGTGGTAGCCGTTGGAAGTGGAGAGAATAGATTTTTCTGAGCAGAGAGACCTGGGTTCAAATTATGCCTCTGGTTCCCTAACTGGCAGGGTAGCTTAGCAAGCCTTTTTATTCCTCTGGATCTCAGCGTCCCCATTTGTAAAGTTGTTGGAGCTTCAAGAAATGGCAGCCATCAATGATATTATGAGTTTTAGTCAGCAATAATTCTCTGGTCTTTGGTAAATTTTCAACTTTAAATGAACTATCAAGATTTAATTAAGGAAAAAGAATTGTTCTTATAATCAGACAATAGGTCCTGTATTGGATGGAACATGTCCCTAGGAAGACCTGAAACTGTGAAACTGACATTGTTTATTGGGATTAGTGTGAGCTAAGAGGTCAGGGTCTGGTTGCAGAGGCTGGAACCCCATTGTTTTTGGTTTAACAGTGTTTAAAATTTTTTTGAGCAAAGATCTTAAGTCCTGGGAGATGTCTTTCTCACCCCTACACATCATCTGGATTTCCCATTCTTCTTGAGACATCTGGAGACCTTTTGATCTCCATCCTGGCATGGATCCACTGAAACTGACTAGTGGTAGCCCCTTCATGGGGGCATATACCCCGGGGGTCTCCACAGCCCCCCACCATTCCCACCATCTTCCCCACTCTGAGCCATTTGCTCTTGAGCTTGTGCTATTCTTTTTCTTATGCTAGAAAGTATTTCTTGGCATCCGTGTCTGTCCAAAGTGGGTTCGATTGAGAGTGTATTGAGAGGGTTCTATATGTTTCAGGAAGAATGGGAACCAGTGAGAGTTTTTCTGTGGAAGAAGAGACATAATAGTCCCAAATGGTTACTAGGTGTTTGTTGGCTGCATTCCTGTTAACTGCCGGACTCCTGTGGGCATTTGAATAGTCGACTCTCTGTGGAAGCTAATTATTATGGGAGGTGAAAAGTGTCTCTTTCCTGTCTCTGCTGTGCCAGCCTCCCAGTCAGTCTGTAATCTCAGAACTGCGGCTTGAGGTCGTCATGCTCTGGCGCTTCTTTGGAAAGGTTGGAGATGAAGCTGATCACACGCTAAGCCCGGGTTGGTCAGCAGCACCGCCGTCAGCATCTTGGGCTGCATAGTTCTCTGTCCCGGGAGGTTGCCCTGTGCGTTGCAGACAGAGAGCAGCGTGCCCAGTCTCTACCCACCCCGTCCCCCAGTTGCGACAGCCAGAAATGTCTCTAGACGTTCTCCCATGTCCCCTGAGGGGTAAACTCCCTGACTGAGAACCCCTGCTCTCGTCACCAGTAGCGGAGAGGAAATGCTCACGATGTGATATAAGACTTAGATCGCAAAAACTGGAAGGAACAGCAGAGATCATTCAGTTCATCTTTCTCTTCTGCTGAGGCGTGAGCTAGTAAAGGACTAGCTGCCTCGCGTCTACACTACTTGTCCTGATTCTCCTGGAACGGTGTCCTGGGCGTCGGGAGACTTGAAATCTGGTTCTGGAGATGCCATCTAATCAGCTTTGTGTCTTTGGACACGAAACTTTGCGTTTCTGGGCCTTAGGCTTCTCATCATGTGATTGTTGTTTTCTAGTTGAGATCATTCACATACCATAACCCTTTAAATTGTTGTTTTAGTGGTTTTTCACGGATTCACTGGGTTGTGCAACCATCACCACTAGCTCCTTTCATCAACCCCAAAAAGAAACCCGTGTCCGTGAGCAGTCGCACTCCCCAGTCCCTCTTCCCCGAGTCCCTGGCAACCACTAATCTACTTTCTATCTCTGGATTTGCCTGTTCTGGGCATTTTGTACAAATGGAATCATACAATACGTGACCTTTTGTGTCTGGCTTCTTTCACTTAGCACGTGTTCTCAAAGTCCAGGCCTGTTGTAGAGTGTGTCAGCGCTGTGTTTCTTGGTGTGGCTGAATAATAGTCTGTGTATGAATGTACCACATTTTGTTTATTCATTCATCGGTCGAGGGATATTTGGGGTTGTTTCCATGTTTTGGCTACTAGGAACAATGCTGCTGTGAACATTTGTGTTGGAGTTTCTGTGTAAATGTGTTTTTAGTTCTCTTGGGTATATTCCTAGGCGAGGAATTGGTGGTTTCATGTGGTAATAACTGTGTTAGCTTTGTGAGAACTGCCAGACTGTTTTCCAAAGCGGCTGCTCTGTTTTACGTTCCCACTAGTAATGGATGAGGGTTCCAGTTTCCTCACCAACACTTGTTATTGTCTGTCTTTTTTATTATGGCCATTTTAGTGGGTATGTGGTAGAATCTCGCTACGGTTTTGATTTGCATTTCCCTACTGCCTAGTACTGTTGATGTTGTTTCTTAAGAACTGGTTTAGATCTTTTTTTATTTTTAAGAGCTCGCTTTCACTTTTTAATTTTTTTCTTTTATTCCACACTTAGACCAGTATGACTGAATTGAGTCTGTAGGGGATGTGTGTGTGTGTGTGTGTGTGTGTGTGTGTGTAATTAATTGAGTTAATCAATTCCCATATGTTCATAAGTACCTTCTATTGCCCAACGTTCAGCCATGTTTAGGACAGAATATATGGCATGATCCTTTCCCCGCAAGTAGCTAATTATCTGATTGAGGAGAAGAGCACAGAAAACAGAGCCATAGGGAATACAGTGCTAGAATGAATGATCTATCCTGTAGGTAAGTCTCCAGGGCAGATATATTTATCTGGGTAAGGGCAAAGGAAGGCATATTCTGAGCGAGACAGAAAGATGGCATCCCTTAAATGGGGAAGGTGGCTGTTTTTAAGATTCTAGAAAGTGTCACTTAAATAAAAGGCTCCAGTGGAAAATTGAGAGACTTTTATTCCCCAAAATATTTTGTTTGAGCTTGGCTTGTGACCTAGAACAGATGTCATCTTTCCTGTTCTCTCTTTTATTTTTTTAATAAGTTTATTTATTTATTTATTTTTGGCCGCCTTGGATCTTCGTTGCTGCGCACGGGCTTTCTCTAGTTGCAGCGATCAGGGGCTACTATTCGTTGCGGTGCGCGGGCTTCTCACTGCGGTGGCTTCTCTTTGCGGAGCATGGGCTCTAGGTGCGCGGGCTTCAGTAGCTGTGGCACACGGGCTCAGTAGTTGCGGCTCGCGGGCTCTAGAGCGCAGGCTCAGTAGTTGTGGCGCACGGGCTTAGTTGCTCCACGGCATGTGGGATCTTCCCAGACCAGGGCTCAAACCCATGTCCCCTGCATTGGCAGGTGGATTCTTAACCACTGCGCCACCAGGGAAGCCCCCCTGTTCTCTTTTTGTCAAAGAAATGAATTTGATTTGTGTACCCATGCTGCCTTTTGTTGTAGACTAGATGATTCCTTTTCCACTGGCGTGCATTTCCTGTCGAGTGAGAGCATGACACATACATGCTCTACAGTGAGTTCCATAGTGATAATTTTAAAAGTGAGCTTGGTTCTAAGAGATAATTAACCGAGATGAGATGATTAATTATTCACCTTTTTAAATTCCTTTTCCATTAAAGGAGGGAAAACAGCGTCCTCCTTCTAACAAGATTAAGTCTGCATGTTAGGTTCAGAGAGTGTAGGAAAACCTCACTGGCTGCTGAGAGCTTCTACCTTCGGGGCCTCACCTTTTGGCCTTGCATCTTGGGCCCTCTGATCCGAATCTGACCTACCTTCACAGCATTTTCTTTCACTGTTCTTTAGACCACTGTATACACACACCAGGCCTTTTTTTTTTTTTTTGCGTACATGGGCCTCTCACTGTTGTGGCCTCTCCCGTTGCAGAGCACAGGCTCCGGACGCGCAGGCTCAGCGGCCATGGCCCACAGGCCGAGCCGCCCCGCGGCACGTGGGATCCTCCCGGACCGGGGCCCGAACCCGTGTCCCCTGCGTCGGCAGGCGGACTCCCAACCACTGCGCCACCAGGGAAGCCCCAGGCCTTTCTTAAACCCCTGGTTTAAAACACCTTCTGTGCGTTTTCTCATGCTGCTTTCTTTGCCTTGATTGTGCCAACCTTGCATTGAAACTGGTCAGAGTCCCCTCCCTTCTTTGAAGCCCATGCCAATAATATTTCCCAATGAAGACATCCGTCCTTTGCCCTCCAAACTGGGAGGATGCTGTTTCCACAGCCCTCCAGGATGTGGAACTGCTTTCCTGGCACCCAGCGCATTTCACCCTTGGTTACAATTATTTTGTACCCAGGTGGTTTGCATGCCAAGTTCTAAGCTCGTTGCGGTCAGGTCCTATTCATCTTATCTCACACTGCCCCACGTTTCCTGTTTGAGAGCTTGGCATGTTGTATTTATTGAACACGTGGAGAAGAAATATTGTATCTGTAGCTTCCACATCAAAAACAAAAGCTAATAAAAGTTGGTGACCATGCCAAGGCGGGACTGGAGTGGAGTATGTAGTAGACGAAAGTCTGATTGGAAAACAGAAAGGCTGCGAGGGCCATGATTTATTTCGCTGCTTTGTAAATAAGTGGCATGGAGAATCTACGTTATTAGGGATAATTTTATTACAGTATTACGTCTCTTATCCAGATATCATAATTCTAGAACCTTCATTTGGGAGGAAGCAGGGAGACCTCTGAGAGGCAGTCAGCTGTTCTCCCTTCAGTGGAGCAGGGGTCAGGGAGCTGACCTCAGGGCCTCACCCAGAAGACTGGGCATGCAGTAGGCCCCTGAAGCCTTGGGCCCCGCTGAGGGATCACCAGGGGAAGCTCTGAGAAGGGACAGCCACCTTCTGAGAGCAGAAATGGAGAATTCCAGAAGCACAGCTTTGGGCTCTGCTTGGCATAAAATAAAACAGCGGGCTCTTGTAAGTGGGCTCTGAGAATGTCAGTGCACCACATCAAAGGACAAAAATGCGCCGGAAGGATGATGCCTTGTCCAGAACAGATCAGATCGGCTTTGGCACATTTTGGTTTGATGTACCCTGCTGAACAATGCAGGAACACATGTGGTGCGTTTCAGAAAGATTTCTAAAATAAAAATAGCTTAAAACAAGATAATAATAAATCTGTGCTTAAAGGGCCAAGTTTCAGTTATATGGAAGACCTCACTCTCCAATCCCAGGAGAAAGTAACTTACTTGCTCTTAACTCTGTGCCCATGTGGCCTGCCACTTTTCCTTCTCTCTACCTTTCGATATTACAGCTGTAGATTCTTTTTCCTCATCATCTTAGGAGCCGTTTATTTTATATTCTTTCTATATTTCTCATTCTGTGCTTCTCTTCCTTGCTTCCACATCAGCTGCAGTGTTTATAGCCCATCCCGGGCACCTTCCCCACGGAGCACCTGCCTTTGGGCTGCCCTGGCCCTGTGGGCACTCCTGTGTTACTGCCAGTTTTCTAGGGAAGTTACTTGTTGACAAGCCCTGTCTCCACCCCCTTCCGCAAGGACTATGCACTGCATCACACTGGAGCCCTTGATTTGTCACTTACATTCCCCTAGTTACTAGGGCAGCGTTTACAGCCTCGCGAGGTCTCCACAAGGTCTTGTAAAACCTGTTGAGTGAACCATGCCTCCTTGACCTTTCAGAGACTTCGGTTTTTCTTTGTGCTGCGTCTCTCTGCTCTCTCTCTAACTCCTTTTTTTTCTTTTTCAGTTTTAATATTTTTTTCATTGAAGTATAGTTGCTTTACGATGTTGTGTTAATTTCTCATTCTTTGTTAACTTCTCCACTGACTCTTTGGAGTCCAGACGGAATGCAGAAATGACACGGCTGAAGATAACAAGGAATCTGAGGCGGAGACGCCAGAATTTGGAGTCACTTCAAGACAGACTGTCTTATCTGGGCTGCAGGAATCAGGGTCCTCTGTAGGAAGGGTGAGAGCTTGCAGAGATTCGAGCTAGCTTTGAAAGCTCCTAGGGGCGGTTGTGCGGCATCTAAACAGAATGGAGTGTCCAGCTGAATGGGAATTTTCAGCACCCAAGGCGCACTGACCGGCCTGGCTCAGTAGCCCGAGGAGGGAAGAGAAAGCTGACGGGACCGGTCCATGGGATGCGGGTGAAAAGGCCCAGACTTTCTCTGAGGCGTCAGTGTGCACCCACTATGGAAATACTAATTCATTATATGATCCCCCTAAAAATGTAATTGTGAGAACAATCTGCTGTCCCCATATTATTTGTCAAATGTAAATAGATATAGTTTCTAGATCACCTCTTAGGATCTCTTCTCGCACATCTGAGAATGGACTGGCGTAGAACTGGGAAGAACATACTCCAAACACACTGTTGCAGGGCAGCACCTCCGGCCATTGATAAAAGCATGGCTTTTGGCTGCAGTCCTGTCGTTCTTGGTGGAAAATACCATCCTCAGCAGGATTTCCTCATTACTGCAGAGGATTTGGACTATTACAGCAAGTTTTGCTGGAGCAGGTTTTTCTGCAAACTATCCCCTAATTAACAGGAAGCATGTGTGTGAACAGCAGTATGTAATTTTCATAGATAGTCTTGCAAAAGAGCGGCATTTTAAGTTCATATTTTATACTTGGCTGACTTTTTCCTTGAAGGAAGTAAACATGTAATCTTGACAGGGAGTGTAAAAACAGAAACATCAAACCACCCACATCTTTCATTCCAGGTTTTTGCTCATGTTTTTTATGGCTTCACACTGCCAAGTAATACAAGTTGTTTTGTTTTCATTTTTGTTTTTTTCAAAATGCAGAGTAAAAGCAATTTATTGCATGAGTTGATAGAGAAATTAGTTAAAGCCGTTTATATTGCATCAAGCAGGTGGGAAAGGAGACAAGTCAACTAGCAGGTATGTGACGAGCAGCTCTTCGGAGCCACCCTGCTGAGTCCCGGGGGGGACACAGATGTGATACACACATGGTCTTCATCCGCCAGAGGAATTTACAGTTAAGTTGGGGAAAGAGGCACAGGTACTAAACTGTTATCAACAGCGCCAGGCTGTATATCATTAAATGGTGGTGACCCGTGGGGATAATGGGAGTTTGATGAAAAGAGGATCTGGGAGGGCTGTGGCTGGTATAAGTCAGGGTTTCTCAGCATCAGCACTGTTGACATTCTGGGGGGCTGTCCTGTACATCATGGGGTGTTTAGCAGCATCCCTGGCCTCTGCCCACTAGATGCCAGTTGTATCTGCCAACTGTGACAACCAAAAATGTCTGCAGACATTGACAGCTGTTTCCTGGGGGGGGGGGAACAAAATTGCCCCAACTGAGAACCACTGGGTAGGCATAGTTGATCGCAGTGTGGGCTTTGGGGCTGAACCTTGAAGAATAAATAGAACTTGGACAGGAAGTGTGGACCATATGGAGATGATTTAGTTAACAGAAGCCATTATGTAAAGACCCAGTCAATTTCTTTTTTCCTTTTTTCTTTATTTACTTGTTTACTTATTTATATATTGGAGCATAGTTAATTTGTAATATTGTGTATGTGTCAAGTGTACCGCAAAATGATTCAGTTATACATATATATATTCTTTTTCAGATTCTTTTCCATTATAAGTTATTACAAGGTATTGAGTATAGTTCCCTGTGCTGTACAGTAGGTCTTTTAGTCCCAGAGGACAGCCACGGGGACATTCGTTAATTCCTCTTTACTTGTCTGACATCTGTGGTTCTCCCTGTTCCACTTTCTAGTTTGTTTCTTTTTAATTTATTTTATTGAAGTAGAGTTGATTTACAATGTTGTGTTAATTTCTGCTGTACAGCAAGCACAGTGATTCAGTTATACATACATATATATATATACATTCCTTTTCATATTCTTTTCCATTATGGCTCATCACAGGTTACTGAATAGAGTTCCCTGTGCTACAGTAAGACCTTGTTGTTATCCATTCCATATATAATAGTTTGCATCTACTAACCCCAAACTCCCGGTCCTTCCCTCCCCACCACCCGCACTTTCTAGCTTTAACTCTAGTGTTCTTTTTTTTTTGCTTTACACGGGCCTCTCACTGTTGTGGCCTCTCCTGTTGCGGAGCACAGGCTCCGGACGCGCAGGCTCAGCGGCCGTGGCTCACGGGCCCAGCCGCTCCGCTGCATGTGGGATCCTCCCGGACTGGGGCACGAACCCGTGTCCCCTGCATCGGCAGGCGGACTCTCAACCACTGTGCCACCAGGGAACCCCAACTCTAACATTCTTTTTCTCAGTCCTTGTATGCAGCAGAGACGAGTAAGTCAAAAAGGTTACTCTTGTGAACACACAGCAAGGGACAGCGCCTGTCTGTTCCTGGGTTTGGTGAGTCTGGCCTGGGCAGTTGAGGTGCATTCTGCTGTGACGAGCTCTGTGCAGCGTGTGCCTGAGGAGACCCCGTCCTGCCCTCATCACTTGTAGGCTGCCCTAGCCTGCCTCGCAGGATGGGAGGACGACAGGGTTGGCATGAGGATACAGCCTCGCAGAATATGTGCTAGCGTGATAGCAGTCATGCTCATCTCTAAAGGGAAGCCCATTTTTACCAAACGGTATGTTCCCAGAGAGTGGATCCCGTCAATGGACTAGTCGGAAGCCAGCTTCCCAGGTGACTGAGAAACTGCTCTGCAGAAGCAAGGTTTCCAGCACAGTTTATATCTTGTCAGAACAAAGAACATGAAACTAGTCAGGGTTACATTTCTTCCAGATTTCAGAAGAAGAACATTCCAGCCAGTACCCAGCAAGTCAGCATGGCCTTGGCCCCTGGGAAGTGAGCCTTATCCTCCCTTTACATCCTCCCCGGACCGGGGCACGAACCCGCATCCCCTGCATCGGCAGGCGGACTCTCAACCACTGCGCCACCAGGGAAGCCCTGAACATTTCTTTTTATCAATCCTCTCTGCGTTACCTAGTTTTATAGTTTGGGCACTGTCAGTACTCTGACTCCCTGTAACTCCCAGCTTTCTTGGGCACGAGCTGAAGGAAGGCAGAGGCAGGTGTGTACCCGCTAAATCTAGCACAGTGCCTGGCACCTGCTCGACCCTCAGAATGTCCTTCTAGAGTGAACAAATGAGTGACTCACTGAGGGAATGGCGTTGTACTGGGCCCAGGTGTCCTCAGTGATTGGCAGGAGAGTAAGCTTGCCAAAGAACAGAATAGCCGATGAGGTCTGTGGCCTTAGAATTAAAAGTGTAATGATAACAGTGGCTAATGTGTGTTGAGCTCTTTTCCTACGTGCCGTGCACTAAGAACATTACGTCATTTAATTGTCGTCACCACCGTCTGCCCTAAATTCTGATCTGCCTTTCACCGATGAGGCTTTGATAGAAGAAGTAACTTGCCCGAGATGACAGATCCATCCCTTGCTGGTTGTCCAGAGCTAGAACACAAATCAAAGTGAAGTGGCCCCTCTGGGGATCAGGCCACTGCCCTTGACATCATCATCAGATGTTCTAACTGTCATGGAAAAAGTCACAGATGAACCAGGGCCCCCCGAGGACATCAAAGTCACAATTCCAGTACCTACCAAACTGAGATAGGAGAAGCTCTTCATCTAAAACAGAGGTGGAGAGAGAGAGAGAGAGAGAGAGAGAGAGAGAGAGTGTGTGTGTGTGTGTGTGTGTGTGTGTGAAGGCTTTCCTTAGGTAGGTTATTTTTGGAACAGTGTTAAGTGTTGGACTCACAGGCAGGTCTGTGGTCATGCTGAGCCATCAACACAGTGATGTATTGTTAACAGAAACAGGGAAGTTAGGAGAAGGAGGTAGATTGCTAGGTTGATCTTATGACAACAAAACCTTGTCAAAACCTTGTTTTGTTGTTTTGTTTTAGCAGTGAAGTCTGAGGTGATGGTGGGACGTTTAAGCATACATTTCCAGAAAGGCTTTGGCACTATGGATTGGCCCTTGTGAAAGAGGCCCATTTTGAAATGCAAATTTTAGATATGTCTCCATAGAGGTGACAGTTGAAGATGTGGAAGTATGTGATGTCTTCAAAGTATTAGTATCAAGAGAAAGCAGATTATAAAGGATATGCAAATGGAGGATAAGCATCGTTAGAATTAAAGGACAGTGATAATCATTTTTCTGGTCCCATCCATCAATAACGCAAAAGTGGTAAAAATTTTGTAGTTAAAATCCTACTCTCTTCCCTGATGTCAATTAGTTGTTCCTGAAAACGAATTGAAAGATGTTAGATTTTTACATTAAAAAAACTCACTGGAATTTTTCATTTGAAAGATTTTTAGTAGATTAGAAAATTATGTTTCTAGGTTTTCGTACTGACAGCTTTTACAGACAACAAGCGTTGTTTTCAGTAACAAAATCATAATATCAAACATTTCCTAAAATCTATTTTGTGAAATAGTTACCTGATAAAGTATCATCTTCACTTTGAAGGGAAAAATCAAGAAAGAAGGTGTGTGTGTATGTGTGAGCATCTCTGTGCGTTTTAATATCTGTTGGGTAGCTTACTATTGATATCATTTGTCATCATGAAAAATGTCAGCCCGTTTGAAACAGCTTTCTTTTCTTATAAAAGAAAAATATATCTAGAATATACTTAAATTTCCAATGGTTGGATAATGTTCTAAACATTAGAGTTAAGTACTTAATAGGATCCATACATGCAATAAGATAACTATGAAAATTATAAAAGCAGAAAATATTTGTAATACAACCGAAACATTCTACCCAAAATGTGTATGTTATTATGGCAACCATATAAAGTCTGTTTCTGAACGTTGAATCCTTGGAAGGTGATATAAAAAATAATTAACTTCGGGATGATATTATTATTATTTTTTTAATTGAAAAGACGACTTAACATTATAAACATGGAAAAAAGAAGCCAATGCAAGTTGGTTAAGAAAACAGGATCCAAAGTATTTGCTGGTTAAAAAGAAAATATGTTAAAAGTATTTATTCAAGCTCAATAATGTTTATTTGTTTAATACAAACATATGGAGTGCCTAGTAAGTACCAGGGGCTGTGCTAATGATACACAGACAAAAAAAGCGCAATGTTTTCCATCACTGAAATTGTATTGCTTTAATTTACAACATATAATAATGATTCTTTCAAAAATTGCCCTGTAGTTCACAGTTGCTCTTTCTGACACTCTGATTCCCTAAAACTCAAGTTTCAATCTCTTGCAAGACAGCCTCTCTCATTGTTATCTTCGGCTTGGTAGCCTGGTATTTGCTTTCTAGTAAGACAGACTGAAATAGACACCAGAGACACAGCGCTTTACGTGTAATCTCGTGTTGAGTTAAACAGCATTTGAATGTTGCCAGTGAGCCAATGGCTTGTTGGGGTTTCTTCTACACCCCGTCCTGCTTCCCAGAAAGGAAACATATCGGTGGGTGTTTTAGGGGAGGCGTGTGTCCGTTTGCAGGTAAGAGAGAACCTGAGTAACGTGAACTTAAATGAACAGAGGTGTTTGGGTCTCTCCACGTTCAGTCTGGAGACTGGTTTGTCCAGGGCCTGTATTTCTGGGATCTCTTGGCCTTTTCCTGGTGCTTGTTGCCTCATAGTGGAAAGGCAGCCCCTGCACCTCCAGCCCTCACACCAAGGTTCCAAGCAAGAAGAGAGAGGAAGGGCAGGGACAAAGGACCCTGGTATTGATCCGTTAGCTTCAGCAGGAGAGCAGAGCCTCGTGCAGAAGCTCCACGCATTGGACTTTGGCCCCCAGCTTAGCAGTGGGCTCTGGGTCAGTGACTTCCCAGCTGCAAGCGTGGCTGGGAACACAGGGCTTTCACTTTCTAGTCTTCACAGGAGACGTAGTGAATAGCTTGGGGTAACTAGTCTATCGCCTGCCATTTACATCCTCTTTATGAGAATGTGATGCCTAGTAAGTCCAACAGTGTGGTATTAGTTAAAGAATTTGCCATGGAATGATAGATCTTCGAGGTACCCTACTCAATTGCTTGGAAGTTCGTGTGTCTTTGACCCAGAAAAGATCATCAGACCTTTCTTCCCTTTTTATTTGGAAGGAGGAGTTGTCTTTGGGCCCCCTACCCCTCCTAGTCTAGTCCAGCACCTCCTCTGTAAGTCTTAGAAAGTTATAAGAAAATCTATGCTCTCTGTCCTCTTTCCTCTGCCTGCCTTTGATTTTTTCCTTGCGACAGACATAAAAGGCCCTAAATCAGCCTTACATCTGCCTCAAGTCAGAAGAAAGAAAACTGTGTATTTGAAGTGTGAAAGGAGGTGAAATAAAGAACTGTTACATCCAATACCTAAAGCATTTGAAAGTTCAGTGAAGTTACTTTATATTTTTTGCAGAAGGCCACATCTAGGGCAAAGAAAGAAAACATGCTTGAATGAATGAAACAACTGAGCAGTGCCTATTACGGTTTAGCTCTTTTCTAATTTAATCCTCCCAATAAACCTGTGAAAAAAGATTCTGGGTCCATTTCACAGATTTGGAAACTAAGGCCAAAAGAGAAGCTTAGTAATATCTCCAAGGCTACTCGACTGACAGGGCCAGGGTTAAAACCAGGACAGTCTAACTCTAAAATGCATACTTTTCTTTTTTTCCAGTTTTTCTTGTTGTCTGCCATCTGTGCTTTGTCTTTTTTTTTTTTTTAATTGAAGTATAGCTGATTTACAATGTTGTGTTAGTTTCAGGTGTACAGCAAAGCGACTCAAGATATACATATATGTGTGTGTGTGTGTGTGTGTGTATATATATGTATTATATATATAATATATATGTTTTCTTTTTCAGATTCTTTCCCCATATAGGTTATTACAAAATATTGAGTAGAGTTCCCTGTGCCATACAGTAGGTCTTTGCTGTTTATGTATTTTATATATAGATGTATGTTATGTTACTTCATAATTTATCCCTCCCCGCCACCTTTCCCTTTCCCCTTTGGTAACCATAAGTTTTCCATGTCTGAGTCTCTTTCCGTTTTGTACATAAGTTCATTTGTATCATTTTTTTTAGATTCCACATATAAGTGATATCATAAGATATTTGTCTCTGTTTGACTTACTTCTCTTAGTATGATAATCTCTAGATCCATCCATGTTGCTGCAAATGGCATTATTTCATTCTTTTTTTGTGCTTTGTCTTTACACTTGCTTTCCCACAATTGCTCACGTTAAATCTCAGTTAGAAAAAAAAAACAAGCCCTATCTTATTCAAATTGATGATGTCTGTTTACTAGAGACTCGCAAGGTCCCAGGGTACAGCCTCCGCTGTGTTCACCCCGGAATTCAAACATGATTAGACACGTCTGGAAGCGTCTGGAAGAATCTGGCAGGGGCTACTTAATTACATAAGTTAACTGGCAGCCTTCTGGGAAAGAACTAATCCTACGCGGAGAGAGAGTAGAGAAGCGCAAGTTTACTTGCGCTCAGTGCCTGAGAATAGGGCGTAAGTATAAGTCAAGTGCAGTATGATTTAGTTAGCCTGGCCTCTGATCCAGTCCCTAGGGATGCCTGGAGCCAGGAGGTTGCCAGGGAAAGCTACCAGTGTCTTCACTAAGATTTGCGTGGGTCATTGAGTGTTCGCGCTACGTCAGCAGATTGAGTGGCACCAGCCCAGACAGCTTATCACTGGGGCCGGTTCGTCAGGGCTTGGGGCTTCAGCAGATCTGGGTCCTGCAGGGCCCCGGAGTTGAAAGGGTAAAGGTTTATTGTTTTAGTCCATTTGGGCTGCTATAAGAAAATACCACAGACTGGGTGGCTCAAAAACAACAGGAGGGCTTCCCTGGTGGCGCAGTGGTTGGGAATCTGCCAGCCGATGCAAGGGACACGGGTTCGTGCCCCGGTCCGGGAAGATCCCACATGCCGCAGAGCGGCTGGGCCCGTGAGCCATGGCCGCTGAGCCTACGCGTCCGGAGCCTGTGCTCCGCAACGGGAGAGGCCACAACAGTGAGAGGCCCGTGTACCACACACACACGAAAAAAATCCCCTGCCCTTGTGGAATTTGTGTTCTAGTAGGACAAGGTGGACAAACAAATGTGTAAAACGACAGTATGTCAGATGCTATGTGCTGTGGTAAAATAAAGCATTGAAAGGGAATAGGGAGTTTGGGGGGAGGGAGGCTGGTAAAAGTATAAAATCACATAGTCAGGCAAGGCCTCACTGAGAAAGTGAGCTTTGAGCCGGAAATGAAGATCTGTGACCTAGTGTAGAGTTGGCAAACTTTTTCTGAAAAGGGCAGCTGTTAAATACTTTAGGCTTCGGGAACGGTACAGCCTCTGTTACAATGACTCAATTATGCTAATTTCTCTAGGACGAAAGCATCCAGGGAGAACGTGTAAATGAATGGATGTAGTTGTCTTCCAATGCAACTTTACTTATGGACACGGAAATTTGTATCTCATAGAATTTTTATGTCATGAAATACTATCATTCTATCATTCTTTTGATTTCTTTTCCCCCCAACCATTTAAAAAGATAAAGGCTATATTTGGCTGTGGGCCATAAAAACACAGTTACTCGGCTAGAATTGGCCTGTGGGCCTCCCTGCGATAGAGCCCAAGAGATTTAACAGTGTCCTTTCCCCTTAATTGCTTTGGATGACGTGTAATGGTGTACGTTTGAAAGATAAGGTGGAATGCAACTCATGCTTTTGCAGATATTTGCCTGTTTTAGGTCCAACAGCTTTGCTGTTGCTTTACAAAGAAAAGGAATGAAAATTCATGTTTATCCAGTGACAGATCCTCATTTCACTTATATGAAATTTATGTCTTACAGCTTTTATTTTTAGGCCCTGCTGTGCAATAATAGCTTTTATTTTCAATCCATCCTACTACAGTATTGCCGAAGACATTTTATGTAGCAGTTAAGAGTTTTCCAGGTAGCATTGCATTGGGATGCAAGCTCTAGAAAAGTTGCTAAAAAGTGGCTTAACTAATTAGGGTTTTATTTGTCTAATAAGGTTTAGAGTGGGCTGTACAAGACTCGTGTGGCAGCTGTAAGATGTCATCAAGAACCCAGGTTCCTGTCATTCTGCTTGACCACCGCCATTCTTGCATACGGTGTTGGTTTTCACAATTGCCAAATGCTTTCTGCACCTCCGGGCACCACGGGTGCATTTCTGCAGGAGAGAAGGGAGAAGAGTGACCAGGTGCAAAATGGGCTTTGTCTTTTCATTGATTAGGTGGAGCCTTCCCAAGGAGCAGACGCCTCACATCTCACTGGCCAGCGCTGTGCTCTGTGATCACCCGTAGCTGCAGAGGAGCTGGCTCAACGAGTTTTTATAGCTGAGCACGTTGCTTTCTGAAACAAAATCAGGCTTCGGTTATTAAGAAAGAAAGGGAGATGGGCTACTGGATAAATAGCGTTATCTGCCATGGCTTCTAAGTGTGTTTGAAGAAAAAAAAACAGTCGCGTGAGTTACAGGTACCGTCACGCATGGCTAAATCGACATGGGTGAAGGCCTTGACCGTCGCCCCACAATTTACTTCTCTTCCACAAATTTCTCTCCCCAAACTTCTTTTGATATTGATTGCAAGGTGCGTTTTGTTTCAGAACGGTTGAAACGTAAATAAAACTCTTTGTGTCAAGGAAGTGACGGTATATGTTATTGTTATCTGAACCCTGGGTTTATGCCGGCCTGTGCAGTGCCCTTGACGGCTTCCTCTTGCCACGAGGGAAGCCCTTCCGTTACCTACGACCCTGGCTTCTCCCAGGTCCCACCTCCTGCGCTGGTCTGTCCCTGCCGCTCATTCCTGGGCTTCCACAGTTCCAGCCCTGGTCACCTGGGAAATCTCAAAACAGCCCTGCTGCCATGACTCATCTTCCTTCCTGAGGCTAATGTCACAAACATCCCCTTGAAACTTCCTTCTCTGGAGTACAATTTCTCCCCTTTGTTTATTTGGGTGACCTGCTATCGTATTAATTTTCTGTGGCCTTAGCTCTTTTTTTTTTTTAATTTTTAAAAATTTTGAACATGTGCTAAATTTATTTCTAAACTTCAACAAAAGCAAAGCAAAATATGATAATTTGATTCACCTTGTCTCAAAAAAGTGAACTTTTCCCTGACACTGCATTCTGAAAGATTTTTTTTAATGTGATGTCAAATAACAAATTCAACAATAATAAAGACGTTATACAGCACTGTTGTTACGTGCCAGGCAATAAATATTGTAAGCTACACATAATTTATCTATAACCCTCACAATAATCCAATAAAGCAGGTAATACTATTATTCCCATTTTAAAGTTGGAAAAACTGAGGCATAGAGAGATTAAGTAGCTTGCTCAAACTCACCCAGTAAATAAGTGGGGGAACAAGGATTTGTAGCTCTTTTTTTTTTTTCTTTTCTTTTTAATCATCTGGCCTTTCTTCTAAGTGTAAGGAGTCAGGGAGGCCAGCAAGTGACGAAACGCTCCAAGTCCAGCTTCATGTCCTGCTGATTTATACGAAATGCCCCTGGTCTCTATGGCCATGGACTACTGCCCCCCTCCAGGTTGTTTTCTATGGGAAGCTTTCTTTCTCTCTTAAATTTCTTCTCTTTAATCTTTTGAATGTTGACACATTCACACTTTTCCAAAAGGTTTACAAACATAGAGTGAAAACTCTTGCTGTCACTTTGTCCCCATCCTCCAGTTCCCACTCACCCCCCAGGCAACCGCTTTTGTTAGCTCCTTATATAAACCTTCAAGCATTTTTCTAAAAAATGAAAATACAAGTAAATACAAAAGTGTTCCTACTTTTCTCCTTTTTTTTTTTTTTTAATGTGCCTAGCCTACACACAGTTCTGCTTTTTTTTTTTCCATGTATACATCTTGGAGACCTTTTCATAGCAGTGTTAACAGTACTTACAGAATTTCTCCTTTTTTCTTTTTAAGCTGCATAGCATTAAAGTGATCTCTTTGAAACACAAAGCTGGTCATGCCTCTCCTGCTTTCCTCTTAAAATACAGATATAATTACTTACATTTCACTCCTCACGCTACCATCAGCCATCACCAGTGTCGGTGAGGAACTGTCCTTTGCTTCCTGCGCGTTGATAGGGTATAATGATGCATTTGAAGTTTTTTCTTAAAACAGCGACCATTTTTTCCCAGTTTTATTAAGATATAATTGACATACACCACTTGTATAAGTTTAAGGTGTACAGCATAATGATTTGCCGTCTGTATATATTGTGAATCGATTACCACAATTAGTTTATTAACATCCATCACCTCACGTCATTTGAATTTTAATATTCTACGATGTAACTTTCAAATATTGGCTATAAGGAGGAGGGGTGTTGAGACATGGACACTCTTAGACTAATGGTAATGTAAATTGAGGTGGCCTTGATGAAAGACAGTTTTACCCTGAGTCCTTCAGGAGTCTGAGAAATAGCTCTGCCCTTTCACCTGGGTTTCATTCACAGGGCTTTGTCGTAAAGTAGTCTTGAGCGATACCATCAAAGATATAAAAAGATGATATTATTTCTAGTGGTGAAACCTACAAGCATGTCAAGTATTCAACAATAGAGTAATAGTTAACCGTGCATCTACGTGATGGAATTGCCAGGAAGATATTAAAATTCATACTTCTGAAAAATTTTCAATGACAGAGGGCAGTGGTCCTGATACATTTATTGTTCAGTGAAAGGGGCAAGGTGCAGTTGTTTTACCAGGTGTGATTGTGTGAAAGGAAAGACCAGGTGAGCTGTAGGGGATTAGAGTCCGGCAATAAATACCCTGTGTGTGTGTGTATGTGTATGTTGTCCCTGTGTGTTTATGGCCAGGAGGTGGGGGGAGTAAAGAAGCTGTGTACATGTCTTGATTTATCCTCACATTGAGCCTTTAAGTACACACATTTTGGAGTCGTGGTGGACGTTATATGTCTGTACATTATATATGGAAAACCAAGGTTTGACTATGGATAAGTCCCATTTTTGATCATGCTCACGAACAGTTGAAATGTGCTGGGTATGTAGAGCTCCATATATGGACATTAAATCCAGACCCTTTCCTCGATTTAAATTTTGGCAGTGGCTGTCTGGATAGTAGGATTGTAGGTAACTTTTTGTTTGCTTTACAAAAGCCAGTGGGGACCCACTAATGAAGGATTTTAGGGGGCTTCCCTGGTGGCGCAGTGGCTGAGAGTCCGCCTGCCGATGCAGGGGACGCAGGTTCGTGCTCCGGTCCGGGAAGATCCCACATGCCGTGGAGCGGCTGGGCCCGTGAGCCACGGCCGCTGAGCCTGTGCGTCCGGACCCTGTGCTCCCCAACAGGAGAGGCCACAACAGTGAGAGGCCTGCGTACCGGAAAAAAAAAGAAGGACTTTAGGACAGTGACATGATTGTCTTGATAAGAACACACACTAGGACTTGCATCAAAATAGCTGAACGCTTTCAACCTCAGGGTCGATAAACTCTACCTGGTAGAGTTGTAAGGGAAAATTAAGTAGGATGGATGATACTTTTTTGCATACCGAAGTTACAAAATAATGTAGGTTCTGAAATTCTATGAGTGAGGAGAAAAAGTTAACTTTTTCAGACATGAGAAGTGGCTTAATTCAAGAAATGGAGATAATATCATTTTCAACTTGGATTTACAACCATACAGTAATTCTCTCCTTTTATAATATTACTGTGCTTAAAAGATGTCCTTTCTTGCCAGCCTTTTATTTCTGTCCATACTAACTGTGCCATCGCGTCATTAGTCATTTATAGACTTGAACCCAGTGATCAGAGACACATGTCACTGAGGCTTTTGGGGAGCAGTCGGATTGAGGTGGGGTGGAGGAGATTGTTTGGGACAATCAGTCTGTGAAAGTTTGTTCTTCAGCATTTTATTTTCTTTGTCCAGAGGTCTTTCTAGCTGCTTTCACTTCTCAAAATGATTCTTTTCTTTGGCCATTATAACATTTACTTCACCACTTAAGTTTGTTGTTTTTGCAGATTTCCCAGGATCGTTCAGAAAAAGCACACTTGTTTTCTCAGGTTTTACATGCTGTGGTTAAGATACCTGAATCTTGTCACCGCGTCTCAATGAGTTCATACATACCTTCAGTTAAGAAGATTGGTAACATCTGGAAAACCTTTAGATGTGTTTGCAGCTCTTCAAGAGCATACCTGACCCCTAGTGACTGGAGAAGGAAAGATGAAACATCAGGGGAACAAGAAGGGTTAAGAAAGAGAGTTCAAAGTAGGATGGCGCTTGTTGTTTACTCTCCCCTTGGAAGTGGAGAACGTTTTACTCTTGTGAATTGATGAAAGGATACTCTCATGACAGTGGCTACAGCTGTGGCATATCTGAAAGAGGCTGCTGAGGGGGATAAAACTGTTGCCGCTCCCAGGAATCAATGAAGTGTCGACATCTCAGATGGGCTCTCTGTGGTTTTCAATTGGTCGGGGACAGACAGGGCTTTCGTGACTGTAAATGTCAACTGCTGGGGCTGGGAGTGGGTAGTTATGGCCCCCTGAGAACTAAGTGAATCTCCCACCTCAGACCTCGTCTGTCCCTCCCAGACCGGCGGAGTTGTGCCCCAGAATTCTTGGAGAAATCACTGTGTCAGCACTTGCTGAGACGTCTGCTGGATCACCAGGGAGTGGACAGTGCTTGCCGTCTGCAAAAATCACCTCTTTTTTATTAGCTCAGTGGCCTCTGACGATGAACACTCAAATCTAGTTCAAATTGGAAATATTTCCACTTGGTTTTGGAGGAGCATTTCTCCTTATGTGTTTGTCTTCTCTCTGCAGATAAAGAAGAAACAGCAGGATGTGGTTAGATTTCTGGAAGCCAACAAGATAGAGTTTGAGGAGGTGGACATCACGATGTCAGAAGAGCAGAGGCAGTGGATGTACAAGAACATCCCCCTGGAGAAGAAGCCTGCCCAGGGCAACCCTCTGCCACCTCAGATATTTAATGGTAACCGATACTGTGGAGTAAGTATCAAATGATTGTTATCACATCATTTCTTTGCCTGATTCAAAACAGAGTCATCTGGGGCTTCCCCAGTGGCACAGTGGTTGAGAGTCTGCCTGCCGATGCAGGGGACACGGGTTCGTGCCCCGGCCCGGGAGGATCCCACGTGCCGCGGAGCGGCTGGGCCCGTGGGCCATGGCCGCTGAGCCTGCGCGTCCGGAGCCTGTGCTCCGCAACGGGAGAGGCCACAACAGTGAGAGGCCCGCGTACCGCAAAAAAAAAAAAAAAAAAATTATCTATACCGCAAAAAAAAAAAAAAAAATTATCTGGAGTGCAGTTGGGTTTTTTTCAACGCAGACTGACCTCCTTACCTAGTACCTAGTCAGTTCCACAAGTCTAACAGAGGGTGAATTCGAGAGGGTGTATGAGTCCAAGGTCACAGACCGTGCCTTCCTGTTTGCTTTGGGAAAAGGGGGTGGGAAGGGAAGCTGCGTACCTGTGTGTTTACTGTGTTCTACATTTGAAAGCGTATTTTTTTATTAATACATTTTGGGGGGGCAGAGGGGAAGCGGTAATTATTCTTGAATCTTTATCTCTCTGTAGTGTAAAAAAACTGCTAATGGCTGATTATAAACCAGAGTTTCACTTTTTTGTGATCGTGAGCCAGCTGGATCGTTATGAACAACTAAAATACATCAGATGCCTTCCTGCTGCAGGTGGCATTGAGAAGATGAAGCCACTTTCGACTAATTATTTTCCTTCTCACTTCTTAGGTTCAGAAAAAACATTGCGAAATGTCTCTCTAATGAGTAGTTAGGATTTGCTTTCTGCCATAGCTTTAAGTATGTAAGTCAGTGTTTATTGTGAGACCTGAACTGCAGTCCTTTAAGGATGGCCAGGAGAAGGGGAAGGGGCTACAGTGCAGAGGTGCTCAAGGTGAAATAAATAACTGGGTGCTCGTTAGGGTGGAGAAAAGGGATAACAGTGAAACAGTTCTCCAAGAACATGAGGCAGAATGAAATGCTGAAACATAAAGCCATAAAGATCGTGCCCAGCGTTTTCACATGTCATGAAGAGAAAACCGAACCTGGCACTAGACACAGATTTGAGTTCTAGTACTACTTTATGTTGGCTTGACACCTTTGGAAAGTCACATCTCTCTTTATGTCTCAATTTTCTCATCTTTAGCAAAGGACGATAATATCCATCTCACTTCCCAGGATATTTGTCACTGTTTCTAAAGTACTCCTAAAACTCTATACCCACCCAAACTACCATTCAACTGTAAGACCAGAATAAAGGCATTTTCACAGCCGCCAAGTCTGAGGAACAGAGAACCAATGGATTTTTGTTTTAAGTTTTCTAGCACTGTTGGACTGATAGCTTTATTTTGAACTGTACAGTTTACACACATCTTCGTCTATTATCTTATTTTGGTCTGCAGGCACAAAAGTACATTTTCTAGAGTAATCATGAATGGAATACACTCTTGGTAACCATATACTTTCCCTAATATGAGATCATGATGTAAAAAAATTCCACAAAAATAATAACCTTTATTATATAATAATGCAGCTTATTTCTTGTTGATACTGCCTCTGCAGACACTGAGGTTTGACCATCCTCTGCTCTTGACTTCCCTCTCCATTGCTCTACCCACTTCCTGCATACGTGGTTCAGGGCTGTTGACATCTCCTAAGTTTATTTTAAAAGTGGAGTTGTTGCTGTTTTTTTTTTTAGTCCTTTTTGTTTGATAGACCTCTCAAGAGGAAGGACGCAGAGACATCTTTGCTCTATCACCATAAAAGCCGAAGTCTTCAGAGCCCTTTGAGTAGAAGAATGTATTCAATGAATAAAAAAGAACGTGATGTGAAATAAAGTTAATTCCTTCCCTTTATTTCCACCTCTTTATGACTTTCTAAATCTCTGTGTGTCTTTGCCTTATAGAGTCTATGGAAGTTTTTTCAGGTAGACTGGGAGCTGGCTAGAGGCGTCCATATTGATTAAACTGTGCTAGGTAAATGGCTGCTTGAGCAGTGTCAGTCCCGTAGCAGTTGTGACAGCAGTGCTGGTGTATTCATTCTGTCTTTATAGTCTGTTCTGGCAGGAGTTTTGAAGACAGTGTCTGCTCTTACCAAGGTCAAATAAATTCGATTTTGATAAAAGCAAAAACACCTGAGGGCAATGAACCATGGCCTCGTGCATCCCACCTGCTTCTGTGCACCTTGCATTGCCCGGCAGTGGTTTATGCGTGGTCGTATCTGGTTGGATAACCTGTGGAAACCTGCCATATTGCAAGTGACAGGATCCAGTAAGCATGAAGATTCTCCTGTTTCCTGGAATTGGCTGGAAACTTATTGCTTTGTTTTAAACTGGGTGAGCTAGGCATGTGAGGCATACACAGCTGCTGAGCTGCTTGCTGACCAGTGTGGACAGCTGCCTTCTCTCGCTCCTTTAGCACATGAAAATCCTGCCTATTGGGAGGAATTCCCCACCGAATGGAAGCTCCCTGGTGTGTCCAATCAGTTCTTCCCACCCCAGATTTGGACACTGAGGAAATGATGCCGAAACACAGCATTAGTTGGAGGTGGCCCAGTGAGTGTCCAGGGGTGATGGGGCCAGGCAGAGCCTGGTGGCTGGACACCATACGGCTGGTGTCCTAAGGAGGCTGGTCCTGGGGTGTGGCCTGGGTGTGTTCTTGGCTCCCCAGACATGGAAGTTCCTCCTATTTTCTGAACTGGTCCTCCAGGCTTAACGTGGATTCTGTGAGCTCCCCGCTATACCTTCATACATTCTTTTCCTTTTAAGTTGCCAGTGTCTATTTCAGTTGTTTGTAGGCAAGAACCCTTCTTGGGGCAGACTGGTTGTTCTTGCTGTTTCCCTGAAGTGTCCTACCATAAGCACGATTCTTCTCTGGAAATGGGTTCCTAAAGGTCAACATCCCAACGCCTACAGGCTTTTCTCATTTTAGAAAGCTCAGATCCTCACGTTCAAGGTTTAAACTCTGTTCTCTCTCTCTGTGGAACTGGCATGTGTGGAATGCACTAGAAATAAAAACACACATATCTACACAAAAGGAAAACATTTCCTCCCATTTCTTTTCTCCCTCCCCATTCAGAAGGAAAAAAGAAAACTCGGATTTCTTTATATTTTTTATTGAAATTTTTTTGTTGTGATAAGAACATACATCATAAAATTTATCATCTTAACCACTATTAAGTGTACGGTTGCGTAATGTTAAGTGTATTCACATTGCTGTAAAACAGGTCCCCAGAACCTTTTCATCTTGCAGAACTGAGACTCTATACCCATTAAATAACTCGTTTGTCCCCTCCCCCACCCCACTCCCCCGATAACCATCGTTCTACTTTCTATATCTATGAATTTGACTACTTTAGAGACCTCATAAAAGTGAAATCATGTAGTATTTGTCCTTTGTTTTCTTTGTTTATTTTTGTTTTCTGGCCACGCTGCGAGGCATTCGGGATCTTAGTTCCCCAACCAGGGATCAGACCCGTGCCCCCTGCAGTGGAAGTGCGGAGTCTTAACTACTGGACCACCAGGGGAGTCCCAGTATTTGTCCTTTGTGACTGTCTTACTTCACTTGGCATCATGCCCTCAAGGTGCATCAATCTTGTATGTCTTAGTCCCTCCGTTCAGGCTGCTATAACAAAATACCACAGACTGGGTAACTTACAAACAATAGAAATTTATTTCTCAGAGTTAAGTCCAAGGTCAGGGTTACATTAGGGTTCGGTTCAGGTGAAGGCCCTCTTCTAGGTTGCAGATTGCCAACTTTCTGTAGTATCGTCACATGGTGAAGGGGGTAGGGGAGGTCTCTCAGTCCTCTTTTTTTTTTTGGCTGCGTTGGGTCTTCATTGCTGTGCGTGGGATTTCTCTAGTTGCAGCGAGCAGGGGCTACTCTTCGTTGTGGTGCACTGGCTTCTCCTTGCGGGGGCTTCTCTTGTTGCGGAGCACGGGCTCTAGGCACATGGGCTTCAGTAGTTGTGGCTCATGGGCTCAGTAGTTGTGGCTTGCGGGCCCTAGAGCACAGGCTCAGTAGTTGTGGCGCACTGGCTTAGTTGCTCCACAGCATGTGGGATCTTCCTGGACCAGGGATTGAACCCATGTCCCCTGCATTGGCAGGTGGATTCTTAATCACTGAGCCACCAGGGAAGTCCCAGACCTGTTCTATGAAAGGCATTAATCTCATCCATGAGGGCTCAGCTGTCGTGACCTACTCCCCTCCCAAAGGTCTTTGGGCATCAGCATTTCAATGTTTGAATTTTGGGGGGATACAAACATCTAGCCTATAGCACTGAAGCATGTGACAAGATTTCCTTCCTTTTTAAGATCTCCATTGTATGTATATATCACATTTTGTTTTTCCACTCATCC
The DNA here is from genome assembly GCF_963924675.1 of Phocoena phocoena. Classification (NCBI taxonomy): domain Eukaryota; kingdom Metazoa; phylum Chordata; class Mammalia; order Artiodactyla; family Phocoenidae; genus Phocoena; species Phocoena phocoena. The sequence continues at coordinate 76,279,225 of NC_089230.1, read as the reverse complement.
ATTGATGGACTCTGGGTTGCTTCTACCCCTTGTCTATTGTGAATAGCCATGCTAGGAACATGAGTTTGCAAATATCTCTTCAAGATCCTGTTTTCAGTTCTTGGGGGTATGTACTGCATCATATGGTAGTTCTGCTGTTAATTTTTTGAGGAACTGCTGTACTGTTTTCCATAGTGGTTACACCATTTTATAAACCCATCAGTGGTGTACAAGAGTTCTAACTTCTCCACATCCCTGCCAACACTTGTTATTTTCTGTTTTTGTTTTGTTTTGAGAGTAGCCATGCTAATGGGCATGAGATGATATCTCACTGTGGCTTTGATTTGCATTTCTTTGATGATCAGTGTTGTTGAGCTTGTATATAATCTTTGGAGAAATGTCTATTCAAGTCCTTTGCCCAGTTTTCAATTGGGTTATTTGGCTTTTTGCTGTTGAGTTGTAAGAGTTCTTTGTATATTCTGAATACTAACCTCTTATCAGATATGTATTTTGCAGGTATTTTCTCCCATTCTTAGGTTGCCTTTCACTCTGTTGATTATATCTTTTGATGAACAAGAGTTTTTAAGTTTAATGTAGTCCCATTTGTCTGTCTTTGTTTTTGTTGCCTGTGCTTTTGAAGTCATATCCAGGAAATCATTACTTGCCAAATACAGTGTCATGAAGCTTTTCCCCTAGGTTTTCTTATAGCAATTTTGTAGTTTGGGGTCTTAGGTTTAGGTCTTTAATTCATTTTTAGTTAATTTTTGTGTATGGTATAAGGTAAGGGTGCAACTTCATTCTTTTGAGTGTGGATATCTAGGTTTCCTGTTACCATTTGTTGATGAGACGGTGCTTTCCCCACTGAGTGGTCTTGGCACCTTTGTTCATGATCATTTGACCATATATGTGAGGGTTTATATTTTTTTGGACTCTATTCTGTTGCACTGGTCTGTGCCAGTACCACAGTTTTTATTACTGTCGCTTTGTAATGTGTTTTGAAATTAGGAGGTATGATTTCTTTAACTTCGTCCTTCTTCAAACTTGTTTTGGCTATTTGAGGTCCCTTGAGATTCTGTATGAATTTTAGGAGTTTTGTTTTTTTTTTCTATTTCTGCAAAAAATGCCATTAGGGTTTTGATAGGGAATATGTTGGATCTTTAGATTGCTTTGGGTAGCATTGACATCATAACAATATTAAGTTTCCAGTCTGTGAACGTGGGTGTCTTTTCATGTTTTGTGTCTCCGTTCATTTCTTTCAGCAATGTTCTGTAGCTTTTAGTGTACAAGTCTTTTACCTCCTTGGTTAGGTTTACTCCTAAGTTTCGTGGGCATTTTTGGTGCTATTGTAAATAGAATTACTTTCCTAATTTCCTTTTCCAATCGTGTATTACTGGTGTATAGAGACACGAGTGATTTTTATGTGTTGTTTTTCTGTCCTGCAACTTTGCTGATTGAATTTATTAATTCTTTCATTTTATTAAAAAAAAAAACCTTGTAGTTAGAAATGGGAATGCAGCCAAATTTTATTTGACTGGGGTCACATTAACCAGTTTGTGGATTTGCCATCAAGGGGGAAGAACCCAATGACCATTCAGATAATCAAGATGAGCTGGTGCATGTTTGGCCAATACTTAGAACTGGGCTCTGGGTGAAGGTGGGGAGAGAGGTGAAGTGAGGTAGAATGTGTGGCTGGAGCTACTCCTGTAAAGTCCTGTCTCATGAAGAGAGGACAGTTCAGCTGAGAGACAGAAGGCAGACTTTTATAGAAAAATAACCATTTGATTATTTTCCATGAGGCAACTGATAAAATTATTTATATTTTAAAACTATTGAATTACTTTTTTTTGCACTTTTAGATGATACTTGTAGCATGTTAAATTTGTACCCAAGCATTGGGTGTATTGCTAGCCAAATAAGATTACCAAATAAGATTACGTTAAAGCTACTGACTAGGGCTTCTGTGGTGGCGCAGTGGTTGAGAGTCCGCCTGCCGATGCAGGGGACGCGGGTTCGTGCCCCAGTCCGGGAAGATCCCACATGCCGCGGAGTGGCTGGCCCGTGACCCATGGCCGCTGAGCCTGCGCTCCGCAACGGGAGAGGCCACAACAGAGAGAGGCCCGCATAGCGCCAAAAAAAAAAAAAAAAAAGCTACTGACTAGTTTTGTTTAAGTAATGATTTGGGGGCCGGCTATGGCAGCCTTTCCCCATATTACCTAGGTTAATGGAGCCTGAAAGTAGACGACAGACAAGTTAAGACTAATCTTCATGAGGCACAGAAAAGCTAAATGACCAGCAGTGGTTCTTTGTGGAGTATCCTCTCCTTTTCTTTCTTAGGTATGAAAGGAAACAAGATGTGTTAGCATTTTCTAACCATTGGTAGAGGTTCAGAAGCACACCACAAGTATACCTAAATGTATGCAGTTGTATTGTTCCCAAGTGCAGTGTTTATGTAAGACTCTTGAGAAGATTGTCTCTGGATAATATATTTTAAGTGTGTTTGGGGATCTTTTATGAAGCTGAAGAACCAACTCCCTTAATTATTAGTTTTACAAATCCCTGCCTCATACATATAACTTTATTTTTAACAACATTACACACACAGGGCTTCCCTGGTGGCGCAGTGGTTGAGGGTCCGCCTGCCGATGCAGGGGACACGGGTTCGTGCCCCAGTCCGGGAGGATCCCACATGCCGCAGAGCGGCTGGGCCCGTGAGCTGTGGCCGCTGAGCCCGCACGTCCGGATCCTGCGCTCCGCGACGGAAGAGGCCACAGCAGTGAGAGGCCCGCGTACCGCAAAAAAAAAAAAAAAAAAAAGATTACACGCGCAACACACACACATACATACAAATACCCTTGGTATCTGCAGGGGATTAAGGGATTGGTTCCAGGACTCTCCACAACTACCAAAATTCACAAATGATCATAGTGTATATACCATTTTGTGCCCTGCTTTGTTCTCCCAACAAAAATAGCTTCCATGTCATTGTAAACTAATTTTTTAGAGGTTGCCTCTTATTTCCCTGGGTGGATTATCAGAACTAACGTAATCATCACCCACCTATGTTGAAGTCCAGCTGTCTGCAGTAATTAATAGAACTTTGTTAAGAGTCCATAAGAAAAATAAAAAGGAAAGTTAAAGTCAAAAATTTTCATTACCCATAGGAGATGTGGTCTGTCTCTAAAGTAGGGATGTTATTTATGTAGGTTCAAGGCAAAGCCCTGAAAGTCACCCCACACCCATTTTCCGCATCTCCATACTCCCTTGGTCACCAAATCCTGTAAGTTTTACCTCCTACATAATTCTGTCTTTGTTTCCCTTTCAAAGCTCAGTTCACACTGAGCCTTGCTATTGACTCTCTCTAATTAACTAGGACTCTGGTTATTCCTCCCCCTCCCCCATGCCCAGCAAACCTGCGTGTCATTACTCCTATTATGACCTTTAGTTCACAGAATGTTTTTTCATGCCTTTGCCTTCAGCTGGTCTCTGAGTTCCTTGTACTCACCCTCAGCAGGCTACGTGGCATATTTGTCTTAGTATCTGGTCCCTATCAGAAAGTTGGGAACACAGAACATACTTAACAAAAATTGGTTCTAGAAGTGGGTACTTTCAGCCAAGCAGGTAGCTAACCCATTCTGTTGGGTCTCGCCTTGTCAAGGTTCTGAGCGTTTCCGTTCTTGTTTATTAATAAAACTCAAAGCCAGATCTCTCAAAAGCAAGCTTATTGAACCTTCTTCTAAATTTTACAATGAAATCTTTTCGGTAAATCACCTCTATTAGAAGCTTGCCTACCCCACAGGTAGAATTTTCTCAGGAGACCTGTGATCTGAATTTGAAAATCTGTATTCCAAGGTTTTCTGTCTAAAAGATTAGTTATCTAATCAAGGAGAATCTTCTCCTTCAGATGTTTTACTACACGTGATCTCATGCGGCATCCTCACGGATACTAGGAAAGGGTGGTGGGGAAGGGAGTTATCAATTCTCTTTATCGCTAATTGCTGGATGCCCAGAAGCATAGCAATTTAATTAGATATTCTTTGCAGTCTTATCTCTTCTATATAACCCTAGTTTTTATTCTTCTGTCTATAAATGTTTAATCTCCCATGTTCACCTTACTGAGATGTTTGTCTCAGTATTCTACAGTGATGAATCCCTAGGACATGTCTTTCATGAAAACTGTGGTTTGTGCTCTGAATATTGAAATATTCAATGTGTCAGTATTCGTCCAGACAATTTCAGGGCACCCCCGTTGCATGTTTAGCAGTGTATCTTAACTAATACCCAAACTGGCGGTTTCCCTTTTATTAAAATTTTCCTCTTTTCTGAGCCTTACACAGTTTAAGTTAATGAAAAGAAAACAAAACTGTTAAAACACTAAGGCCATGTTAATATCAGTGTTGAGACAATAAAGTCTGTTGACGGGAGGGTCCAAAGTGAAGTCAGTCTCCCCCAGATTTCCAAGATGTAGCCTCTTTTATGAGTTTCTGCTTTGTGGTTTTAAGTTACCACCACTCTGTGTTTCATAGACTAATATCTATGTTCCTTGATTTATTTATTTATTTATTTTTGCGGTACGCGGGCCTCTCACTGCTGCGGCCTCTCCCATTGCGGAGCACAGGCTCCGGACGCGCAGGCTCAGCGGCCATGGCTCACGGGCGCAGCCGCTCCGCGGCATGTGGGATCTTCCCCGACCAGGGCAGGAACCCGTGTCCCCTGCATTGGCAGGCGGACTCTCAACCAACCACTGCGCCACCAGGGAAGCCCTATATTCCTTGATTTTAAATTAGATAGTATTTACTGTTTTCTTTGGAAGAGGAGAAACTTGCATTCTTATAGCTTCTCTCATTTCTCCCCCGTTTTGACTTACACACGTGTGCACGCACACTCTGCACTGCTAAAGTTTATAACGGTCACATACTCATCTGTAATTATAATAACTATTGTACGCTATGTGAATATACCACAGTTATATTGTTATAAACATATAAATATTCTCTACAGAACCGCTTAGCTGTGTGAGTGGTCGCAGAGGAAGGTGTATAATCCTATATTACTAAATTCCTGTGGCTTGAAGAGCGACACAGATATTTATGAGATTTTCTTAATTGATTTTAGCCTTTTCACTTACTCCTCTGAGTATTTCTTAAACTTCTATTGCTGGTTGCTTTTCCTGTGTTTAGCACAAAATTGTTTCCCATCCAATTTCAGTGGGTGCTTGGGTAGATGTATTTGCTTGCTCTGCCGTCTCGTATCAGAATGGTCAGAAATGTTAAATGTGTTAGGAATTTTAAGTCTTCAGCTTTGGGCTTACTCATATTTTTGGTATTTGGCCTAAAAATTGCTGAATGAAGCTGTTTTAGACAGCTACATCTTATATATCCTACCGGGATTGGAGCTGTCAAATATTCTTTCCTCCTCTATCAAGATTTCACAAAATGGAATATAGCATTAATGGTTCTTAACCACTGAATCAAAAAATTCTGCTCAGAGGCTACCCTCAGGCTTGAAAGAAATTTCAGGAGGAAGGAGTCTCTGCCCATTTACAGCAGCAGCAGCGGTAGCTCTTGTAGTCTCAGGAGGAATTTTTTTCTTTAATTTCTCCTTTGGGGTAAACCAAATTTGCTTTGGCTCGTTTAGAAGTGCTTGCTGCCACCATTTCCTTGCGGGCCACGTGTTGTTTTTGTTCCCTGCAACCTTCTGTTTGGAAAGACCCTTGGCATGTAGAAATAATACGGGTCTGTCACTTGTTATCGACTTAGCGTGGGAAGCGATGCAGCTTTTCAGAGTGGCTGCTGTGGGTTTTCCTCGCTGTTCTCTGAGGGAACGCGAAAAGGGCAAAGAACTTTAAGGCCTTTGTCTCAAATGCTTGTCCAGTCCATAATAGTCTAACCGTAGGAACGGGTAATGTCCTTAAGTAAGCTCTGTGGAAGAATGAGACTACTGTGAGCTCTACCTGTTGTAGATTTTATCATGAGCTTATAAATGTCTCTTAACATTGGTTTTCACTTAAACGCAAACAGAAGTGTAGGTAATGGAAGCCTTTTTTTTTTTTCCTTTTTCTCTTTAACAGCTATTTAGCTTGCTTTATTCTTCTTAAAATTGTAGCATTTAGGTAAATATTCCATTAGTAACAGTGCTCAGTTATGCTGATATCTTTGTAACCCAGAATTTTTTCTTTTCATTTGGCACTAGAAACAAAGTGAATTTTTCAGCCTTTGTTTTAAATGTAGTTAAAAATGTTCCAGCTTCTGAAACTGAATGATTTTTTTTCTTGAATATGCTTTATGTATTTGTACTCTCCTCCAAAGGTGATATTAACTGATCGTTACATTTTATAGTCACAGGAGGTTGACTGTCTTACAGTGTTCAATTTGCAGACATGTATTTGCAAACACTTCAGAGAGAGTGTCTTTGACTATAAGGAACTCAACAAGCCCATTTAGAAACTTTATAGTGAGTTTTTAAAATACAGTGCTTTTAACTTTTGCAGTATGAGCTCTAGTGTGGTTTGTTTCTTTTAAGATATAAGCCTGATAACTGAAATGAATTTGATAAGGAAGCAGATCTTTCTCTTTTATTGGGGAATGTCTAAGGCCAGGATATAAGAGAACTTCTATCTTAATAGAAAGTGATTTTAAGATTTCTAGTACTATTTTACTCATATTATTTCACATCATAGTATTTAGTTTATTACCTCTAAAAGAGGGTGTTCAGAACTTTGCGTCAACATGACAAAGAAGGTGATTTAACTTCTTACAATTTGAGATTCAACAGGCCATTCAAAAGCTTTTGTATGTCAGAAAGTAAATATTTTACATAATTCTTTAAATCAGTAAGTAATAGAGTAGAAATAGGATTTAATCAGATTACATTATTAGCACAAGATTACCTAAAACATGGCATGTCGGTCATTAATTAGCAGACACAACTCATCCCCCAGTTTGCCTGGTGTGTGTCAGGTACTATTCTCACGTTGACTTTTAAAAATGATTGCTTTTAAAGTCAATTACCGAATTTTATGTTTGTCACTTTGGGAGTTTATTACCTTGGGTGACAATTTCTAAACTGTTGGGAGCATCCAGTTTAATATTCGGTAAGAAGTCCCCCGGCCGTGGTGATGTGGCCCTGAGTTAAAGGTTCATAAACTAAAAATAATGGTTATAACTTTTATGACAGAAATACAGTTCAAGAGAATTTTTTATATAAATAAGAAATGTTGCCATTCTGAGATTTCTTAATATCTGACATTTCTAAATACCTTTGTTGGTGACTAACATTTATGAGAACAGTTTTGGTTCAGTGTGGTTAAATGGATTGTTTACAAATTTTCTCTACACGTATGTATTCTCTGTTTTGTTTTATATGTATGAAGCTCGCTTGTGAAAGTTGACCTTATTTCTAGCTTTGTGATTTGGAGAATTGTAATCATTTTAAGATTAAGGTTTTTAATATAAACACTGCAACCTGAATTATACATATCAAGTCTCGTAACTTGCCTTTTGATCTTTTGCATACGCTGTATTTTCATGTTAGCACTTCCTTTTTTGTTGTTTTGTTTTTGTTTCTGTTTTTTTTTGGCCTCGCCGCACGGCATGCAGGATCTTAGTTCCCGCACCGGGGTTCGAACCCATGCCCCCTGCATTGGGAGTGTGGAGTCTTAACCACTGGACCATCAGGGAAGTCCCAGCACTTCTGTCTTCAAAGTAAAATTCACACTGCATTTATAGACATTGAGTCAGGCACTGTTTCTCATTTTTCATTTCTTGTATTATTACTTTTTTCATTCTTGCGTTTTCACACTGACATCAGAGATTATTTATCAGGTAGAAACAGGTAAAGCCCTTTCAGAATTCAAGAACAGGGACGACATTTTGTTGACTAGTCCTTAGTTTTTTTTCTCTCACTTTTGCCCTTTCCCTCTCCTATTTGGTTAAACCTGTTTCCTGTTCAGAGAGAGGTAAGCTCTTCAAACAGGTATCACTAGGAACTGGAATACATAGGCTGGACTTCACATCTGGACACAGCTAACGGCCCATTTAAGAGCAACTCCACTGAATGCTCCATTATTTTTTAGAATTCTGGAACTTCAAGGGACTTTGGTCGTATCTGATACAGAAAGGAAGAAGCAGTCCGAGGAGGTTAAAGGAGTTGGTCAAGGTCATAACTCAGCTAGTAGATTGCTGGACATCTCATCTATAGTTGACTGAGTGTATGTACCACTCAGTTTCCCAGAAGTGAAGCTGTGACCCAGACAGTGGTTGGTGCAGGTAGAAGTTCAAGACCCCTCTTCTCCCCCAAGGAGCAATGAGAAGTCTTGAAGGAAGTCTTGAAGAAGTTGCTTTTGAATATAAGCAACAAACGATCAGATAGAGAAAGTGTGGGTCAAACAGGGTTATTTCTTGAGCCCAGGTCAATGAAATGCTACTCAATTATTTGGAACTGTCTTTGTTACAAAGAATAGTGGTAACATTTTCAGTTCATGGGATTTTGCCTAAAATTCTACATCAAATTGAGACATAGTTTTTCTTATTAAAAGTTATCCAATTTTCCATAAGTTTCTATGAAATCTGTAATACCTAGAGTCAGTCGGAACCTCCAACTGCCCCACTGAGATCGTCTTCACTCAGTGTCTCATACAGTTTCTCAAACTTAACATTTTAAAACTCGACTCCAACCTTACCCTCAAACCTGCTTTTTCTCTGGTCTTTCCCATCAAGTCACAAAGCTCAGAGCTGCTTTAAATTTTTTTTCCAAAAAATTTTTAATTGCGGTATAGTTTTTACAGTGTTTCAGGTGTACAACGTAGTGATTCACAATTTTTAAAGGTTATGCTCCATTTATAGCTATTATAAAATATTGGCTATATTCCCTGTGCTGTACAATATATCCTTGTAGCTTATTTATTTTATAATACATAGTAGTTTGTACCTCTTTATCCCCTACCCCTACCTTACCCCTCCCCCTTCCCTCTCCCCACTGGTAACAACTAGTTTTTTCTCTATGTCTGTGAGTCTGTTTCTTTTCTGCTATAATCACTAGTTTGTTTTATTTTTTAGATTCCACATATAAGTGATATCATACAGTATTTGTCTTTCTCTGTCTTATTTCATTAAGCGTAATACCCTGCAAGTCCAATGGAAAAAATGTCATTCTTTTTTATGGCTGAGTAATATTCCATGGTGTATACATACCACATCTTCTCTGTCCATTCGTCTGTTGATATGGACACTTAAGTTGCTGCCATATCTTGGCTGTTGTAAATAATGCTGCAGTGAACATTGGGGTGCGTAAATCTTTTTGAATTAATGTTTTCGTTTTCTTCGGATATATGCCCAGGAGTGGAATTGCTGGGTGATATGGTAGTTCTATTTTTAGGTTTTTGAGGACTCTTCACACTGTCCTGCACAGTGGCTGCACTAATTTACATTCCCACAACAGTGCATGAGGGCTCCTTTCCTCCACACCCTCGACCACATTTGTTATTTGTGGTCTTTTAGATGATGGCCATTCTGACAGGCGTGAGGTGATCTCTCATTGTGGTTTCCATTTGCCTTTCCCTGATGATTAACGACGTTGGACATCTTTTCATGTGTCTGTTGGCCGTCTCTCTTGTTTGGAAAAAGTTTTATTCAGGTCTTCTGACCTCTTTTTAATTGGGTTGTTTGTTTTTTGATGATGAGTTGTACGAGAGCTGCTTTAATTCTTTTTTTTTTGCGGGGGAGGCGCGGTACGTGGGCCTCTCACTGTTGTGGCCTCTCCCGCTGCGGAGCACAGGCTCCGGACGCGCAGGCTCAGCGGCCATGGCTCACGGGCCCTGCCGCTCCGCGGCATGTGGGATCTTCCCGGACCGGGGCACGAACCCGTGTCCCCTGCATCGGCAGGCGGACTGTCAACCACTGCGCCACCAGGGAAGCCCGAGAGAAGCCCGAGGGCTGCTTTAATTCTTAATTCTCCCTAACCCTCTACACCAATTACACAACTGAGTATGATCAATCCTCCAAAATATATCTCCAGCCTGTCCTATCCCGTATTTATGACAGTGGCTCTGGTTCAGGCTGCCTCCGTCTCTTACCTGAATTCCCCCAGTGCACTCCTAACCCTTGTCCCTGCTTCTCTTCTTGCTGCCCTCTCTCTCAGCCATTCCCCACGCAGTCAACGTGGAGATTTTCTTAAAGGAAATAGGTCATTCTGCTCCCTTGCTCAGAACCCGTCCGTGATTTCCTTTTGTACTTAAGATAAAATTCAAAATCGTTTTTTTGGTTTACAGAGTCTGGTGCATTGCTGATCCCGGTCACATCTGCCAGCTCTGCTCTTCCCCAGTGCTGTTTCCCGTCTCAGAGGCTCCTATCCCAACCCTTTACTTGGCCAATTCTATTCATTCTTCACATTTCAGCCTAAAATGCCATTTTCCAAGGAGGTATTTGCTGAGCGCCCCCCCTTCAGATGTGTTGCTTCTTCTCGGCATGGTCAAGGAAGGCCTCCCTTTGCAGGTGACTGGCCTCAGGGCTGACCCGAAATGACAGCAGGAGTGACCGCTTCAGGATCAGGAGCAGTGCCCGCAAGGCCTGAGGCTGAGATGACCGGGAACTGCAATCAAGCTGCCTTCAAACCACACGAGGCTCAACTTGCTAAAGCACTTGGACAAGAGAATCTCTACACAGAGTCAAATAATTCAAAGATTTTTCTTCAGCTGAGGCCTGCTTTGCAAGAAGCAGATCTCCACTCTAAGTCATCCACTCTCATTTAGATTCCTAAACAGGTTTCAAAAGTATTTGTCATGCCATTGACCCAGCTCAGCAGTGGGTTCGTGAGGGCTCAGTGACTCTGATATACAGGGTACCCCATACCTGGTTTCCTCTTGGGCAAGAAGCATCATAGCATACAAAAAGCATTGATTTCAACACCAGTGAAACTTGGGCCCAAATCTCAGCTTCGTTACCTATCAGCTGTCAAACTTGGGTACCGTATTTCTTTGCTCTGCGCGAGTCTCTAACCTGGTGGGCGGTAGCTGGGATTAAGGATGTGCTGATGATCTGGCCCTAAGCACAAAGCAGTTGCCTACAGGTGATTCTGATCGTTGTCTGCCTGTGATATTTACCCTCTGCCTAAAATTATCCAAGGGATTTCTCTCCAATTTTAAGACTGCTTCACACCGCCTTAGCAACTATGTCCAATAGTATTAACACATGCAAGCTTCTGAAAAGAAAACAACTGATGGACACACTGGCCAGAATTCCTTAATGGCTTCTCTCCTGAAAGGAGGAGAAAAATGATTCTGTGAGGTAAAGATAAATGTTATAGAGAATATAGTTTCCTCTAGTTTTTGTTTGATCTTTTTATTCTCTCTGAAGACAGTCTCAAGGAATGTGGAAAACTTCAAAAGCAGAATAGAAGCGCTCGACTTTGACACACGGAGACCTTTATGGCTTTTCTGTTTACACAGTGATTTTTTTTTTTGTTTTAAGCCCTAGGTAACAAAGTATCAAGAGTGGAATTGGGAGGCAGCCTTCCAGATTGAAATGCTTAAGTAAAAGCTTAGGTCAGAGTGACTCCACACAAAGAAATGTTAGTTTGACACTCGAGGGAGCATGTTCTGATTTGGTTTCTGTCCTCAATGTTTTCCATTTTAATCCTGCCACAGACTTTGGATTAAAAAGTTGTTACCTTCATCATCATGCTCAAATGTTGAGGCTCAAACAGAGCAAATCCAGTAGATTTATGTAGCTTTTCCCTGGCCTGGATGGAGTAGTGGTACATTTTTTTATCTACATAGAGACTTTGTCAACAGCACCAAATACAGTCGTTTGCTTTTGTTTATTTTCTCCTCCTCTTTTTTCTAGGATTATGACAGTTTCTTTGAATCCAAGGAAAGCAACACAGTCTTTTCATTCTTAGGCCTCAAATCACAGTTGGCATCAAAGGTAGGTCAGTCTTTTCTTGTTGTAAGATGTATCTTTCTTGAGTTGTTCTTAGGGATTGAGGTTGGAGGAGTGCATATCTAGTCTCCTAAATTTTCAGTTTTTGCTTTCTCAAATACACAGTTAGGACTGCTCAGGGTAAATAAAGACACACAAGGAAGCCAGTTTTTTTTCTTTCCCATTTTCAATTGTTGCTGTATATTAGAGTTTATCTTTATTTAAAATTCAGTTTATTTATAATTTATATCTCCTTCTTCCAAGAAAAATTTAAGGTAGCAAAAAACAGTAGGTGCTTTTTATTTTAAAGTGCAAATTCACATTACTTTACATTTTTTGAAATAGTATCAAAGCCATGTTTTTAAGGTCGTCTGCAACTTAAGTCTTTTACATTGGAAGGGACGTGGTTTGCAATAACAAATGGTCAACCTTGAAAAAAAGGGCAATTCCTAAACTAATCAGAGTGTTTTTGAAGCCACTCTATTATGTCATGTGTCTTTTAGCAAATGTAAAAGGCTCAAACTTTTCTAATATTTAGAGCTATAGATGATATATATTATGGTACCTTTGTGAAGCACATGGATTCACTTTCAAAATAAAAAATAACATTTCTTTATTAAATAAGGCAGTATTTTGATTGTTATTTCCACTTCAGAAATACTATTTTTTTTCTGATTATGAAAGTAGCCTAGGCTCATGTAGAAAAATTGGGAAAATGCAAAAAAGTACAAAGTAGAAAATAAAAAGTCACCAGAGAAAACCACATAAACATCTTTGGTGTATTTCCTTGCAGTCTTGATATACATAGCAATTGAGGTTTTGACTGTATTTCAAATTGAAACTGAATTCTAAAGCTTCTGTTTGTAACACTGAATTGAAATGAAAGTACATTGCTGGGAACTTTGATATCTGTAAGTAATAGGTCTTTTGAGGCTACCCAGGATTTGTGCCGTTTCTGGAACACTTGTGGGAGGAAGACAGAGACTATCAATAATAAAAATTATACAACAGCACCTGTAGTTCCTCGCCGATGTGAAATCATGCTTTGTTATACATCAGTAAGTCCACAGATGCTTGTGGGTGGTTTCTGTGCACATGTTTTAAACAGAGACAAAACCCACACAGAAAACCCTTAAAGGCTCTTAAAACTATCTTTATAAAGATGGAACACTGGAATACTTAGGAAAATGAAAGTATTTTTGTAACATGTTTCGTGCAAAGACATGTAAACCATCCAGATTTATCTTCAGAGAACTGGAATAAACTGGGGTAGGAGCAGTCTAACGGATGCATAAATCCAGCGGACACCAGCGTCTGTGCAAAAACCTTTGAAAAATACTGCGTGCTTGCCATCTTTGCTCTCATTTTCCCTGAAGATGTAGGTTCCTTTGAGAGGCTTCGGGCTGACTTTTTTACTCTTTGAAAATATTTATTCTCTTAGAAGTTTTTCAGGAAACCTATGACCTGTAGGATATGCATTCTCACATGACTTAACGGTCATGGGAGTTGGTCTTGATGCCATTGAGGTTTGCTTGATTGCAGGAGACCATTCCATGGTCAGTGAGGGCGCTAGGCACCTCCACCCATTCAGCCCCCCGCTTTCAGGCACCTGAGTCAGTCAGACAAGAGCAGGGGCCCACGGAACCAGAGTGGAAGGCCACGGTGCCAGTGTGTGTGCCATCCCCTCTCGTGAGCCATTCAGGGCCTTAAGGGTTAATAGCAACTCATACTTCACCTCCGTAGGAAAGAAGTGCAAATATCTTTAAGAGCGAGTCAGCATTTTCCCCCTTTCTAGTTAGTCATTTTGTACCTTGGTAGTAATTCATTATACAGTCTACCCTCTAAGGCCTAGACGGAGCATTCACGGGTGTAATGTACCAAAAGATGGAGCCCCCTTTCCTGTCTCCTTTCCTACCCTCTCTGCAGTACACACACGGAAGACCAGGCGAGCAAGCCCGCCAGGGGACGTATAAAGACTCAATTAGCATCTAATTGCTCTCGCACAGTGAGGGGAGAGAAGGTCCCTAGGAAAAGAACATTCACAGACCCAACTCTAGACCCTGGGCAGTTCTCCAAAGTGGATGGGGCAGAGGCGGGTAGGAGACCACGGAAGAGCGGCCTGCAGGCCACATTGGTTCTGGATGTGTTTGTCCTGCACGGACTCTTTTTTAAAGACTTCAGGTGGGTTGCTGATACTTAAAATACAGATTTCCCACTTTTCTCCAGAATTTGAATTGTTGCAGCCCTGGTGGGGGGTGGAGGGGGTCCCACATCCTTCTGTGGCCAGCTGGAGCCCAGCGTGGTACCTACCGAAAAGAAAAGAAGGCCTTTTCACCAATACTTTTCAGGTAGAAAATCATCAGTCTTCTTATCGTAACAGGTTCAAAGCAGAGCCTGAAATGGAAGTTTCTGCTTTCGGATCCCTGCCATTCAGGGGTGATGTTGAAAATACGCAACCACCAGTAAACCTTGAGCACTGACCAGCCGGGGAGCAGGTCTCAGAGGCCCACTCCCAGCCGATGCCAGGGGTCAGCCATCCAGTGGCTGGATCATGGTAGCACTTGGGGGAGAAGGGTATCAGCTATTTACCAATAGGTATGGCCATTCCAGTGCCGTTTGTCCCCTCAGGTCACCCTCCGCAGGGCCCCTGAGTAAGGTAACCCCCGGCCACGCCACTCACCCAGGTGTGAGTGGAACAGTACCTCAGAGGAGTTTCCTCAGTTGAAAACATGTGGCTTTCTTTCCACTTTTATATTTGGCAGGTCAGGTGGGTGTGACTTAACTCTGGGCTCTGATCCCTGAACCCAGGATTTATTTGCTCTGATCCATCACATGGCGGTGATTTCCAACATCTCTGTTCCCGACATTTAAAATATCACCGCCAGGGTGAAATTTCTTGCCCACACAATGCAATAACTGGCTTTTTTTTTTTTTTTAAAATAAATAGGCAGAACCTTAGCGAAGACAAGCGGAAGAGGACGGAGATGCATTCTGGAGCGCCCCTGGTACTCAGCACACACCTGCTCACCTAATGCATCACTGTGACAGAAGCCACGTGCATTATCAGTAACTTTGCTTGCCATGGAAAAGGTGTTTGGGGAAGACGTGGGTCTAATGGGATTGCATGAGTGCTTTAAACCGAATCAGGACCGTGGTGGGTTTTTTCCTTGTTTTCAGAATTGCCTGCAGTTGCCTCACTCACCCGGAGGGACTGTCACCTGTTACAGGTGTGCCTCCTGAGTAACTGAGTGATAATGGGTGGCACCCTCAGAGAGAAAGTACTGGATCTGCCCCAGGTTGTGGTTGATGCCAGGATCGCTCAGACCTGCTTCTCTTCAGGCTGCCTAGGTGGTGTCCTTGAAATCAGTCTGCCAGGCTCTTAGAATATTTTGATCAGAAAGGAAAAAAAAGCAATGTTGGTTGACAAAGGGCTAAAGAGCTTTGCCGCACTGTAGAAAAAATTAGGTGTTCTAGCCTCCTCTCGGTAATGGAAACTCTTACCCCCATAAGTCCTCCAGACCCCTACAGATGTTTCCAGAAATCACTGTTGTTCCAGAAATCACAACAATGTGTGATCAGAACCAAGTGACAGGGATGAAAAGAATTGCTATTTGGAAAAAAAAAAAATGCTTCTTTATCTCTTACAAAGGAAAAGTTTCACCTAATGTGTAAGATGACTTAAAAGATATATTTAAAGAGGTGCACTGATCGTTAATTTATAGGGACATTATCTGACTCGTACCTGAAGGCATTTCAACTCTAGCAACTTATTATGCGTAAGTGCACGTATATTTTTAAACGCAGGTCCCCCAACTAATAGCTGCTTCTATATTTTGCAAAGGGATTGTATTTTTCGAGAAAGGAAGATCTCAGATATATTTTGTGAACCCTTGATGAGGCATATGAAAAGATACTAATATTGCTACACACTTTAATTTGTTTCCTGTGTTACTTTTCACTGGTCCTCTGACACTGCCAGCTCATATTTCTGGCCAGTGCACAGTTCCGGATTTTCAGAGTAACATAGATACACGTTCTCATTCCATATATGAACACCAGTGATTTTTCAGAACAGAGTACATACGAGAAAGGGGCTGTCAGAGACTCACTCTGAATTGTACTTGGCATGTGAAATCTCTCCTTCCTTTGGAGTGGGTGCTGACAAACACTGAACCCGTCGACTTCATTAGGGCAAAGGCTTCTTTTCTGCATCCTTGTCCCTGCTCACATTTTTTTAGAGTTTTTAGTTGCCAAACCTGGGAATAGTCTTGAATAGAATAAGTTCAGAGTGCTGCCTAAGATATTCTGCTATTCTCAGTGTCCTGATGGTGGACCTGCCCTTTTGATTCTGAGCAGGAAGTTTGTAAGAAATGGAAAGAACAGAAGAATTTAGTCCCTGTCACCTGTGTTCTCTCTCCCTCCAACTTGCTAAATGTGGACTATTGTAAAGAACCTGTTGAATGCTAAAGCTGACATCCCGGCCTGAGATTTGCACCCCAGGACTACAACCAGAAGGAAAGCATGCCACTGATTCCTACATGACTGGAACAGATACATAATCCACAATTTTCTCTGCAAGGAAAGCTGCTGTAAAATCACGGCTATGACTGCTTAGTTGGCATTAAATACGATCCAGGTCAAATTCCACTTGCTAAATCCCAGGGACTAACCAGGAAATGTTTTTGAACTGGATATCGTGTTAAAGTCTAAGAAGACTTAGAATTTCTTGATACAGCAGTTTTTAAAAGTTAACATTGCAATGGTCTAACTTACATTTTGTCTACTCTTGCCAGTGACGACCGAGAAGCAACTTGGTAAGATTGAGTCTTGGGGTTGTAGGATCAATTCAATACATGCTAGACCAAGAAAGCTACTCAGAATTGTTTGTCTCAAAACTTCTGAATTACTCTGGTTGTAGTAGGCCCAGTATGGTTGTCCTAAACAGACTAGATGAATAGGAGTGCTAAATTATTTACCACAGTTACAGATCACCTACCCCACCCCACTTTTTTTTTTTTTTTTTTTGGAGCAGCAAAGAAATAGGAGAGACCAGCTTCACCTGGTATTGTACTTGTTATGAGCAAGCTAGAAACACATTGTGTGGCATTTCCCTCAGTACCCAGGCTCTGCAGAGTCCTAAGGTACTGCCCTCTGGGACCGCAATGTGTCCTTACTTGTGTTTTACCAGCTGAATTCCAAACCTGTAATGGTTTTCTTCATCCCTTCTTTTTTTGTTTTGTTTTTTTACGGTACGCGGGCCTCTCACTGTTGTGGCCTCTCCCGTTGCGGAGAGCAGGCTCCGGATGCGCAGGCTCAGCGTCCATGGCTCACGGGCCTAGCCGCTCCGCGGCATGTGGGATCCTCCCGGACCGGGACATGAACCCCTGTCCCCAGCATCGGCAGGCGGAATCTCAACCAGCACGCCACCAGGGAAGCCCTTCATCCCTTCTTTAACTAGCTGCCTTTAGATCTGAATAATCATAGTCTTAAAAATCTAGGAAAGAAGTGGATGGGAATTGCAGACATAGATGTAATATCAAAAGCATTTTAAGACAGAATTTTTATTTCCTGTAGTAGGCTTGTTGGGGCAAAGAAAATGTGCTGCTAAAAATCAAATTATCCCATTTTAAAATGAGATAAAATACAGAGAGTGCCATCCTGCTAGGTATATGCAGACCAGAAGAAAATTTAGTTGGGGAAGTACTTGTTTTTCCACATTCTGGTATTCTATTAAAATCACAAAGGAGAAAAGGAGGATTTTTTTTTCTCTCAGGCTCTAATATATTTTAGATTTGTTTCTGTTTTATAGATTTATTCAACACTCCCACATAGATGTTTTTATATTACATGAATTTAATAATGAACTAAACTTATTTTTGTCCTTCCTTGTTGAAAGGTACCAAAGCCTCTTTCTGGTTTGTTTTGTTTTGTTTTTTAATTTGATTTTGCTGTATAGGGTTTTGCTTTTTCTAGAAATGCTTACATCTTTTCTAAAGTGTCAGAGCCCACTTTGATCTGCAAAATTATTGTGTTTAGATTTCCATTTGTATGCATTTATTTGTCTCTAAAGGCATTGGTGAAATCTCAGATTTTATATTCAGCATTAAAGAGGAATAAAGTACAGAAAACACATATTCTGAAAATGGAGTGCTTGTTCCCGACCATTTCTTACACCTTTTCTAATTTTGCTTCTGTGTTTGGTTGAAACCTTCTTGTTTAGCTGGGATGCTGTATTTCTGCTCCCATCCTGAACCCCATACCTGAAAGCTGCAGATTCGTTGTAAAAATGCAGATGGATCATTTGAGTACTTGAGGAGACACACTTGTGGTTGTGTGTGTGTGTGTGTGTGTGTGTTGGAGGTGACTGCAGGATCATCTCAGACAGTGACCAGGACGATGGATGGCGTTAAATCACTCATCCCCTGGTTGGTTCAAATAGATGATGGTGGTTTCCTGAGTACAATGAAGCGATGGGCTGTGGATTCCCTTCCCTAATTTCGTGCAGGAGAAAAGTACAGTGTAGCCACAACCCTTAATAGCAGGGCTGCCTTTGCCTCAGACACCCCTGAAGGCAGAAGACGTTTCTGAAGGCAGCATCTGAGGTTAAGCCCATCGCTGAACTATTTCTAACTTAAACACCAAGATGAGGGAGGGTGAAGGAGGAGATAAAGAGAACAGGCTGTCAGTTTCCAGAAATGCGCTAAATTGTGAAGCCAAAGAAGCCAAGTAATCCCCGCCCACTTGTAACCCAGATTTTCAAAGTTTTCCTAGTTTTCTAGAAATACAGGCCAGGTTCGTTTGGTCATCGCATTAATCGGCGTGTGTTGAACCCCTAGAATGTGACAGGGACTGTCTGAGCAGGACAATAGTCTCCACCCTCAAAGAGGAGAGAAACGGAGAAGCAGTGACAGTGGCAGTGACTTGAGAAACAGGTAAGTTCACAGTGTTCCAAGCGATGGTTTGTCATCTGAAACGTGCTGTATAGTCTTTTTCTTTGTATGTTTCAACCAGTCCAATTTTTAAAATGATTTCATACATGCAATGGAATAAATATGTACACACACACGTATATAATATCTACACTGACATATAAAGAAAAATAAACACACCCCCGTGTGTCTGCCACCAGCTGCCTGCCTTTCCTTTGGGGCTCTGTGTGCTCCCTCCCTGACCCTGTCTCGTCCCTGTTTGATAGCGGGAGCCCGTCCTGAACTCCATGTTGATCATAGCCTTCCTGTCCTTTATTATTTTACCTTTGTGTACATATCCTTAAAAACTAATAAATGGAATTAAACTCTGTTCTTCTGTCACCTTCTTTTTATGGTCATTGCATTTGGGCATAATCATTTTGAAACAAGTGCCCTAGCTTGTTTATTTTCACTGCTAAGTGTTATTTTGTCGTATATCACAATTTTTCCCTTCTCCTGTTGCTGAATATGCAAATACATCTTTCTTTGACATAGAGAAAGGACATGTTGCTACAAACATTCTTCTATGTGATTTCTGGTGCACATACACAAGTAGATGTATACCTTGAGTAGAATTGCTGTGTCACACATGCAATAAAAGCACATCGTCAACCTGAACAGATAAGGCCAAACTGTTTTCCAAAGTAATGGTACCAACTGACACTCCACTGGTGTACTCGAATTTCTGGTACTCTCAATGTCCACCGACATTTAAGATCATCAGACTCAAAGTTTTGTCAAGCGGAGGTGTGTATCTTGTGGTTTCATTTTGCATATATTTGATTGCTAATAAGATGAACATGTTTTTGCTATGGGAATTACTGTTTCTTCCTGGAAATCCCCCTTTGTGTCTTTTACCATTTTTTCTATGGTGGTGTGTTTTCAATTTTTTTTTTTTTAAATAAGTGAATTTTTTTTTTCAATTATTAATTTTTAAAAGTTCTTTATACTTAACCTTTTCCTGGTTAATGCTCACCTATTAGAGAGAAACCATATTTGGAGTGGAAATCTTCTGAAACTATTTCCAGAACTATGAAAAAAAGCATGTGAAACTTTATTCTATTTGGAGAAAATAAAATTAAACACAGATATTGTGTGTTTTTATCGTATGCTAATTTTCACCTTGTCAGCGTATCAGCCAAGAGAAGATATACCTTGGAAACCTCTCTGTGCTCTCAAAGGGTTCCTTCTCTGAAGAGATTTCAAGGCTCATCAATTCCAGTTATTTGGTAGGAAATTAATGTCATGATTTGGTTTTCTGCTACAGAATTAAACCAGAAGGAAATCTTTATATAGATTGCACGTTTATATACGCACATTTCCTTACTATGTTAACATAGAATAGGCTTACGATAGGCCAAAATGATGTTACACTTAAAAGGACATTTAAAACATGATTAATTTGCAGAACACACAGTGTTGAGAGCATTAGCCCGCTGTGGCCCCCTTTGCCTGGCAAAGCAATAAAGCTGTTCTTTTCTGCTTCACCACCCACCCCCCGCGTAATGATTTATTTGAGTTATAGGAGACTGGACTGAACCTATACTCATAATTAACTAATTCTTAATCTGAATGAAATGTGACCATCATGTGACTATAACCCAGTATGTTGTGGTCGTAGCATGTTTTCATGTGTGTAAACTGGTTGACAGGTATAAGAACAGGAAACTACAATGCAGTCTTCTTTTCTGAGGCCCCTGCTAATCAGGGGACAGCATTTTTAATAGACCAAGGACCCTGACATTTGAAAGCATGTTAACTGAAAACTTGGTACTGCTTATAATGAATGGCACAAAGATTTAGACCTTTTTATTAAAACAGCGGTCCATGCTCTTGCAATATACATCCTTTTGGGTTCTATAATGATAAAACTCACTGTAACCAAACTTTCCGCTGAAAAAGCTCTAGTGCAAATATCTATCATCATTAATGTAATGGAAATGAAAGCTCTGTAGTACAGAACAGCGCTGCTCAGCGTGGTACCAGCAAGCCACATAGAATTATTGGACACTTGAAACGCGGCTCATTGACTTGGTGATGTGGCATGAGTGTGAAATATGTTCCAGATTTTGAAGACTTAGTATGAAAACTGTAAGCTATCTATTAACTTTTATATTGGTTATGTTTTAAGTGATAATATTTTGGATATATTGGGTTAAATTAAATATTAGAAACTAATTTTGTCTTTTTTTAATGTGGCCACTAGAAAATTTTCAGTTATGTATATGGCTTGTGTTCTAGTTCTCTTGGACAGTTCTGTTCCAGCCTCTTTACCTGAATTTCCAGTAGAGAAAGAAATACCTTTAAATGCTTTTTTGGATTTTGGCAAAATATCTCCTTTTTTTAATTGTTATATGAAAGGAGATGTGAACCTCTTCTGGAATATAATTTTCTAATACTGATGCCAAGGATGAATGCTTTTCTCATTTTGCTTTTTGTCTCCCTAGCTTGAAGCATTTTTGTCGCGAAGGGGGAGAGTTTTTTTCCTGGAATAAGAAGAGTAATGTGTGTGCGTTGTAACATGAGACATCTCTCCGTGTCCAGCCTCTCGTTCCTGTATTGTCACGTAAAGTTGATGTCCCCTGTTGAATCGGTCCAACTAAGTCATGGTGGCCTTTATCTGTTTGTTCTTTTTTTAAAAAAAGAGGGACTTTAATGAATCACACAGATACCATCTATAATCGGCAGAACAGTGATTAATATTAATAGGATTTTGTCCTAGATTTCCTAAAATGTTAGTTCTCTGTATCTGTAAAACTCATTTGAGCTCGAAAGAATATATGGATAATACGCTTTTAAAAGTTTCATTCTGGTCTCATTGCCAAAGATTAAAACAGAATGTGAATATTAAGGGAAAATAGCTTCCTTTCCCTGCCCAGGGTTTTTAACCATTTTCTTTTGCTACTCTCTTAGCCAAATAGCTTGTGGGGGGGAGGCCTGTATTATTTTTATCATGAAAACAATTGGTGGCAACAGTACTCATTAAGTGGTAGAATGTTTCTTTGAATTATTTAGTTTGGGACCCTTCCCTGAAATAAAAGAGTGATTGTAGTACAGCCTTTGCCAACCAAGAGATGCCAGCCATCTGTGTTTCCTGTAGCTGCTTTTGCATGCTGCTTTGGGGCTCTTTGTCATTTTAATGAGCTACCACACCTAAGAAGGATTTAGCCTTTGGGAATGGGTGGAACAACTTGAGATAAATGATAGACGCATTTTTCATGCTAATTTGATTTAGCTTATTGATACTATTTTCCCATCTGTTCAGTTGGGATGATACTTTTCTCTTAATTTTCTCCCTGTCAATCCATTTCATGTCACGTGCTAATATCACTAGGTTAAAATACATGGGCTCTAGGACAGTCCACAGCTAGGCTCAGAGATGACTCTGAGGTGGGGAGCCGGGGCAGAAACACCACCAATTCAGCATCGACACTGTTTCCCTAGTCCAGACTCGTCCTTTTCTCTCTCCCTGCCTGTCTTTCGGGATAAACCACTCTTACACAATCCGCTCCTAGCCGCAGCCTAACCAACATGTACAGGGGGAACAGAGTGATGACAACGGCAATGTTTTTACTCTCCAGATTGGCAACCAGAAGGAAGGACTCCAGCTGCTTCTTCCCTTCCTGTACTGTTTTACAGGCCTAAGAAATATTTATTCTACTGGATCCCAGTCATAAATGAGAAACCGAATACTGACAGGTTTCCCATCCTAGTCAAGTTGACTGGGCAAACAGAACTTTTAGCAGTTACATATTTAGCAGGTAAAATGACCACAGCATTCAGACTTGTGGGCAGTTTCTGAATGACGACAGCAGGAAACCAGTTCCCTATCGTTGGTCTCCTTTAGGGACCAGGCTCCCTCTTAGACCATTCCAGAGTGACCCAGTTCTCTAGGGACAGCTTTACCCGAGCCCCAAAATGTAAACAGTTACATCTGCAGTGAGGATGGACAGGTATTACTGGAATCAGGTGGTGCAGACAAAATGACAAGTGGATGAAAGGGGAATTTGGGTGATAGTAGTGCCTACCCAGGGAGACAGCTATCTTCCTAAAAATGGGTCATCTTAACAGAGAATGGATTTTAAGTTTCCTCCAGTGTTACTGGAAACTTTACTAGTCATTCTCATTGCAAATGGCCCTTTACTGGGTAGTATTTTCAATATGCTATTGTTACAATTTACATTTTAATTTTCTGCTGGTTGGAACAGCATCCTTTGTGTGGTGACATAAGTCACCGAATAAACTGTCCAGCCAAAGCCCAAGAACTCTGCTAATAAGTCGTGGATTTTTTTGGTGGTTTTGTTCTTTGTACCTTGGTTTGTATCTTTTACCTGTAAACCTCTGAGAAAGGACAGAGTAAACCCTTTCCTATTTCAGAAATGGCATAATCACCAATCGCCAGTTAAACCCAAATACGTTATAAAAACCAGATCCATATCTCTTATCTTGTATTAAGACCATCGTGTGGAGTTTTTTGATAACTACATTGGTACCTGTATTGATATTTACGTTTGTGTGATGTAGTACTCTTTGTACCTTACCCGTGAGCATAAGTGTATACTATTTAGTATCTCAGAAGCTGCTTTTTTTGGGTGTTTCTTATCTTATACTATTTGGTCTGGGTCAGCTTTGTATTAAGAGAGAGGAATTATTTATACGTCCTCTTTTTACTTCGATACAGTAAATTTGTTAGATAAAAGCTGACCCTACAGTCAAATGAAATACATGGTTTGTCAGTGTGTGTTCAGTAGTGTATTTGATCATTAATTATATGGCCATGTACTGAAAAGTCTAGTTTTTTTCTTATGGTATCACTGGTAACTTTGATGCCTTATGTCTTTTCTGCTGACAACTACTGGTTGCTAAGTGGGAAACGTATTGTATTAGGCTGTGACCGATCAGGAGATACACACCCCATGGTGATTTAAACAGGGGAAGTTAAATATCAAGAATTATTCAACTTTGATGAAAGGGTAGCTCCCAGATATAAGAAAACTATATTTTACCCTGGGGCTGAAGGAGTATACCCAAGGAAGGACAAACTTGGGAGGAAGGGTGGCCGGGCTTCAGAGTTTGCTGTACAGTTACAGCCTACTAGCTGGCTGAGAGGTTCACGGTTCCCCCTGGGCAGCGCTGCTCTACGGTTGCTTGGCAACAGGAAGCAAACCCCACCCCACCCTCCCGACCCCCACCCCGGAGTGTAGGCGGGACCAGGTGAGCCCTGGCCAGCAGGCGCTTGCAGATGGAGATGAGGTGCCAGTGCTGGCAGGAGGCCTGAAGCGTGTGTGTCTGTGTCAAGGGCGCTTGCAGGGAGGTTGGTCATCACCAGGCCAGGCCAGAGCTACAAGGTCCCCGAGGCACCAGGTGTTCTGGGGGCCCGAGTGAAAGCAGCACCGTCAGACCGACACCACTGACCCACCTCGCAGCAGCCCCCCAGGAGCATCCCCTCGGTCCTGCAGTGTCCCTCCAGCACTCTCTACTGAGAAGGTCACATCGTGCCCACCGTGAAGGAAAGATGCTTGAAGGAGTTCTGTCCATCACTACAGAACGTGCGCTCGCGCATGAATTTGGAGCTAAGACACAACAAAGCGATCGCTGCCACGTATCATAAAAGGATTCACTTAGTGACTTTTCGTCTGGAATTAGCCATGTTCATTAAGAGCAAAGGATGAGCCATGTTTTGTGAAGTGTAGGTAGTTGAAGTGAAAATTTACATTACAAGCAGTAGGGATGCCTGGCTAACAAGTATCCATTGTGGGAAGCTAGCAACTAAGTTGCTAACTAACGTGGTGAGTGTCTTGTCACAAATCTAAACGTTAGGGGAAGATGCAACGCTCAGGATGTAACCTTGACTTCCAGTCAGCCTTACTTTGTGGTTCTCAGTTTTATAAAGCTGTTGAAATTTAAAGGAAAAAGCATGATGCCGAGGAATATATTCAAAGCTTCTAGAAATGACTCTTCATGTAATCTGTTCCTGAGGGGATAGTCACCAACCTGTGAATCCTAGCCTAGCGCTAGAATTTCTCTTGAATTCCCAAACAATAAATACCAAGAACCAAATACTTCCATAAAGCACAGAGCTATTAGCTCTTTTTGATTTTAATTTACTCCTGTGGCAAACAAAATTGAAAAAAAAAAAAAAACCTGTGAAGTCTGACCTATTTACTCACCCTAAAAGATCTACCTCTAATGGAAGACAAGGCAGAAAAGGTTATTAGGAAACGGTAGGCGCCAGAACCAATTAAATCCAATGATTAGGTGCTTTCCCAGACTCTCAATCTATGGTGGCTAGTGATTAAACGGATGGGTAAATGAAGAGATAGATGATCCAGCCAGCTAGGCTTCTTTATTAACTTTTAAGTGAGCTTGAAGGGAAAGAAAAATTAATTTTACTGAGAAAGTAATTGGCTTCACAAGATGACTAGTCCAGGATTCTCTGTTCCTTCCCAGTGCCTTGCTCGGCGTGCCGCTGGAATGCTTGTTTTCCGTTTTGATTTCTCAACGGCATCGGAGGCGTTTGTGTGCCATCAACACATGTTTACTAAATCAAGAGTAACAAATAGATATTCAGAGTACCAGCACCCTTCTGGACCTTGCTGGGAATAGAAAAGTAACTTCTAGCGTGCCTCTGTCATTTTAGGAGCTTATGGTGTTGATGTCACTGTCGTGCCACCAAGCCCACTTGTAGAAAAGGTTTCTGTGGTGCAGAGGAGCTGCCCCGGACAGCCTCTGCATGCTTTTAATTCTTAGTTTCTATGGTTTAGATTTCACAGGTGTCTGTAAATCAATGGTAACGTCGGTGTTAGTTCCGGTAATTAATTACCCTGACCCACAAGCCCAGACTTGTCAACTGTTAAAATGTATGCCAGGGAGGTTGGCGACTTTATTATTTTACAAAAGTATTAGTTAAGGAAACATTCTAATTTCCCCAGTAGCCAAGTAGAAGGGTCACTGCTGGCTTACAATGGAAGCAGACCAAAATTTGATACTTACTTTTATTATGTAACTACCCACTTTCTCAATTTTTTTTTTTTTTCTTTTTTTTTGCAGTGCGCGGGCCTCTCACTGTTGTGGCCTCTCCCGTTGCGGAGCACAGGCTCCGGACGCACAGGCTCAGCGGCCATGGCTCAAGGGCCCAGCTGCTCCGCGGCATGTGGGATCTTCCCAGACCAGGGCACGAACCCGTGTTCGCTGCATCGGCAGGCGGACTCTCAACCACTGCGCCACCAGGGAAGCCCTCAATTTTTAAAAAAATTTATTTTATTGAAGTATAGTTGACTTACAATGCTGTGTTATTCAGATATATATATATACACATTCTTTTTCATATTCTTTTCCATTATGGTTTATCACAGGATATGGAACATAGTTCCCTGTGCTATACAGTGGGACTTTGTTATTTATCCATCCTATATAAAATAGTTTGCCCTACTTTTTCAATTTGATTGCTTTTCTTTTATATACATACTTAAAATAACAACAACAACCCTTCATTAGCACAGCCAATTCATTCACTAACATAGCCTTTGGGTTGTTTCTCTGTTCAAGGAAAAACCGTAAAACCGTGGCCTTCCTGGGCTCCTTATTAATTTTAGCTCCAAAGTCAAAAAATCAATGCGAATTGTTTTTAGAAGCCTGACAGAAACCTGCCAGTTTAGCAGTAACTAGATATAGCCCTTAATATGAGCTCACTGCTGTTCAGTATTTTTCTTGGGTAGAGCAAGGGGGTGGATGATAAAAACAGCATGTTCTCTTGTCTTACAATAACCTTGATTACAGTCAAAGTTCTTTGCCTAACAATAGCTTTGGTTATATTCAAAGCTGTCAGAAAATGACTATCTAAATTTGTAATGTAAGACTTAGAAAGTTCCCATTTATTTATGTGTATGTGTATGTGTGTATATGCAAACACATGCATACATATATATCTTAGTGGAGATTTGTCTCAATTTTTAGCTCTACCAAATCTTAGTTAAAAAAAAAAAAAAGAGAGGCAAGGAATATCTTTAAACAGAATGTTCTTTCCAGTTATTCAATTTAAGACTTGGCCTACCCTATGAAATGTGACCTACAGCAGACATAAGAAGTAAAGTGCAATAACTACAGAGTCAGGACCAAGGAGAATCATGGGGAGAGAGTGACAGGTAGAGCTGCAGAAGCCGTAGCCATGCTATGGCATATATAAGGACACAGGAACAAAGGAGGCGGTTCTAGCATAAAGAGAAAAAGTTGAACAACTGAACTGATGATTTTTGTAAAAGTTTGTCATATGTTTTGAAATCAAGACGGACACATCTTCTGAATAGGCAGCTGAGAGAAAAACTTCATAAGATTACAGAGGAGCAGAATTGGAGAGCAGACTTTCGACCCTTGTGAACCCTTCTGAATTCTCCCACCCAGCATTCTTATTTCAGATTCCAAATACCATATATGTACATTTATAAGTTGTAAAAGTTCAGAATGGGGAAGAACCAAATGTTAGTGATTAGTGAAATTTCAGCGTGTTTCTGGAACTCTAAATGCGTCCTCACTTCCGTGTTTGCTGCTTTCCACTTTCTTTGAAAACCTCACAATAGTCTCCAAAACTGCATGCGAATCCAGAGGGAGAGAAAACACACCATGTTGTATGAGAAGAATTTTGTGTGTGTGTCTGTGGAACTCGGTGCATCTTTAATGAATATTCTGGTAGCCAAAGAAAGTCCAGGATTTTCCAGTGCTGATGTGGAAAACAGAATAAAAGAATAAAATTTAAAAGTAGCCAGGTACATCATTTACTCTCTTAGCTTGAATTTTGCACAGAAAACTAGAGCTGGAATGGAATGGAGGAAAAAGCCAATGTTCTTTACATATATATGAAATCTAGGCCAAGAAAAAATATATATAATATAGGAACAAATATATACATTGTATATATAATACATATTATATATACAATATATATTATATGCATTTTTTTTTCCTGTATAATTTGAAACAATAGTGAACGTCTAGCAAGTAGGTGCCGGGCCGGCCCCCCTCTGATAACAGGACTTGGGTGGTGGCGACACCTAGAGGCCCGACGGCTGATTGCAAGTTACAGAGTGGACTTCGTGTTGCATCTTAACCGTCGCCATAGTAATTCAAAGACCTATGGAGATAACTGTGAAAAGGAAATCTACCTTTCCAAAAAGGTCTTTTTCAGTATATATTTACATACGTTACATTGGAAATGAAGGCTTTGGGAGGGGGAAATTTTGCAGTATCTCAGAAGGTTACCGAAGTGGGTGGGGAAACCTGGATTCTCCAAGGAGGTAGGCGGTCCGTCTTCCTGGGGGAGAAGGGGAGCGTGGAGAGACCCGGTGGAGGGCGGAGGATCGCCAGAGGTGTTTTGCTTGAATTTACCTTGTTGCAGTACTCGTTCTCAAGGAGTTCTCGAGAATCTTAAACTATAGACCTAATAAGATTCCCCACGGCACCAACCGCTGGGCCTCGCACCAGTAGGTGATAGAAAATACTTCGTGATGCAGGACTTTGAGTTTTGGTGGAGTGATAGCGTAGGGAGCCCCTTCCATATCCCCTCCCAGCCCTGACCCAGCTGGGCCAACAGAAGGCCATGGGGGGGTGGGGGTGGGGGGTGGGGGCGGAACACCTATGGGTGTGAAATGTATCTTGGTCAGGTCAGGAGGTGAGCCCCGAGGCATTTTCCTCTTCCTGTATTCTGCAAAAGAGCGGTGGTTGAGCACTGTATTAGTTTCCTTTTGCTGCTGTAGCAAATCACCCAAATATAGTGGCTTAGAACAACACAAATATAAGAGTTCAGGAGGTCAGAAGTGCTTAAATGGGCCTCAGCCGCCAAAATCAAGGTGTTGGCAGGGATGCATTCCTTTCTGTTTTGGAGAAAATCCATTTCCTTGCCTTTTTCCGCCTCCAGAGGCCTTAGCTCCAGACTGCATCACTCAACCTGTTTTCACCTCACATCTCCTTCTCCAACTCTGACCCTACATCCTTCCTCTGAGAAGGATCCTTGTGATTACATTGGCCCCACCCAGATAACAATCTAGGATAAACTCCATTCCAAGATCACGAGTTCCATCTGCATAATCCCTTTTACCAATGGAAAGCAGATGCGGGGGGGGGGGGGGGTGGGGGTGGGGGTGGGGGTGGGGGTTAGGATATGTACATCTTTGAGAGGAGAGGGCATTCTTCTGCCCACCACAAACACCACGTCGTAATTCAACACTCTTACAGCCGGGCACAGGAGATATAAGGTCCCTGCCTCTAATGGGGTGGGAACGGGGGTCATGCAAATAAATCAGATTTTCCACGTTACAAATGGCGGTCCTCGTAGGTAACTCAGTAAGAAGCTGTCTCAGCTGAGGCCATCAGCAGCTCAGGCTTCCTGATCCAGGTGACGTTTGACCTAGTTCTGAAAGATCAGATGAGTTAGCTACGGAGGTGAGAAAGGGAATTTTAAGCAGAGCAAATAGCATATGCAGAAGTACAGGAATGTGTAAAATTAGCTCAGCAGTTTGCATGACTAATAATATGTTGGGTTGTGTTGCTGGGCATGGTGGGAGAGGAGGCTGAACCTAATAGTTCAACCATGTATGTGGTGAGAGGCGTTTCTTCTACAGTAGGTTCTGTACTGGCTCAAGGAACAAGGAGGTTGACTTTCTCTCACATAAATTAGGAGATTGTGATTAACATATACACACTACTATATATATAAAATAGATAACTAATAAAGACCTACTGTAAAGCACAGGGAACTGTACTTAATATCTTGTAATACTCTATAATGGAAAAGAATCTGAAGATATATATATATATCTGAATCATTTTGCTGTACAATTAAAACTAACACAACATTGTAAATCAACTATATTCCAATAAAAATTTTAAAAAGCAAACATTGCTTCCCAGTATTCAGGGTGTTAGGAAATTTTGTTCAACCCTGGTCAAACAGCCGAATGTATTTTAATCTACCTTTTTATTAGCCACTTCTAACGATGAAAGAAAAAGAAGCTATAAAGCTAGGATGAAGATAAGCAGTTGATAATCTCATGAAGATATTAAAAGACAGTATCTGGAGGAAGATGTATAATATATTTTTCATAAGACTCAATATAGTTTTGTCCTCTTACCACTGGCCTCATGAAAATTTTAGTGAGATTTTCATTAAGAAAAAAAGATTACCATGGTAAAGACCCAAAGGTGAATTGTTAAGAAATTTGAAACAAATGTGATATTATTGAACCATTTCACACTAAAGAGCCTGTAGAACACGTATTGCCTTGCTATTATGGAAATTTGATTTTATCTTTTGAATATGGACTAATCCTCAGCTGGTGCTTATTTCACTGGCTGGCAAAAGAAATGGGAAATGTGGCTAGAAAACCGTGAGGGTCCCTGGATTGAGGTGGAATGAAGGTTTGGAGCCCCAGAGGTTTGACAGGTAATTCCTGGGCAATGTCAGGAATTGCAGATGTAAAGCTAAGCAGAAACCAGACTGTCGGGGGCTATGGGATTTGGACCTGAACTTGGAACTCTTGCTACTCAAAGTGTGGTCCAAAAGGCTGCAGCAGCAAGGGGAGCCAGCTATACACTGACCCCATCAAAATCACTTTTTTTTTTTTTTTTTTTTTGTGGTATGCGGGCCTCTCACTGTTGTGGCCTCTCCCGTTGTGGAGCACAGGCTCCGGACGCGCAGGCTCAGCGGCCATGGCTCATGGGCCCAGCCGCTCCGCGGCATGTGGGATCTTCCCGGACCAGGGCACGAACCCGCGTCCCCTGCCTCAGCAGGCGGACTCTGAACCACTGCGCCACCAGGGAAGCCCCAAAATCACATTTTAACAAGCCCCCAGGTGATTCAGAGTCACATTGAAGTTTGAGAAGCACTGCTGTAGAGACTAGAAGGCACTGAAGCGTTGAAAGCGAGAGTGTCAAAGAATCATATTTGCATTTTCAGAAAATTACAGAGTTGGCAGTAAGAGAAAATTGGGGGTGGGGAAGGGTGATATTGGGAAGAATAGAGGCTGAGAGACCAATTAGAAAGTTAATTCTGGGACGATAAGGGCTTGGACTAGGCTCATGGCCATGGAGATGTCTCATTAGCAGTTGGGGAGAGGGAGGGTGACACCCACATTTTCTGGCTTGGTGGATGGATGCAGTTTAACAAAACGGGAGATAATGAGGCTGCTTTTGGATACCGTGAGTCTGAGGAGCAGGTGAAACACCCAGGTGCTTAAATTCACCATGGGACAGCACAGTGGCTGTGAGGAGATAGTGTAGGAAGTCCTGGAGAACAGAAAATGAAGGACCACCCGGAGAAGTAGGAAAGCCAGGAGAAAGCATTGGATGGAAAGAGAGAAGAGTCTCAAAGAAATATCAGGTCAGGGCTTCCCTGGTGGCGCAGTGGTTGAGAGTCTGCCTGTCAATGCAGGGGACGTGGGTTCGTGCCCCGGTCCGGGAAGATCCCACATGCCGCGGAGCAGCTGGGCCTGTGAGCCATGGCCGCTGAGCCTGCGCGTCCAGAGCCTGTGCTCCGCAACGGGAGAGGCCACAACAGTGAAAGGCCCACGTAAAAAAAAAAAAAAAAAAAAAAGAAATATCAGATCAAACAAACACTCAAGTATCCTATGGATTTGATATTTTGGAAATTTGGAGTGAGCTCCTTAATTATTTATATGCTGAAAAAATATAAGAAAGAATTGCTGAAATTGGGAGATAGTCACTAGAAATGGAAAAGGACCCATGAACACTTACAGGGAGTCACTAGAGAAAAAAAATCTAAGTTGGGGCAAGTGGACTTGTAGTAGCAGGTGTGATTTTAAGGACTCTCCTGGAAGCAGGTAAGCCACTTGAAAAGAAGAATCCTTCAATTAAAATCTTATAAGAGCCAACTGAAGCATGGGGAACCCAGGAATAAGAAGAAAACTGGAGAAAATGAAGATCAGAGGTATTAGAGGCTCTATGAAAATTTTTACAGAAGGAAAGCAGAGAAGAAAGTTGGAAATAAGTGATGGAGACAGGGTGACTCTTTTTCAAACTGTGGTCCTTAAGAGTGTCTTCAATTTAGTGCTATCTCATTAACAGCAAGTATATGGAGTTAAACCTATCCATTATCTTACGTAACTAATAGCTTCAGTTGGCCGTTCATGCCACACAACGTGTTGGAAACTTTCTGTGCCCCAGGCCTCCTGTTACCTCTCCATATCTCACTCCCAGGTGTAGTTCTTTAGTGCATTAGAAACCGGGAGTGGAAGTAGGAGTGGGGCTCCATCAAGTTCTTGTACTTTCTTAGTGCTTCTCAGTCCATGAGCTACAGAGAGATGGGTTTGTTTTTGGTTTTTTTTTCGTCTCTTTTTATTTCCTCTCTGATCTTTATTATTTCCTTCCTTCTGCCAACCTTGGGCTTTGTTCTGCTTTCTCTAACTCCTGTAGGTGTTAGGCTAGTCTATTTATATGAGATTTTTCTTGTTTTTTGAGGAAGGCCTGTATTGCTATAAACTTCCCTCTTAGAATTGCTTTTGCTACATCCCATGGATTTTGGAGTGTCGTGTTTCCATTTTCATTCATCTCAAGGTATTTTCTGCTTTCTCTTTGATTTCTTCACTGACCCATTGGTTTTTTAGTAGCATGTTATTTATTCTCCACATATTTGTGCTTTTCCCATTTTTCTTTCTGTAATGGATTTCTAGTTTCATATTATCGTGGTTGGAAAAAATGCTTGATGTAATTTCTGTTCTCTAGAATTTGTTGTCACTTGCTTTGCGAACTAGCATGTGATCCATCCAGGAGAACATTCCACATGCATGGAAAAGAATGTGTGTTCTGGTGTTTTTAGGTGTCATGTCCTGTAGGTATCTATTAATTCTAACTGGTCTATTGTGTCATTTAAGACTACTGTTGCTTTATTGATTTTCTGATCCGATGATCTGTCCATTTATGTAAGTGGGGTGTTAAAGACTCCTACTATTATTGTATTCCTGTCAATTTCTCCCTTTATGTCTGTTAGTATTTGCTTTACATATTTAGGTGACCCTGTATTGGGTGCATATATGTTAATGAGTGTGATATCCTCTTCTTGTATTGATCTCTTCATCATTGTATAATGCACTACTTTGTCTTTTGTTATTGCCTTTGTTTTAAAGTTGATTTGTCTGATCTAAGTATTGCTACCCCTGCTTTCTTGGCCCTTCCGTTTGCATGAAATATCTTTTTCCATCCCCTCACTTTCAGTCTGTGTGTGTCTTTAGCACTGAAGTGAGTCTCTTGTAGACAGCAAATAGAAGAGTCTTTTTTTTTTTAATCCAATCTGCCACCCTTTGTCTTTTGATTGGAGCATTTTGTCCATTAACATTTAAAGTAATTATTGATAGGTAAGTACTTATTGCCATTTTATTACTTGTTTTCCGGTTGTTTTTGTAGTCTTCTCTGTTCATTTTTCTTCTTTTTGTTTTCTTCCTTTGTGGTTTGATGATTTTCTTTAGTGGTATTCCTGTGTTCCTTTCTTTCTAGTCTTTGTGTGTATATTGTAGATTTTTGATATATGATTACCATGGGGTTCATACATGTTGACCTGTAACTGTATCTACTTGTTTTAAATTGGTAGTCATTTAAATTCAAACACATTTTAAGGGCTTCCCTGGTGGCACAGTGGTTAAGAATCCACCTGCCAATGAAGGGGACATGGGTTCGAGCCCTGGTCTGGGAAGATCTCACATGCCGTGGAGCAACTAAGCCCATGCGCCACAACTACTGAAGCCTGTGCGCCTAGAGCCTGTGCTCTGCAACAAGAGAAGCCACTGCAATGATAAGCCCGTGCACCGCAACGAAGAGTAGCCCCCGCTCACTGCAACTAGAGAAAGCCTGCTCACAGCAAAGAAGACCCAACACAGCCAAAAATTAAAAAAAGTATCTGTGCTTTACATTTAAATTCCATCTATAAGTATATCTTTACCCCATAAACAGTGAACTTGGTTGTATTTACCTTCATTTTCCTGATTTTCTGCTTTAAAATAAACACTTCTTTAAAATAAACATGTATAACAGAATCATTTTGCTGTACACCTGAAACTAACACAACATGCTAAATCAACTATACTCCAATATAAATAAAAAATAAAACAATAAAAATTTCTCTCAGAGCGATTCAATTTTAAGCAGAGAAGAGAGAGACATTTAATAATCAAGATTAATTATTACCCAAAATAAGTTCTCCTTTTCATTTGAATGTGTATGCCCTGGGCAGCATCTTGGCTCCAAATATGGTAGCAAAAAATGTCTTATGCATCACCCTCTAATTAGGGCTCAGGAGGTGGTGCTCCCAGTAGATGAGTAAAATATTATTTTAATTTGACATTGCACCATTGTTGAATTTATGGAGTTGGAGAAAGCACCAGAATAACTATTCATCATTCATTAGTATTCACTGCAGGAACGGACCTGCACTTCATGATTTTTAAAATAACCTTTTAAGGAAACCAGACATTTAAATGTTTTATTTTCATTTGAAAGGTACACAAACAATTTTTTCTGAGTTGGCAGTTTGTCTTTCCTTTTGAAGTTTTGTTTTTCCTTTACTTTTGGAAGAGTTTCCTAGAGCTTTATAATCAATTCTAATTGCCTAAAGAATCACATTAAAATGTAACAGGAAGAATTTAATCTGGAAGTTATTTTTTAAATAGAAAATGTAAGAGCTTTTACAATAAACCAGTTACATTTTATTTTCAGGTTTAACCATTTACCTTCCCTTTCTGTGGTTAGAAACAAATCATGTGAAATTAGATCATTATATCCCTTTATTTTTCATAGAATTTAGTTCATTTAGCAGTATAATCACCTTATTTTACAGAAATTAGTCTAGAAACATGTTTCAATTTCAGTGCTGTCAATTCCTGTTGATTCTAGTTAGTCACGCAGTTGTAGATTAATTAGCAGAAGGTTTAGATGTTTTGGACACCTTCTTAAATATAAAACTATATAGTCTATGTTTTCTCACCATCACACTAAATCTACTTATACATAGAGACAATTAATTCTGGTCATCAGAGAATAGTGGTTTAAAGTTTTTGCTAATTTTTTTAACAAGCTTGTTTCCTCAACTGTGCCAGGTCAATCTGATGATTGATTATCTTCTATTTCATACCTACATGAAGCCATCTTAATTGTGGAATAATTTTTATTTATTTATTTTTTCCAGTCATTTTGTTCTCATGCAAACAATAAGTGCATTTATGGTCAGTGTTGACAAGAACCTCCATATTAGATGAACCTGGCCTTTGGGTCATCCATCCCAAGCCAGTCTGATCTGCTCAAATCAGGGCTCACTTTGGGACACCCAAAGTCCCAGCACCACTGGGACTCAATGACTCCTAGTAAAAACCACATAAAATGCTAAATCTGTTGATAAAACGAACAAAATTATTAGTCTTCCATCTATATAAGATAATTTTGTTTTATTGTATGAACCAAGATTTTTAGGTTTGGTCACCAAACTAAATGGTAAAAATCTTGGTTCTTAAGGGCAGTATAAGAACAGTAGCATCTGCTCCTAGCCATTTTAGTGAAATCTCTGAAATTGGAAGTCCTCAGGCTCTATTTATCATTTTCATAGACAGGGGGTCATGGACCTTCATATGTGTACTGAGCATCCCTTATGATGGTATGATGGTCTTCTCCAAGTTTCATGGCTCTGAATACTGTTTCTCGACATTACCAGTGAGAATGTGACCACCTATCAGCCACGAAGGTCGGTGTCATAGCCATGATTTCACTCTAATTGTTGCCACACTAAAATGGTCAAGAAAAAAGATGGTGACTATGCTGTGTGCTTTCAACAGCTTCCCTAATAGTAGAGATTTTTTTTTTTTTTTGACTCACTCTTGAGCATTACACTTTCTCCACTCTTTTCTCTCCAGGAATTTGGAGAGAAGCTCTGTGAAGGCTGTGTCAGGAGATAATATGAATATTACTCAGGGCTCCACTCAGAATGTCTCTCCTTTCCCCATTCGGGGTTGATGGTTTTACCAAATGTCTTCTGAATCTCTCCCGTCTTGAGCCACTTTCCCTTTTTATTCTAATCCCTCGTTCAAGAGGGTAAAGAGGCATCTCTGTCTCCCCAGTTGATTAGGACGCCTTCTAAGGAGCCAGTTGTTTATGCCAATGCTTCTACTCATTATCTTTCTTAGAAGCTCATCAGATCCTTGTGCAAATAAAGCCATTGGCTACGTGGCCAGCAGTTGGCCATGCCATGATGTACCTGAATTCACAGTGCTGGCTGTACAGTTTCCATCTTTATTCCTGGACTCTTGTTGTATTTTGTCTTCAGAAGCTCTAGATGATGTGTCTGTTAGGACTCTTTCCCAGCTTGTAAAATCTAAGGTGCGTAGTCTTACTGCTTATCTCTCTCCTACTAGAATATCATCAGACTTGTCTGTTTTCTTTGTGCTTAGAACTCTTCTCTGTGCTATAGCTTTGAAAAATACCAATTTCTTATCCTTTCTCCTTACATAGGCACACTATGTTTCTCCATTGTCAATCTGGCAAACCCTTCATCCTGGCTTTCAAAAACCTTCCCAAACCCCTGTCCCTGCCCTCTTCCTCTCTGTCTGCAGCTTCTCCCCATCAGACCCACCTGCTTCAGCCTGGCAGATCTCCCCATTTTCTGGAGAGTACCTTTCTCCCACTCAGTGCCAAGCCATTGCTTGTCCATTACCCCATCCAGAATGCCTTTCTTCCCCTCCCCTCTGCCCAAACAGCTTTCAAGCTCCAACCCAACTCCTTCCTTCCTTCTTTAGGAGGACTTTCTTGACTACTTCTGCCGATTTGCAGCTCATTCCTTTCTGAATGGGTTCATAACTTGTTCCCAGAATTTCCCATTTGCCATTTGATTATCACCAATAATCTAATATGTTTTATCTCCCCAAGGAGATTACATATTTTTTGGAGAATAAGGGCCAACATTTAGGCTTCCCATCCTTCCCTCCCATTGACTTTAGCACAAGGCCTTCCCATGGGAGGCACTAAATAGGCATTTGTTGACCGAACGAGCTACAGGTCTGGTGCTGGACTCTCTGCTGTATCACAGATGGACATTTGCCTGACGTTGAAGGGGTCCTCAGAAAGCTTAGCTGATTAATTGATCACACAGTCTTCTGTTTATCTGTCCAATTTCCTGCTATCATTATGAATAAAACTCTAGCAGTTTACATTTGATGGGGAGGTCTTTTCCAGTTAAGTAATTCTCTACCCCTCTCACCATCTCTAATCTTTTAAAAACTTCTCTTGTTCTGGTTTCTCTTGAGGCAGCCATGTTTTAGTGCACTGGACTCAGTGTTTTGTGATATCTGGTAGATCCCTTTTCTCACTATTGAGCATACAGTACAGGGGTTGGCAGACTTTTTCCATAAAGGGCCAGAGCATAAGTATTTTAAGCGTTGTGAGCCCTGGGGTCTCTATTGCAACCACTCGACTCTGCCATTGGAGCATGAAACCAGCAATAGACAATATATATGTAAACAAATGACACGGCGGTGTTTCAACAAAACTTTTTATGAACATTGAAATTTGAATTACGTATTATTCTCATATGTCATGAAAAAATTCTTTTTATTTTTACAATCACTGAAAAGTGTTTAAAAACAAATTCTTAGCTGGTAGGCTTCACAGATACAGATGGTGGACCAGATTTGGCCTGACAGCCACTGATGTAGGTATATTAAAGGGCAGTTTAGACACCAGCCAGGGTAATTTAATTAGAGGCAAAATTGGCTTGAGCCCAGTTTCTGGCCTGTGGAATTTCAAAACTGTCCCTAACGTTCCTGTCTGTTCTGGGTGGATATATGACCCCCTCAACTTCCTGCCTCCTCCTTCCGTATCTGGCTTCTGTTCTATATCCTGCTCAGCCTCCTATGAAATACAGCCCCTTCACTGAGCAACTCAGAAAAGTCCCTACCCACACAAGCCTTCTTGAATAAAACAGACTTTACCGAAGATTTCAGAGGAGGCATTTGTCGCAAGTCTAAGCCATGTCTGATGGAAGCATGACATTATACTCTTAAAAGGTGGCTCTATCGCATCACCACTGGGTTGTTTTCCTCCCACATAAATATTATATCTTCTTTAAGAGGACTGGTTCAACTTTTTACAAAAGTGGTACCTTTTATCCCCTTTCAAATTGGGGGCATTCATTTGTTCATTCAATTTATTTATTGAATTTTATTGATTTATTGAATGTCTAATACGGTGCTGTCTAAAGAAACGCTCCGCCATGAGGGAAATATTCCATATCTGTACTATTCAACGCAGTGGCCCCCTGTGATTACTGAGCACTTGAAATATGCCTAGAAAGACCAAGGGAGTGAATTTTCAACTTTTTCTCATTTAAACTAATTTAAATGTAAACAGCCATACATGGCTAGTGCTATCACCCTGGACAGCACAAATCTACTATGTACAGGCCACTTAGATACCCTTAGAGGTTCTATTAATACTCAGTTCCTAAAACTTAGCACCAAGTTGGGCCTGGGCTTTCACTGCCAGTATGCAGGATTTAAATTAAAATGCCATGGTTTACCATGGCTGCCTTGTAATCAATAATAGTTAAAGCTTTCACTCTTCACTTCTGTCCTGTAACTGAAGATAGTCCCTGGCTTTCAAGGTTCCCTTCTATTTTCCACTTCAGTTGCACACAAATGCAAAGGTTCTTTTCCCCCAAGGGCATATTCCTCACACAAAAAGCACTTCTTCAGCCATGTGTCCAAATGCTATATTGATTCCAGCTGTTTCTTTACCAAGTTCATAGACACAACAGCTGGTCTTTGTTTTTAACACCTCTCCATTTAGGCTAAATATTTCATTTTAAATGCTGTTTTGATAGGTTAACGTGGGGGTGATCCATATGGAAAGTATCCTGTGGAAATATTGATGGTTTGTACACAAGAGGATTGATCTATCTGGATTAGGAAGGTTTTGAAATAGTGCTGGGACATTTTTCAAAAATGTCAATGAATACTTAATTTAATCACTGTAGATAAACACAGTCCCTTTGGAAATGAAGCCAAACTTTGGCACAGTCCCAAGGATGTAATTAACCTGTGTATTATAGCAAAGTTGGAATCATTGTTACCAAGCCACTTTGAACATTCTGCCAGAAAGTGTAGTGTCCAAATCCACATGGATCTAGGAGAAGCTTGGATCGACAACCCTAGAGGCTAAATTAGCACTCCAAAATTATGGCTCAAAACAAGGTGGTATTTTAGAGGGCCAGCTTACTCAGGAGACCAGTTATCTCTAGTGTTCCCTAGTTGTTTGAGTCACTTAGCAAGTGGTAGGAGTGCAGGGGTCAAGAAGTGAGATATTGATAACTACTTTCCAGATTAAAAGATAAGATTACATATAAAACACCCAATTTGGACCTTGTCATTTTTTTTTTTTTTTTTTTTGGTGGTACGCGGGCCTCTCACTGTTGTGGCCTCTCCCGTTGCGGAGCACAGGCTCTGCAGCCATAGCTCACGGGCCCAGCCGCTTTGCGGCATGTGGGATCTTCCCGGACCGGGGCATGAACCCACATCCCCTGCATCGGCAGGCGGACTCTCAACCACTGAGCCACCAGGGAAGCCCTGGACCTTGTCATATTATAATCACCTGACAAATCTTAATTCCCTTTCCCCCGACTTTGCTACCTGGCCTTTGAGATTTCAGTCACCAGGGAGGTGCCACATTGAAAGCTGCCCTCTCCCAGGGATGCTGTGACCAGACAACCTTCCTCCATGGAATAGAGGTGCCCTGAAAGGATTGTGAGACAGTACAGAGGTGAGAATTAGCTCTGACCAACTGCTCCAAACAAGGGCACAACAGCAGGAAATGGTATTGTTCTCTACTGTAAGTGATGCAAACCCAGAACATAAAAAATTCTTAAGGAAGGGACTTCCCTGGTGGCGCAGTGGTTGAGAGTCCGCCTGCCGATGCAGGGGACACGGGTTCGTGCCCCGGTCCGGGAAGATCCCACATGCCGCGGAGCGGCTGGGCCCGTGAGCCATGGCCGCTGAGCCTGCGCGTCCGGAGCCTGTGCTCCGCAACGGGAGAGGCCACAACAGTGAGAGGCCCGCGTACCGCAAAAAAAAAAAAAAAAAAAAAAAAAAAGAGCATCTACAGACTGATGAGATCATAAAAGAGGGAGTCAGCAGATGAGGAAATATCAGGATTGAGGTGAAGAAGACAAAAAACTAAAAACTTCCTTTAGCCATGCTGCTAAGGGTTCTAGGAATTCGTAGCGAGAGGACCTTGGAGATTATAAATACCACTGTGCAGAGTGCTTGTAGCTTGTAGTGAAGGATTATGCCCGAGCTAATTTAGAGTAAATGTGTTTATAATTCTTATTCCATATGGTCTTCATGAAGTTATTCTCAGTTACTCCTTTTGTGATCTTTATTAAGGGTTGAGTTAATGAGCCTCTCTAGTATTAACGTCTATATCTGATTGATCTCGATTGCTGTGTTAACCGTGCCTCTTACTTCTGATGCTTTGACACCTTGAGACCTTGCTGACCCTGGAGGGACTGCCCGGAGAGAGCAAACGACTCACCTGTGAGCGCAGCTCTCCCAAGGAGACTAGCCAATCCAGAGCCCACATCCCTCGAGCACCTCCTTTGTCAGGTTCTCACACTTTGGGCCACTATCCACCTGCCCTGATCACCCCAAGGTCAGGTACCAGGCAACCAGGGTTAGCCGCTGTGTCCCAGGGTCTGCTGATGCTATTCAAACTAGTCAATCCTAAACCTGTTTACTCCCGTTTCTTCTCACAGGAACTACAATAAAGGCCATTGCTCACATTCTCCCCTCGCTCCCTCTGCCTCCTGACTAAACCTGGTCCTTCCCCATGTGGACCCCCATGGCATGGCATGCCCCGCCCCCTCCTCTTGGGATCTGCAAATATAACAGACTAGCTCTTCTATGGCAGATGTCTCTTGATCTGTTGACCTTGCCATACCTGAATAATAATAAAAACCTATATTTTACAATGATTGGTAATTATCCTTAAGATTCTGATAACCTGGGTGGGAAGACCAGGTTAGAAACTCTCTTGACTAAATACCACCTTGGCCAGGTTTATTCTTCTCTGGATGTGTGATACACGTTTCTAAGGACCTTGAGAGTGTTCTTTCCATACTGCCCATGGGAGAAAAACACACGATCTGGCTAATGCTGATATTCTGGACAGTTGGTAAAGAATTCCTGTGGTTGGGTTAAGTGGGTGAGATATAACTGTACCCAAGGCTCTTCCATAGCCAGGGGAGGAAGCCAAGGAGAAGGTAGCTTTGGACACAACCTCTTTCAGGGCTGGCCAGTGAGTGGATGCTTAAGTATACACCACAGTGGGAGGTGTGAATGCACACAACAAATTGAAGTCAGAAGTATTACACAAACTAAGGGTAAAATATTTAAATAAAAGAAATATGAATCACTCCCATGGGCCAGATGGAGATTTGGAGGGTGGGACGGGAATCAAATGATATGTCACTGCGTGATGTGTGTTTGATTTTAGATATTTTAGGAGAAAAGGAGCCCCAAGCTAGATTGGAAGACGCCACTGGCCCTCCTCCCTCTGCATCACAGAACTAGAGTTCCCGCTTCCCTCCCAGACCCCAAACACCCCACCCCGCCCCCACGAGTCAAGGGATCAGAGGGCAGTTTTCTCACTCTTCCTCTGGGAGCCAGGAGAAAGCTGCAGAAGAAGCAAGCCCTTCACCATGAAATGGAACAGTTACAAGGTATCACAGTGGGGCTGGTCCGTCACTATTTCTGCAGGGAGCAGCGGTGCCTTGGTTTCCTCATCAGTCACCTTGGAGGGCTGTTGTCGGCTGAGAGAAGTCTGCAGAGAGCCGGCCACACAGCCTGGTCCACGGGGTGCTCACTCAGGGATAGCTTTTGCTATTAACTACGTGACGTTTCACAGATGGAACTGCAGCTTTAAGAGAGGCTGCCTAACTCTCCAGGGGTGATTG
This sequence comes from Phocoena phocoena, assembly GCF_963924675.1. Lineage (NCBI taxonomy): Eukaryota > Metazoa > Chordata > Mammalia > Artiodactyla > Phocoenidae > Phocoena > Phocoena phocoena. Next base: position 76,237,379 of record NC_089230.1, on the reverse strand, counting down.
TTGGTAAATGGCCCCTCTGAGCTCAAACCCAGATCTGACTGACTCCCAAACCCACCCGCCCATCACTATGGCACTTCGTCTCGTGCAACAGAGGGCAGGCGTTGCCTTTGTGGGGCTGAGCTGAGACCTGTGTGATTCAGCTTTCTGACTCCCAAATTCCTTTGTTCCAATTCTACGCTCGCCAAGCAGCCTTCTGATTCTTCCCAGGATCCTGCTGTGGCGGAAATGTATGACCAGGGATTTTGCTGACCATTGATCTCAAGATTAAAAGACTGACATTGACACATAAAAGGTTTTTTTTTTTTTTTGCCTTTTGTTTTTTGTATCACTCAAGCCTGATAGCGTTGAGAGCACTGGGGAAATTCAGTTCCTGATGCCAGAGAGCTGGTACACAGACGCTGGCAGTAGTGGCCGTAACAAGGACTCACCACACGGCACACTGCGCTTCGGCTTGGTCAGTCTTTCTACCTCATCCCTCTCGATTTGCCTCAGGCAGCACGAAATTTTTCTGACAAGGTCCCAATTAATTCTGCTTTCTATGTCATTCTATGATCTTAAAGTGGGTCAGTGTTAGTATTCTTCTTGGCACTGAAGTAATTTTCCATCTCAACAGCTGTTCTTTTCACTCTGATGAAAAGTTTTAAATGTGGTCATTATTTCTGCCTTTTCACAGTGTATAAAATTTCTCAGTATTATTCATAGAAAACCAAAGCTACACTTCTGAGTGAGGGGAAGAGGAAGGAAGGGGAGGCCGCTATGGGAATCCTCCAACTCTTGGGGAGGAAATACAGGTATTGAGTTAAATGATGTGATTTATTTGTTTTCTTCCAAATTTGTGAGAATATTGGGAACTATTGTCTGTAATTGGTGGCCTCATGGTGACTGGTTTTTCTCATGCACTTAAATTCAGGCCTCAGCTAGGATGTGTTGGTAAAAGGAAGACAGCTCACCTGCTCAGTCTTCTTTCAGAGAAGGTTTTCTACCTTTTTTTTTAGAGGGGAGAGGCATTCTTTGCCAGTTGGCTCTAGCACTGTGTTTGACAATGGTAGGCACCACATAACTGTATGCGAAAATTAAAAAAAAAATCTCTCTGTGGGTAAATGAAGAAAAATATGCTCGCCTAACCTATTCTAAAAGATGATACTATACAGCTGTGCCCCAATCTAAACGAATATAAAAATCCAATCTTTATGCAGATAAGTGGGGTCATAATTTTCACTTTACAAAGTTAATTCTTCGCAGGAAGAGTCCTTTAAAGACTGGATATTGGTTTATACTTAAGCACAACTTTTGATAAATCTTCTTTCTTGTGTCCTGTACTTATATTCTAGCCACACAACATGGTTTCTTGTTCCTAAATCCTCCATCCTGGTTCATGCCGCTGGGCCTTTGCACAGGCCGATCCCGCCACCTGGAACGCCCTCCTCCCCATTCTACCTGTTGGAATTCTGCTAGGATTTCCAGGCCCTTTCCAAACTTTCACACCCACATGGCACCTATATTAGTCAGAATTGATCTTTCCCTTGTGTCTTTTCACAGCTTCTGTTTGTGTTCATTGCGAATGTATTTTCTGCCTCCTAATTGTAAGCTCAATAAGCAAGAGGAACATGGCTAGACTGTTTGTACTTCTCAGTGCTACGTGACTAATCACTTATCTTGCATAGAATGTTCTCACATTTTCTCCCACGTACCACTTATAGCAGAGGAGTATATGCCGCCAAGACTGCTTTAGGATGAAATTTCTTTGTGCTTTGTCTTAAAAATTCAAGTAAATTTTACATTCGAATCTATCATATAGTATTAGTAATTTTCATGGAAAAATGTTTAAATTGACTCCTGTGTAACATTTAGATTCCAGAAACTGCCCTAGCTAGATTTTCCAGCACACGGCCCTTGGGATATACATTTCTCAGGTAAAAAGAGTATAAGTAGAAGCTTGTAAATGTTTATTGAATTGAATTAAACACATGTAACATAATGGAAAGTGAGGTATTTGTTCAAAATGCCAAATAATTGAGAAAATATAGTCAAGACCAATAAAGGTCACTTGTCATTAAGAAGCCTAGAATAATATTTCAGAGAATTATTTTAAATTAGCAAAAGACCCCCAGAATGCATTGTATTCATTTGCTGACATTTCCTCCTTCAGTTCAACTTGTGAAGTGATTATGTTCATATGTTTACATCCATGTGTTCTGAAGACCCACAGACACAGAGCGTCCCACAAAAGGAAAATTGTCCCCCAGTTTCTCTTTGGCAGGTATTTTAGCCTATGAGCATCTGGATCCATGTTTATTTTATGATTATATTAGAATAAAAGCTGAAAAAACTTTGTAAGTAACTGACACCTAGAATTAATACCTTATCTAGCTGCTGAGGAAATATAATTCAGTTTTTAATGGGCATGCCTCATAGAGATTTCTAAAATGGCCTGGGAGAATACCAGATTAACAAAAAGCCTTAAGATAGGAATAAATTGCCGAATTTGAACGTATAAATAAATAAAACAACCCTAACTCTTACCCTCTGCTGAAATAGATCCTAATGCTCAGGCACTTGGAGAAATCATTCCCCAAACAACATTCTGATGGCCCCGAAGATGCTAAACACCTCCCAAAGTAAACGTCTCTAAGATGACATCATAATAATGGAATCTAGTATAATATAGAATTCACTGGAGTCTGTGGGAAAATGTGTTCAAGCAAGAACCAGACATTCTTCATTGTAACCTCCAACTGCAATCACATCCATAATGATAAAGGGTATTTTTAACCAAATAAGGCTGCCTGAGCACAGGTGTGACCTGTTCCCTTTACATTCTCTATATATCCTAGCAAGATCCTTATTAATATCTGCTGAATGAGAAGGGAAGTGGGCCAGCACAAACGACCTTGAGATGGAATTTTCTTTCCCTGTGGTCGTTCCTCCCTCTATAGCTCTTAAATTCCTCTTCTAATTTAGTACGGTACTTGGGCCAGCTGTGAAAAGAGTGCTTTTACAGTTTTCTCTTCTTGAATATTTGCTTGTATTTTTCCTTCCTAGCCTGCTTACAAACCCAGCAGAGACATGATTTTCTTTAGTCTGGCTTTGACAATGGAATGAAATGCCAGGCATCCATTGCTCCTTTCTTAAGGCTTATCCGACTGCCCTGTGCCTTGCATCTCTGAGAACAGCCAATCTGTCATTTAGGGCTCGGCTGTTTTTCCGGGGCTGCCCTTACTCGGCGTATTTTCTGTTGCACTTGTCGGAAATTGTATATATGCAGTAAAATCACCGGACTGCGGAGGATCTGCCTGTCTGCTGCTCCCTCAAGGCAAACAGCCTCTGCAAGGGCAACCCATCATGGATCCGATGATATTTCAGTCACACTGTGACTGCGCACGCAGGTTTCATCATCTTGGCCGCAGACGTAATTCACGATGGACCCCTTTTGTTTCCCTTATCATCAGAATGAATACACACAGGAAGCTCATCTAGCCTTCAGCATTCATCATCGGCTGCCATATTAAACATTGATTTTATATTCCCAGGTCAGAAATGATGAAATCAATATCTAACGTGGCAAGCTGTGTTTGCTCGTGCCTTTTTGTTCAGACAAACTTTAAGCATTTTACGTTGCATTCGTTTTAAAGATTAAATGTGTGAGCTTATAGATTTAAATGTCAGTAAAGGTTAAGAGTTAATTGCATATGAAACTGACTGCATTAAATTTTAATGTGAGAAGAGTTATTATTAAATACACATGGAGGTATTGCATTATTTTATGGCGATGATCCCCTAATTTATTCATTAGTTAATTTATTATTCTTTTGACATATATTAATGCAGTATTTAGTATTTTTCAGAGAGCTTGAAAATAAAAGGTTAAGTATTAACATATGAGAGGGTTTTCAAACTGTAAACCTTCATAAAACTATCATACCTGGAAATACTTTTTGTATTTCAATTAGTTCATTCATTCACAAAATGTTAGGCCCTCCCTGTGTATGGCCCAAGCCCTGTGCTGCGAACCGTGGATTCACAGACAACTAAGAACTAGCCCCACTCTCTGTGAGCTCATAGTTTAGTGGGAAAGAAACAGGCACAGAAAAGAAGAAAATGGGCAAAGAAATCACAGATGAGGTGACCTCATCCATGGCAACTTCGTAAGTGGTTTCCTGCTCCATGGGCTCCACAGAGGGGCAGAGGAAGCAGAAACCAGAGAGAAGAGAAAAGTCTGCTCTGAAAGGGCTTGAGGTGTTCAGGAATGTTGAAAAGCTATAATGCCTAGAACAGGGTTAATAAGAAAAGTGACCAGAAAAGTTTAAGGGGAAGCCAAGATGTGCAAGGCTATGGTGCTTAGACTTTGTCCTTCAGTCATGGGAAACCACTGGTGATATGACATGGGTTCATGCCCGGTCCGGGAAGATCCCACATGCCGTGGAGCGGTTAGACCCGTGAGTCATGGCCGCTGAGTCTGCGCGTCCAGAGCCTGTGCTCCGCAACAGGAGAGGCCACAGCAGTGAGAGGCCCGCGTACCGCAAAAAAAAAAAAAAAGCCCAAAAAAACCAAACAAAAAAAAATCTAAACATGCAACAACTATCCAGCCCCAAAATCTTACACCTGCATATTGTACCCCAGAGAAATGAATCTGAAGTTCATACAAAAACCTGCATGCAAAGGCTGATAGCAGTTTTACTCATAATTACCAAAAACTGGAAGCCATCCAAATGTCTTTTGATTGTTGAATGAATAACTACACTGTAGCACATTCATACAATGGAATATTACTCAACAATCGAAAGGAACAAACCAGCAACACGATGGAGGAAACTCAAAAGCATTATGCTAAGTCAGGAATCAGCAAACTATTTGATCTGCAGGCCAACTCTGGCCACACCTAGTCATTCACGTATTGTCTGTGGCTGCTTCCATGCTACTATATCAGAGTTAAGTAGTTGCAACAGAGACCATAAGGCTCACGAAGTTAAATATTTCCCACCTGGCCCTTTATAGAACAAGTTTGCCAATCCCTGGGCTAAGTGAAGGAAGCCATACACCAAAGACTACATATTCTATGCTTCCATTTACATAACGTTCTGAAAAAGGCAAAACTATTGGAATGGAGAACAGATTGCTGGTTCCCAGGGGCTGGGCTTGGGTGCAGGGAGTGACTATAAAGGGTCAGCATAAGGGCATTTTGGGGAGTGACGGAATCGTTCTGTATCTGGCTACAGTGGTTGTTACATGCCTCTATGCATTTCCTCAAGCTAACTTAACTGATATAACTGCGCATCAGAAAAACAAAAGAAGAGTCTTCCTGTATGTAAACTGAAAAAAGAAAAATGAATGCAGAAAAATGGTACATGTATGAGTCTGGGCTTTGAGGCTGCAAGTTGCAGAAACAAATGATTTAAAAAAAATTTTTATTGGAGTATAGTTGATTTACAATATTGTGTTAGTATCAGGTGTACAGCAAAATGAATCAGTTATACATATACATATATCCACTCTTTTTTGGATTCTTTTCCCATGTAGGCCATTACGGAGTATTGACTAGAGTTCCCTGTGCTATATAGTAGATGCTTGTTGATTATCTATTTTATATATAGTAGTGTGTTTATGTCAATCCTAATCTCCCAGTTTGTCCCTCCAGCCCCTTACCCCCTGGTAACCATAAGTGAAACAAATGGTTTTTAAGCAAAAAAGAGAGAGAGAGAGAGGGAGAGCGAGCTAGCTGATTCACTGCTCAGGTAGCTTGGTGAGCTACTGTGGTAGATACCAAACCTAAAGGCAGGGCTTTGGGAACCAGAGACAGACCTGGAGATCACCGGGGCCAGATTTTTTCTCCACGTCTGGCTTTCAAGTTTTCTACTTGTGGTCATGCTCTCCTGTTGATCTCCTTGTGGCAGGGAACCTGTCCCCCGGCAGTCCTAATTTAGCAGAGAGAAAGAACTTTTTTTTCCTCTGTTTATCAATTCCAGGGAAGTGGTTGCCCTGCGTGGACAGAGACACACACTGTGATCAATGCTGTTGCCAAGATGGAAAATGCACGAGGATTAGCTCATCCCAGCCCTGTGGCCAAAGGACCAGTGTCAGTTTTGAGAAGAATGGGATTGGCAAGCTTTTTGGGCAGACAAAATCCAGTCACAGGCTCAGTCAACTTCATTAACCATAAATTAGTAAAATTTGCACAACCAGTATTCTCTTCCTACTCAGCACCTAGAGTTTCACAATTGTTTCCTTACTCTGGGCAAACTCTACAGGCATTAAAAAAAAGTTTTGAGGCACCCAACCCAAGGGGTCTGTGACAGGAAGCCAATCTTAATTAATCAGGAAAATGTTTATTTCAGGTCCCAGTGTATTTCACTGAAGTATCACTATTTCAAAGAATGTTAAAAAGGAAATGGCCTAATGCTGGTGGTGTAGCCCAAATTAAAAGGCCTTACTGTATAGATCAAGACAGTACTGTCACCATTATGATTAAGCTTTATTCCTTTGAAGTCTCAGTCTTTAAACATTTCGGATTTTTTTTTTTAAAAATCAGATCTAGATAGCCTCTCTTGTTAAAAGATAAAACATGCATGATTTTAAAGATTTTCTCAGGAAGCCATCAATTATGTTGATTGAACTCAGCTTACTAATTTTCCTGCCTCTGTGTCAGTGAACTAGAACCAGTATTCTCTTTAAATGGAGAGCAGACATTTAAAAGCCTTCATTTCTCATTACATGCAGTGTATATTATAAAGAAATCACTAAGCAAGGTACAAATCCCCTTCCAAAGCAAAAGACACCTAAGCTTCACGATCTTGTTTTTCTCTTTCCCCTTCTGCAATGTTATTCCGAGGGCTGTACCTGAAGGGCTTAGCTTACACAGAGAAAAATCAAATACACACTGATCTCAAGACCCTAAATCGCCAACCAGTATCAGGAGGAAAAGGAAACAAAAGCTGGCTTCCATTTGCCCAGGCTTCTTGCTCATCAACCAAGGAACACAGCCTGGGCTGCTCATTTGTGGTCTCGCATTGATGACTTCTTCCCAGGAGGGAACCACACAGAGACTCATTCTCCCTCAAACTCTCATACTTGCAGCCTGGAGAAGCAAAAGCAGATGAAGAAATTGGAAAATGATTTGCCTGAGAGCAACTCTGAACAACAATTGCAGAGAGGATTTATGTCACACAGTCTCAAGTTTTTAAACCTAATTTAATAAGTATACATCTTTGCAAACAAAATAACGCTGTGCATATCAGAACCATTTTTGTCTTTTTCAACTGGGAATAGAAGCAAAGTTTCCATTACGGGCAAATACTGTCAGTATTGCAGCAGCTGCAAAAATGATAATTCATGTGAATTTTTCTCCTGTGCATTAAAGGGGTATGATCACATATTTTAAATTTCTCTACCATTCTATTTTAAAACTATGAGTTTAAGTGATATAAGATACTTAAAGTTGAGAATTTTTTTAAAAAAAATTTATTACGGGAAAGGCTCAAAATTATCCCGTTAAACTAAAATTATTTTATATGCATATTAAGCAATGCCAATCTGGTACGATCAAGTTTAATAGAAGAAGTGATTCAAGAACTGATCTGCTTGTTTTAAAATGTCTGTCACACAGAGTGAAGTAAGTCAGAAAGAGAAAAACAAATACCGTATGCTAACGCATATATGTGGAATCTAAAAAAAAAAAAAAGGTACTGATGAACCTAGTGGCAGGGCCACATTTATTCTTGTGGCAGGAATAAAGACGTAGACATAGAGAATGGACTTGAGGACACGGGGAGGGGGAAGGGTAAGCTGGGACGAAGTGAGAGAGTGGCATGGACATATATACACTACCAAATGTAAAATAGATAGCTAGTGGGAGGCAGCTGCATAGCACAGGGAGATCAGCTCGGGGCTTTGGGACGACCTAGAGGGGTGGAATGGGGAGGGTGGGAGGGACGCTCAAGAGGGAGGGGATTTGGGGATGTATGTATGCATACGACTGATTCACTTTATTGTGCGACAGAGGCTGACAAGGTATTGTGACGCAGTTATACTCCAATAAAGTATATTTTTAAAAAAATGTGTGGTGGTGTGGGGGGTTGATCAAAATCTTTCCTGTTTTCCAGAATTGAAGATAAAAGCAATTCTGAGAACAAATGGTACTAACTACCCCACATTCTAGCTCCAGGAATGATTAGAGGTGTGTGTGTGTGTGTGTGTGTGTGTGTGTGTGTGGTGGGGGGGAGGGGCGGTGGTCGTTGATCTACCTTTAATGGCGCAAAGCCTGCATTTCCACCTCAGCCTCCCTGATTGATATGGAGAGGCTGGGTGGGATGCAAGTTTGTGGGGGGTGGCTGAGGAAGGGGCTCAAGCAGTGGTGCCTCTAGAGGCCCACCTAGGGTCTTTGAGAGTTTCTTCATACCCCCATCATAAGATTATTTCAGTAATTATCACAGACTGAAACAAGTACATAATAATGGACAGAAAAGAAATGTAAACAGTGAAGAGTGCTTCATTCATCTCTGTAACTATAATCATGCTAGTAAAAAAGCAATACAAAATTAACAAAATATTGCCGAAAAAGGTAAAAAGTAATGGCTTAATATATTTTAAATATATTAATACATTTCTTAAAAAAAGGGGAAAATGTATTCCTTCATATTGGTCTAGCACAGTAATGAATAACATTACAGTTTTTGTCTTCAAACCTTAATTTTTTTCAAAATGGATCTTCTTTGCATATTCACATTTTGCCAGCGTTGTCCATCTATCTTCCCTCATGGCTGGTTGAAGAACTATTTTTTTTTTTTTTTTTTTTGCGGTACGCGGGCCTCTCACTGTTGTGGCCTCTCCCGTTGCGGAGCACAGGCTCCGGACGCGCAGGCTCAGCGGCCATGGCTCACGGGCCCAGCCGCTCCGCGGCATGTGGGATCTTCCCGGACCGGGGCACGGACCCGTGTCCCCTGCATCGGCAGGCGGACTCTCAACCACTGCGCCACCAGGGAAGCCCGAAGAACTACTTTTTATTCATTTTAATTTCAAAAGTTTTTTTCACACGATGCAATACATATACAAAGAGTACTGAAAAGTCTTAAGCAGAAGGATAAGTTTGGCAGAGATTCGTAAAGATCCCATTTCACAATAAATTCCAGAAATTGCAATACTGAACATGTCATTGTTTCTTTGGGCTCCATTCTAGCAGCTTTCAAATGTCTTCGTCAAAAAACTTTTCATTAGGACTTCCTAATGAAGTCCTCTCATTGGTGGTGGTGTTTGCCACCAATGAGCTGGGAACTGAATGAATGAATAGATGTTTTCCAACGTTCCAGAAGAATGCATGCAAGTGAGGTGTCAACAGAGCCCAGTTAGTAGATGTTTTTGGAAGAAAATAGAAACTTTCATTTTTGTACTTGGATAAGTTCAGATTCTTCATGGGCCATTTGGTCCAAGACACGTTGATGGACTCCTGTCTCCATACTGCTGTTTGCAGGAAACCTACCCCATTTGCCTGTCTGGTCTGTGTTCTAATTGTCCTTTGTTTCTATGCTTGTGCTGGTCTGATCCATGACTTCCAGGGATTTGCTCCCTTTGACATTAACCTCTGGGCTTTGACTTTATCACCATATCACCTAAGGTTTCAAGAACCCCAAGGGGGAAATATTTAGTTCTGAAACTGTTTCCAAAAATATGTACCTGGGTCCAACATGCACAAAATTCTCTCTCACCAACTAGTCAAAAGTTATTGCATGAATCAGGGCAACTCATCCTTTTTCAAATGACATGATTTCCTCTTTTCATTTTCCAAGTTTCCATTGTATTCTATTTCTTTTTCTTTCCATTTGTTCTGCTCTGTATTTCCCAGAGGAGTGTCCCATGATTTTCTTGTGGACTGGATAATTATCAAGTCGAAATGATCTCTTTTTATGTAAACGTCTTCTAAATTGTTAACATACTCAAGTTTCTCATTTAAATGATGACTAGAAATTGTTAAATTTGACTTTTATATGCAGAAAGCATTTCATCATTGAAACACTGGAAAATCTTTTGAAGATATTGACTGTACTGGGCTAAGAAATTGCTTTTCTTGCTTGTGTTTACAGAAAAAAGAATCATGCAATTTCAAAAGTGTTTTATCTTTGGGCTCATTTCTCTCTAAATGTGTAGCTATTGAGCACTGTATCTTCTGTGACAAAAACTGTAAGGATGTGAAGAAAAGAAGATGCAAGACAAATTTTATAAAAGTCCTGGTGTGTTTGTGTTTCCTGATTTAAATGCCCATCTGAGTTCTCCTCCTGGATTTTGTCAAAATCATATTTCTCTAAGTGTCCTCAGACCTCTGCTAAACTAGGTCACATAATCTACCCTCTAAGAATGAGAGTCCTCACAAATAAGAGATAAGATGGCTGTCCACAGGATAAGGCTTGAGATAGACTGGGCTTTTGACACATCTCATGAGTCCGGGGAATGAAACAATTCCCGGAAATACATTACCTATATCTTCCAGAACTCCTACTAAAATAGTAATAATAGTCTCATGCCTGTAAAGCCATTTATAGTTTACACCATATGTCCACGTCTTAAAATGTATTCCTCCTCATGGCAATCCTCTGAAGTAGGTATTATTAACCCCGTTTTACAAGATACTAATTTACTTTCTTAAATCATGGGCCTCAAAATTTAATCCCAAGGCAGGCAGTGCTTCGTTATTGCTCATCCACATCTTTGGCTGCACTCCTCACGGACAAATTCTTCACTGAGAAGCCTAGACAACGCCCTAGAACACTCCTCAGCAACCCAGCACATAGAAACCTCCTCTGCGTGACTCATGGCATCACTGCAGTCACTGTATAGGCAATTACAATATGAAAAGGGAGATTCCCCCCATAAGTGAGGCCACCTCCTATATGGCCCATCTTTGGGTTTTGTTTTACATTTTATTTATTTTTTTAAATTAATTTTTATTGGAGTATAGTTGTTTTACAGTGTTGCGTTAGTTTCTGCTGTACAGAGAAGTGAATCAGCTCTACGTATACATATATCCCCTCTTTTTCGTGTTTCCTTCCCAGGTAGGTCACCACAGAGCACTGAGTAGAGCTCCCTGTGCTATACAGCAGGTTCTCACTAGTTGCTTATACAGTTTATGTGGTCGGCCAGTTTTAAGTTCACACACTTAAATTTTTAAGGGAATCTAAAAGTCTAAACTTTAAGATGTAGAATAAATTCCATATTCTCATTTAACTTGAGAATTCCATATTCCCATTAAACACGTGTGCATGTTTTGGTGGCCCTTTCAGTCACCTCCTCTGCTCATACGTAATGCATTCACAGAGGACAGATTGCCTTCAGTTTTCATAAACTCAACAAGCTGGAAGCTGAGTGGCCTCCTCAGTGAAATCTCTCGGCCTCCTACCTCCTTCCTAGAACCTATAAGTTCTGGAAAAGTTCTGCTCGTTTCATTGTAATGCATGACATCCATGACAGCCCCATTTCACATGGGCCACATGGTGTGTGGACAGGGAAAAATCATCCCAAATAAACACTTGCCTGGAAGTTTGGATGGATGCACTGTATTTGCTGAGGCCAATCACGTGACAACTCCCATAGAGGAAGATGGTGATATATATGCGTACACACAGCCCTGGAGCAAACAGTGACCAGCATTTCCCCCTATATTTGCAGACATTGTTTTAAAAATATGGTGAGAAGGAGTGGTGTGTATCCTTTAAATAGAGTGGAACGGAAACCAAGGGACAAACGAATAAACGAAACAAACAACTCTTCTTGGGATGTGTAAATCTCTCCCATCCGGGGAGTGGGAGCTTCCTGTCGGTGTGCTGACTCGCCCAAGTTTTCCCGTGGAGGGAGCTTGCCTTCACTCCAGATCCCACCTTCCTCACCCACAGAAACTGCAGCTATTTCTTTTCTTTATGCCTTTGTTTTCATCTGAGCCATTGCGGGTCTACACACCCTGTCACGTGGCTCAGCTCAGTAGCCCTAACGGCCATGATGGAAGCTGGATGTCAGTGCTGTGAAGAGGGAAAATGGAAAAAGAATCCAACACGTTAATACCCTTTGGCGGGGAGGGGAAGGGGGACACTTGACCTTCCCTTGCTATTTGGAGGCAGACATAAGCTTGGGATCAGTCACGCAGATATGATTATTGAACAGTCATGTTATTTTCACATCACATATCTCTTCAAGGATTTTCATGCTACTCTCTCTTGTTGATTGAAGAAAGAGCTATAAATTCGGGCTCTGATAAAATATTTTTTTTAAGTACAAGTAAAGAAGACAGATTTTAAAGTCTGGAGCAAATGAATTGCTTTTTAGGAAAACTGGGTATATGTACTATTTACATACAAATAACGCACTCCGCATGCAGGTATGTATACATCCGTGTATAGTTATAAATGGCAGGCACCAAATTAATGCAGAAGCTAGGGCTCGTTAGTTCCCTGAGAAGGACTGATTCTCCATACCTGGAATGGCGCATACAGCTCCCAGATAAGTTGCAATGAATTGAACTTTCCTTCAGACTACCTAATTTTCCTTTCTTTCGCTACTTAAAAGAGTCTAGAGATTTAAACAGATAAATGTATGGAAATTCTGTTAAAATATCAGAAAGGCATTAAGCCTTCATGTGCTTGGGCTCTGTGGGAAAAAGCATGGGAAAAGAGAACACACCGTTCGGGAAAAAGGAAGTTGCATACATTTTATGGCCTTTTGCAGAATTACTTGGCAAATTCTACGTGAAATACGTCCATCAATTGCTTTGGTTGACTCTTAGCTTTGTACCTGGATGACTGGCTCTTTGGCGCCCCTAGTGGTAAAGCGTGGGAATCACTGGAAGACGTTTCTTTCCTCAAGGGTTTGCACACAGAGGTTTGCTTTTCACTGCTGACATACAGACAGGATCACTCCAAAGAGAGATGCTGGCTGGGAATCTTTTACCACTAGATAAAAGCTTTACCTAGTGGTAAAGCGTGGGAGGTTTGCTTTTCACTGCTGACATACAGACAGGATCACTCCAAAGAGAGATGCTGGCTCATGTACTGGGAAGTGGACTAACAGAGATCTACAAATAAGTTTCTATTCTGCTCATAAATGTATTGCACTCATTGACCCAAGACCCAAAATAGTCATTTCTGGCAACCCTGGGAAAATGGATGCTAAGTAATTCAGGATTCTGTCTCAGTTTTTCCTGGAATTATCAGTCATTTCAAAACCACACGTGGCATAGATCAGATACTTAAAAAACAATCTAGTAATTTTTAATTACTTATTACTCCGCCTTGAGGTAAACAACTGCCCCGTTCCTGTCACCAGCAGCGCCTTATGTATTGAATGATGCCAAACATTAACAAATAATAAGCCAAGGAAATAGAGATAGTTCGGTGGGCTGATGGTGTGAGGCAATAGATAAAAATTCAGATAAAAATTTTCCTGGCTTATTCTAAAGAGGAAACATTCTAGGAAAAATGGCTAGAGTGGACATGACGTTCTATTGTAACTGATGGCTTTTGTTTGTTTGTTTGTTTTGTTTTGTTCTTTTGCATACGCGGGCCTCTCACTGTCGTGGCCTCTCCCGTTGCGGAGCACAGGCTCCGGACGCGCAGGCTCAGCGGCCATGGCTCACGGGCCCAGCCGCTCCGCGGCATGTGGGATCCTCCCGGACGGGGGCACGAACCCGTGTCCCCTGCATCGGCAGGCGGACTCTCAACCACTGCACCACCAGGGAAGCCCCGATGGCTTTTTTTTTTTTTTTTTTTTTTTTTGCTGTGCGCGGGCCTCTCACTGTTGTGGCCTCTCCCGTTGCGGAGCACAGGCTCCGGACGCGCAGGCTCAGCGGCCATGGCTCACGGGCCCAGCCGCTCCGCGGCATGTGGGATCCTCCCGGACCGGGGCACGAACCTGTGTCCCCTGCATCGGCAGGCGGACTCTCAACCACTGCGCCACCAGGGAAGCCCCCCGATGGCTTTTTTGAGCCAGATGTTTTCCCTTGTATTTTTCTGTGAGGTTGAGGGTATGTCTCTTCTCAAACCGCAGCTATCATACTTAAGCAACTTCTGCTCACCTAGGTTTCCTATTCTTTGCTGACCACAATCAGGGTTCCCCTTAGTCTGGTGGTTCTTATCCCACGCTGCTCATGGAAATCACTGGAGGTGTGGGGAGGGGGGATTTTTACAAATGCTGATTCATTGGCCTCATGGCAGATCATGTGAATCATATTCTCTGAGGTGAGGTACAACAACTGGGATTTTGAAAAGTGTTGCCTGTGATTTGAATGCTCAGTCAGGTCTGAGAAACACTGACCTGTGATCCTCTTGGCTGAAGTTCTTTCTTCAGTAATTTTCTTTTCACATTTAACAAGAAATATGTGAAGGGGGTCCGAGGCTGAATCATCCTGTCCATATCAGTTTCATCCCTAAACTCTGAAATTGCCTCTGGGACTCTGGGCAGTGGCCTGCTTCTTCCCTTCTCAGCTTTGTCCTTTGTTCCCAGACCTTTCACTACTTTTGTCCTAACTAGAGACGGGGTATTGTGAAATGGGTCAGATCACAAAGGCCAGAATGGGGAGTTCAGATAGACTCACGGGCAGGTAGAGACCATGGAGTTTTACCATGTCCAAGAACATCAATGAAGGACAGGCACAGAGGATGCTAAGAACTGTTGAAATTAGGAGATCAATTTGAGGTAAAAGGAAATGTGGCCTATACAGGGCAAGCTGAGGTTGAGGACGAAATGAAGATTCAGGATTTGCATCCAGGTAGGGCAGTGGTTGGCTGCCCAACATCTTCATCAGTCATTAGGGAAATGCAAATCAAAGTCACGGTGAGACACCATTCACATCCACTAGTTTGACTGGAAAGAAAGAAAGAAAGAGAGAGAGAGAGGAAGAAGAAAGAAAGAAAGAAAGAAAGAAAGAAAGAAAGAAAGAAAGAAAGAAAGAAAGAAAGAAAGAAAGAAAGAAAGAAAGAAAGAAAGGAAAGGAAAGAGAGAGAGAAGAAAGGAGAAAGAAGGAGAGGAAGAGAGAGAGAGAGAGGGAGGGAGGGAGGGAGGAAGAAAGGAAAAGTTGGCAAGGATGTGGAGAAATCAGGAGCCTCAGGCACTGCTGGCTGCTGCAGGGGTTGCAGCGCCAGCTCTGGAAGTTGTGGAGGGGAGCTGTCCAGCCCCAGTCCCACCGTCCAGGCCCCCATAAGAGCTCCTTGACCTCCAGAGGCCAAGCCCTTTCACCCAGCAGTCACAAAGGCAAGGCCATTATACAATGAGTAGAAACCGTCCTTGGAAAGAGCTAGCTTTTACTGAACACGTATTCTGTGCCAGGCTGTGTGGCAAGAGGCTTATGTGGGCATCTCACCCAAAGCTTACAAGAACCCTGTGACGTGGGACTGAGAGATGAACAATCAAGATTAGAACGCATTTTGCACATCTTTTCTTCTCGTTCCAAATCCTGTTAGCTTGTTTAGCTTGGTTGAGATTCTGACCCGTTTTGCTGATTCTGATGAACAGTTGGGTCTTGGGAGAGTATCTGTATTCATATTTAATGGAGACATTGATCTATGTCTATATTTCTCTATATGCATAATTATATATATAAGTTATAGAAATGCCTATCTTACACATCCCAATGCATAACACAGCATCTACCATACAACAGAAGCTTCACTGGTGAGCAGAATATCATATATGAGCGTGCATACTCATATATTGTTCTCACGTATTCAAAGAAATTAGGCCATTAGGGAATGGACTCCATTTTGCCTTCCAAATTGATCCTCTTTATCAATGTTATATTTGGATTAGAAAGCAGAACAGCTCTGACTCAGTTAGCAAGAAAACAAAGATAAATGAACTAGCTGTGCTGGTGAGAAAATATTAGGAATTACTAGAGGACACGCGAGGACAATGCCCCTCAAATCTAATATGAGCTTAAGTCAAATGATTTATCCCTGCAGGGAAATATTTACTGCTCACTTCACTTTGCCAAGACCCATCCCCAGTTCCAGGGTTTCTGAATGAGCTGGACAAGGGCCCTACCCTCGTGAAGCTTCTAATCGAGAATGTAAACATATAACCAAGTTAGAAAAATTTAGAAACTGGTCATTGCTGTGGCTGAAGTAAACAGAGTGATGAGACATGGGTCCTGAGGTAGAGGAGAGTGTCTATTTCAGGTAAAGGATGGCCAGGAAAGGCTTATCTGCACTGGGGACAGGCCCACTGACATGTAGGAGATGGAGAGGAGCCAGCAAGGAGAAAAAGCTTTTGCGTCAGAGACACCGAGAGCCAAAGAGGAGAAGGGTGATCCGGCAAGAGAGCAGAGGCTAAAGGGTGTGTAGTGTGTGAAAGAAAGAGTGAAAAAGAAGTTGGAGGAAAGAAAATCATGTCATAGAGTGTGATATGACCATGGTGAAGAGTTCAGATTTCATTCCAGTGAACAAAGGGCAATGAAAAGTAATCAAAGTACTTTATATTGAAACATGTCAGAGTCTTATTTATGTAGCTGTTCTTCCTTAAGAAAAGATCCCTCTAAGTACTGTGTGGGGAAAGGAAAGAGATTTGGTGCAAGGGAAAGAGCTAGGAGTTCATTGCAATAGTCCAGCTACATGAGGGTGGCTTAAAGTAGGGGCCTCAGGGGAGAGGAGAGATGGGGGCAGAGTCTCCCAATTCTTCTAGTATAGGCTTAAAGAAGCTGGTGCAGAGATGAGGGAGAGTTGTTAATTTGGGGACATCTATTTGGATGTCTCTCCAAATGGATACGTCAAGCTGGCAGGTAGCTGTCTGGAATTTAGGGTAAAAGTCAGTGCTGGTGATGGAAATTTAGAATGTGATCTAAAGACTGTATGAGTGGCCACGAGACTGGATGAAATCACCTAGGGAGAGAGAGAAGCTAAAAACAAGGAGGGGTCTGATCTGAGGGTGGAGGGCCAAGGGAGGGGATGTTATAGGTAGGAGATTCTAGTGCATGTTCATAGCTTCAGTAGAGAGGAGAAAGGGTGATTCAGGAAAAAGAAAACGTCAGGAGGAGAGGAGAGGGGCAGGGAGCGCTCCACGGTGCCAGACAGAACGAGCAAGTGGGCAGTTTTAAGCATTGTCTCAAAGGGGAATAAGAGCCTGCAAACGAGGATCTCAAAGAGGATGCGGGGCTTTCCTGGTGGCGCAGTGGTTGAGAGTCCGCCTGCCGATGCAGGGGACACGGGTTCGTGCCCCGGTCCGGGAAGATCCCACATGCCGCGGAGCGGCTGGGCCCGTGAGCCATGGCCGCTGAGCCTGCGCGTCTGGAGCCTGTGCTCCGCAGCGGGAGAGGCCACGACAGTGAGATGCCCGTGTACCGCAAAAAAAAAAAAAGAGGATGCGATGTCGTATGCATGACCCAGGCTGGGAGTTTTAAAGGGGGAAAAATGAGACAGTGACTTGGAAGCGGCAATGGGGAGTAAGGCAGAGAACCTCCTTGCTCTCTGGAAAATGAGACGGCTGTGTGGGATAGGACAGTTGCGTGAAAACATTTACAAAAATATGGATGGACCTGGAGGGCATGATGCCAGGTGACATAAGTCAGACGGAGACAAATACTGCATGATGTCACCTATAGGTGGAATCTAAGAAAATACAACAAACCAGTGAATATGACAAAAGAAAAACAGACTCACAGATATAGAGAACAAACTACTGGTTACCAGTGGGGAGAGGGAAGCGGTGGGCAAGATAGGGGTAAAGGATTAAGAGGTACAAACTATTATGCATAAAATAAGCTACAAGGATATGTAGTACAACACTGGGAATAAAGCCACTATTTTATAATAACTATAAACGGAGGATAACCTTTAAAAATTGTGAATCACTATATTGTACACCTGTAACTTATATAACGTTGTACATCAATTGTACTACTATAAAAAACAATTTTTTTTGGAAGCATTCTCATGTGGAAAAGTCAGTACAGGCCAGTGTTTTTCAACCTTTTTTTCATAATCACCTCCCTACAGAGCCTTTTCAGATATTTTTATCCTCATTGCTCCACCTTCACCATGACATTTTAATACCACATGTATACTATACATCAGTTCATGGGTTAGGGAAAAGGAGTTAAGATATTTTTGTGCCCCCTCCCTAAGAACTACGTTTTGTCCTCTTGGGGGCAATATTGCCCCTGTTGGGAGAATGAAAAGAGTGTCTGAGGTGATCACAGTAGCCCTGTCAAATAAAAACAAATCCAGGATTAATAAGGAGAAACTATTCATAAGGGAGTATTACAAGGGGAGAAGGGACGGTTTTCCAGGAGCACAGGGCTCAGGTAAGAGTCAACATTGTCAGCTCCTTGATAGAAGCCTCCAAGGGAAGGATTTTTAGCTCCATGTAAAGACGTTTCTAAGAGCCAGCATTTTCTGAAAGTGAATGGGTCACTGTTCCTGGTGCTGGGACCAAGCGCTGGGCAAGGACGCTATCCAGGTCAATCATGTGTCACAAGATTAGCTCAAGACATGGACTCAAAGGCCCGTCTGAACCTGGGATTCTGTGGCTTTAAAAGCACAAGTTGCTGAGAACAAAACCATCCACTCTGGAAAGTACCTTGAGGGTGACCTTACAAATAGGTGTCCTCACCAAGCTTAATCTCAAACCCGAGACACAGCACTGTGTTTGAACTTCTTGCTTCCCTTGCCTTGTGAGGGCTGTCTACAGGCTCAGGGGAGGAAGCAGAGACTTCTCAGCCAAAGCATCCAGGAACCCTCGAAACCAAAAGAGAAAAGAGAGCTGAAATGTAAGCAGGTAAACTGAGTCCTGCGTTGAGGAGGGGCGTCTCTGCAGGGTGAGGGTAGGCCTGGGAATCTAAGGGAGGGAGGAAAGGATAATTGCAAATCAAATGAGTTAATAGAGGATAATGGGTGGGCAGAAGCTGTGGACACCCGCCTACAACACCGTCTGCCCACCCACGGAAGCTGTCCTAAGTGGGCAGGGTGACTCACAACAACGCAGGATTGGATCTGTCCTGCCATGCCCTTGGGCACTGTACTTAATTTATCCTCCTGGGCTTCTAGGTCTTGTCTGTCTGTCATATGCCCTAGATGGGCTTGGATAATCTCCAAGACCCCTTTCCAGTTCTAAAGTGCTAGAGTTTTTGGATTCTCTCATCTGCCGAATTCCTTTCAGATTCTTATTCTTCTAGAATATCAGCTATCATTGAGGTGGTTTTTTTTTTTGGAGCCAGACTCTTTATTACACATGGTGAGGTCATTTTTCAGTGTGTTTGTAAACAAGGGTCACAGTATCCTGTGTGGCCTCACAGCCTGTGCCAAGTACTGCCCCGTGGAGGACCGCAAACCCTCTTTTCCCAGTTGGCCTGACCAGGGCGCCCCTCTTGCTTTGGATAAGGACGTCGGTTGTTCCGGAATCCTACTCTGGAATTCCCTGAGCACACCTGTGTCTCCACATTCTGAAAGATCTGAGGAAGACGCCACTGTCCCTCTAGGGCCAGTGACAAGTGTGGTTTAAAGGCAAACGTCGCTGGAAAGGACAATCTCCCACCCGCCTGTGGAAACTGGTTCTGGTCAATCATGTGACCTCCTGACCCGTTGTCACTCAGGATAAAGGGGGGGCGGGTGCTTGCGAACTGTCCAATCAGGGGCGCAGCAGGGGAAAGTGGGTGGGCCACGCTCTGCAAACTGCGTGGACGCTCGTGGCCACGCTTTGCCTGGAATCTCGTCTGCGTTTACGTGTCTCAGGTGTGTCCGCCGCAGTGTAAATACGTGCGGCAGGGGCCGCGGGAGTCTATGGGAAGACGCCGGAGGAGCCCAAAGCCAGGAAATGGTGAGTGTGCTGGGCCAGGTGTCCCAGGACAGGGAGGAGGGACAGTCTGAACTGACCGTGGCGGCACGTGGGCCTCCCGGCGCGGTAAACTTAGGAGTCTGCGGACCCAAAATCGCAGGCGGCGCCGTTCAGACCTCATTCCCTCTGGCTGTGGCAGTGGCGGGGCTGGGTCGGCAGCTGGGACCCCGGGCGTCCTGTCCCGTCACTGCAGGCGGTGACTTAAGCCTGGAGCCTCTCTGGGCAGCTCTGTGCCCACAGCCCCGCGACTCCTCTAGAATGTGTGGTGACCATGGGGAGGGTTATCAGGGGAAAATCGTGATTCCGTCTCCGTGGTTCGTGCGTGGGAGGAGCTGTGGTCTGTGGGGTCCCAGTCCCTCCTTTCTCCCCAGGGGGCACTCGTTTTCTCCTGAGTTTTCCAAATGTTTGGAGAGCAGGGTCTCAAATCCAGAATACAGACTGATTTCCAGATTAGCCCCTCCTAAAACTGCCAATAAATCCCTAAATTTCCACATCCCTCCCTCATTCCCACAGCCAACTTTCCGTCTTCAGTTCAGAGCATCATTATCAACTCTTTGTTCTCCCCGGTTTATTTCAAACAAACCCAATATTTGAATTGTTTATCCTTTTTCTTTGTTTAAAAATATTATTTATTTTTGGCTGTGTTGGGTCTTCATTGCTAAACGCGGGCTTTCTCTAGTTGCGGCGAGCAGGGGCTACTCTTCGTTGCGGCGCACGGGCTTCTCATTGCAGTGGCTTCTCTTGTTGCGGTGCATGGGCTCTAGGCGCATGGGCTTCAGTAGTTGTGGCTCACGGGCTCAGTAGTTGTCACTCGTCGGCTCTAGAGCACAGGCTAAGTAGTTGTGGCGCACGGGCTTAGTTGCTCCGCGGCATGTGGGATCTTCCCGGACCAGGGCTCAAACCCGTGTCCGCTGCATTGGCAGGAGGATTCTTAACCACTATGCCACTAGGGAAGTCCCTATCCTTTTTCTAAAGAGTCACGGGTGGCTCTTTTTAAAGGATTTATACTTGCTGTGGATATTTTCCATGAGAGGAAATCTGAGAATAACCACCAGGAACTGAAACCAACCACCTGGAACTGAAACTGTGTAACTCAGATTGGGACTTGAACCCACCGTCTTTTAACTGAGATTTCACACCTGGTCTCAGGACTTAATGAAGCTCAGGTCCTTGATGTCTCATTGCAGAAAGAATTCAGTGAGAGACAAAGCGATAGGTAAGAAGTGGACACACTCCACAGACAGAGTGTGGGCCATATCAGAAGGTGAGAGTAGCCTATCATTGAGTTTTAAAAGACGCCTTATGAGTACAATAGGATTTATGTGCCCCATTTCTCACTTCTTTTGTGAAGTGTTTTTCCACCAGGATTTTCCAGAATTCTGAATAATTGTGTTTTTCTTTTACTTTTCTTGATTGAAAGAAATTTTGTGAGCTACATAGAATTTGTTTTGCAATTTCATTGTTTGACTCTACTGTCAGTAAAAGAGTTAAATACTGAAAATCCCAATTTGATTTTTGTTACTAAGTATATTTAAACATGTTCTATTTAGTTATCCAAAAAAGAACTCATAAAAATACCTCCTGTATTCTCATAAAAATATTGAATTTTAATTAAATATGGAATCTGGCTTCATGTCATGCATAAAGGGATAAAGCCACATCATAGAAAATTAAAGGGCCAATTTAGAAAAAAACTCTCATGAAGTATTTTTCTTAAAACTTCAGCTCTGAACTAAATATCACTTAATTCCTTTAGATAACCAAAGAACAATTAAACAGAAATTAAGAAAATTGTTTTTAGGAGTTTGCAGTTACGAATCCATTACATGGATTTCACTGGTCTTCCCTTGGGTGTACACAGACTGTTTTAAATGTTATACCTTAACTGTTGACTCAACAAGTGGGTCCCTATTATCTACCAGGCCAGGTGCTAAGAATACAGAATGAGTATAGCTGGTCACTGCTTTCTAGGTATTTACTCTTTTTCTGCTCCAACGAGGCAGCTGGGCAAATGGTTCATTTGGTTGGCTGTAGAGTGATTATCTGAGTCAAATTCCAGCCCCACCTTTTACTAGCTGCAAAATATTAGACAAGTTGTTCACTCATTCAGAGTTTTAATGTCTTCTTCTGCAAAAAAAAAAAAAAGAGTAAGCATAGAACCTCAAAAGAATGTTCTGGCTGAAATATTTGGAATAATGTTTAGGCTATGTTAAATATTTAGAATATGTTTGTGAAGATGTTTTGCTGTGTCAGCTTCGTTAGGCTCTAGCCCCCAGTGATTCAACCAAACACAAATCTAGGTGTTATGGTGACGGTGTTTTGTAGATGTGATTAAAGTCCATAATCAGTTGACGTTAAATAGGAGAGATTATCCTAGATCATCTGGGTGGCTCTGATTCAATCAGTTGAAAGACCTTAAAACCCAGGCTGAGGTTTCCCTGAAAAGAAGAAATTCTGCCCACAGACAGCAGCTTCAGACTGGGCAGGAGAGACCCAGCCTGCCCTTCCTGATGGCCTGCCCTATGGATTAGTGCCCTTGTAAGAAGAGACACGTCCCTTATATGGAACAGATAAAAAGAGTACTTACTTTCTCTTTCTCAGGAAAAGTGCTCTCACCAGAACCTGACGGTGCTGGAACTCCGATCTGGACTTCCAGCCTCCAGAGCTGTGAATAACTAATGTTTGTTGTCTAAGCCACCCGATCTGTGATATTCTTATTATAGCAACCAGAAATAACAAAGGCAGCAGGCCACAAATTCTGCCTGGAGATCCTGTAGCTCCCTTCAATCCCGTCCTCCCTACAGCCTGGTTACTCAGCTATTCTGTGACCTACTCATCAGGCTTCCAATAAGTTCTTTTGTTATCTATAAAAGAATTTATAGATATTTATTGGGCTTCTTTATTGGGCTTGTTTATTGGGCTTGTTTTCTCTCCTTGTAACTAGAGAATTCTAAGTAATGCTCTAGGATTTGGCCTTGAGTTCTCCTCTCTCCTCATTGCACATGACCTTCTGGGCATCCCACCCACTCCCATGGCTTCAGCCCACTCCTCGCTTTTATCTTCAGCCCAGAGCTGTCTCATGAGCTCTGTATCTGCACATGGAATTGCCTAACTGCCCTTCTGCTTCTTGGAGGGCTCCCAGACACCCAGAACCCAACATGTCCCAAAATGAACTCCTGTACTTTCTACTCCTCAATTCTCTAATTCAGGGATTGACACCACCATCCACTGGGTCACTCATGCCAAACACCTCCTCTTCCCCTTTCCCCTCAATGGACTAGCTTGATTCCCATTCTTAGTATCTCTCATATCCATTTACTTCTCCCGACCCCCTTATTCTTGTCTCAGACCCTCAGGGTGGCCTGGGATACTGTGGTCGTCCCCCAACTTTCATCCATTCTCATCTCCCTCTCCATCTATTTCCTACAGTCATACATCCGAGTCTTGTTTCTAAAGCAATCTCCAATCAATTATCTCCCGTCTAAAATCTTTCTCTCCTGTGACCCATATAAAAAGGCAAACTCAGCACGGCAAACAAAGCCTCCCAGAGCTGACCTCTGCCTGATTTCTCCATCCCTCTTTCCTCATTGTAATCCCTAAACTCTCATCATGTTGATCCAAGTGCACTTTACCTAAAATGTTACCCTGTTCTCCACTGTTCCTCCAACCCATCTGCCCTTCTGCTGCTCCCTTTGCCTGGAATGCCCTCCCCCACCCGCCCCCAGCCATCTGCCTGGGAAACACCTACCCACCTCCTTATCAAAAGACTAGAAATACTTTTTAAATTATAAAAATAACACATTTTTGTTTCAAAAAAGTCAAAAAGTACAGAGAAGTAGAGTAAAGAAATAAAGACTACCTAAAAACCCACCACCCAGAACTAAGCCTAGAATTGGGGTGGGTAAACATATTTTCCCATCCTAGCTTTTCAGCAAAGCCATTAGGGTAGAAATAAGGAGAGGGCCTGGGAACCAGCCTTCTAGAGGACCTGCATGGATGAGGGGACGTTAGGGAAGGAGGTGAGAATGATTTCATGTAAGGATCAGGTGTTATGGACTCTCCCTTCTCCTACTCCACTTTTAACATCGTCACTGCACACTTGTGAGTATTTATATTCTGATCGATATCCTTCAGTACCTTTTTCTCTGTAAGCACACACACACACACCCTCTCACCAAAATACTGCTTGATAATCTGCTTTAAAAAAATTTTTTTAAGTAGTTTCCAATTTTTCACTTGTTTCGTAAAACTACACTGTAGTGAATATCTTCACATACATTCTTTTGAGCATTTGTCTATTTCCTTTTTTAATTAAAAATTTAAAAAATTTTCATACAGTTTTTAAAGGTTACTTTCCATTTACAGCTATTACAAAATATTGGCTATATTCCCCGTGTTGTACAGTACATCCTTGAGCCTATGTTACACCCAATACTTTGTACCTCCCACTCCCCTGTGCCGTATTGCCCCTCACCCCCAGCTGGTAACCACTTGTTTGTTCTCTATATCAAAACAGATATAATTTTTAAATGCCAAAGTAAAGCATGTTGCTTTATATAATATTTTCTTTCTTTTTTAAAAACTTTATTGGAGTAGAGTTGATTTACAATGTGTTAGTTTCAGGTGTACAGCAAAGTGAATCAGTTATACATATACATATATTCATTCTTTTTCAGATTCTTTTTTCATATAGGTTACCACAGAATATTGAGTAGACTTCCCTGTGCTATACAGTAGGTCATTGTTGGTTATCTATCTTATGTACAGTAGTGTGTATATGTTAATCCCAAGCTCCTGATTTATCCCTCCCCCCGCCACATTTCCTCTTTGATAACCATAAATTTGTTTTTTATATATGTAAGTCTATTTCTGTTTTGTAAATAAGTTCATTTGTATCAGTTTTTAAATTAGATTCCACATATAAGTGGTATCATATGATATTTGTCTTTCTCTTTCTGACTTATTTCACTTAGTATGATAATCTCTAGGTCCATCCATGTTGCTGCAAATGGCATTATTTCACTCTTTTTTATGGCTGAGTAGTATTCCATTGTATATATGTACCATATCTTCTTTATCCATTCGTCTGTCAATGGACGTCTATTTCCTTAATTTAAATTTTCAGCAGTGGAATTTCCAGTCAAAGTGTACATGTGCTCATTTAAGAATTTAAAACTTATTTGCACACTGCCTTTAACAAAGATTGAACCAATCCCACCTTCCTCCATAGTGTTAGAGTCCCTCTTCCCTCCTAGCCTATCTTTAATTGCCATTATCATTCTTTTTAATCTTTGCTAGTCCAATAGGATAAAAATGAATCTTTCGTGTTTTTTTAACAGTTTTTAAAAACAGTTTTATTGAGATGGAATTGCATACAGTAAACCACACTTAAGAGTATATAATTTGATAAGTTTTGGCATATGTATACACTCATGAAATCATCACCACAGTCAAGATAATGAACATCTCTATCACCCCTTAGTTTCCTTATGTTCCTTTGTAATCCCTCCCCTTCACCTCTTCTTACTTCCTCCATCTCTAGGCAACCACTGATCTGCCTCCTGTCGCTATAGATTAGTTTGAGTTCACTAGAAATTTATATAAATGGAATCAGATTATAGAAGCCATGCATTCTCATTGTAAGAAAACACCAACACACAGGCTGTTATGAGCTGGATTGTGTTATCCCTCCCAAATATAGTTGAATCCCTAACCACTATACTCCGTGAATGTGACCTTGTTTAGAAACAGGGCCTTCGCAGATGTAATCAGTTAAGACGCAGTCATACTGGATTAGGGAGGGCCCTAAATGCAATGACTGGTATCTTTACAAAGAGAAAGAAATTTGAAGACACAGACACACACAGGGGAGAAAGAGGCAGAGACTGGAATGATGGATCTGTAAACCAAGAAATGCCAAGGATTGGCAGCAGCCACCAGAAGCCAGAAGAGACAAGAGAGGATCCTCCACTAGAGGCTTCAGACAGAGCATGGCCCAGCTGGCTCCTGGATTTCAGACTTCTAGCCTCCAGAACTAGGAGATAAGACATTTTAAGCCACTTCTTGGTGGTCGTTTTAAAACACCCAGTTTGTTGTTACTTTGTTAAGACAGCCCTAGGAAATGAATACACAGACCTGAAGAAATCAACACATTGACAGTGTGATGGATATCCTTCAAGAAGGCCCCTGAATCTCGTTTAAGATCAGCCCATGCACTGACCCCTCCATGAAGCCTCCTCTGTGCGTCCATTGGACAGTGGTAGGAAGCACAGAGAATGGGGAGGCCAGCTCTGTCTGCAGGGGCAACCTGTGTTGTTGTGGCCACAAGGTGGTGCTGATTCTCCAGTGGCCGTGGGGAGGTGGGGGGGGTGGAGGTGGCGCCGAGTTGGAACCAGAGTCCTGGGAGGTTGCCGGCGGGCACCTCTCCCTCCGCCCCTCCCTGACTCCCACCACCACACCTCTAGCGCAGCTGCCAAGCTTCCCTCCCTTAGGAGGGAAAGATATTTGGAGACCTAGATCCTGCCTCTTCCCCTGGAGCCTCTGCTGACTCACTGTGTTCAGGGGTGTCTCCCTGAGCAATCTACTACCCAACCCTCCCCAAGCACACGTTCACAGTCGTCCTGTCTGGGTCCGGGAATCCTGCTTCAGTAGCACAAACTCTGAGCCGCATGGCTTTGCCCTCTTCTCCTTTAGAGCTTCCCTCCCGACTCCAGGGTGCAGGAACGCCCCTCTCCGTCAGTTCCTCTCACAGAAAGAAGGGTGCCTCATTCAGGGTGCAGACCCCACCAATTTGCCAGAACATTTATTGAGCAAGCCCCTCCCTCCTAAGAAATGGGGAGGGCAGAACATAGGGGGGTCAGACTTCAAAAGGAGAGAAGGCAGCTGTGTGGGTAGATGCTTTAGGAGGGAAAGGGACTGGAGAGAACTAGGGCCAGTTTCCCTCCATGTTTCATTACGAAACATACAGATGTCATGTCCATAAGTGAGGAGAACAGTAAGTGAGGGTGAAGCGCTTTTGCAGAAAAGGGGGAATGCGGAGGGAGAGGCCTTGTATTATAAGAGTTAAAAAAAAAAAAAGAGAGATGAAGATATATCAGTGAACGAGTAGAAAAAAATCCCTGCCTTTGGGAAATATTCTAGTTGGGGAGGGAAACTAAAAATAAAGAGTAAGCATAATTGATTAGTAAGAACGGAACACTAGAAGGTGATGCGCGCTATGGAAATAGATCAGGATAAAGGATATCAGACGTGTGGGGTGGGGAGCTGTGACTTCATGTCAGAAGCCTTCTTGGTCCTCGAAGACTTGAAGGAAGTGATGGAGTTGTCCATATTGCTGTTGGGGGCGGGTGTTGGTGGAGGGGTCAGGACCAGCAATCCCGCAGAGAGAGCAGCGTCAGCTGCCTGGCATATAATGTCTCCCTTAGAATACGTGGGACGCTGGAACAGGAGAAGAGACAAAAAGGAGATGGTTTGGGCAAGATGGTGCAGGGCAGGTGAGGCAGAGGGATCACGGGGGAGGAAATTGAAGGAATTAAAGTGTGGTTCAGGAAACCGCTGATAGAGAATGATCCTGCGTTCCAGATACCCAAGGAGGGTGGAAGGAACTGGGAGGTCTTGTCGAAAAAGAAAGGAGACTTAGTGGGAGTTGTTGGAGTGGGAGAGGTAGGGAGAGTCTGTGGGTAAGCAGCGGGTGTCTGTCTGGGTTAGAATCTGAGACGCCACGGGTAGAGTAGATCAAAGTGATGACAAAACC
This sequence comes from Phocoena phocoena, assembly GCF_963924675.1. Classification (NCBI taxonomy): domain Eukaryota; kingdom Metazoa; phylum Chordata; class Mammalia; order Artiodactyla; family Phocoenidae; genus Phocoena; species Phocoena phocoena. The sequence goes on along the minus strand of NC_089230.1, from coordinate 76,209,835 downwards.
AAGACTTGCGCTTTGGGAGTGAACCAAAGATGGCCTGGTGTGGGCAGACATCTGGGGCATCCCCAGGTCAACCGTGTTACCCCTGTGCTCTTCTGAAAGGGCGGCCGGATTATACAGAGCAGTGTAGAAAATGTCTCTCCTACTTTTGCCAATAGAATATTTTCTATACTTTGCACCATAGGATTCTATCTTCTCCCTGAAGAAGTTAGGGATGCCTGCTAGCTGAATGTCTGCTAGCAAATTTTATAGGATGAACAAATTTGCACTTACAAATGGTAGGAGCCTTAAATTCCCCACCGATTCACCCATTTCTCTTATAAGAGCTGGCCTATTTTGTTCTCTTCTAAGAGGGCGAGGCCTGTCTGTGTTTACGTGAATCTCGGCAGTGTAGGGGTGTTGGGCTTGAAGCCACAGACAGACAGACAGGTGGTGCAGGAGGTTGGCAGCTGGCAGCCTCCACATCTCTCCCGCCAACTCCTGACTTGAAGGAAGCGTTGCTGGAAGTGGCAAAGTGGAGGGTGGAAATCTCAACCAAGACCTCTGTGGAGGGAGATGTGAGTCTAGTTTCCTTCATCTGGGAGCGGCTTCCCTATTGCAAGTTTCCTTATCTTTCTCTACCGTAATGCTGGCCTCTCCTCTGCTCTCTTGTGAAAGAGGAGTCATTGTTGGGAGGTGGTGATGCAGGCAACTGGGTGGAAGGGAAATGAGAAGTGATGACTCAATCACTCGTTGGCTACTTCAACAAACATATATGTATATTTAAACTTTATATTTATTTCTGGCTGCGTTGGGTCTTTGTTGCTGCGCGCGGCTTTCTCTAGTTGCGGCGAGCAGGGGCTACTCCTCGTCACGGTGCGCGGGCTTCTCATTGTAGTGGCTTCTCTTGCTGTGGAGCACGGGCTCTAGGCACGTGGGCTTCAGTAGTTGTAGCACGTGAGCTCAGTAGTTGTGGCTTGCAGGCTCCAAAGCACAGGCTCAGTAGTTGTGGCGCACAGACTTAGCTGCTCTGCGGCATGTGGGATCTTCCTGGACCAGGGCTCGAACCCGTGTCCCCTGCATCGGCAAGGAGATTCTTAACCACTGCACCACCAGAGAAGCCCAACAAACATATTGAATGTTTCCTAGGAACGTGGAGGTGTTGCAGGTGTGGGCGACACATTCATGAACACAACAGAGGCCCAGCTCTTTGAGAATTACCTTCCTTTAAGGAGAAACAGAAAATACATAAAGGTGGTAGTGATGCTGAAACTTGGCCTCTGTGCACCAATGCTGAATTGAATCTTGGAGACAGAATTATGGGTGAAGTAGAAAATAGCTTTATTGCTTTGCCAGGCAAAGGGGGACACAAAGGGCTCATGCCTTCAAAACTGTGTGTCCCAACCCACGGAGATTTGGTGAGCAGATTTATAGCAATGGTTCAAGGGAGGGTTGCTGATAAGGATCAGGGTGTGTGCAGGACCTGCATTCCTTTAATCTGGTCTCAGGTGGTCTTCTGATGAGCTTCTGTGGTTCTCGAGGTTATCAAACTGTGACCTTCTCTCTGGAATGAGAATGCTTCATCAAGTAATTAACATTGTCCATTTGTTGGGGCTTTTAGTTCAGAAGAGCTCAGATGTCCTTATGTGTATCCCTGGAGGTTTCAAGTGAGATAAATGACATTAGCTTGGCTTATAAGTACCCCTGAGAAGACATCCTTCATTAGCAGGATGGGCTACAGAATTTGCAGTGGGGTCCTGTGCAAAGTGAAAATACAGGGCACATGAAAAAATTATCAACTTCATTAATTATTAGAGAAATGCAAATCAAAACTACAATGAGGTATCACCTACACCAGTCAGAATGGTCATCATCAAAAAGTCTACAAATAATAAATGCTGGAGAGGGTGTGGAGAAAAGGGAACCCTCTTGCACTGTTGGTAGGAATGTAAATTGGTACAACCACTATGGAGAACAGTATGGAGGTTCCTTAAAAAAACTAAAAATAGAGCTACCATGATCCAGCGATCCCACTACTGGGCATATATCCAGACAAAACCATAATTCTAAAAGATACAGGGCTTCCCTGGTGGTGCAGTGGTTAAGAGTCCACTTGCCAGTGCGGGGGACACAGGTTCAAGCCCTGGTTCGGGAAGTTCTCACATGCCTCGGAGCGGCTGGGTCTGTGCGCCACAACTACTGAAGCCCGTGCACCGCAGCGAAGAATAGCCCCTGCTCACCACACCTAGAGACAGCCTGCGCGTAGCAACAGAGACCCAACACAGCCAAAAATAAATAAATTTATTAAAAAAAAGAAAAGATACATGCGTCCCAACGTTCATTTCAGTGCTATTTCCAATAGCCAAGACATGGAAACAACCTAAAGATGTGGTATGTGTTTATATATACACATACACACATACATATATATAATGGAATATTCCTCAGCCATAAAGAAGAATGAAATAATGCCATTTCCAGCAACATGAATGGACCCAGAGATTATTATACTAAGTGAAGTAAGTCAGACAAAGACAAATATCATATGGCATCGCTTATATGTGGAATCTTAAAAAAAATGATATAAATGAACTTATTTAGATCCACAGGCATAGAAAACAAACTTATGGTTACCAAAGGGGAAAAGGTGGAGGGATAAATTAGGAATTTGGGATTAACATTTATATACCACTATATATATTAATCAATAACCAGTAAAGACAGCACAGGGAACTATACTCAATATTTTATAATAACCTATAAGGGAAAAGAATCTGAAAAAGAATATATATATATATATATATATATATATATATATAAAACTGTGCTGTACACCTGAAACTAACACAACATTGTAAATCAACTATACTTAAATTTAAAAAAATAAAATGGAAAATACAGGGCTTCCTGTTAAAAAAGCAAGCATTTCAAGATGGTGACCACAGAGCATTACATCAGCCAAGGCCAAGTTGCACACCCATGAAGCCAGCCCCTTTCATCAGAGAGTGCCTCAACTCTGTTTTTCTCTAAGGAAAGCTAAAGGCCTCTCAGTGCCTATGGACTGAGTCAAACCAAGTGGAGTTGGTGGCACAATTTAATCATGCACCAGAATCACAGCCCACCACACCGTCCTGTTGTATCTCAGAGACTTTGCTCTCTGGCTCCTATAAATACCATAAAAAGTGCCTTACTTTTTTGTATGGTCTTGAATAAAATTAGAGCCTTCTAAATATATATGCTAAGCTGATAGAAAGAAAAAAGTAAGGAAATGAGGCCATCATTTCCTTGAGAAGAAAATCCTACATGTACTCAGGATGGACAGTTACACAGACCCCACCATTTGGATGGTATCTGATGCGTTTGAAAATGCTCCAAAAACCAGAGTCCTGGGAGATGAGTGATATTTCAGAGGAAACAAAAGTTAAAACTTCACCGTTGGTGGGATTACTAGAATTGGACACCTGGTCACCTCAGCTTCCGGTCCTGCATTTTAAACTAATTTGCAAGGCAAATAAAATCTGGAAATGATCTCGGTCTCTCTACTTGGGTTCATGTGAAAGGTATTAAGAGTCATCTTTCTTTTGGATAGAGAAGAGTTGACAGTTGACCTTAGTTTTCTTTTGAATATGAAATACAGTTCCATAATTGATATCGAGCAGGTCCCTGTGGGGCTCCTGGGCACAAAAACCTTTCTGTGTCTCCCATTTCTTGATTACAGGAAATAGGCTTCATTCAGCCTCCATGACCTTTCCTGAGTTACAATGGACAGGTTCAAGCAGTTGCTAATTCGGGAAAGGATTCCAGACCAGGGAGAAACAAACAGTCAAGAGAAACAATAGTGCAGCCTTGGGACAGGGTCCTGGTTCCCCCTCAAGGGATACACACAACAATATCTTTGAGCTGTTTTGCAGATACTGAAACCCCCAGCAGGTGGGAGAAGTTAACAGTACGCTGCCCACTAGCACGTAGACCCCAGACCGGTTGGAACCTGAAGGTTGACTATGCTGACTCCCACTTACCTCACCACCCACCAATCAGAAGATGTCCACGAGTTGACCACGCCCCCCGTGAACCAGTACTATAAAACTCCTCACTACCCCCTCCAGGTCAGGACACACAGTGTTGAGGGCATCAGCCCACTGTGGCCCCCTTTGCCTGGCAAAGCAATAAAGCTGTTCTTTTCTACTTCACCCAAAACTCGGTCTCTGAGATTTAATTCGGTGTCAGGATACAGAGGCTGGATTAGGCTTCATAATATCAAGCATTTTGTGTATTTTTATGTCTGTGTAGTGTCTCGTTTGAAATGTGAGTGCCTTGAGATATTGGCCTAGGTCGATCTTTTTCCTTCTTTCCTCCCGTCCTTCCTCCCTCCCTCCTTCCTTAACTTCCTTCTTTCTTTCTTCCTCTCTGCTTCCTTTCTTCCTGTCTTCTTCCTCCCCTTTTCCTTCCTTCATTCTACTTGTTTTAAGAATGCCTAGCAAAAAAACCCCCAAAAAACCAAAAACCTAGCATATGCTTTGCATATAAATGTGTTTAGCATGTCACTTTGGGTGTATAGTCATGGTTCTTAGCTAGGGAAGCTTTTGCCCCCAGAGGCCATTTGGCACTGTCTGGAGACATTTTTCATTGTCACAGTTGGCAGGGGTGGGGAATGCTACTGACATCTAGTGGGTAAAGCCCACTACATCGTACATCCTACAATGCTCAGGACAGCCCTCCCACCACCAAAAATGATCTGGCTCCAAATGTCAGTAGTTCCTGAGATGGAGAAACCCTACTGTAGAGGAAGAGGAGGAAACGTGGAATCAACGATTAAGATCTGTCTCTCCGATTAAGAAGAGAAAAAAATCCCTGGCATCTGTTCAGCAGCATCTGTTCTGGGACCTGTTCAAATCAGAAGAGCCATGATGGAGTAGAGGGGGTGTTCCTGCGTCTGGGAGTCCCAGGGTGTCTAGCCCCAGGTGTCAGGAAAACACAGTGGAAGAAGAAAATCAGCTGGTGGAGTTTCAAAGGCAGAAACTCATCATAAATGTGTACAGGTTTCACATATGTTTTGGATCACAGGAGGTTTACTTCCTCCTGTCTGCTCTGGGTGAGACTGGACACGCTCACTGAGGCAATGCCCTGGCTTGAGTTCCAGCTGACATTCTGAATGGAGAAACTGTATATGTGCATGAGTCATGGTTAGAAGCAGGACTGCAGACTCAATATCCTACAGAAAGAGGAGACATAAATATAAATTATTAATGACGGTATCATGGTTAAAGAAACAAACTTCTGGGCATGTAAACAGTAACTAAACCTTCACTGTTCTCAGTCACTATTTATTAGTCTTCTTATTTAACACTATTTTTTATTTGTGCCCGAAAGAAAAAAGAAAAGGGAAGGAAGAGGAGAAAGGAAAAGACGATAAAAGAAAAACTTCACAATGACATGGATTGTTGTAAATACACATGATGATTTATCCAAGCAGCTGGTTCCCTGATGGTTAGTTCCATTAATTTCTTCAAAATGTACTCTCCTGTGTAATTATTTTGATGAAATTAAAGATGTAAATTAAATATAAAATTAGGATTAAATTACGACATCTACTAATAATCTCATTTTAAAATTTGACATACATTTGCCCTCCATAGGGGTTGTCCCAGTTTAAAACCCTGTCTGCCAGGAATGCAAGAATCTGCTTCTCTGCTCATCACAAAACTGAATTTTATTATCAAACTTAAAAATTTTTCCAACATGACTTTACAAGTAATAGCTCGTATTGTTTTCACTTGCATGTTTTTTTCTCTTCAAATATTCAGATATTGGCCATTTGCCTTTCTTCTTTTATGAATTACCTGCTGATGTCTTTTGCCCACTTTTTCTGGTGTTATCATTCCCATTTGAAAGAGCTGTTTGTATAGAAGGGATTATATTTTTTCCCCCTTTTGTAAGTATCTTTCTCATGTTGCAGATTTTTAGTGGTATTCTAGATGTGAATAGCATTTGTGGTTTTTTTTTTTTTTTTTTTTTTGCGTTATGGGGGCCTCTCACTGTTGTGGCCTCTCGCGCCGCGGAGCACAGGCTCCGGACGTGCAGGCCCAGCGGCCATGGCCCACGAGCCCAGCCGCTCCGCGGCATGCGGGATCCTCCCGGACCGGGGCACGAACCTGTGTCCCCTGCACCGGCAGGCGGACTCTCAACCACTGCTCCACCAGGGAAGCCCCCAACACTTGTGTATTTTTATGTGTAAAAATTCCATACCTTTTGCCTTCCTATGTGTTTGTCAATAACATGTACGAAAATATAGTGAAAAACTGGTCCATTTATCACTTATTTGTTTATTAATTCATTCATTTATTCAAGAAGTAGAAATCAAGTGCTTTCTGTGAGTCAGAGGCTGTGTTCGGTGCTGAGAATGTAATGATGAGCACAACCAACTATATCCTCCCCTCATGGAGCTTAAACTCCATCAACAAAACCACCAACACCGCAACCACAATAATAATAATAACAAAATAAAAACAGAACAAAATTCTCAGGAATAATTGTAGAATAAAATGTGCAGGATTATTTTAAAGAAAACGCTAAAATTTAGCTGAAGTACACAAAGAAAGACCGAATAAATGAAGATATGCTATATTCCTGGATGGGGATAGTTACCTTATAAAGATGTTAATTCTAATTAACTATAATTTAAAAGTTAATAAGAATAAATAGGTAAAATATCTAAGAAAAATTTTATAGAAAATGATAATAGCGGATTTGACCTATATGATATTAAAGCAGATTATACTTTCTCAGTATTTAAAATAATTGGGAAAACAATGATTAAATAAATGGTATTAGGTCAACTGATTAATTATGGTGGGGAAAGCCTAAAATTTTACATTATATTTATAAAATATAAAAATATTACATTTTACACCAAATTAAATTCTAGAAAGATTTAAGATTTTTTACAAATATTGAAATTATAAGATTACTGGAAGAAAATATAAAGTACAATATCAAAGACAGAAAGAACAAAATCTATGCAAAAATCTGTATAAAACTGCAAAAGATTTTTGTAACAACAATATCGAATTCAAATAGATTTTAAGTACAAAACGTGTGTGTGTGTGTCTGTGTGTGTGTCTGTGTGCAGAGGGGTGGAACAGAAATTTGCACTATCCCCAATTCGTAAAGTACTCTTCATATCTTCAAGAAAAAGGACAAACTTTTCATAGAAAAATGGGCAAATGACATGAATAGAGAATTCAATAAAAAGAAATACAAATCAACAATACATATATATTTAAGTATTAAGCTTTGGTAGTAATGAAAGAAATACAAACAGTCCAGCAAAGACTAAAAACCAGTGTTGAGGAGCATGTGAGAAATGTACACTCATGTCCACCACTGATGAGACTCTCAATTAGGATTGTATTTTGAGGGACTCTCCCAAGGCTGCAATCACAGGGTTGGCTGGGGGCGGAGTCATCTCAAGGCTCCATGGGGGAGTGTCCACCTCCCTGCTGGTAATCCATTCTTTCTGGTTGTTAGTCAGAGATGTCAGTCTAGGCCACATTCAAGTCCACACATTTGAGGACATAAGAAGCAGAAGTGAAGATTATTGGGGCCCATCTTGGAGGCTGCTCACCCCAGGAGACAGTTTGGCAATATGGGTCAAAAGTGTAAAAACAATGTACATTTCGTTGACACATCAGTTCTAATTCTCACTATCTAAGGAAATAATTGAACAAATGCACAAAGAAAGGAATGCAGGAAAGTTCTTTATGGAATGTCATATAATAGAATAAAAATGGGAACAACCAAATGTCAGTAGTCTTGTTTAAATAAATTAGATTATAGCTTCATAACAAAACAGTAGGATGCAGCAATTAAACTTATGTGGGTGCATACATAGTAATATAGAAAGATGTTATTGGAATATGACTGAATTAAAAATCAAATTTTTAATTTGATTAAAAATCAAATTTTAAAAAATCCTTGAAAATGTTAAATATATACACAGGAAAAAGTCTGGAATGACAGACTCCAAAATACTGACAATGATTATTTCTTTGAAACAATGGAAATATACATGATCTAAATTATTTTTTATTCTGGCTAATTCATATGACTTACACTTTCTACAGTGGAGATATAATATTTTACAGCAAAAATAAGACAATATTTGTAATGAAAAGTAAGAAAACCAAATTTCCTTGCTAATATTTGTACTGTACATTTGCACTGTGTCTTAGCTCAGGCTGCTATAACAAAAACACCGTAGACTTGGTGGCTTAAACAACAGACATTTATTTCTCACAGTTTTGGACTCTGGGCAGTCCAATGTGCTGGCAGATTCAGTGTCTGGTGAGAACCTTCTCCCTGGTTCATAATCTTTTTGCCATGTCTTCACATGATGGAAGACTGAAGGGGCTCTCTGGGATCCCTTCTCTAAGGGCACTAATCTCATTCATGTGGGCTTCACCCTCATGACCTAATCACCTCCTAAAGGCCCCGCCTTCGTACACCATCATGTTGGGGATTAGGGTCCAACATATGAATTTAGGGGGACACAAGCAAGCATTCAGTCCACAGCAGACTGCTTATGCTTTCAACAACACTAGGGAGTCCCCCCTTCACACTGTCAGCCCCCATTTTCCTGAGGTCTTCCCCAGCCACCTGAACACTGTAAGATCCTTTAAGACCCAGTCTCAGACTCAAACCATTCTCTCTCTCTGGGGAAGATTCTACATAAGCCTCTTCCAGGGTATTCATCACAGCAAACCTGCCGCAGCTGCACATCCTAGTGAAGGGGGTTGTCATTGTTTTCTAGGTATAGACCAGTAGCTCATAGCTAACTAGCATGCATGGAAGACCACAGTGGCATGTGGAATGCTGCTCTCTAGAGCCTTCCTTGGACTCCTCAGATATTCATTCAATGTTGACACTCTCCTGTCCTGTCAAGATGAGTCTACAAGTAAGAGTAGTAATTTTTCATTTTTACCATTCCTTTGAAATCTTAAACACATTATTTTTGTTTGGGGAACACAGAGCTCTTATGTTCTCTTAACAAATGAGAATTAAAATACACTACATTAAGTTGTGCTGTTAGGACCTCATTTCCATGAGATTGTTTCTGCCGAAACATTTAATTGGGTATGGTTTATGCATTGACAATAATCAATATATTCTTCAGGGAGCTGAGAATCACATCCCTGTGTTTGAAGGAATCATTTATATGTATGTTATGGGTTCATTAGATAAAACGAGTGAAACCCATAGGTGCACAATATTACCAAAATACTTCACAGAATGCATTGTGATCCCTTTATTGGCTGAGGTAGTAATTAAATTCATGTGCTCTAAAGCAATACAGAAAGCTGTTTTATTCCTTTCTGAATGAAATTCATTCTTTTCAGGTTTAGAAATTAGAACTGGAGAATGCCAGTATTTAAGGCAAAGTGTTTTCAAAATTAATCCCAAGGAGGAGAATTCTTAATATGGCAGCTCGTTGGAAATGTGACGTTATTCCCTGCCAGGCCTTCCTTAAGCCCCAGCCCCCATCCCTTTTATCTGATTCTGGAACGGCCTCAGACATAATTGGGTTTCCTAAGACCTGTTTCTCTCCCTGGACATGATTGTGAACAAAGAGTGCCAAACTGGGAAAATAATTTTAATGAGAGAGACACTGGGGAAGTGTGAGTGGTTTCCTCTGTTTTTTTTTTTGATCTAAAATAATGAATGTTCATGCAGCAAATAGAGCAGAAAGATTACAAACATCTAGTCCTAAACAGAGGTGTCACTTTTATACAATCTAATGAAACCTCCTTCAACAAACCATGTTCACAACTGAGTCTGCTCAAGCGTGACAGAACGTCCTGGGGCTCTGTGTTTTTAATCTTAGTTTGTGCTAAGTTGTACAAAATATGCTCCATCAAAGATACATGGAGGGTGTGCCTGGTTATTTCTGTCTCGTCAGGTTATGGGTGTAGGATATTCTCCTTTAGGAGTTTAGAACCTTCTTTTTACAAATGTTTTCACCTTCGTTTGAAGACTGTCTTACCTGCCCTTTCTTCTGTCATATGAAAGGACTGTGAGCTCCCTAAGGTGGAGACAGCACCATGCTTGCCACTGAACTGCTGTACCTGTAACAGCACTGGTGCACGTGGACTCAGGAAACCTTTGGTGAAATGAATGAGTGAATAAATCACTGATGAGCCCACCACTGAAATGTAGCTACTGTCTACATTTTGCTTTCTAGCTTTCCAGTCATTTATAAGGATGAATATTTGTACTTGGGGGAGGCCATTCAAGAGGGATAAACAACCCTGTCATCTTAGTGGCTCAAAATTTGTTTCTTGATAAAAAAGCCACTGTGGGCCCAGTGGCTCTCCAGAGCAGCTACCCTCCAAGCAGTGACTCAGGGACCCAGGATGCTTATGAAACCAAGCAGGACCCTCTGGGCCCTTCCAGGTGACAGACCCCCTCTCCCCAGCCCGTGTCCTGTGCCTCTTGTTTATAGAAAAGCTTTAGCCTCCTAGGCCTTCCCCGAGTTCCAAAAAGAAAAATTTAATCAGAGAAGTAAAAAAAAAATACAGAAACGAAAGAAAACAGTCAAGCAAGATAAAATAATAATAGTTTAACCATAAAACAAAGTCAAGGACCTTTAGCTCCTTCTCAAGAGCCATAGATAATATCCTGAGGCATATCCCTGAGTTGTTTTGCAGATCCCAAAACCCCTGCCAGGTGGAAGAAGTTAACTGCATGCTGACCACAAGCACACAGACCCCAGAACAGTTAGAATCAGAAGGTTGATGGTTGAGATTCCCAAAACATCACCCTGTTACCTCACCACCAACCAATCAGAAGAATGTCCAAATCTGATCAAGCATCCTACAACCCTCACCCCTACTTTTGCCTTTAAACACTCTTCCCTGAAAGGGTCTTTTGAGCATGGGCTGCCTGTACTCCTTGCTTGGTGCCTCTGATAAGCTCTGTACTTCCCTTCACCATACCCCATGTCAGTAGATTGGCTTTGCTGTGCACTGGGAGAGCGGACCCAAGTTTGGTTTGGTAACGCTTCCATCCTGTGCACTGTCACTTCTACACGTGACTTCCATGGTTTCTGCCAAAGGAGATGAGGGAGATGGAGGAGGGAGAACACTCCCTCCCATTCCATCATTGGTGGCCCGAATGCCCCCATCCCCCAGCTCCGACCGTCAGAGAGACGGGAGATACGGGCAGGCAGTGCAGAAGAGTCTGAAAGACAGCGTGCCTCTGCAGTGGAGCTTCTGTGCAGAACTCAGTCACCTGGCTGCGCCAGGTTATATTTCAACTCGTTATTGTTGGACGTGATGGTCGTTTTCAATTTTTGCATATCATAAATCTGTTGAAGAGGGAAAACCCCAATAATTTATGCACATTTCTGCTTGTTTCAGGATAATTTGTTAGAAACAATTACCTTCCCCAGAGGAGGCCTTCTGAATTTGACAGTATACAATCCTCAACTGGGGGGTGATTTTGCATCCCCCTACCCCACGTGGGGGATATTTGGAAATGAATGGAAACATCTTTGGTTGTCACAACTGGGGAAGTGGGGTGGGCGGTATAGGTGCTACTGGCATCCAGCGAGTAGAGGCCAGAGATGCTGCTAAACATCCTACCATGCACGGGACAGTCCTGCATGATGAATAATTACCAGCCCAAAATGCCAACATGCCTGAGGTTGAGAAACCTTGTCTTAAACTACAAACATGTCCCTGTATGAACGACACAAGCCTTTGTAGTGTGTACATGTTTTCTACCTCCTCATAGTAGTAATTTTTAACATTTTCATGATACTTTACAGTTTCCAAAGGGCTTTCATACATTTCATTTTTCTCCTTCCCAAAGCCTTGAAGGTGGGCCAGAGAAAATAGTCTTCAGTTAACACCACTTTGGCCTGCGAATACTAAGAATCGGAGTGGTTAAGGGATTCCTCTCTACTCCCATAAATGCTGAGGTCTGAACCCAGTTTTCTGGCTCCTATTTCAGCATGTATCCCACAATGCACTGCAGTTTATCCTGGGCCAGCGGGTTCCTCGGGTCCCCTGTGTGCCCGAAAGGTGAGAGTCACCTTGATTAGAGAGAGAGAGAGAGAGGGAGACAGAGAGAGAGACAGAGAGAGACCCTCGGCCCCTAGGGACAGAGTCAGGGTTGGGACGTAGATCAAAGGAAAGAAAAAAGCAATAGAAACAGGAGAAGAAAGGCCACCCTATTGAAAAATACCATTTGGGCACAGCTGTCTCCTTAGAAATTGGGTTCAGGGAATGTCTTGAATTTCAGGAGATAGTATTTCCTTCAAAGCCAAGGAGGAAGAGGAAAGAAAGAGAGGTGTGTTTGAGATGTGCACTCTCGTGTAAAAACCGGTTAGCAGATAACTGTCTGGCGAGGATTTCCCAGACTGGGGGCCTGCCCTGCTGATTTTAAGTGGAGGTGGCTGGGACTTGGGGGTCGCGGTGGGAGGGCAACAAAGAAGGTTGAGTGATTCTGACCCGCAGTCCGTTAGTGGCACCTGGAACTCATTTACAGTTGCTTCCTAAAGCAGTATTTCATTGAACGAAAGCTTCTTAAAACATTTGGTTTAGAAATCAATGCTCACATAACCCTTTACCGTCCTTTTCAGTTTTGTACGACATGTTGGTAGGCTGTCTCTGAACTTGCTAACAGTAAAACTTAAAATCCAATCATCTCACTGGCCTAGAAATTCATTTGCACTTTAACCTAGATAAAATCCAACCAAATGCTACCTTTTATGAATGACTGCTCAAATAATTTTAATCCCGTGGGGGAAACTGTATTGCAGATACTCATTTTTTGTACAAATGGATTCAATTTATCATTCTTACTTTATTTTATTTGTTTCATTTATATTAGATATTAAGAATGTAACAATATTTCAGGAGAATTTAAGTATTTCTTTTTACCCTTACCTTCTCTTTATGGCAAGCAGTCTTGATTTTCCACACAGAGAAGTAATCTATTCTTTTAAAAATTATTTTTACAATAAAATTAAGAAAAACAGGGTCAATTGGAAGAAAACTACTTAATAGTGTAGATGACCCACAGACGTGGTGAAAATTCGTGAAGTTGGAGTTCGAATGAACACTGTTGAGAAGCACTGATTTAGCACCCCAAGAGCCAAGTTTGAGAGTCCTCAGAGCTCGATGTGTACATTCCACTCACAGAAGGTGGTTCTCAACCACGGCTGCCCATTAGGACTACCCGGGAGCTTCCAGAAAACAGTGACGCCTAGACTCCACTTCAGACCAATTAAATCAGAATCTCTGAGTGTGGGACCCAGGAATGGATATTTTTTTAAATTTATTTTTAATTTATTTATTTGGCTGTGCCAGCTCTTAGTTGCAGCATGCGAGATACAGGTCTCCTGACCAGGGATCTAGTTCTCTGACCAGGGATCGAACCTGGGCCCCCAGCATTGGGGGCATGGAGTCTTAGCCACTGGACTACCAGGGAAGTCCCAGGGGTGGATATTTTTAAAGCTCCCTTTCCAGTGTGTGGCCAGAGCCAGGAACCACTGATACAAGATCTCCTGCCTTCTCTTCACTATGAGTTCCAAGATGAACTTTTGAAACGTACATTCTAAGTCAAGTGTACCACTTAGCTAATAGGCCAGGTGAAGAGGGAACTCAGTTTCTGTACACTTGATTTTGAGAACCGTGCTCAGTTTTGACACCTTGCTCTGGGCCGCCCCAATCCCCCACACTGACACTCTGCTCAGGTCCAGCTGTCCCCTCCCCACGAGGATGTCCTCCTCGTCCCACTCAGGCTCTGTGATCTCGCGGGAGGCTGGAATGTTGAACAGTGGCAGTAATAAGAACAAGGTTCTATTTACTGAGGTTCTTATTATATACTATCTTTTGTTGCAATGAATATTATTATACACACGTTTTGCACATGTGAAAGTATATATCTATAGGACAAAAATCTACATGTGTAGTTTACAAAACTGGGATTCCTATATGCATTCTTTAGCTTTTTACTTGGAAACAATCTTAAATTCACAGAAAAGTTGCAGGAACAGTGGAAAGGATTTTTTTTTTCTTGAACCATATACAAGTAAGTTGCTGACAGGATGCCCCAGTTCCCCAAATAATTTACTATATATTTCCTACAAACAAGGACATTCTCTTGTACAGCCGTAAACTTCAAAATTCAGGAAGTTAGCATCGATACACCATTCATCTTAGATTCCATTCAAATTTCACCACTTGTCCCAAATGTGCTTTATAGCAAAAGAATCAAGTCCAGAATCACATGTTGCATTTAGTTTTCTCTTTCGTTTTCTTCGCTCTGGAAGAGTTCCTCAGATTTTCCTTGACCCTCACAACCTTGGTGCTTTTGAAGATTTCAGTTATTTAGCAGAATGTCCCTCAGTGGAGGTTAGTCTGCGGTTTCCTTATGATTAGATTCAGGTGTGCACCCTTCCAGCTGTCACAGGGGCGTCACTGCAGTTTTCTCTCTCGTTCTGTCAGATGGTGCGTGATTTCAATTCGGCGTATTAGTGCCCATTTGCTTGATGAAGGGGATGTCGACCAGGCAAGTGACTCTTTTTCCCCTTATAATAAATATTTTGTGGGAGGTATTTTGAAACCCTGTATGTATCCCACTCCCCTTCAGACTTTCACTTCAATGCATTCATTCGTATTATTATGAACTCATGGATTCCCAGTTTATTCAACAGGTTACAATCCATTAGTATCAATACTTATTTTGCTGTTCAAATAATCCAGATTTGGTCAGCGGGAATCCATTTAAGCCGGCTTTCTATTTCATACATAACCCCATCATTATTTGAGCACTTCCTTGGTTTTTTTTGCATAACAAGGTGTTCGGGATCAGCTTTTACTTTCTCTGCCCCAGCCCTGGTATCAGCCATTTGTTCAAGAATCTTTGGTTCCTTTGAGTACAGACTGGTGTTTAGAAACCAACATCTAGGCACCAGGTGTGTTCATTGCTATTGACGTGTTGCAGCTCCCAGGCCTCCCCAGTGGACGGAGCTGGAATCCATGTGTACACACACACACACACACACACACACACACACACACACACACACTGATGTATATTTATGCCATACTTATTTCTATAACTATCTTTACAAACCATGAGTTCACACCAATATCCTCCATTATAACCCAGCAGCACAGGGTTTACTCTAGTCTTCTCCCTTCCCACGTCTGTAACCCTGTTCTCCAACAGTGAGACTCCTGCCTCATGTTATATACTCAGTATATTTACTGATTTGATACCCTGCCATTACCCTCTCCCAACCCCCCATGGACTGACTCCCTCCTCCATTCATAAGGATGCTGACACTCTGCACTGGATCTCCACTGGGTTTTAATGACTTTTTCTGGGCCACCCCTCCCCCACAATACGGCCCCTCACCCTACTTGGGCTCTGAAACACTGTACCAAGCTGCCCCACACCATGCAGATGTTCTCCTCATCCCTCTTGGGCTCTGATGCCCTACAGTGGGCCGTTGGGCACTTGGACGCCCTTCTCACCCTGCTGTACCCTGACACCCAGGGTCTGGTCACCCTCTTCTATGGGCCTCCTCCTCAACTTGCTCAGATGGCCCCAGCTCCCTCACCCCTACCCCTGTGCATGGAGACTTACTTTCCTCAGCCCCACCTAATGCAATACAAATTTTTTAAAATTTTGAAGTGTTTTGACAAATTTATACCCAGAAAGACCATCAATTCATGTCCTACCATTAATGTAAGAGAGCCTCTCCCCCTAACCCTCAGCAATGGAATGTGTTATTGTACCTTTAGATCTTTGCTAACTTGAGAAGTGAAAGGTTTATCTTATTGTAGCTTAAACTGTATTTAAGGAAAAATAAAGTATTTCTACAAAACAATCAGAGCTCACACTCTCATTAACACTCCAAAGTGTGATTCCAGTAGCACTCTTAATCTTTAATAGTAAACCCCAAACTTTGTAAAAGAATGAAATTATCTCACTTCTGTAATAGCATATTTCCCCCTCTTTAATAACTAAACTGAGTTCTAGAAAACATATTTTTGGTCCCAGATACAACTGAAAGGGATAGCAAATTTGAATGTCTAATGGGACAAGAAACCTAACACACGAACAGTCTGTTTTGACTAGAACAGTTGTCCAATCAATAATTAATTGTCACTTGATCTGAGAAAAGCATTGAATTAGAAGGAAAAAATAGCCCTGTCACATCATAATAATGGAAGGTCTAGGTGATTTGACCTTGTGTCCTAAGGTTTTGGAGGAGGTCAGAGTGTCACAGCTTGCCCTCTCAGAGTAGCTCCCAGCTGGCGCTTCCCGATACCTGTGGTCGTCTTTATGTTCATCCGGAACCGCATCTTTCACTCGGGAGCCCTTGGTACTGGAAGCACCTACCAGAAGCTCTGTTGCATTTACCCTCACCCAGTGAGCAGCATGGAAACGTCTACTCAGATTTCCCTGTAGAGGTCCATGGCTGGCTCAGGGCCATCTGATGCACTAACCTGGCCACTGTTCTCCTTTTCCAGGGTGCAGTAGAGGTAGGCATGTAAATGTTAACAACCTCTAGAAATGAAATGTAATATGGTCCAAGGAATTATGACACTTAAAATTAACAGACTCCTAAGGAAAAAAGAAAACCTTAGCGATAGCCTAAGTTTTGTATAACTTCCTACGTTTCACCAGGTATCCAGAGATTGCCCGGCATCACCTGCCACAGGGTAGGTGCAAAAGAAAATTAGGTGAATAGTCCAGTAAGTCCATGAGTGAAAGATAAACCCAGGAACAGTGAACACACACCGTCATGATTTCAGGGCATGTTACGAGCCACAGTGACCGGCCATAGGTGGGTCGGCCCTCAGGACGGCCTCTTCCCTTCACCACTCAGGCTCCTGAGCTTTGCCTGGTGCTTTTGATTCCATCTCATAATACTTTCATCTCAAACTCCCAGGAAACCAAGCTTGTCAAGTTACTAATCATAATACTTGGAAAAAGCAGCAACAGGATTCATCACTTCCTGGGGAAAAAAATGATTGAGGGTCTAGCATGTGGCTGATTGATTCATTTATTTTCACCCGATGTTGATTGAGAGTCTAGCATGTGGCCGGTGCTGTTACGGGTCTTGGGAATTCAACAAAGTTCTCACCCTTGTGGGTTTCACATTATAATGGGGATCAGACGATAGATAGATGGGTGCTTAATAAAGAGTAAGACTGTGATGAGAATGGTGATGGCAAAGCAAGGTAGGAGGCTTGAGGGACAGGGAGGAACGAACGTTTCAGGCAGTCCAGAGAATGTCTGTCAGAGGAGGTGACTTCTGAGAAGAAGCCTGTTTTGTCCCTTGTATGTCAGACCTGCAGCTTCTATGATTACAAGTTGATTTGGTCCAGAAGCCATCTTCTGGACTCCCCTGAACCCTCTTTCCCGTAGTCATTTTACTGCCTGACCCAGTCCATTTTTAATGTAGTGGTGATGGCCTAGACTGCGGGGCCTGAAAGCCATGTCCTTTCCTAAATTTCTTCCATCAGGTAAGGCAGGACCCTCTGTTCATTCATTCATTTGAAAGATATTTGTGAGAACTCACTACATCCTAGAAACTGGCCGGGCTTTGGAGATACGGACCAAAATGAGTAAGTCATGGCTGCAGCCCTGAGTGAGCTTCCAGATCAGTTGGGATAGTACACATGTAAACAAATCAGTGCAAAAAAAAAGTGTGCCAGGTGCCTTGAGAGCAGGATAGAATGAGGTCTCCTTATGGAGGTCTTCAAAGTTATTGTGGAGAGATTAAATAGTATATTCATAAATCATACTTGACATATATCAAATATATCAATATCAATGTTACATTCACATATATGTATACAAGGGTACAAGGTTTACAAGGCAGTATGGAGCCACTGAAATTGTTAGTGCCCACTGAAAAAAATGCACAACCTAAAATTTGAGGATTATGGTTTATTCGGCAGATATACTGAGGACTTAAGCCCAGGAGCTAGGCTCTCAGATAACTGAGGGACTGCACTGACTGAAGAGGTAAGGGAGGAACCAGGATATATAGGAATTTGAGAGGGGTGGGGACGGGAAACCAGGAAGTTGAACATCAAAACATTACTGCTAATTAAAGAAAAAACAGACATCTCAAGTTACTGAATTTAGTGCTTTCCTATGTATGGGAAGATGCAAGAGTCTGGGCTTAATGAAATCATTCCTTTGATATGCACCTTAACTATCCAGGGCCAGTATCCTGTTATTATTTTTCTTTTAATTTATTTATTAGTTTATTTTTGGCTGCATTGGGTCCTGGTTGCTGCACACCGGCTTTCTCTAGTTGCGGCGAGCAGGGGCTAGTCTTCGTTGCGGTGCGCGGGCTTCTCATTGCGGTGGCTTCTTTCCTTGCAGAGCACAGGCTCTAGGCACGCGGGCTCAGTAGTTGTGGCTCACGGGCTCAGTAGTTGTGGCTCACGGGCTCAGTAGTTGTGGCTCGTGGGCTCAGTAGTTGTGGCGCATGGGCTTACTTGCTCCACGGCATGTGGGATCTTCCCTGACCAGGGATCAGGAGGATTCTTAATCACTGCATCACCAGGGAAGCCCCCAGTGTCCTGTTTTTCTCCATCCTGAATCCTCTCAGGGTGCACTGTGGTGGGTGGCTGCAGAAGCTGATAGCCTGATGGCTGCAGCATCCTTTGTTTACTGATACGACAGGCAACATTCTTTGAAAACTGAGCAGGTAAGGGTAGGCTGCATGAAGTGGGGACAAGGTGAGACAAGCAGCAGGAAGACGTGATAGTTGAGTGAATAATGAGGCTCTGGACCAGGATATGGCAAGAGAATGAAACAAAAATCACCATCATATAAGAGTGTCAGTGCCAAGGCAGACAAGACAGGACTGGGAGATTGATTGGATCCGACACGCAGAAGTGAACAACGTCCCATTCAGAGGCTCTGAGAATAATGCATCCTAGCTCAGGAGCTTCCATTTACATGATATTAGTTGGATTTTTTTTTTTTTTTTTTTTTTTTTGCGGTACGCGGGCTTCTCACTGCTGTGGCCTCTCCCGTTGCGGAGCACAGGCTCTGGACGTGCAGAGCTCTGGCCATGGCTCACGGGCCCAGCCGCTGCGCAGCATGTGGGATCTTCCCAGACCGGGGCACGAACCCGTGTCCCCTGCATCGGCAGTCGGACTCTCAACCACTGCGCCACCAGGGAAGCCCTGTGTTTCTCAATTTTAATAATGTTTACCTCATCTATTTCATAAGCTTATTTGAGTTTGCTTAATACAATGTAATTCGATGTGATATGTCAACTCTATATCGATAAAGCTGGGGAAAAAATTAATACTCTGTGAAACAGAACAAAGGTAAAAACTGAAAACATAAAGCAATGGTTCTCAAAGTGTGGTCTAGCGATCTCTGGTGTCCTCAAGAGCCCTTTAGGTTTGCATGTCCATTTATAATAACATTGTGATGGTATTTAGCTTCTTACTTTCGTTCTCTCACAAGAGAACAGTGGGGTTTTCCAGAAGTTTCATGGGGAGTGATGGTACCATTGTTCTGATGGCTAATACAATGTGTGCTTGTGTGTTCTCATGTTTAAAAATCACTCCATTTTACTTTCAAATACAGTAGATGATAAACATTACCACATAAGCACAATCTCTTTGGGGTCTTAAATAATTTTGGATAAAAAGGAGCCCTGAGACAAAAATGTCTTAAATAATTTTGGATAAAAAGGAGCCCTGAGACCAAAATGTTCGAGAACTGCTGATGTAAAGGGAACAGAGGGACCAGATGTGTCCAGGTACTTGAAGGAACTATTCCCAATGCTGGGGACCAAACCTGCTTTTCGGTTATCTGGTAGCAATGCATATAGGAAACATGAGGGTTACGTATAAGTCATCTTTGGGACCTGGGGTGTGACTTGGGTACAAAGTGCAAGAAGACCTTGTATGTAGTCAATGGGTTTATCTATGTAAGTTTTATCTATGTAAGTTATGGTACAAGGGATGCTGGGTAATAAAAACAATACAACATCTTTAGTGCAAGGGTGGGTATTAGCTTCCTGTTGCTGCACAACAAATTACCTCCCACTTAGCAGCCTAAAACAACACTCATTTATTATCTCACATGTTCTCGGTTAGGAATCTGGACATGGTGTAACTGGGTTTTCTGCTCAGGGCCTCCCAAGGATGGAATCAGGCTCTTGGCTGGGTTGCGTTTTCATCTGGAGACTCACCTAGAGGAGGATCTGCTTCGAAGTTCCTTCAGGCTGTGGGCAGAATTCATTTCCTTGTGGCTGTAGAATTCACAGCAACTTGCTTCTTCAAAGCATGCAATGGAGAGAGGACAGTCTCTGCTTCTTCAAGTCTGTATTTTCAAGGAAGTCATGGAGCCTCTTGTAAAAGGCTCACCTGATTAGGTCAGGCCCACCCTGGATAAACTCCCTTTTGTTTAACTTAAAGTCAGCTGATTATCAACCTTAATTATACCTGTAAAATCCCTTCACCTTTAATATATAAAATAATACCATCACAGAGTGATACCCTGCATCTTTGCCATATTCTATTGGGTAGAAGCAGATCACAGGCTTCACCCACACCCATGGTGAGGGAATTAAGGGTGTGACTCAGGGGATCACCCTATGGTGTGTCTGCCATAGGTGGGGAACAGATTCAACCATAATAAGAAGGGTTTTGATACAAAGACACCTGAGAGTTAGCACAAGAGCATGACTGAACTGCCAAGCAAAGACCTTGGAGAGAATATCCTTTCCAGCAAGATCCCCACATGGGTGAACAACATTGCAGACTTTCAATCAAAACAGTAGGGTGAAAGAAACACAGACGTATGGAAGCATCACCTTCCTGGGTAAATGAAACAGTAACAAAGAAGATGATGTAAAAGATGATGACACAGAATTGTAGGATGTACAATACTCCTAGTTGGGTTGGTGGATTTGGCTGCTCTAGTCTAATCACCACTGGCTAATACAAATCATACTGTAAAAGCTAACTAGCGTTAAGAAGCGTTATTCTGAAGGGAAAGGGGATGTGTATGAGGTTTTTTAATCCCTGTTATATGTCTTTGAATCTGTTAGACTGTGTTTTGGAATTTTCCTAAACTTTATTCCTGAAAACTGTTGAGAGAAAAGCTGATAGGATTTTTCAAGGAATATCCTACAGATATCCTACAGAGGAGATGACCTACTGAAGGAATTTTCTAGAAATAGACTAGCCTGTAATTTGGGAGTGATAAAGATTTCCCTCTATAAAGATGGAGGGATGTGGCCACCCTTTGTACCCACGACGCAGAAACAAAACCTGTAGAATTAATCAGAGGAGGTAACCCAGTAAGAAAATGACGACAGAGGTCGTAATTTAGGAAGATATAACTCTGATAGGCCCACCAGGCTCTGTGCACAGTCTGCTCTCAAAATGGTTGACTGAAGATGAGAACCCTCTGAAAGGATCAAAATCCTAAACCTTAGTAGCTGGCTCTGCTAATACCTTGGTACCAACCAAGGCCATATGAGATGTGACACAGGCTTGGCCCCCCCAGATGGGTAAGGGGAGAGGACAGCGTGTAGGAGAGGTTTCTGCCAGGTTAGGGGCACCTTGCAAGGAAGGTGGAGGGCCTCAGAGGCAGACTTCACTCATTTTAAATGTTTCCCAGGTGGTTGCTCATTTTTGTTCCAAAGAGTTTGCTGAGGGCAAAAGTGGATCTTTCCCCAACAATCTTCAAGGAGTAGAAAACACAAAATTCCATCTTTGATTTTCATTATATCCTGTAATTTACATCAGTTGGGAGGCATTTATCTCTTCCTCCTCCTACTTCCTCTTTCTCTTCTTTCTTCTTTCTGGTATTGCTTAAATACAATGGAGCAAATCAGTACCCGAGTACTTACCAAATATTAACAGGACCATTCATTAACAAACTCAGTTATAAGATGAAACTAAATCCTGGTAAAAAATTTTTTTAAAAACCTGTAATCAATTAATGACAACAATCATTTTTTAAAATCTGAATTCATAGATATAGTAACATGATATCTCGAAAAAATTTTATGTTAATTGATTGGCTATTTTAAATGTTAATTAAATGTATAAATTGCAATAATTGGTAATCCAGTACAATTTTAAAAAAATGAATCAAAACTCTTGCTTTTCTAGTACTTTTTAAAAAAAATTTATTTATTTTTGGCTGCGTTGGGTCTTCGTTGCTGCGCAGGGGCTTTCTCTAGTTGCGGTGAGCGGGGGCTACTCTTCATTGCAGTGCGTGGGCTTCTCATTGCAGTGGCTTCTCTTGTTGTGGAGCACGGGCTCTAGGCACGCGGGCTTCAGTAGTTGTGGTGCACAGGCTCAGTAGTTGTGGCTCACAGGCTTAGTTGCCCCGCGGCATGTGGGATCTTCCCAGACCGGCGCTCGAACCCGTGTCCCCTGCATTGGCAGGTGGATTCTTAACCACTGCGCCACCAGGGAAGCCTCTAGTACTCCTATATAGAGTTAAAAATAATCTGTTAATCTGTTCCTCTCTGTCTTACATACTTTCATTTGTTTCCATGCCTATCAAAAATTTCTAAAAGCTGCTATAAGGTTGGTCATCTCAATGATTTCTGCTCTTCCTCCGTTTAAATGTGTTTTTTCAAAACAGTAGCCATGGGGCTAAAGGTAGGTGAGTCAGTTATAATAAGGTAGCTACAGTAATTAAATTCATAAGCTGCCGCCTCTTGAGCTGTAATTTGAAAGGATGGAAGCTTAATTTTTCCATCAACAAAGTCAGTTTCATCCAAGCTGTTCTTCAGAGTGCATTAAAAAATTACATGTTTAAACTAATCAGGAGAAAACAGAATTTCAACCCCTCATCACAATAGCACGGATGGACTGTGTATGTACGGAGCATTTTCACTCTAGAAAACGAAGTCCATTCCGAACGCACTCCTAAGTAATCAGGCAAACAGAACAGTAGAGATGTAAAAATACTCCCTGTGTGAGCTTGAGGCAGAAAGGGATCTAATAAATGAGAGTAAATAGCGGCCGAATTGTCCTCACCGAGGCTTACCTGTTCAGCCTAGCAAGGAAGAAAAGTTAGCATTAATTGGCAAGCTCAAAGCTGTCTCAAAGGAAATGGCACTTAGAGCAATTAAGTCAGACGTGGAAAAACAGCTCTGCATTGAAAGCTGACAGCAGGACTTTGGCACAATACAGCAATGAGCGTCTGAGGGTTTTAATGGATGGAACCTTGGAGACTAATGGACAATTAATGTAAAACAGATGACTTCCCTTGCAGAGGACAGTCTTTTGAAAGATGCTTTACCTTCTGCTCAAACTAATGTGGGTAACGTGAAATAATAAAGGGAAGGCGGTCTTACGTAGCTGGGCTAGTGTGGGTATCAGTGTTCCTGCTTTCTCCTTGAATATTTTCAAAAACCAGGTCAGGAATTTAACAGTTTCCTGCAGCTGGTGGTGCAAGCCTCCACCCACCACTCTCTCGCTGTCCAGAGGGGCCCGGACTGGCTGTGTTTCTGAAGCCATTTTCCACAGAGCTGCCCTGGGGGTTCACCTTGTTTTACAGGGGAAAGAAGACAGGATACATCATGGTGTTACAGCCTAGCTTTTATTTTATTTTATTTTTTGAAGTATAGTTGATTTACAATGTTGTGTTAGTTTCAGGTACACAGCAAAGTGATTCAGTTATGTGTATATATATATATGTATATATATATGATTTCAGATTCTTTCCCATTTTATGTTACTATGACAGCGACAGCAGGTCCTTGTTGTTTACCTGTTTTATACATAGCAGTGTGTACATGTTAATCCCAAACTCCTAATTTATCCCTCCCACCCCCCCGTTCCCCTTTAGTAACCATAAGCTTGTTTTCTATGTCTGTGAGTCTCTTTCTGTTTTGCACATAAGTTCATTAAAAGCCTAGCTTTTAAAATGACCACAAACCACCCCAGCACAAGAATTGTAGTAAATACATTTGAAACCTCTCTTAGAGATTTTGGAGCATGGTTACTTCCTGGTTCAGCCACTCTAGTTGTACTTACTGAAGTCCAAAAGCCAGGGTCCTTCAAGTTTGAGCTTTATTAACCACATAACGTATCCTCCTGATAAGTGGTCAGACACCAAAAGCATATACTGAAATCGGTTGTTTGGAAAGAGAAATCCATCCCCCGTAGAAACAGAACTGTAATGATATCTAAATTTCCATGTGATCCCCCAAAGTCTCTTTAACCTGTAATGAGGCTTAACACACATCACCCAAGCCCTGGGTTCCAAGGAAAAGAAAGTGGGTGTCCTTTCCCACTTGGTGGGAAAATGGGAATGGACTGACCTATAATTTTGAGATACAAGCTAATCTTCAACAATTTTCTGTCTTCTAATGCCCTCAGGAAATCAGTGCCTTTATGTAATTTAAGTCACTAAGCATTGCGCCCTAATCCCTGCTCCAAATGTACCTATTTTAGTAATTTTCCACTCATTCTCCTCTAATTTTTCTTTCATTTGCTCAGGACAGTGTATCTCAACTTTAAGAAATTAAAGGAAAGCAACCTGCGTGGGCTAATTTACACCCTTGGGTGATGGCCCAAACACTCTCAGAAGTTTTTGCATGTTTTTTTTAAACCAAACTGCTTCTAATATCACATGCATCTCTAACTGGCAGAATGTCTGTGAGAAAAGTCAAGTGAAAATGTCGGGTAGTTGAGTAATTCCATTTCTAAGTATCTAATTTGAAAGTATCTACAAGGGCAGGAGAAATGCGCGGGGATATTTGTTAAGGCGGTGAAAGGTAGAACTCACGTGAAAGTCAACAGGAAAATGCATAAAGTGTAATATATTCATGATGTAATATTATGCAGGAATTGTGTGCGCACATTAGAAAATTAGAAAACGTCACTTTTTTTTCACAGTCTGACTGGATTTCAGCCCCTGGTGTTGGGCCGGGCAAGATTTGCACAGCTGTTGGAAGAAGCCCAGCTCCTCCCTCCCAAGTGAGACCCAGAGCTTTGCAGGGGCAGAGCTTAGTTTGAGGCCTCAAATACTAATGCATGTGGATTATGTGTTATAAGTCTGAAACTTGTGTAAGTGGGTGTGGTATGGACTCAAAAGTTGGGTAGGCAAGAAATATCTCATTGCTTTCTTCAAATCAAATCAAATCTGACTGCCATTCCCTATGCCACTGAATTTGTAACAGAGAAGAGCAAACCTGACTCCATATTGGATCTATTCCTTTAGCTCTAACCCTTGTGCTCTGTTGCTTGTGCTTAGCCATGCTGGCTCTGCACCTTTGTAAAGGAATGTTGCCTATATAGCCTGATATATACATGATAGAAAGGTATAACAATTTTCCATTCATATAGAGATGAAAAGTTGCAGAACAGAGAATAACATTTGTCTTGTTGGAGGTTTACAGGAACGTTGTAAAAATGCCAATTCCTGGACTCCACCCCAGACTTGCTGAATCAGAAACCCTGGGAAGGAGCCCAGCATGCTGTGTCTTAAGCCCTCTTGGGGCCTGAAAGTAACTTGGGCTTTCTGTTCCGACCTCACAACCACCACGCAGAAGCAAGAGATCTTCAAGTCCCAGCCGCCTCGTTTAAATGGGGGAGGAAAAATGGAGAGGTAAACACAAAACAGCTCTTGTTCTTTCAGATCCTTCAATAGCAACAAAATAAAATAAATACTGATGACAAACTGCAATGGTAACGCGGTGATCACACTTCAGGCAGACAAAAATGGAGCTGGGCAGCTCTTGAGGGTCTGGTCTGACACGTCTCTGCACCACTGAGAACTTCAGCTTTCTTTCAACTGTACCAGACCCAAGGACACCACCAGCCGTATTCAAAACAAAACCTGTCAGCTGCAACCTTATGGTCTCAAGGTCTCCTCTTGTAAATATGCAACAATTTTGGACCCCAACAAATCCTTACTTAACAAGCACCCTTACTTCTTGCCAGCTCCAGTGATAATTCTTGATAAACAACTCATGTAACTAATTGTAACCTTGTGGTTTTTGCCTTTATATGGGGTTTTTCCCCCTCCACTTTGTAGTCCAGTGGACTACAGCACAATTCAAGTGCTTCTTGAATCTGTGTCTCCCGGGCTACAGTCCTAACAAACCCCAAATAAACACCTCTTAATTTCAATCAGGTCTCCGTTTCTGAAATTTGCTTAATGATACCTTACTTAATTCTCTTTCCCCTTTTATATGGCACCGTGCAAAGCGCAGTCTGGATTTATAAAAAATGACGGAAACCTGAGAACACATCTGATCCACACCTCAACAAATCCTCACCCGCAAGTGCCAGGTTTAAGAATTCAAGAGGCTTTATCCTGACAGAGAAGCATGCTGAGAAATAAAGGTCAAGTGTTCAGATGAGGCTGTTCCACATCTCCATGGAATGCACAAAGGTGTGAACACCCTTAGAATTTCAATTGGGTCTCCCTTTTGCAAAGATTTTTATACTAACATGGATCTAGCACATAACTTCCTGTAGTAAAGAATTCTGTGTTAAAAAAAAAATGCAGTATCCTCCCGCAATATATTATACCAGATAAATGGTCATTTTTATCACATCATCTTATTTCAACTTCGTTATAAGGTTTGCTTCATGCAAAAGTGGAGTCATCACTTTCGTTCTTAAGCCCAATTAAATGTCACCATTTTCAGTTTCTCCTGCTGCCACAGATACTTCCAACATATTTCAGACCTGAAATTTTCTGAACTCCTTTTCCAAGTCATTTTAAGAACCTACCATTAAAACGTAATGACATGACTGGAAAATACTTTTGAAGCCCACTCAGTGTGACTTTTTTAATAGTGAGGTTTCCGAATTGCAGGCCTCGGAGGAGGATTTTCCAAGCTGTTGTATAACTCAAGAGCATCTCTGCAGGCCCATTAGTCACCTTACAGAATTACATGAACTCTTTCAAGCCTCCCAGGGTAGCAGAAACTTAGCAATAAATGAAGGGATTATGCTTCATACAGTCATATTTTTAGACAATATATGTTAACAACCAAGACTGCTGAGCAGTTTTTGGCTTCTGAGATTGTTAGTATGAAATACAAGATTCACTTTCTACAGAAACAAAAAAATGTTTAAAGCCGCGTGGAGAATTGGTCTCCAAGTTTTACTCGAGGAAATTCAGGCCAGAGATCAATTCAGACCTTGATCAAGGTCACAACGGCCGGTGTCAGGGCAGCAGCAATTGGACCCACAGTCCCCACTGCTTTCCTCCAACTGCCAATCACCATTTCAGCCAATTCTTAATTTTAACTGACCAAAAATCCAGCTCATTACCGTCCAGCACACGACTGCCACCTGCTGGTGACAATGGTCATTGCTACTTGTGCAAAGCCTGAAATCTTAACTGCCAGAAAGGAAACGGAATTAAGAATTATTTCGTCTTCTGATATCACTTGTATGTGGAATCTAAAAAATACAGCAAACTAGTGAATATAACAAAAGAGAATCAGACTTACAGATATAGACAACAAACGTGGATACCAGTGGGGAGAGGGGGAGAGGCAATACAGGGGCGGGCGAGTGGGAGGTACAAACTATTGCGTTTAAGATAGCCTCGGGCTTCTCTGGTGGCGCAGTGGTTGGGAGTCCGCCTGCCGCTGCAGGGGACACGGGTTCGTGCCCCGGTCCGGGAAGATCCCACATGCCGCGGAGCAGCTGGGCCCGTGAGCCATGGCCGCTGAGCCTGCGCGTCTGGAGCCTGTGCTCCTCAACGGGAGAGGCCACGGCATTGAGAGGCCCGCGTACCTCAAAAAAAAAAAACAAAAAACCTCAAAGAGGGGCTTCCCTGGTAGCACAGTGGCTAAGAATCCGCCTGCCAATTCAGGGGACATGGGTTCAAGCCCTGGTCCGGGAAGATCCCACATGCCACAGAGCAGCGCAGCTAAGCCCATGTGCTACAACTACTGAGCCTGTGCTCTAGAGCCCGCCCCTGCTCACCACAACTAGAGAAAAGCCCACACACAGCAACGAAGACCCAATGCAGCCAAAAAAAAAAAAACCCTCAAAGATGTATTGTACAACCCGGGGAATATAGCCAATATTTTGTAATAACTGTACATGGAAAGTAACATTTAAAATTGTATAAAATTTTAAATAAGAAAGTAAAAAGACTTTACGAAGGAAGGAATTCAATTCGTCTCCAAAAAAAAGCATTCCGTCTACTGTCCTTCTAGGTGCTTTAATTATGTTACCTTATTCGATCCTTTCAACACTATGAACTAGGCATTTTTCTCCATGAGGAAACGAGGCTCAGGTGAAGAAACTTACCCTTGGGAGAAACAAGTTCACACAGCCTTGCTCCTACCAGCAGCAGCTGCACCACGTGCTTCTGTACACCCCTCACTCCGCGGGCTGAGTCTGGGTCCTGTAACTCTGACCTGTGCCTGGCTGGGTTCTCCCAGCTCTTCGCAATCCTCTCTGATTGGTGCTTCCATGGGCTGCAGTGATGAGTTCGGGGACAGCCAGTAAAACCCAGTGACACGTTTGCCAGCCCAGGTGAGGGAGAGGAACGTGTTCTTTTCCACTCCCGCAGCTAGTGGTGTAAACAGCGCAAGCGGAGCCGAGCGTTGTCAGGTCACTACAGTGCAGGAAAAGCTGAGAAACATAAAGGAACTGAACCAATTGTGCCCCCAATTCCAGCTGTGTTTGAAACCAGCTCTGCTCCTGGTGTTTCAGTTCTGAGGGCAATAAGTGCCTCTTTAAGGATTAAGCCAGTTTGAGATGGATCTCCTGAATCTAGTGCTGAAGAGTCCTGACTAATACCAATGGTTTGCCCTTCCTGCCTGCCTTCTTTTTTCCTACTTTCAGCTGTCAACAAATCAATATTTATATTGTGCCTATGCTTACAAGGCATGGTTCCGTTTGCCACTACCTATCATACTATTCTTGCAGTTACAGTACTTAAGTAAAAACATCATTTGGAAATAAAATTTTTTAAATTGAGGTATAGTTGGTTTACAATATTGTGTTACTTTCACGTGTACCGCATAGGGATTCAAAATTTTCATAGATTTTACTCCATTTAAAGCTGCTATAAAATACTGACTATATTCCCTGTGCTGTACAGTATATCCTTGTAGCTTATTTATTTTATAGTGTAGTTTGTACCTCTTAATCCCCTACCCCTATCTTGCCCCTTCCTGCTTCCCTCACCCCAAGGTAACCACTAGTTTGTTCTCTATATCTGTGAGTCTGTTTCTGTAAAAATCATTTTTAAATGAAGTTTTTACATAAATTTGAAAACGTAAAATACTTTAAAAATCTTTTATTTCTCATCCTAAATATCAGCTTCTCAAGAGCAACCAGGAAATCTACTATCTAAAATAATTAGTTCTTTCACTGAGGCAGGAATTGAAAGAGACTAGCCATCTGTCCAGGATTCATGTCATCGTGGCTTAGAGGAGTGTAGTGGTCTTTCTCAAAGGAGACATATTCCCTTGATAATATCAGAATATCATACCTTTATTTAAGGTAAGGTCAATACACATAAATACTTTGGGACAGGTAGCCCTATGAATCAGTATTTTTCAAAATGTTTGTTATTTATTTTTGGATGATAGGAGAAACTAACTGCTTGAAATTATACATCTCATTCTTAATGTATTATATACTGTCTTTGTTTATGTTCAGATAAGGAATTTGTTACATGCAGTTTTCTAAACCAGAGAATTTCTTGGGTGGTGAACTGTTGACAATGTCAATGGTAAAATAAATAACTTGATCCCAGAAGACAGCACCATGATCAGAATTTGCTTCCCCAATGTTCTTGACTGACTACCAACTTTTGGAGACTGTCTTCTGATTGGTTAAGGATTGGCGACCCGGCTGACAGCTGCCCCAGGCAATATGCAAATACTTACCATAGAGCAATCTACCAGAAATATTTTGGCTACAGCAAAGGGAGTTTTGGGGTTTTGCTTTTGATTATTTGAGGCTGCTATATCAATGAGAGAAAGACATTTTGCAAGTAATGTTTGGAGCCATGAATAAACACTGGAGTTAAGTGCTACTATTTTTACTGATTTATTTCAGCAGTGTTTTAAAACCCTTTTAAAAATTGTTGACTAAGAAAGCTCCAGCCTGCCGGCTCCTCACATCCCCACACCACCCCTGATTTTCACTCTGTTCTTCCAAGAGCCTCAGGAGCAGCTGGAATAGGGCCAAGTAAGGGTCCCTCTACCACCACCACCACCAGTTCCCTCCCCCAGCTCCTCACGTTCAACCAGAGCAACTTTGCTCCCAGCTCTGTTTCTTTTTAACATCTTTATTGGGGTATAATTGCTTTACAATGGTGTGTTAGTTTCTGCTTTATAACAAAGTGAATCAGTTATACATATGTTCCCTCTGTTTTTATGTATTGGGCTTCCTTGATTTTCTTTCACTCATTCAACAACTGTCTCTTGAAAACCAACTATCTTCCAAGCATCTGACAGGCATTGTGATACTCCTGGAACAAGGAAGTCAAACTACCCTATGTTTACGTTCAGGGGGGAGGGGGTGGGAGGGTACAGACAATACACAAACAAGAGAATAGATAAAATAATACCGATAGGAGGATGATAAAGAGAATAATGTGATCATGTGATAGAGGGTGGCTGGAGAGGGCAGGCATCATTAGAAAAGGGGGTGAGGAAATGCCTTGCAGAAACAGTGATATTGGGTGATGTATCTGAGCCATTAGAAGGTTTTAAACAGAGGTGTGATATAACCCAATTTTAAAAAAATCAATTTTGTGTGCTCGGTAGAAGGAGATGGAGAGAGAGTAAAAGCAAAAGCGTCATGGGGAAGCAACTGGGATCATCCCAGCAAGAAATCATGGTGGTTAAGGGTTAAGATAGTAACTGGAGATGGAGAAGAATGGACATTTGGAGGCATATTTCAGAGGCTGACAGAATACTTTGGTGGTTTGGATATGATAGAGGAAATAAAGAAAGGAATCAAGGATGACTCCTAGTCTTTTGGATTTGAGCAGTTGGATGAATGGTAATGCCTTTTCCTGAGATAGATAGATAGGAGGAGAAAAAAGTGTGAGTAAAGACTCTAGAAATAAAGTTTTGTTTTGGACAGTTCTGATTTAAAACCTCTCTTAAATATTCAGGCTGAGATGCCAAGTCAGCAGTTTCCTATGGAGTCAGGAGCTCAGAGAAGAGGTCAGGCTCTAAAGATCTAATTTTGAGAGTCATGGATGATACAAATCATTGGGGCAAAAGGGATCGCCAAGAAGTGGACCCAAGACCATGTTCCAGAAACTCAAGGAATTAAATTCAGCAGGGGAAAGGAAGGCAAGATAGAAAAGGTGATGGATTCTTCTGCAAAAGAAATCTGCAGCAATTGCAGTGGATGTTCCCAGGACAAAGCCCACGGAATACTATAGAATCCCCGGCTGAGGAAATCTTGGCCAGAAATTCAGGAAGAAAATCGGGAGAATTCAATGAATTCTGCTGATTTTAAAAAGCTTACAAAGATTACAATAAGTAATTTAGGGAGAATAATGCCATTCCTTAAGTGCCACACTTTGGGGAAAAAAATGCCCTAGTCTTGGGCACCACAGCTATGGCCCTGTTATTTATACTTACATGGTCATTGTTCCCAAAGAATGCCCCAATACCAGGGTGGCTAAGATTAGAAGGTTCTAGTCTCTGCTACTCTTTTCAGATCAACTCCTCTTCCATGCCAAACTAGAATTTCTATATTGAGGACAGATTTCCCGTCCAGGAGACCCTGTGGTTAGTTTCCCTTCAAGAGTCCCTCCCAACTTTCCTGGCAGAGAAGCTCAGCTAGAGTCATTGGCCATCCATAAGGTAAAGTTTAATAATGTTGGACTACAACAGGGAAAGAATGGACTTCTCCATGATTTTGTTCCCAGGAAGTTCTTCTGACGAAAGAAATTTTCAAATATGCAAAATTTCTCCAGACACTAGATTTATATCCTAAGAGGTGTTATTTCTAACAATAGAAATAATACCAGACCTGTGGCCAGATTTGGTCTGGCCACAGAGGATCTTATTGCACGCTTCCCTTACGTTAGTGGAAAACATTTTTCCTAATACCTATTTTCATTTCTTGTTTCAGATCTTTTACTGTAAGCAAATCGCCTTTTGTGGTCTATTTGGGTCCATATTTTTTGCATTTTTGTGCATTTTGTTGGTGGTTTCCCCTTTTGTTGGCGATTTTAAATGCCCCCAGGTGTAATGCTAAAGTGCTGGCTAGTGTATCTAAACACCAGAAGGCTGTGCTATGCCTTACGGAGAAGATACGTGTGTCAGACAAGCTTCCTTCAGGCATGAGTTAAAGTGCTGTAAGCCGTGAGTTCAACGTTAATGAATCAACATGTATATTAAATAACTTTTCTTTGAACAGAAACACACATAAAAGAAAGATGTGTATTGAACAGTTAATGAAAATGTTGTGACCAGAGGCTCTTAGGAACCTAACTCTGTATTTCCCCTAGGAGCAATTGTTGAATCTTCACTAATACAGTGTTTGCAGTGACTTTGTAGAACTACCATGAATAATGAGAGCCATTTGTATTTACATCATCAAAGGGACACCACTCAATTGACTTTCCTAAAGGAAGACGACTACATCAAGGTGACCAAGGTCTCTGTAGGCAGAAAAGTGCAAGGCAGCCTTTAAATGGCAGATCTTCGTTTAAAAAGACAAAAACAAAACAACAACAAAGAGAAAAATCAAACAAAACATTTAAAGCATTGCTTAACCAGTCCCCATGCCTCCCTCAGTGTACATATGTACTTATGTATATCTATATCTATATAAAAAAGAAAAAAATACATAAAAGAAAAAACTACACACCAACTCTACAATAAAACTGATATGTAGGAAAGCACTTGGAGCAAATCCTGGAAGATCATATAAACGTTAGTGCAATATGTTCAAATAAGGAAATTGCACAAACACAGAGATAGTTATTTTGATACTAAATATTATTAAGAATTACAACTAAACATATGCCAAATATTAATATATCACTTCATTCCTACCTCACATAATTAGGTGAAACATTTTCTCAGACTGAGATATAGAAAAGTTTATATTTTCTGTTTCTTCCTTGGAATATCAGTTGGAGATTGTTAATAATGATACAAACACATGATAGATTATTATATAACTATTCATGGTCATGTTTTAGAAGAATACTTAATATGGGACAGTGTGGATCTAGAATGAACCTACAAAGTTGTACACATACTATGATCACAATTTAAAAAAATTACCTAATGCTACAAATATAATGAGAAGACAATAATATTTGAAGTTGTAAACTTCAGCTCTGATGTTAAAGGTAATTTTTATTTTTTCTCTACTGTTCTGTATTTTCTACATTTTCTCCAATAAGGATATTACCTTGTATAATAAAAAACTATCATTAATTATGATTTCTATACTTTCACACTGTTTTTTATCATTCAAGCCTAAGAAGTATTCACATATGTTTTCATATTAAAAAGCTACACTTTTGTCACCTAAGATCTCAAATAATTAACATTTCTCTAAGCGTTCCAAAATCTGAATGAAATGCAACAATTTATATGGTCAAGTCTCCAGTTTTCTGATAATGAACGACAACATGAACAAGTCCGTGCAAACAGTCCAAAAACTCTTTTGGGTTTGGAAGCGTGATGCAATTTTCATGCAGAAAGTATATCTTTCCAGCGATGGACGTCAAAATGAGCCTGCCTTCCTGGTGTACCCTCCCGCTAGCAGGAGGCTGTCAAGCTTCCAGGTGACAGGTGAATGCTGGCAGTAACTTGCAAGGTAGATAACCTTCTTAGCCTAAATCATAATTTATGGTATAAATTGCAAGGAATAAAAAAGAAAATCTCTCTAGAGAAAATGGTCTAGACCCACATGGCATGAAGACAAATACGTAATATCTCCGTACCCATAGCACACCCAGCAGCAAATGGTATTCAGCAGTTACATGAATCGTGTAAATAGGCTGAACAATGTTATTTTTAACGACAAAATGGTACATATTTTGGCACCTGTTTGGAACTCAGAGTTGAACCTCCTATGGAGCAATAAAAGATTTCATAGTGAATACTGAGCCTTTGTTTTTACACTGACTATAAGCTCACAATTTGTAATGGATCTTTAGTGTTAATCCCTTAAACTGTATACTTGGAGATGCTCTGGGTTCATTTTGAATTTTTAAAAATAAGCATGGGCTAATTTTCTCTCACTCTTTATTTATAAACAGCTTATCTGAGACTTTGTAAGCCCATCAGTTTTGGGCCATTGACTTTTGTTTCTCTGCTCCCTTTCGTTCCTGTACGTGCTCTCTGTTTTTGTTCTCTCTGATGGTCTCCTTGTGTTGTATTTGTTTTTCTCTCCAGGGCTGGTTTCGTTCGAAGGACACACCAGAGAAAATTCTGACTCAGCAGACCTCTTCTATTCTGAGGGGTTGCGGAAGGTAAGTGAAAGCTACTCAGACAGCTTTTGAGGACGGATATTATGTGAGGCTTTGAGATGCTACTTGGCAGGACACAGCACCAACATGAAATGAAATCATTAAGCCAGAGAACACAGAAGTGGTCCCACAGCTCCAGGCTGTGACCAGAGACCCGAAAGATCCCTGACACTGCTCTTCCTTCCTTCCACAATCCCAGGCTTTATCTGAGATCCAGGATCAAGGGTGAAAGAGTAGTTTGTGCTGGATGGGATTAGTTCTTTCCTCTCATATTCATTTTCCGACGCTTTTGGAAAAGGTAACCCTCTCACAGAGACCTCCCCTTGACTGCGTAGCCACAGAAATAAGTCTCCCAACTGGGAGTATCTGTGCTGACCCTGGGGTATCTGTTGGTTGGGTGATAAACGTCAGCATCTGTCCTGACCTCTATGGTGCTACGTGGAGGGGAGAAGACTACAGACTCATTAACAGGCCCAGTTCCTCCCTATGATACCCGCCAGGGTTCTTGGCCTTCCCCAATGAATAGAAATTTATTACCGGCCAGACAAGAAATTCAGGCAAGGCTTTACTGGGGCCCCTGCTGTAGCAGGGGGGAACGAGAACAAGTAACAGGTTCCCTTGCTCGCTCCCCAAGTGGCATCGGGGGGCGAGCTTGTTCCTTACATGGGGTGAGGGTAGGGGTATGTCCAGGGGTCGGACCAGAGGGGTGGCTTAGTGGTTTGCCCACCCGTTTGGTGGTGTTGAGTGCAGTACCCTGTTTTTGCTCCCAGCTCTTCAGAAGTGACAGTTGGGTTTTTTTGGTCTTTTTGTACCTTGTCCATAATTTGCCCCAGCTGTGCACGCACGCAGTTATTTTTAGTCCCTTATAGCTTCTTTGTATTTTGTTGCTCAAGGAGACGTGTGTCCAGGTGCAAGCATTGCAGCAAAGGGTCCCAGGTCCCAGGTCCCAGCCTGTCTCACCTATACCCAGCCTACGGCAACCGAACAGTCTGGAACGAAGGTAAGTGATTTCCCTGGGGAAACTGAGAGTAATTGTACTTAAGATCTCAACTAGGCAGAAGACAAATGCTCAGTAAGGTAGCATATGTGCTGAATGTTCAGCTTTGTTTGGAAAAACTTTTGTAAACCTTTATAAACGTCTACATGGACCTAAGATTCTTGTAAGCTAGAGGTTGACCTCTAAAGTTTTTTTCCTCTCTTCTCATTTTATTTTTAAGTTTCCTGGTGTTTCACTAGTACTCTGACATTTAATTATGAGTTGTTAGAATTACCCTAGAAAGAAAAGATCTCTGTTCAGACTTCAAGTACGAGTATGATAATGCCACTTGCTTCATTAAGTCTTGGGCATTTTAACCTCACAGCATAACCGGCAGAGAACCAACAGATTCACTACAGTGGCGTGCAGTCTCTGTTGAGATGATAAACAGTACCCCTTCATATTTGAAGAGTCGTTGATCATGCCAGGCCTAGGAAGAGTGAAAAGGGGAAAAGTTCTGGTTACTTTTGAAGGAACGAAGTAATGGTTTAAAAGACTGCTCAAGGAAAGACATACATTTTAAAATGTGGAGTCCCTGGAGAGTTTTGCTGAATGCCACGAGCTTGGGAACTGGCAAACCATTTTTACTTCTGTGTAAGACATGCTCTGGGAACAAACTAGATAGTTTGCCGGGGAGCTGCAAGACAGTTTGATTAACTTTCTTTTCTAGGACAAAAGGCTACCATTTAACACGTAATCCTCAGGAAGCTGTGCGGAATTGAGTGATTCAGGCAATGATATTTATTCCATTTGAATTCCATTTGAGTTTATTGATTCCTTCATCTGGGAAATAGACAATCAAAAAGAAGCATAGAACAGCTGCAGAGGCAGTAATCCAGGTGTTCCAGATTTTTGCTATAAATCAGGGGAAGGGATATGTCTAAATTGCTCCCATTTGTAAATGCTTCTAGGCTGTTCTTTATGTGAAAAATGACTTATCTTCTAACTCCTCTTTCTGTCTTTTGTTAAGCTAAGACAGAAGCCTGATGGCTAGCGATAAAGAAAATTGTATTAAACAATTAGAAAAAATTCTTTCCCAGGAGACGAACTACATAAAAATATGTTGGGTTTTGTAATCAGCGTGAGCCGTGTTCTTAATATCTGAGGGATGGGCTTTTGGACAGTGCAGACCTGGAATGCCAGCATTTGCTGGGAACCCGTAACTGTAGGGAAGACAGATATGATGAATGAGTCCACAGCACCCCAGGTCTGTGGAACAAGAAGTTCACTTGCATTTCTGTTTATAAAACAGATGCCTTCAACCTTGATATATTTTTTCCAAACTGATTCCATTCATTAATCAAACTAAACCATTATACTAAACCCCAAGGCTAATATGCTATAATAATTTCCCATATACGGTGAGAACGCGCTGATTTGTGGTTGGGATGAGAAAAGAAGGATTATCTTCTGTTTCCTTTATTTCTCCAAAGCTTTGTGTTTAAAACACATAAAATTCATAATTTAAAACCCTCAGTTTCTTGAGTTCGTAACACCTGATTGCTGTTCGAATAGTTACTGATATGTAAAGGGCCACTGCTATGGTCTGAATGTGTGTGTCCCCCCCAGATTCATACATAGAAATCCTAACCCCTAAGGTGATGTTATTAGGGGGTGTAGGCTTTGGGAGGTGATTAGGTCATGAGAGTTCTGTCGTCAAGAGTGGGATTATTGCCCTTGTAAACGGGGTTCCCTTCCACCATGGGAGGAAGCAAGGAGAGTCTGTATCCCAGAAGAAGTCCCTCCCTCAACCATGATGGCACCCTAATCTAGGAGTTCCGGCCCCCAGAACTGTGAGAAATACATTTCTGTTGTTTATAAGCTACCCAGTCTATGGTGTTTTGTTATAGCAGCCTGAACAGACTAAGACAGCTACACTCCAAAGAAACTGTAGAGAAAATTAGTGTTTCCATTTCTAAGCACATGAAGAGAGATGAGGGGCTAGGAGTCCACTGAGAACAGAACAACCTAACATATGCACGTGGGAAACATCCCTCTAGCTGAAGCCAGAAGGTGTACCGCTATCACCCAATTAACCTAAAATTCTAGAAATTGTAAGTGGAATTGAGAAAAGGAGGAGGTTATGCTCCAGGTCTAAGCTGCTCTATAAGCTTCCCTGGTGCCTGAGCTGTGTAATTGTCAGGGTTCAATCAGAGAAGCAGATGACTACTCGGCATGTACATACATGTATGTTTTCAATATAAATAATATATATAGCTAAAAGTTAAAACTCAAAATCTTCTAGAAGAAAACATAGAAGATCTTTGTGACCTTAGAGATGGCACATTTCATAGACAGACAAAAAATGATCATTCTAAAACATAGTCCATCAAAATACAAAATTTCCGGGGCTTCCCTGGTGGTGCAGTGGTTGAGAGTCCACCTGCTGGTGCAGGGGACATGGGTTCGTGCCCCGGTCCGGGAAGATCCCACATGCCATGGAGCGGCTGGGCCCGTGAGCCATGGCCGCTGAGCCTGTGCGTCCGGAGCCTGTGCTCCGCAACGGGAGAGGCCACAACAGTGAGAGGCCCGCGTAACGCAAAAAAAAAACCCCAAAAAACCCCACAAAATTTCCATGCATCAAAAGCTATCATTAAGATGATAAAAAGGCAAGCCACAGCTGGGAGAAAATATTTGCAATACAAATATTTCATAGAAGAGTCATACCCAATGTATATAAGAATTCCTATAGTGAGTAATAGAAAACGAGCTGACTTTTTTAAAAAACTGCAAAAACTGAAACACACTTCACAATATAATTATATTATAAATGTAAATGATTATGTTTATATAATTATAAAAGTGGCCAATGCACACATGAAAAGATGCTAAACGTCAGTGAAATACAAATCAAAAGCATAATTTACACTAACTGGAATAGTTAAAATTGAAAAAACTGACAATACTAAGTATTGGGGAGGGTTACAAACGTAACTCTCAAACATTGCGGCTGGCAATGTATGAAGATAAGTACTTTGGGAAACAATTCAGTAGTTTAAACATATACTTTCCATATAACTAAGCAATTCAACTTCCAGGGAAATGAAATTATATTCATTAAAAAAAAAACCTGTACAAGAATTTTCATGGCAACTGTTCCATACCTGTCAAAACCAGAAGAGAAAAACAATTAAGGAAATAAATTGCTAAATTATATGGTGGCATATCCATTCAATGAAATTCTACTCAACAAAGAAAAGGAACAGACCACTGTGTATCATTGTATATGGTGCTATATAACAAATCACCTCAAAATACAGTGACTTAAAACAACAACAGTTTATTATTTATCACATTTCCGTGGGTTGAGGGAGTGGCACTTCTACTGGCCTTGCCTAGGCTGACTCCTGCATCTGTATTCAGCTGTTGCCTGGCCAGGGCTGGAGAGTCAAGAGAGCCTCACACACGTCCTGGGGCCTTGATGCTGGTGGTGGTCTGGGCACCTGCCTCCATGTGGCCCCCTTATCCAGGTGGTCTTCCCATCCTCTAGGGCTTCTGTCTCTCTACATGCAGTCTGTGTCTTTAGCAGGACAGCCTGGACTTCTTTATTTGACTGTTGGTTTCCAAGACATAAAGTAGAAGCTCTAAGCTCTCTTAAGGCTTAGATTCAGAAGTCAAAGAATATCACTTCCGTCACATTCTGTTGGTCAATCAAGTCACAAAAGCAGCCCAGGGTCATGCGGTAGGATATAAATCCTGTCATTTGACGGGAGAGGTAGCAGTTTTACATTATAAAGGGACAAGGTACAGGAAAGTGGGAATCATTAGGAGGCTGTTTTCACCACTATCCCATTCCATACATACAACAACATCGAGTATTCTCAAAAATAATATTTTGACTGAAAGGAGGCATTCGCAAAAGGTAAACAGTATATTACTCTGTTTATATTAAACCCTAGAACAGTAAAACTAAGCTATGAGTCAAAAATCAGAACACGGTTGCCCCTGGTTATGGGGCCAGGGGTGGGGAGGTTGTCTGAAAATTGGGACAAGGAAGCTTTCTGTAGTGATGGAACTGTGCTATGAATTGTAGCTTACCTCCACTGATATTAGTGTCTCTTGTCCAATCAGCAAAGCATATAAATCTTTCTTCATTGTTCATATAATTCATTCTTTTCCA
Organism: Phocoena phocoena; assembly: GCF_963924675.1. Classification (NCBI taxonomy): domain Eukaryota; kingdom Metazoa; phylum Chordata; class Mammalia; order Artiodactyla; family Phocoenidae; genus Phocoena; species Phocoena phocoena. The sequence continues at coordinate 76,170,227 of NC_089230.1, read as the reverse complement.
TTAATTGGATTAGCAAACAATCAAATACGCTATTTATTACCTCTATTAGAAGGTGAGGAAACAAGACAGAGAGGATAAATGATTTGCTTATGTCACACAGTTTTAGTAGAGGCTCTAGGACAACTTCTGTGAAGAATTCAAAGAGATGCAAATGTCTCCTTGTCCAGGCAGGGAGGATACATAGGAGGAGCCATGCTTGGAACGGGACCAGTCGTTTACTCCCTAGGGACTGGGGAGACTGTCTTGAATTGGAGAGCTCAAGGCCATCTAAGGATCACTATTCAGACCTGGGGGATTGAGGCCCTCTGGTAATCCTAGCCCAGACTTTCTGATTTTTTCAAGAGAATATAGAAATATAAAAATTTGAGTGTGTGTGTGTCATCTCCTAATTGTAAGATATTGAATCGATTTTAAAAAAGAAAAACAAGTGGGCCAAACAAAAGGACTGTGGTTCTAGCCCTCCTCCAAGGCCAGGAGTACTTACCCACACTTAGTTCTTTGCAAAAGTGCAAAGTTTGGTTTTCTACACATCTTTTTCCTTTTTCTACTCAAAGTTTTGTAGCTTGTTACTTTCACTGCCTAGCATTGTGCTTTTCCCAGAGCAGATGCTTAAATAAATGAAGTCAGGTTTGTAAGATTCCCTGAGTCAGAAGCAGAGCTTGAGCTGTCTAATCGGGATGCTTTGGGGGGCCGACATGAGAAAAGGTAACATACAGCAACATCTGACCGTTCGCGGCAGGTGATAATTTAGGTGGTGCTATCTGTCTTTAAAAATATATTAATTTTCCCTCTGGTTACTTTTTTAGTCAAGTGTCAGATCGACCTAGGAGCAAAGAAATATAGCGAAGGACATAAAATGCTGATGACAATCTGTAATTAACAGTCATAAACATTTCAGGCCCCCAAGGCACCCGTCCTACTTAGCCTCCGCCATACAAAATACGGAATTGCTTTCTAAAAGGACACAGCCAGCTCCTTCAGTAGGATCCCCAGCAACCTTTGCCCCAGTTATCTTGCAGCCCAGAAATCAACATTGTTAGCAGCAAACCTCAGAAGTAAAACTTCAGTACTCATGCTGTAGGCAGGTGTAAATTACTGAAAGCACAGTGAATTCCGTAATTTGATGGTTTCCAGCCACTTCATTTTATTTATTTTTCTATAAAATTTTGGTTTATGTTTCATACTCCAGTGACTAAAGGCTCATGTCAAATGGTTGAGATTATTGGTTCCAGAAATTCCAATAAGCTGGCTTTACTAACATCTGCGTGCTCTGATTTTTGAGCTCATTGGATCTGTGCATATCACCGGGGTTCATAAATATCATATCTAAAGCCAGCCTTTCAGACGTGGAAGACAGAGGGAGTCACCTCCTGTCTACCTCCTCTCCTGCCCCCAGTGGCCTCAGTCTCTGCTTCTGTCATTTGCATATCGGTCTGTTCTATTTCTTCAGCCCAAGTGTGTGATTACACACTTCTGGAGCCTTTCCAGCCAACTCAGGAGTTTCTGGGCTTTGGTGTCTATCCCCTAAGGCAGCAAACTCAATCTACTTAGAGAGCTGTTAATTAAGTGACTTACGTCTGGTCAGGTGTTTATGAGCAAAGAAAACAGGAACGGAAATGACACAAAAAGACTGAGTAAGCTATATGTAAATTAAACAAACAAAAAAACCCAACCCAACCAAAAGAACCTCTTTAAAAGGATTTTTCCTCTAGTCTTCCGTTTTGGTTTTCTCCTTAACTCAATTTGACAGAATACACTTGTTCTTTAGTGAGATCATTCTCATTCCAAATATGCTTGTAAACTTGGGCAAAATGCAGAGAAGAGCTGAGAGGAATAGAAATACTGTGTATTCCCTTTACAAAACCGTTGAAGGAAACGCTGTTTACTTCGAAATAGTGTTCCAGAAAGTACGTCTGCCATCTGTAGTCCAGATGATGATGGTTGTGGTGATGAATTAAACATTGAGAAATAAAAGCTAACTGTTGTTTCTGTTTTCGAGGATAAGGCAACTGAAATATTGTTTCATTACTCTTAATGCGCAAAATAGCTAGAACTTGTTTATGCGTTATATAGTCATAACTTAGAAGACATTTAAAGAAAGACACAGGACTGTGGATTTTTGAGAGTGTGGCTTGGCACAGTTTCTGCATAGGCTGTGGTGCAGGCATAGTGTGCTAAGACGTGGAGACTGCCAGGAATTGGAAAGCGTTCCTATCATCACCATATCTTACTCTTCAGTGAGGGATTCTGCTCTAAGATAGATCGATCGTTTCATGTACTGTCACTCCCAGGCATGATTCTACACCTATCAATCAGTTCATCATAAATGTCCCCATCCTTGAAGCTATGATAAGGCATTTAGAAAGCTGTTCATGATTCTTGGCTAAGTGAGGTGCAAAGAAAACTAAATGGGTATGATTTCTGAGCGCTGCCCATCAAGAATAGGCAGTCCAAAAGGGACTTGTAAAAGAACAGGGCAATGCGAATAGCCAATACATTCATAAAATATTCACAAAATCAAGGCCCGTACATGTTTTTTGATGTTATTCTTTTTAAACAAAAGAGCAAATTTGATTTGGTTGGTGGGCGCTGAAGCAGAGGAATCAGAGGATGGTGGTGGAATCATCACCTTTCACCCAAAAGTCAAGAGACAATTCCGGTATGAATTGGGATTTCAAAGGTTTTTTGCACGATCAAGAAGGCTGAGAAGGAGACATATAGGCCAGAAAATGAGTGACTGAAATCAAGCTGGACTTGGGAGGTGGCGAGGCATGGAAATGGCCAAAGGAGCAAACTACAAGAATATTAAATTGGGGCTTCCCTGGTGGCGCAGTGGTTGAGAGTCCGCCTGCCAATGCAGGGGACGCAGGTTCGTGCCCCGGTCCGGGAAGATCCCACATGCCGCGGAGTGCCTAGGCCCGTGAGCCATGGCCGCTGAGCCTGTGCGTCCAGAGCCTGTGCTCCACAACGGGAGAGGCCACAACAGTGAGAGGCCTGCGTACCGCAAAAAAAAAAAAAAAAAAAATGAATATTCAATTGAAGCAGGCTATTCACCTGCAACTCAAGATACAATACTTAGTAAACGTTTCTAGGTTCTGAGGAGTTAAGGAATGTCCCAGTCTTCTTTCTGGTCTATCCACTCTTTCTTACAAACCTCTGTACTTCTCTGCCACTAACCAAAACAGCTAGTCATTCCAGTCAAACAACAGATGTTCCCGGTTGAAGATACTAGCAAAGAAGTGGTCAAAGTGATCCTGTGTGGGTTCAAGGCTGGATGGGGAAGCTTTGGGTACCAAAGGCAGGTTGAGAAAAGCGTCCTATCCAATGGTGTCTGAAGTCAGCTCCTATAATATCATGGGAAAAAATTATTAAATGATCAGGGATTTTGCAAGCCAGTTGTTACACTCATTACTAAAAATTATATTAAAATACAATTAAATAGATTATATTAGAAACAGAGGTAATTTTTTAAAAAGCCACTACATTTTACTGTTATCTGTGCTCTTGAGGTCATTTTCTTACACTGTAGCTGTATAACGGAAGTACCACAGAATGATGTGCTCCTGGGTCTCTCTCCCCAAGGCTGCCCTCAGCGCTAACACGCTGGCAGCTCGAAATCAGCTACATCGATAAACATTTACCGGCACGTCACTGGTCTTTGCTACAATGCACCATCCCCAAGAGTGAGCCTGCTTTTTACATCAGAGCTGGTTTTAGAGGCAAAATAAAATCCCATTAGAAAGTAGAGTCACAGATGTAGAAAACAAACAAAACTGATGCTTACCAGGGAGGAAAAGGCAGTAGGGGTGGGGGGAGGGATAAATTGGGAGACTGGGATTGACATATACATACTATTATATATAAAATAGATAACTAATAAGGACCTGCTGTAGAGCACAGGGAACTCCACTCAATACTCCGTAATGACCTATATGGGGAAAAAGAAATCTAAAAAATGAGGGGATATATGTATATGTGTAACTGACTCACTTTGCTGTACAGCAGAAACTAACACAACGTGGTAAATGAGCTATACTCCAACACAAATTTTTTAAAAAAAGAAGAAAATAGACGCAAGAAATCCGTTAAGTGTAAAAAAGAAGTACCCGAGCCAACATTTCTCTGATCTTGTTGTCCATCATTTTTGACCATTGAACCGTTCATTTAGAGCTATTTATTGAGCACTTTCTACCACCATGCTAAGCTCTCTGAATACAATGAAATAGAAGATGAAGTTCCTGCCCTCAGGGGGCCCATGACCGAATGCATCACCAGAGGAGCACATGGAGAGTGATACTAGAGGCTGGTATGGGAGGGAAGTAGGGGGAGCACGAGAGCACAGAGGAGGGAAACAGAGTATCAAGGCAGGTGTGGGATGAACCCCATACACAAAACAACAAAACAGTACTTGGTGCCCACTCAAGCAGGTGATTGGGGAATCTTATAGGAAGGGAGCGTTAATGTGCGTGTGGTCTGTTAGCTTTGACCACGTCTTGGAGAAGCATGAGTTGTACTCTGCAAGCAAGACCTCACACCCTCTGCAGCGGATCTTGTTGGGGAGGGAGCAGGTAGCACCTACCAGTGGCCTGACAGTGGGAACTGGGTGGCCTTCCAGTCTGAGGAATGGCCTTGCTGGTAAGAAGAGCATCCCGGTCCTGGAAGTTTGCCCATTCCAGGTGACAGGTAGCCTTGCAGCCCTTCCTGCCGGCAGCTCGATGCTAGGCTACCTGAGGATATCTATTTCTTCCCATTCACCCAGAAGGAGGGTGTCTGGAGGGGAAGAACGGTGTTTTTAGAAGGAGGCCTCATCTGAGTCTTGAAGGGAATAAGGATGGAAGGAAGGACAAGCCACACCCAGGTGACAACTACCCTGACATCATGGTTAATTCCCCTCTGAAAGGGAGCTAATTCTGGGATGTTTAGAAATTAACTTGGACATGCTACTATACATAAAATAAGTAACTAATAAAGAGCTACTGTAGAGCACAGGGAACTCTACTCAATACTCTGTAATGACCTATGTGGGAAAAGAAGCTTAAAAAGAGTGGATATATGTATAACTGATTCGCTTTGCTGTACAGCAGAAACTAACACAACATTGTAAATCAACTATACTATACTCCAATAAAAATTTAAAGAGAAAAAAAGAAATAAACTTGGAAGGTAAGAAGAAAAAGGAAATAAGAAAGTATAGGAAAGGGATAAATAGCATTGCAGCTCAATTGCTGATAAGATGTTCAGTTGGCCCCTGAGATGGGCCTGGAGCTCTGAAATGATGATTAAATTCTCATCCAATTCCCGGGCAAATACTTCTAATATCAGGCAACTGAGAAGTAAATTGAAATGACATTATTAGAAATAAGTATCTATGTATAATAATTTGCAGTCTCTTTGCCTGAAAGAAGAAATTTCATCATCTGTATTCATTGCTTTTGAAACTGCTAAACTGAAGCTGATATTTCTTCATGTTAAATTGAAGGCTGTAGTTATCAAAACGCTGACAAGTGGAGTTACTGGCTCTTTTCAGGGTCCGTGCAAAGAGTCTCCCATTAATAATGTTCACTGTGTACATTGATAGCAGAGAATTATTTAGAGCTATCAAATGTGTTATTACAACTTATCCTGTATGCCCTAAAGAAGACGTTTTTGACTTGTGGGGGAAAAGAAGGATATTTGCAGGGAGTTGACAAATGACAAAATATCATTGCCTATAATAGGGGAAAAGATGTAGCAATGCTATTTGTAATAACTCAGTTATAATCTTCCACTCCCTCTTTTTTGTTTTGTTTTTCAACAAGGCTTACCGTGGTCATCTCACAAAAGAATAAATAAATTTAAAAAAATAAAATAAGAGGTGAAACCAGAAAAGGAGAACTCAGAAGAAGAAATTTGTTTAAAATGCTGATTTATCACGTGGGCTTAAAAATCCCTACCGAGAAAAAAAAAATTGACCATTTCCTTTATTTTCTACTAAAATTATCGCGAACTGCCAGTTTAAGGATACAACAGTGTATTATGTGCCGTTAAGGAAAAAAGAAAGAAGATTTTTTTTAAAGTTCTGATTTTAAATATAAAGGCAGAGACTTCCCAGGCAGTCCAATGGTTAAGACCTCACCTTCCAATGCAGGGGCTGAGGGTTTGATCCCTAGTCGAGGAGCTAGGATCCCACATGACTCGTGGCTAAAAAACCAAAATGTAAAACAGAAGCAATGTTGTAACAAATTCAACAAAGACTTTAAAAAAGTGATCCACATTAAAAAAAAAAATCTTAAAAAAAATAAATATAAAGGCACTGGTGCAGAGGTGAACATGGGGTTATTCCTACAGGGTATGGAAGCCTTGTCTGCCCAATAAGCACCTCACACTTCCTTTTCGGGATGTGATTGTCTGCAAAAATAGTTCTCAAGCCTATTGTATATTTCAGACCGTGAAGTATTTTGACAGATTCACTATGGACCATTTTGGACACATCCCTTCCTACATGATGCTACACAGATATAACTATATTCCATCCCCCCACAATACAGAAACACACATGCACAGCCCAAGAACGAATGGAGAAATGACGATGCCTTTCAGTGCCCCTCGTCCACATGGTTGACGTGCATGGTATTATTCCTACATCCCAAGTACCATGCTGGGCACTAGGAGAGACACAGGAATAATATACCTAATTCCTGTCCTCAGGAAGGTATCTTCCTGAGAGACATAAAAAATAGCAAGTCACAATATAATGCAGTAATTTTGATACGGAGGACGGTGCTGTGGAATTACCAGAATGAGGACGTTCATCCTGCCCAGAGTCAGGGAAAACTTCACAGAGAAATTGACACTTAAAGGAACGGATTTTTCCAGGCAAGAAATATGAATGCCTGGAATTAATAAATTTCAATTAATTCTAAAAAATAAACACTATAGAAGCACACTCAAAAGTTTTCCTGAATACCAGTACACAGACCACACAGAATACCTTTTCAGAACCCTGAGCCATCCTTCTGAAGTCTTGGGTGGTTTGTTACCACAGCAAAGCCCGTTTTATTCTATCTAGTACAGTTGGGTGATGGTCTTGTTGGAGCCATAGATCAGATCATGGTACATGAAGATGAGGATGGAGTTTCCTCAAAAGGAGAAGCAGCTCCCAGAATCAGTCATCTTGGGAAATAAACAGGCCTGGGATAAGAAGGATTTTGTAAGCAACTTAGGAGAGAAATTTTTCTTTCTATCTGGGGCTAAGGGTCTAAGGCAGGGAAATTTCTGGAGCCTTTCTGATATTGGGATGAGTGTATTGGGGGAGCATAACAGGCATAGAACCAATAAAGGAGAGAGCAGTGCCCCATCTGGGGGACACCAGTAACAAACACCAGCCTCTGCTGAAGGCCGGAGAACAGGGAGTGGGGACAAGGTATCCCAGAGCAGCCTGTCCTTGATTTGGTATCATTCTTTCCCATCTGAAGCATAAGTAAAACTAAAGATGCTAGGCACCAGAGGAAGCCTCTGTCGCTGGCCTACCTTCCTGATCTCAGCGAGTTGCAAGCCGCAATTTCATGCTGCAAATGTTCCACGAGGGTTACTCAGTAGGAAACATGTCATTCTGTCTGCCTGGTTGTCATCAGGTCCTGTTCTGTAACAGCTAGGCTGCAACATTAGCTGCAGTAACAAACAGACCAAGAATCTCAGTGGCATAAAACAGGAAATGTTTACTTCTTATCTACATGCTTAATGCATGCATGTGCATTGGGTGGCCTCTGCTTAAAGCCGTCCTCTTTCCAGGCCCTTAAAGCTCTCCGCCACCAGCCGCGGTGTATGTGACTTCCGCTGGTCCAGAGGATTCGACACACGGGGAAAGGCAGCAGAACAAGTGTGTGTGTGCAGCCTGATGGTTGCCATGGACCCCGCACATCCCCCAGGAAATCTCTTGAGTTCCTCGCTAAAGGGTCTATGGTTTTACCTGAGCAAACGGTAATCAAATTTGAAATGTGCTGAATGGGGCTGTTAGCTTTCCTAACAGAGGAAATTCTGTAAGGACGGCTTGGTGGCAGGTAGAGAAGACAAAGGAGGAGAGGATGAGTGAAGTTTAAGAAGCAAATAGAAATATAAGAGAAATGAAGGCAAGAAGGAGAATCAAGGCAGTGGGTACCACCCATCCTTGCTCCAGGTGGCTTTGGTACAACTTTCTCCTCCTCCGATACTCCCGGATGTTCCTTTCTGTAGGTCCTGACTTCTTAATCAAACAAAGACCCCTAGACAAGAGGAGGCAGAAGGGAAGCGGAAGAGGGTGTGGGGATATCAAAGACGCCTGAGTCTGGACTCTCGAAGGGTAACTCAAGAAATACAAGGAACGATAAGGGGCCAAGGAAAACGGAAACGGCCTGGGAGAGTCTAAAATTCGGAATCTGCTTAAGACAGGGAGACAATGCAGCGGACGAAACTGCTAGTCTGTTATTTCAGCCTTGAAATATCAGATTCTTCCCCTGCCGCTCTCTGCCTGGGGATGATGGCAAAGCTCACTCTTGAGATCGTATCTGGGAAGAAGATGACTGCTTGGGAATTGGTCATCCCAGAATAAATACAAGGGACCCTTGGCGTGGTGCTTTCGGGGTTGGCCTGCCCTGAACCAGGCGGGCTGGTCATGCCCCCAAGCGCAGCCTCTCTCTGCCCATCGTCACGTGCCCAGTCTTATCACCTCGACACAGCCCAGGGCTTTAGAGAACATGCTGGGCCTGCTGGGGAGAGGTGGGATGACTGTATTCCAGAGAAAACCTTGCCCTGACCCATGAGAAAGCTTAAGTTTGTGTAAAAAATAAAGCGTTTACAGCCTCACAAACCTGGTGCTAAAAATACCATGTTAATGTAACCAGAGCTGCTTTCTGTAGCACTTTGCTAGCAGAGACTATCAGACTATCACGCATCTCTATGAGATGTCAGACTGTCTTTTCATGTAAAAACCATGAGACTGTTTAATTGAAATCCGCTCCGTGAGGAGTTCTGAATGGATGTGTATTTGCCTGGAAAAGTAACAAGCCACTCCCCAAGGTGCTGTTAGACCTCAAAAATGGTAGCTGGGTTTTGCTCACATCAAAGCCTCTATTTATCACCTTTCCATGACTTAATTGTGGAATTGTGTTTTAAAAATTTACATGAACTAGAAATAGTTTCCTATTTCTATTTCCACTCACTGTTCTAAGCAAGAAATCTTAGAGCACAACCAGTGGCTTAAATTCTCCCTCATCGTTTATCTTCCCTTTTTCTGAAATTAATACTTCCCTTTTCTTTCTCCATCCACAAATACAGTATTTCCTTACAAGCTGTCATATCTTACACAAGGCTGCCATAAACCTAATCAATGCTGTTGTGTGAAAAAAAGGGATGAGGGCTCATTCTTAGTTACAAGAACAGATGGATTGTTGCCAGAGGAGGGGCAGGGGATGGGTGAAATGGATGAAGGGGGTTTAAGGTACAAACTTCTAGTTATAAAATAAATAAGTCCCGGGGATGCAATGTACAGCATGGTGACTATAATACTAATGCTGTATTGCATATTTGAAAGTTGCTAAGAGAGTAGATCTTAAAAGTTCTCATCACAAGAAAAAAAATTTATAGCTATGACAGTTATCAGCTAGACTTACGGTGGTGATCATTTCACAATATATGTAAATATCAAATCCTTACACTGTATACCTGAAACTAACGTAATGATATATTTCAATTATACCTCAATTTTTTTTTTTAAAAGAAGGATTCAGCCCAGTGGGTGCCCAGCTTGACAAGCCCCAGTGTCTGAGAGAAACAAAGGGCATCCCTTCCTTTGGGAAGGTTTCTACTCCAGGCTGCATGGCTTGGTGAGCAGAGTATTGGCTTGATTTCAAGCCCCACATGTCCTTTGGGTAGACACCTGTGTGAAATACACAAACTGCACAACTGTACATGCCAATTCTTACATGTTCTTACAGGATGTGTCTCCTTGGCTACATCTGATTGGTCCAGGGATGGCTTCTTATATAAGCCAGGCCAATCAGAGCTCTTCTGTGGAATTTTTTCCAACTAGACCCAAGAGAGTCGGACCTTCTCTGTTGGTGAAAGTCAAAAGATGAATTTCATGAGCTATTGGAGACTGAGATTCCTGCCATTTGAAAAAAGCCATCGGTAGTGAACAAGAATGAAGCCAATGCACAAGGAAACAAAGGCAAGGGACGGCAAACACTCACCTGGTTCCAGCGGTGCCTGAGACCAGTAGCATCCCTGTCCTTCTCGTGGTGGGTGGTTTGGTTGTTCAGCCGTCGCTTGGATTCCATGAGTCAAAGACATCCTTTTTTGCTTCAGCTTCTTTGACTTGGGTTTGCGACATGGCAACTTGAGAGTCATGAAAAAATGCAGCAGGGCTGCAAAGAGCAGCCGTATATCATGGCAGCCACTGCATCCAGACGTGCCTCCAGCCTGCCCAGGTCACCTGTGGCCAGCTCCTGCAGCCTACGCACAGAGAGGTCTGTGCTTTTTACATGATTAGGAGGCAACAACTCCCTATTTCTAGCTGTTGGAGCTTCTCCAAGCCTCTAGACCTCAGTTTCCACATCTGCAAAATGGGAATGTTAATAATTCCTATTTTATAGATTTTTTTGAGAGGATTAAATAAAGTAATGCGTGTAAATATTTAGGACAGGGCCTGGCATCAATAAATGTTAGATCTGATTATATTATCTTATTATTTCCAGTGTCATATGGTGCATGACATAGGATAGGCACTAGTAACACTAGCCACACTAGCTGCAGTGGCTACAACAATCTCATTTCAGCCTTAACCCCGTGGCTAACATTCTGTGACCTTAAGAAAGTTATATGTTTATTTTTTTTTTGAATCTCAGTTTTCTCATCTATAAATGGGAAAATAATAATATTTTGGCAGATTAATTGAAAGATAACATGAAATGATGTGTATAAACAAATTTCATGAACTCAAACTCTATCCAATTATAAAAGATGAACGATTAGAAAGGTGAATCTGTTTGCTTCTTTACAGTGATACTAATATATCAGTATTTTAATCGCTAAAAAAGAAGTGAGAACTTGTAAACTGATATCTTCTATTGAATGCAATAGGTACCATATGTCCTAAAAATAGAGATTTTTTTCTCCATTGGAATCAATAAAACTGTTTTTACTTTGGGGAAAAAATATGTCCTTTAAACATTCTTGTTTTTCTTCAATTAGCCCTCATGCACAAATTCTGCCTTCCCCTCAGGAAGACTGTCTGAGAATTTTGATAGTACCCCAAGCTCAGTCTGGGAAAACAACAATTTTAAAATTTCAAATCAAATCTTGGCATGATGTTTAAAACATTAGCCTGCCTACAACAAAAGAAGCCTTAGATCGAACCATCTGTTTTCTAAGCATGCTAGCCTTTGATAAGTGGAGATTTTGAAAATAAAACTGAATATAATCATCTCTGGACCATTTTGGTGAGAGAGTAGCCCCACCAGAAGAAAAAAAAATCTATTGCTTTTTTCTAGCAAGGTTGCAGATCTGAATGAAGAAGACGGTTAGCAGGGTAAATTCAAGTTAAAGAATTAAAAGCATGAGACCATATAAGAACAGGCAAGTTGAACACAATGCTACAACATCTCGTTTCTGTTTTAATTTAGAACATCACCGTCTGTTCTCTGTCACAACCTCCTCCCCTCTTAACCTGAACATTAGCAAGAAAGAAACTGGAAAGTGTGGGGATTGGAAAGAGCCCAGGTGTCTGACTCAGGTATTTTCAAGCCTGGCCATAGACCTGCTCAGGGCAGCCCCTTGGTGTTGTGGTTGCGAGGTTGAGGTAGACACCCTCCAGCTGCACCGCCTTCCAGCAGCACTGTCCCTTGCTTCCTTGCTAGCAAAATCTCAGTTTTGCTCAGGTCTCAATATGACTAATCCTAGGCTATAACTCAAGATTGGTGTCTGTCAACTCTTTGCTACTAGAGGGGGTGGAATGACGCAGTCCTGGCCAATGTGATGTCAGGGGATATGCTGGGAGCTCTGGGAAAGAGTTTCCTCTCAGACAGAGGGCGAAAGGCCCATGAGTCCAGCCCTCTGTCCTCCCCTTCCCCTTCCTTCTTTGAACACTTTCGTGTAGATCTGATGCCTGGAGCTACAGCAGACCACTGGGGAGCCGCGATGGGAAGACAAGACAATCAGAGAGACTGAGGCAGTGGCCAAGCCATGTTGAGCTGCTGACACACTCTTGAAACTCCCACCTCTAGACTTTTTGTTACATGAGTAATTAAATGACTTTACTGGTTAAAATACTGCTAGGTGTTTCGTTACGTGCAAGGAAAATCACACAAACAGGGAATAGGGTTTTCCCCAAAGAATTTTACCAGCAATGTTACCTCTTCTTTGTCCCCTTAATGTTGCTATACATTTAGAACCACAGAACATCAGAGCTGAAAGTCACTCTGTGTCTCCAATTAACATGGTCAAGAAATTCAGACGTGGTTCCTCTTTTTTTTTTAATATTTATTTATTTTTGGCTGCGTTGTGTCTCCATTGCTGCACGCGGGCTTTCTCTAGTTGCGGGGAGCGGGGGCTACTCTTCGTTGCGGTGCACGGGATTCTCATTGCGGTGGCTTCTCTTGTTGCAGAGCACGGGCTGTAGGTGCGCAGGCTTCAGTAGTTGTGGCATGCGGGCTCAGTAGTTGTGGCTCGTGGACTCTAGAGCACAGGCTCAGTAGTTGTGGTGCACGGGCTTAGTTGCTCCGCAGCATGCAGGATCTTCCCGGACCAGGGATCAAACCCGTGTGCCCTGCATTGGTAGGCGGATTCTTAAACACTGCACCACCAGGGAAGTCCCCCAGACGTGAGCCCCCCTTGATTGAAGTGAAGAATCTTGTTAGCGTAAATGCCTACGGAAAAGGAGAAAGACAAATTAGACATTTGACCTTTGGTGTGAATGACTCTATCAAAATCATTCCCAAGAAGCAGGTTTGCCTGTGGACAAAACACATTAAGCGTCAGGAAATTGAGGAGGTTATCTCTTAGAAGGAGAAAGGTACAGAAAGGGGAATCAGAGGTTCCATGATCAGTATCTTCAATTTTTTATTATTTTTTAAATTTGATATTGGAGTATAGTTGATTAGCAATGTTGTATTAGTTTCAGGTGTACAGCAAAGTGATTCAGTTATACATTTCCATGTACCTATTCTTTTTCAAATTCTTTTCCCATAATATCTTCAATTTTTTTAAGGCCAGACCTGAGGTAAAGTTTTCCACGAATGTCATGTGAGATGAAGAATGCATTCTTGCAAATTGCTTTCCAAAAATGCACAGTAAGCAGCTCCTCCATAGGGCGTGAGACCTCTGGCCTCACCATTCCTGGGCTGCTGGGCCTTGCTCTTGGCAACAGAGGCTCTGGCGCTGGCAATGGGGAGGTCACTAGGTTCATAGAACCTCATGAAAGAGATTTAAAAAAAACCACAGAGCTAAAATAAATACTATTATAGGGGTATCAGAGACCAGTTTCAAAAGCTGCAAATATTTTCTGGACTCCTGCCATCCGATTCTCCCATAGCCATGTAGATGCAACCCAACTATTCAGTTCGTTTGAATTGTTAGTTTACAAGATTTTTCTTGAAATGTTGACAATCCCTTCTACTTTTTCCCCTCAAACTTTTATGAAACTCAAGAGTATTTTGATCAGAGAGAATATGGTCTTCTAACTTAATTATAAAAGTAATACACGGGTACATCCCTGTCTGTCCTCTGCATTGCCTAGCCCTAGCTCTATTTAGCAAAGTGTGTGGAACATAGTAGATGCTTAATAAATATTTGTGGGCTAAATGCGTGAAGAAATGCAGGAAACTTAGAAAAACAGAATTTTAGAGAAACTCCCTCTTTACATAGGGATTTGTAGACAGTCAATTCTTGTTCCATAAATGTATTTTCTATTTATATTTTAAGTTGTCTGTTTCTTTTCCTATAAAGGAGGAAGCCTATGGGACTTGTTATTTCCTGAAAATGGGAATACAGTTTTTGACTGTATTATCCTCCACTATAATAAGGGACAGACGGATGGCAAGCTGCTTCCACAAGTTTACACATTGCTGGAAACAAATCTAAGTTTTCTAACTGCCACTACAAATTCCTCCACTCTGCTATGTAGGTCAGTCTAAGACATTTGGTAGAGATTTTTTTGTTGTTTATTTATTTTTGGCTGTGTTGGGTCTTCATTGCTGCGCACGGGCTTTCCCTAGTTGTGTTGAGCGGGGGCTACTCTGTTGTGGTGCGCGGGCTTCTCATTGCAGTCGCCTGTCCTGTGCGGAGACGGGCTCTAAGCGCATGGGCTTCAGTAGTTGTGGCATGCGGGCTCAGTAGTTGTGGCTCATGGGTTCTAGAGGGCAGGCTCAATCGTTGTGGCGCACAGGCTTAGTTGCTACATGGCACGTGGGATCTTCCCGGACCAGGGCTCGAACCCATGTCCCCTGCATTGGCAGGCGGATTCTTAACTACTGTGCCACCAGGGAAGCCCAAACATTTGGTAGAGTTTTATAGTTCAACTAGAACAATTTTAAAAACTAAAGGAAACAAAGTAAGTAAATAATAAACGTTCTCCTTCAATTTCTATTACACGGGGCAAATGTAAGTCATGACATGTTTTCTTTGCCCACTTGCAGAGTGATTTATGCCCTGATGTTCCCAAGCTTGTTTCTGGGGCTGTTGGAGTTGGACGTGTAGCTCTGGAAGTAAATGAAGAGTCTGTCATTGAAACTCCCTGGAAATGTCCTCATTAGCAACATAATTTGGCAAATACGATACTGATGCCGCTGTACCAATCCCAGGTCGGTGTATACACCATTCCAGTAAATCACCTCCTGCAGACCCTCTGCATGGTCAGGGCTGGGATTGTTACTCAGAAACATTAGGGGAAAAGAACTTAGATAGAGTTTAGTTTTAAATTGCGTCTGGCAGACTATTATAAAATGTTATTACAACAGTCCACAGGGAGCCACAAAGGGATGCAACAGGACCTGAGTTCAAATTACAGTCAGTTTCTGAACATGGATGTTCCCATTATTTGTACACTGGATTATCCTTACCTTTGGCAGAATTGTCCTTGGGAAGAAACAGAGAAATAAGGACAGTTTGAAGTTCCAATTTTCCCGTCTGATACTGGGTCACCATAAATGATACGATAAAAAATAAAGAAGGGTGAGGTGATGGGAGTGACATTTTATTTTTTATTTTTTTTTATTTTATTTTATTTTTTTGCGGTATGCGGGCCTCTCACTGTTGTGGCCTCTCCCGATGTGGAGCGCAGGCTCGGCGGCTTTGGCTCACAGGCCCAGCCGCTCCGCGGCATGTGGGATCCTCCCGGACCGGGGCACGAACCCGTGTCCCCTGCATCGGCAGGCGGACTCTCAACCACTGCGCCACCAGGGAAGCCCGGGAGTGACATTTTAAATAGAGTTCTCTAGAGGAGAGGTGTCTCTGAGCAGGGAAGTGGGTGAATTGAGGATCCAGCTTTGGGCTGCCTAGAAGAAAAAGCTCCAGGCTGTGGGAACAGCAGGTGCAAAGGACCTGGGGCAGGCTTGTACAAGAGCAGACACAGGCAGGGGAGTTGTGAGGACCAGCCAGTGTGGCAAGCAGAGTGAGCAAGGGATTGAGTATGTGAATCATGTCAGAAAGACACCTAGAGACACAGTTGTGCAGGGCGTGGAGGCCCCAGGAAGGACTTTGGGTTGGTCGGTGCATTTAGAGCGTATTGGCAAAAGAGTGACACAATCCCAATTGCCTTTTAAAACTCTGGCTATAGTTTAAAGACTAAACTATGTGTGTGTGTTTTGGGGGGGGGGGACGCTAAAAATAGAAATGGGAAAACCACATAGGGGGTTATTATAGAAAACCTCCCCAGAGATGACTGGGTTTGGACCAGAGACAGGATTTCTGGCTGGGTTGGATACGGGGTGGGAACAAGAGAAAAATGAAGGATAAGTCTGGTTAAGATCCTCATCAACTGAGTAGGACTACAGTGGTCCCTCTTATTTGGGGGGACCTGTTCCAGCACCCCCGAATGGCCCTGCAAATACCTGAATTCGAGGATGCACGAATCCTTTATATAAAATGGCATAATATTTGCATATAATCTACACACATCCTCCTGTATTCTTTAAATCATCTCTAGGTTACTTAAAATACCTAATATAATGTAAATACTATGCAGATAGTTGCCAGAGTGTGGCAGAGTCAAGGTTTGCTTTTTGGAACTTTCCGGAATTTTGTTTTCTGAATATTTTCGATCCACGGTTGGTTGAATCCACAGAGGCAAACTCACAAGTATAGAGGGCTGACTGTATTTATTAAGACGGGAAAGGTTGTGAGAGAAGCAGGTTTAGGTGGACATGAGCAGGTCGTCCAGAGGCCAGTTTTAGACAGGTGAAGTGTGAAATCTTTGGAGAACCCCTCTTGGTGAAGGTGATTGCTGTAGATAGGCACTTTGGACCCTGCTCTTATAAAAAAAAGTGACATCAAGAGGGAAAAGGCCTAGTAAGATGTTCTCATGTGGCTTTCTGAGGCCTCACAGTGTGGGACGCTTGGAGGCCCAGCTGCTATCATAGGCATGGCCAGCTGTTAGTACCGCTGGTTCATTGAGGTGCTGACGCCAGGGGAAGACACGTGTGCTCAGCCTCCTGCAATAGTACAACACCCAGGAGATGGTGCTGGAGGCCAACACAGTGACTGTCAGGCGTTCTAGCAGCCCAAGGATGCCGAGACCAACTCTGTGGCCTAGGAGACTGGAAAGGAAACCAGCCCAGAGAATCCCACACATTGGAATCTATCTTATTCCTACTTAATAATGTGCACTTACCTCGTCCTGCTGTTCATGTCCTACTGCAGCCCCCGAAAATATTCCCACGGTTAGAAGACCTGACTGGAAAGACGAACTTGGATATCTCGTGGTGAACCAGCGACATCAACAAATATAGACAGACATGCCCCCTAGCAATAGGTGTTTGCGGATCTGCTCAAGTTAAACAAGCAGCAGATAAAGTTTTAGCAGAAGCAGAGGAGCTATGAATTGAAGATGAAGAGTGGGTAACCTTGATAGAGATCGGCCCACATAAAAAAGAATGAAATAGCAGCAGCACGGGTGGACCTAGAGATTATCATACTAAGTGAAGTAAGTCAGACAGAGAAAGACAAATATCATATGATATCACTTATGAATCTAAAAAAAAAAAAGGATGCAAATGAACTTGTTTACGAAATAGAAATAGACGCACAGACATAGAAAACAAACTTATGGTTACCAATGGGGAGGGATAAATTAGGAGTTTGAAATTAACATATACACACTACTGTATATAAAATAGATAAACAACAAGGACCTATTGTACAGCACAGGGAAATATACTCAATATTTTGTAATAACCTATAAGGGAAAAGAATCTGAAAAAGAATAGATAGATAGATAGATGACAGTCATTTTGCTGTACACCTGAAACTAACACAACATTGTAAATCAACTATACTTCAATTATAAAAAAAGAAAAAAACCTCCTAATCCAAGCATTCATTTTTCTCATCCTTAAAAAAAAAAAGATAGATCGGCCCAAAGTATGGACTGTACAAACAGAACAGATGAGGTCTTTGCAGCTAAGTCTGTGGAAAATATTGCTGCAAAGTCAAAATTAGGGCTAAGAAAAGATCTCTAATCAAGACTGATCTAGATGATGATGTAACTGCCCTAGATCAGAGGTGTTTGGGGGATGCTGAGGTGGAATGTACCTGAACAGTGGACTGGCCCAAATACAGCACCTGTGGATCCCGTGTTACCAAGTACCCTTTCCCAGCTGCCCGAAACACACAGGACCAGGAAAGAGTCCAAGGAAAAGAAGAAACACAACGCTTCAAAACTGACGCTACACCACCTCCCGCAGGAGGCCACTGAAACCAGTAACAGAAGAGGATGCCTCTGCCCATGAGACTCAGGGTCCTGAACGTGGTCAGCTCCGAGACCAATTTCTCAAGCCAGGCTTCCCTCAAACCAGCAGAAAGGATGTCGAGCATCCACCACCCTAAGTCAGGCAGCGATACCACATTGATAACCATGCTTAATGCAAAAGACTTTCTACAGGATCTGAAATGTGTCCCAGCAGATGAAAAGCAAAAGCAAGGCTGCCAATGAGAAAATGAAACTATAATTCAGAGAAGGAAAGAGAGGGTGTGGCCAGAGGGCAGGACAATTATTGTCCCAGTTCCTTATGGAGTAGTAACCAGACCCTCAGGTGCATTTCTTTTTTAATTAAAAACATTTGTTTTTTAAAAAATTTCTTGGCTGTGCCGCACAGCTTGCGGATCTTAGTTCCCTGACCAGGGATTGAACTCAGGCCCTGGCAGTGAAAGCGTGGAGTCCTAACCACTGGACCGCCAGGGAAGTCCCTAAGTACATTTCTTAAGAGTAGGAGACCAGGTTGTACCAGTTTGGGTTCAGGGTCCCTCCTGGCACTTAAAAGATTGGCTGTGGCTTTTGCCTGATGGTTCACTAGTTGATACATTTGCTAAAGCGAAAGATTGTCTCAAGGATGACGAAGTGTGTCTGGACCCAAATGTTCAGCAACGTGATATAACGGTATTAGAACGCTCAGCTATCACAAACATCCTGTGGATAGATCACTCTTCTCACAGCTCTGAGAAACCTTTACAGCTACACAGTAAGGCACACATCCCACCTGAGATTCTGAATTAGCTGGTTTTATCTTTGTCTGGAAATTGGGATTAAGAAACATGGATATATTTTATACGGGGGATATATGTATACGTGTGGCTGATTCACTTTGCTGTATTGCAGAAACTAACACAACACTGTAAAGCAACCATACTCCAATAAAAATAATAAAATAAACGTTTAAAAATTTAAAAATTTTTAAAATTAAACACACGGATATACCTTGACCTAAAGGCTAAGAGTCAAGTTTTATAAATTGACTAAAAACTTAAAAAAGATGAAGGTCACAGATTGCTCTCTTACAAGACCTAATTTAACCCTTTGTGGAGAACCCTGACGAACATACTTAGGTTCTGTGACTTTTATCTTTTCCCGTTACCTCCCCCAACTTCTGGTAGTCTTTATTTCTTCATCGTCCCAGAAGTCCCTCCTCTCGTCCCGCCTTGGGTTCTGGGCCTGGCACAGAGTAGACGCTTCTTCCAAACTACCACCACTGTGATGCTGTGGCACAGGGAAGCGCAGCTTGAGAAACAGGATATTGTTTGTTGTTCTTATTGCAAGTTTTGTGATGACCACGATTGCCATTTAGAACATGTTAGCCTCACCACTAGCCCGTAGTCTTAACCTCTGAATGATCTGTGTCTAATCACAGAGCGGAGTGGCAGGGCCGTAAATGTCACCCCACTCCACGGCTCTGATATGTGCCCTCGTTAAGGTCGAGGAGAGGAAAGTTAAATATCAGGGTTGAGCTCCTGAGCAATCATGTCATTTCTATTGATCATCTAATGAAAATGTATGGCATTTCACAGTGAAGAGATAAGTTTACCTGGGGCTGCCGGCTGCCACAGCTGTCCTCAGCTGGCTACAGCCAAGAAAGGCTTTCACCATAACTTTAATTTTAACTTTAAGATTCTCCTGTTACCAGGGGGAAGGTGGGCGGGGGGAGGGATAAATTGGGAGATTGGGATTGACATATACACACTGCTGTATATAAGGTAGATAACTAATAAGGACCTACTGTGTAGCACAGGGAACTCTACCTAATACTCTGTAATGGCCCATAAGGGAAAAGATTCTAAAAAAGAATGGAGATATATATATGTATAACTGATTCACTTTGCTGTACACTGAAACTGACACAGCATTATAACTCAACTATACTCCAATAAAATTTTTAAAAAATATAAGATTCTCCTAATTGCAGAAAGCACAAGAGGACTGAGGAAAAGTCGGGCACTTTAGTTCTGCAATTTCTTTACCAAGCCCTATAAATTAAAACGTAGACACTGGTAACCATCATGAGAACCCCGACAGATGAAATGTAGAGGCCAAAGTAAAGGGAAGATGGAACCTTTGCTTAATCTATCTGGGTAGATAGTGCCTATGATAGTATCCTGGAGCCCTACAGATGTGATGTTTAGTAGCAGCTATAAAAACATCCAAATAGGGGGTGTAAATAGGAGCATAGAAACAATCACATAGTGATACACCTGTCACACCTTAAAAAGAGGCAGAGATGTGTATCACATATTTGAAAAGGGTGGGAACTGAGTCATTTATACAATCTAAGTTATAGTCATGAAAGGAAGTAAAAATTCCCGAGAGACCACAAAGCCATTCCTGGCAGGGGGATTGTGGACACACCTCCTGGCAACTGTGGCCTTGAGTAGTTTAAGGAGTTTGACATCACTTGGTAAACAAGAAACTTCCTATTTCTTTTAAAATTAATCAAGAGGGTGGAACAGGAGAGGAGACTTCCCTCGCCCCTGAGATTTTGCAGAGAACGCTGAGCTCCAGAGCACATGGAGAGCCATGCAGACATGTCACCGATGACACGCTTGTGCAAAGGGGCATGCACCCCACATGACTCTCCAGCCCCTCACTCTGCCTGAGGAGGGCAGGCCAGCCGCTGGGAAGGTGGCAGCCTTCGTGTGCAACCTACATCTGTGACTTGGACAGGTCCTCACCGTTTTCTTTGCCCCCGTTTCCTCTTCTCATAGAGATGTTAATAGCGCCGACTTGATGGGATTGTTGGGAGGATTCACTGAGTTGCTCTAAGTCCTTCAGGTCCTTGAAGCAGAATGTGGCACATAGTCAGATTGTATGTTTGTGAAATAAAACAGGTGAGATGTTTGCTTGTTTAGTGTCTCCGCTCTCAGAACATAAGCCGGATGAGGAAAGGACCTGCTTTGCCCTCTGCACATCCCCAGTGCTAAGACAGTGGCTGGGAGCGCCCTGAGCTTCCTCTGTGCAGTCCTCCTGGGTTTCCCGCTAGTGTTTCACTGCTTTCTTTGTCCAGTGACCTCATCTGGGTGATTTGGCTTATGTGTTTAATTATGGACTCATAGAAATATTTTAGGCCAACAAATTCTCTGGGAATCTAATCTTGTTAACATAGCAATTCGCTTACTGAGATCTTGTATTGATAGTTTAAGGCCTAGAGCTCCTTCTGGCCCAAATATATGGTCCAGAAATAGTACTGATAAAAACAATTTGTACACATTGAGATATAGGGAAGTCATTCTGGCTTATCCGTGAGTTAACGTGAATTTGATGCTAACTGAAGTAGCTTGTTTGTGGCCTATCAAACATACATTGTACATCTGCTTTAATTATTAAAGAAAAGGGCACACTGACCAGAAGTAAAGAATGTCCATGTTAAAAATAGAGATTAAGTGCCCCTCTTCCTGGGGTGCCAGCGCTGGTCCTCCTTTGATGATGACTCCCTTCCCAGGTGCCAGGGCCATGCTATACGTGCTGTTCTGTTTGTTTGGTTTTTTTTATAAACCTTGAAGAAATGTGTCCCTGACTTGTTTAATGTTCTTTGTTCTGACAAGACATAAAACTGTGCTGAGGGCTTCCCTGGTGGCGCAGTGGTTGAGAGTCTGCCTGCCGATGCAGAGGACACGGGTTCGTGCCCCGGTCCGGGAAGATCCCACATGCCGTGGAGCGGCTGGGCCCGTGAGCCGTGGCCGCTGAGCCTGCGCGTCCGGAGCCTGTGCTCCGCAATGGGAGAGGCCACAACAGTGAGAGGCCCGCATACAGCAAAAAAAAAAAAAAAAAAAAATGCTGAAAACCCTGCTTCTCTGGAGCAGTTTCTCAGAGTCATCTGGGAAGTGGACTCCTGGGCTACTCCTTGGTTTGGCTCAAATAAAGCTCTTTTCTATTCTTCTTATTGATGGTTTATTGATTATTTTTGTCGACATTACTCAGCATGTTTTTTTTTTTTTTTTTTCGGTACGCGGGCCTCTCACTGCTTTGCGGATTCTAAAGATTCTGAGTCATATCTTTCGAGCTGCTTTGCAGATACTAAAACCTCCACCAGGTGGAAGAAGTTAACTGTATGCTGACCGACAGCACGTAGACCCCAGACTGGCTGATGATGTTGACCCCCAATTACCTCACCACCAGCCAATCAGAAGAATGCCCATGAGCTCATCACATCCCCCCCTCAAAACCCCTCCCTCACCCTTTTTAAAACTCTTTCCTTGAAAGCCTTCGGGGAGTTCGGGTCTTTTAGGCACTAGCTGCCCTGGACTCCTTGCTTGGTACCTGTGCCTGCAGTAAACGCTGTGCTTTCCTTCACCACAATCCGGTGTCAGGAGATTGGCTTTACTGTGTGTAGGCCAGGGGACCCCAGTTTGGTTCAGCAACAGTTTGGGTTAATTACTTTGCCTTCACCAGTACCACGGGGGGTGGTGAGGTTCAGATCTTTAGTTCCCTTCCAACTCAAAGAGCATCTATTCCACTCTGCAGTAAAAAGCCCATCTTGTTTATCTCTCTGTGGATATCTGGGATGAGTCATATACAGACATCATAAATTCTACTTCAGGACATTAAGGTGATATGCTATGAAGACTTTGAATCATGAGTAACAGTAACATCTCCCGATGTCATAGGTGTGACAGATGAATAAGCGGTGCTAGTTAGGGTGAAAAATGAACAAGGCTTGTTACCTGTGCTCTGTCTTGGCAGTGATTTGAGCTCTTCTTTCAGGCACGAAGAGGCGATGGCTGTAGAAATGTTTCTTTTAAGGCTTGTTAAGATTGGAATGTCACATTTCAACATCTGTATGATTTATTTAAGAAATAAGAGTGAGACGAGCCAGTTTGTATGGCTGAGGATGAATTTGAACATGTCATAAGACACATCTCTTCTGAAAGTCAGATGCAGAAAGTAGGTTGATACAGTGTGTTGGGGTTCTGTGATGTGCGCTGCTAATGTTTCGTCTGCACACACGTTTACACACACACACACACACTCAAGACCTTGGAATCAGTCCTTGCCAATGCCTGGGGATGTACTTCGACACTACCTTTGCATGCAGGGAAATGTCCTTGTAATTAGTCTTATGAGACACTGGGAAATACTTCAGCAAAAGATAAAACTCTAAACAGAATATGTTATTCCTCTGAAAAACATGTGTCCTTTAACAAGCTTAAGTCCTTTTTCCCATGCTACCTTGGGATGAGAACTCTCTCAATCAGAAAGGCTTTTATCTGCAGTTTGTAGGAGGCCAGCTCTGCCGTGGTTCCCTCATGCCAGGTCCTCCCACAGGCCTCGGAGGCAAGGCCCAGCCGCAGCCTGACTTGTCTTGGTGAATGTCTGTCATCCTCTTAGGAACTCAGCAAGAGAGGCAGTTTTGACAGGAAATGTCACCAAGCTGTTTTCCATCCACTGCCCTACCTGTGGGAGATGCCACAGGCAGTTTCTCATCTGTTCCCCTGGTTCCCAGGAGGCACGGGACTTTCCACCTGTCCCCTGTCTTCAGAAACAGATGCAGACTCTAAAACTGCTTGGTTGTGGTCCTTAGGAACGGAGTGTCCCACTGCTCGTGTCACCAGCATCGTTGGGCCCTTTCTGTTTGGTGTAGTCCTGTGGGACTGGGACACAGGTAGCTGACGCACGCTGATCTTGTCTAAATCCATCTGGGCTCGATGTCTCCTTCAAAGTGCGGCAAGCCCACCTCATCACATTCTAAGTGGCCACCACACTGCTGCTTGACCACTTGGTAGAAAACCTGATCAACAGTAGCTTAAGAGAGGGAGGATGTTTATTTTCCTCACATGCTAAGAAGTCTAGACATAGGCAACTGCTATGTTCAGTTAGCAACATGATGTCAGGGCTGATGTCCCTGCAAAAATTCTGCAAGCTTCTTGGTCACAAGATGGCTGCTGCAGTGGCAGGCATCACATCTGCATTCAAGGCAGGATGAAGTAGTGAAGGCAGGCACCAGCTATCTTGTCTTTTTTTTTTTTTTAGGAAGCAATAGCTTTCCCAGAAACCTGCCGGCAGACTTCCGCTTGTGCATTATTGGCCCTAACAGGGTCACACCATTCTGAACTTCAATGGAGGCCAGAGATCCAGTTTTGCAAGAGAGGAACTAGATTGACATGATTGGCCTAGAGTAGACCAGACTAGTCAGAGCATACTGCTGAGCGGGTCTCCTTGCCTCTCTGAACCAGACAGGAGCTCCATTGGTGAAACAGAGGGGAGAACGGGTTGGGTAGGCAACAACCGTGTTGCCACTTGAACCAGTGTGGTGAGTCCCAGCTTTCCCCACTCAGGAAGACCAGTCAGCATCTGAGTCCACTCTCTCTCCCTGCTTGTGATTCAACTTTAGCTCATACTTGAACTGGCCAGTGAAGAGGTGATTTGGGGCCTTGTGAGGACAATTTCCAGTTCTGCAGAAACTGTGAGACTCACCTAAAAGAAAAAGCTATTAGAGTTGCCATGATAAAGACTATAGACACACCAGCCCTAAATGCCTTTTCGGGCCTTTTTTCTTATATCTAGAGCTGACATCAAATGGTTAGAGGAGAGTGACATTAGGTAGACATCGAGAGTCTGAAGCCACCACAAGCTTACTCACCTTTGCAGAATTCTAACCATAGTAAGTTTCCTTCAAGTAAGAGTACTGTATCACTTCTTATTTAGTTAAGAGATAGTTGGGATTATTACCTGTGTTTTGGCAAACTGATACAAGAAAAATCAAACTATCTTGCTACCAATGGACCTAATCCCTCAGGAGATAAGCTATGAGAACTTAACCTACCCTTACCTTCCCTTTCATTTGTCAAACTCCTACACATCCCCCAAGACCCTGCTTAAAAATAACTTCCTTTCACAAGTTTCTCAAAGTTGGTCAAACCATCTGTAATTTTATAGCCCCTTTTCATATTCCTCTTGTCACTCTTACCACTGGCACCCTGGAATAATTTACTTATCCAACCATCTCACCCACCAGATTAGGAACATTCCCAGGGGAGCAGTTTTGTCCCAAATATTTAGCACAAGGTGGGAAGCACAGTAGTGGGCTCTCAACATATTTTTATTGAATAAATCTATTTAAACTTTGAATAATTACTAACTTATACCATTAAAATCCTAACATTTTTTAAATTGAAGTGTAGCTGCTGTACATTATATAAGTTACAGGTGTACGATCTAGTGATCCACAAGTTTTAAAGGTTATACTCCATTTATAGTTATTATAAAATACTGGCTATATTCCCGGTGTTGTACTATATATCCTTGTAGCTTATTTTATACATAACAGTTTGTACCTCTTAATCCCTTACCCCTGTGTTGCCCCACTTCCCTCTCCCCACTGGTAACCACAAGTTTTTTTCTCTATATCTGTGAGTCTGCTTCTTTTGTTATATTCATTAGTCCGTTGTATATGTTAGATTCCACATATGTGATATCATACAGTATTTATCTTTGTCTGATAAAGTCCTATACCTTAATTCAAAAACAGAAAAATTAAAAATGCACTCACAATATCAAAATAAAAAGCAGGGGCTTCCCTGGTGGCGCAGTGGTTGAGAGCCCGCCTGCCGATGCAGGGGACACGGGTTCGTGCCCCGGTCCGGGAAGATCCCACATGCTGCGGAGTGGCTGGGCCCGTGAGCCATGGCCGCTGAGCCTGCGCATCCGGAGCCTGTGCTCCGCAACGGGAGAGGCCACAACAGTGAGAGGCCCGCGTACCGCAAAAAAAAAGCAAATGCAAAACAAGAAAAATATTTGCAACTCCTATCATGTAAAAATGGTTTATTTTTCTATGTATATAAACTTCTAGAAATTGAGATTAAAAAAGATCAACAAGCCAAAAGATAAACAGGCAAGCACATAGACAAATCACATAAAAAGAAGTGTAAGTGGCCCTTAAGCCAATGAAAACATGCTCAAACTTACCCATAATTTTTTAAATGTTAATTAAAATTATGCTGAGATGCTGTTCTCACTTATATTGGCAAAAATCCAAAAGTTCAACAACATACCCTGTGAGTGAGACTGTTGGGAAACGAGCAATCTCAGTGTTTCTGGGGGCAGCGCAAATGGTACCATCTTGGGAGGGGACTGTGTGGCGATATCTATGCAATACATATCTCAAATACTGTCCTCTTTAAACCAATTCTCCTCATTCTGGAAATTCATCGTACAGAAGTCTCTGCACAGTTACAAAAGGATACACATAAGGCACGTATGTGGAACTAATAGTGTAGAAGCCATTTCTGTAGGTGGGGGGAGGATGGTTAAATAAACTAGGGTAGGTTCTCACAATGGAACACTATACAGCTGAACGTGAAGGAGGTTGCCTTCTCTGTCGTGCTCGGGGAAGGTCTCAGGACAGATGGTTCAGTCGAAAAGCAAAGTTCAGCGTAGGGACCACAATTTTATGCCTTTGTTTCATGAAGGGGAGGATAAGATTTTGCATTTGTTTTTGTTTGTAACTGCAGAAAATACTGGATGTGTGTACTGCAAGGGAGAGAGCAGATGGCAGAACAGGGCGGATGCAGTGGAAGCCACACTTCTCACTGTGTACCATTTTTGCTTTTAAAACCTGTGAATTATTACTTATTCCAGAAATTAAAATTTTAAAATCCTACATCTTGCCCGTAGGTTTTAGAGCCAGATTGTGTGTCATTGTATCTCTGCTGCAACTTTTACCACATCAGTGAATCTGGGCAAGTTTCTTAACCTCTCTGAAGAAGAATTTGATGAGTTGAAATATGCAAATAAACCAAGCCTGAAGCAGAGTAAGTTCTTTGCAAGTCTGGGCTGTTATTAGTACTGCATTTACTAATAATAATTTTAAAGAGCTCTTAGTAACCCTTTAGTGATGAGGTTTTTGGAATCTTTTCAATATTCTTGTGTGATAGGGATAAGCTGTTTCTGTTTGCGAAGAAAATAACATTAACGCCAAGAGAAACAAGGTGATTAATTCAAGATAGCACTGAGTGCAGGAGCTGACAGCGGGGCACTGCATGCCACACATACGGGCACAGCTAGAGTCAAGTGCATCGATTCCTGTTCCTCTTTAGCACATCAAAAAGAGAATATAGTCAACCTGATTTGGAGGTATTACAAATCTGCAAACTGTTTCACAATGTGCAAGACAGCTGCAAAACACAGCCCCTGCAAGTAACTGCTCCAAATCTTGACAAAATCAGTCATTTGAAATCTTCCTCCTAATTTTCTAGTGGCAAGGGGAGGTCACGATCAGGCTGGGAGTTTCTAGGGAGGAACTTGAAATAAATATGGGCAACAGATTCCCCTGCAGGGCTTTGCATGTACAGTCCTGAACATGCCCACTCAACAATTTTTTATTTTTTAAAAGTAAAGAATTACTGGGGCAGAAATAATATCATTAGCAGGGCACTGTCAGTACATTCACCTACCCCTTTTAGAGGGCTTAGTTTACCTTTTTCTGTGGAAAATGAATACGTGCGTGACATTTTGAGATTTGGATTATTTATCATCGGGTAGGGCCAATTCAAAACAGCACAAAGAAACAGCTTAGGTGTTTTTCTCTCGAATAAAACAACAACAAAACCCCCCAAGCCTAATACATTGTGAAGAAATTGTGCCCCCTGCTGATTTAATTTGGTATTAACGTCACCTTAAATTTTTTGGAAAAATCCTCAACGTCTAGGACTGCAGGAAGGTGCTGTGAATTCAAGGTCATTTAAATATCCTCTCAGACATAGCCTCTCTCAGCAGTTAGGAACTCTGCTTGATACTGACCTTGGGAAAACGGAAGCAAAGAAGAAATGCTGCCTTTTGTGACTCTTGTAAAGATATTTGTCCTAAGAACCTCCTCGGCATTCCATGTACCTTTGTCGACTCTGAAGAGGAGACATGAGCAAAACGAAAAGCACGTGTTGGCTGATGGTGAGCACAAAGCCCTTATGTTTACTTTCAACTTTATTAGGACGCAAAGGACATTAGAACTCTGTTCCAACTACCCAGAGAAATTAAAATGCTCCTTGAGACCGACTGAGATTATTCAGTCTGAGAAGACTAATTACCTCCAATGACCAGTAATCATGGCCATGCATTCGGGGCCTCAGAAGTCACTGTTACCTTGCCATGAGCCACCGATTCAGATCCTAAATGTTAAATCCTCCAAAAGGGCTCCAGCCCTGGACAAAATGAGGAGCTGAAAATGTAGCAATTGTAACACTGGCCCCCCTCTTCTTGGGGTCCTCATTTTTGTCTTGACGCCTCTCAATCTGGGCTTTTAAATCTGTACCTTTTTCTGGTCTGGTACTGATTTCCCACAGGTTGCCAAGCACTCTTTCGGGAAGTTCACTGACAAAGCTTATATTCTTTTCCTCTGCTATGGACTAAATGTTTGTGTTCTCCCCAGCTCCATACGTTGAAGGCCTAACCCCCACAGGGTGGTATTTGGAAGTGGGTCTTTGGGAGGTGATTAGGTTTTGATAAGGTCATGAGGTGGGAGCCCCCGTAATGGGCTTGGCAACTTTATAAGGGGACGTAGAGAACGGAGCTCTTTCTCCTCCATGTGAGGACACAATAAGAAGGTGGCCGTGGCAAACTGGGAAGAGAGCCCTCACCAAGAACCCACCCCTGCTGACACCCTGATCTCTGACTTCCAACCTCCAGAACTGTGAGAAATATAGGTCTGTTGTTTAAGCCACTCAGTCTGTGGTATTTTGCTATGGCAGCCTGAGCTGAGACATTCTCCTAAGAAGATATTTACATCTTTTGGAGAAACGCAAAACATAGGAAGGACTTTAATGGTGCGTTTGGCCTTGGGGAAGATAATGAAGGTGTTCCAGGGTACAGAACCGTTCCTCATGCCTCTTCTAGCCATGGTCACAGGCTGCATCCCTGCTTTTCTGCCAACAGCAGAGAGAACAAGGCCTTCTAGTCTAAAGGATGCAAAGCTTTGTTCTAGAGTCAAGTAACAGGAAGGTAGTAAAAACTGTCTTTTTTTCCGCATCCCCTAGAAAGGCTTTCATTCTTCCCAGGCCCCTTTGACCTTTGGAGGGTGTTGCCAGATTTAGCAAAGAGAAATATAAGGCACCCTGTTAAATGTGAATTTTAGATAAACAAGGGATGATTTAATATTCGTATTTGTTGTTTGTCTAAAATTCAGATTTAACTGGGGTCCTGTATTTTGTCTGGCAACCCTATCTTTAACTGTCTTCATGGCTTCTGTTTCCAGGGCATTCTAAACACACCTGAGTGACTCCTGAGCCGGGTCAGGGTAAGTGGGCCCTGGGCTCAGGTGACCACAGGGGTCCCTCAAACGCTGCTGCTGTCCGGGAGCTGATCGCCCTCTAGCGGCCAACAGGGACATCAAACCCGCCGAGCAGGGAGCGGGTCTGGGGAAGGATGCTCAGCCCACATCCTCACGGTGGTCCTCGAGGGCTGGGGAAGGGGCCTGCTGAGCTCATAGCTGGCTAAACTGAGTTCTGTTTCCCCAAGAGCCTTTGCACAAGAAAGTCGCCCTATTCCCAGTAGCAGAAATGGAGATTCCCTTCTTTCGGTTAAAAGTGCCCTGGAAGAGTACCCATCTGGAACAGCCTAAGCTAACGGTGATGATCTAACCTTGGACTGCACTCACTTCATCACTGATGACTGTGGGATAGATGTCGTCACCACCTGCTGTGGAGAAGTCCAAGCCCTTCACCCCACTGACCCCAAGTGATTTGTCAAGGTGTGTTCTTTTAGGCAGAAAGCTCCGGGAGACGCTTATCTGTAATATGCCTAGCGCTCAATAAATATGTTTAAATGAACTGATGTTGAAATCCACTAGCAGCTTTGAATTAAAAATGAAGAAGAAACCCACTCTTACCCTCAGAGAATGACTGCTGTATCAGGAGAAGAGAAGGCAGAAGTTCTTAACCCTCAGCGATGACTGTGGAATTAGGCCTTAGAATTTCAGTTCTACTCTTCACATAGTGACTTGATGGCTGGAGTCGGGCCAGCACTGAAGGATTGATAAATGTGAGATGGTTTTACAGGACATGGCTTGTAATGTTTCGTGAAACACGTGTAATGTCTAGGGTAGTGGAATTGAGCTAGAACCTGGGTTCTAGAATCCAGAGGTGCCTCCCCGATTATACCCTGAGCTCCTTGAAGGACAGTTTCTTCAGTATAGATGCCCCATGATTGCTTGTTGAATGAATGAATGAATGAATGAATGAAACTATCACAACCTTCTCCACACCAAAGATTATCTGTCACGGAGCATGCTCACTGGCTTTAGCGGGGTCACGGCAAGGCAGGTATAGACTAGAATGACAGAAGTCTCGTGTCAGGAGCCCCGACCATCAGTGGCAGTACTAAGGGGTGACTGGGGACAAGGGTGACCTTTAGTCTCCATCAGTTTTCCTCAATCCCCCCAAAGAGCACAGAATCCAAGCAAAAGCAACCATCTTGCTTTGAATTTTCAAGACAAATCCCCTAAAAGGGAAATCTGGTTAAAACAATCATTACTATATTCTGGTTCCCAAATCATTCTTTTCATGAGGTTAACTATTCCTTGGAAGGTATGCAGGTTCAGAAGCACCGAACTTTCCTAACTTCGTTAGGAAAGGAAAAGTTAAGGCACTTGGTGATTGAACTGGTGTATTTCTAGAGAGCAGGACTGATACGTGGACATTCTGATGGCATTTTCTATGTCATTTCACCGGCATTTGGCCACTTACAGCCCCGATGAAGATATAAACCCCTTAAATCCAATAATTCCACTTGATACTAGATTATAAAAGGGGTAGAACCTGCATACCTTCCAAGGAATAGTTAACCTCATGAAAAGAATGACTTTGGAACCAAAATATAGTAATGACTGTTTTAACCAGATTTCCCTTTAGTCATTTAGATGCTATATTCATTCCTTAAACACGCATTTTCTTTTAAGTGCTTACCATGCTTCAGGCTATTCTGAGAGCTGTGAATAGGATGAATAAGAGTCCCTTGAGGGCTTCCCTGGTGGCGCAGTGGTTGAGAGTCTGCCTGCCAGATGCAGAGGACACGGGTTCGTGCCCCGGTCCGGGAAGATCCCACATGTCGCGAAGCAGCTGGACCCGTGAGCCATGGCCGCTGAGCCTGCGTGTCCGGAGCCTGTGCTCCGCAACGGGAGAGGCCACAACAGTGAGAGGCCCGCGTACCGCAAAAAAAAAAAAAAAAAAAGAGTCACTTGATTTCATTAACCTTAGCATGTATCACACTTCCTCAAATTCTTCCAGAAAGGGTCTGAGTAAAATTAAGTCAATAAGTAAAAATTAAACAGATTATAGAGATGTTCCCACTATGAAAATGATCACTGTGCACACTGGGGTTTACGTTAATGGACACATGAGTGCAAGTGGTGTCAGCAGGACTCTTTTTCAATATCATCAGTTACAAGAAGTCCAGAATTTTTTGAAAGAAAGAGGCTGCCTTTGAACCCCATTTTGTTTAATCACGTAGTCACCTGGTTAGACTTACTGTTAGAACCAAAATATATAGAATGGATAGACAACAAGGGCCTACTGTATAGCACAAGAAACTATATTCAATATATCCTGGGATAAAATAAGTGTGTATATATATATATATATATATATATATATATATATAAAAAACAATCACTTTGCTGTACAGCAGAAATTAACACAACATTGTAAATCAAACTATGCTTCAATTAAAAAATAAAAAATTAAATTAAAAAATAGAACCAAAAAAGGATAGTTTCAAGTCCTTTGACTAAATATTCCTTTTCCTCTTACCAGCTTTTGCTTTTCCTCATTATTTAATTCTTGAGCCCTTCAATTCTGTTCCTCCTTGGCTATTTGCACCATCATACTCTTTAAATATTATTATTTCCTTCTTTGGTCATCACCCACAATACGTATACTTCATTATCTTATCTTGGTGTGAGAAACGCATTTAATACACCGATACACTTCCCTCTGAAGATGGTATCATCACGTTAGCAATTTGTCTCTCTTGTAATTGAATAAGCTACCTAGAAAGTGATTCTTAATCTTTTTCTTTCTTTCCTTATAAAAGCTCTGTCTATATTGCTGACATGGCATCTGCTTAAATATCCAAGATTAAATCTACTGGTTGGGCAGGAGAGGAGTTGATATATAACAAAATGGCACTTCTCCTTCAGGAAACTCAAGATTGTGTAAGTATGCCTGACACACCTGCTGCGATGGCATTGTGTAATAACAGAGGGGCAACAAAGGATGGCGATGATGACAGCCCAGCCCAAGCTGTGGCGACTGGTTCTCTAACTCCATAAGCCAACAGAGAAATTATGACCTGGTGAAACACGTCTCGCAATCACTCCAGAAATTCCAAGGTGATTTTTCATCTCCTGCTTGCAGTGAAGAGACTAGGTTGTTCGATGCTTTTCCTCGCTTGTTCCATCGTTTCCGTACTTGCCTTACAAGACTCTTCACTGTCATTTAATCCAGTTTGTGTTCAACAAAGATTTCTTGGGACTTCTCTGGTGGCGCAGTGATTAAGAATCCTCCTGCCGATGCAGGGGACACGGGTTCAAGCCCTGGTCTGGGAAGATCCCACATGCCGCGGGGCAACTAAGCTTGTGCACTGCAACTACTGAGCCCAAGCACCGCAACTACTGAAGCCCATGCACCTAGAGCCCATGCTCTGCAACAAGAAAAGCCACCACAATGAGAAGCCCGTGCACCACAACAAAGAGTAGCCCCTACTTGCCGCAACTAGGGTAAGCCCACGCACAGCAACTAAGACTCAACGCAGCCAAAGATAAAATAAATAAAATAAATTTATTTTTAAAAAAAGACCTGAAGATTTCTTAAGCCCTTTGTACATGCTAGCCACTGAGCTAGGGGCTGGGAATGCAGCCGTAAGTATCAGTAAGTGGACAGAGACACTAGTGTCTTCTGTTACCTTCTTCCCTATTCATTTAATCAAATTCATCTGTCTTTAAGATTTCCGTTGCGGAGGATAGGCTCCGGACGCGCAGGCTCAGCGGCCATGGCTCATGGGCCCAGCCGCTCCGCGGCATGTGGGATCTTCCCGGACCGGGGCACGAACCCGTGTCCCCTGCATCGGCAGGTGGACTCTCAACCACTGTGCCACCAGGGAAGCCCCTAGGATACCATCTTATACCAAGGAAATGCACAATAAATGTTTACTGATCTGAAGGAAATTTTCATTTAATTGAGAATATTTATAAAATAAAATGCTGATAACTTATGTGGATAATTTGAAATTTCTGGCATAAACAGAGTAATGAGGCAATGTTGAGAAGGCCATAATAGGTATTCAATCAATAGAAGTAATAATAGTAGTTAATATTTAATAGTAGTTAATAATAGTAGTAATAATAATCATTATATTTCAGAGACTGTTGATTTTTCTTTCCAAGATCTGAAGCTTTCTGAAAATGGGACACATTTTTCTTGTGGTCCATGGATGAAGTGCAAGCTGCATGCTGCGGAGCGGCTGGGCCCGTGAGCCATGGCCGCTGAGCCTGCGTGTCTGGAGCCTGTGCTCCACAACGGGAGAGGCCACAACAGTGAGAGGCCCGCGTACCGCAAAAAAAAAATAAATAAAATAAAACACAGTGAGATCACCTCTCCTGTCAGAATGGTTATTATCAAAAAGATAAAAAAT
Organism: Phocoena phocoena; assembly: GCF_963924675.1. Lineage (NCBI taxonomy): Eukaryota > Metazoa > Chordata > Mammalia > Artiodactyla > Phocoenidae > Phocoena > Phocoena phocoena. The sequence continues at coordinate 76,136,620 of NC_089230.1, read as the reverse complement.
AATAAGTATTGGTGAGGAAGTGGAGAAAAGGGAACCCTCATGCACTGTTGATGGGAATGTAAATTGATGTAACCAGTATGGAAAACAGTATGGAAGTTCCTCAAAAAAATTAAAAATAGAACTACCATAGGTTTCAGCAATTCCACTTCTGGGTTTCTATTTGAAGGAAATGAAAACAATAATTCAAAAGCATATGTGCACCCCTATGTTCAGTGTAGCATTATTTACAGTAGGCAAAACATGGAAACAATCTAAGTGTTCATTGATGCATGAATGGAGAAAGAAGGTGTCTCCCTCGCTCTCTGTCTGTCTGCTCTCACATACACACACTGGAATACTACTCAGCCATAAAAAAGAAGTAAATCTTGCCATTTGTGATAACGTGAATAGACCTAGAGGGTATTTTGCTAAGTAAAATAAGTCAGAGAAGGATAAATATTGTATGATTTCACTTACTTGTAGAATCTAAAAAACAAAACAAATGAAAGAAAACCCAGACTCATAGATACAGAGAACAAACAGGTGGTTGCCAGAAGGGAGGATGATAAAGGGGATTAAGAGGTACAAACTTCCAGTTATAAATAAATAAGTCACAGGGATGTAATGTACAGCATGGGGAATATGGTCAGTTACATTGTACTGACTTTGTATGGTGACAGATGGTAACTAAACTTATCGTGATGGTATTTCACAATGTATGCAAATTTCAAATCACTACATTGTGCGCATAATATTGTATATTATATAATATTGTATATAGTTCAATAAAAAAGTTTCTAGTATAGTATAGTGTCACATCTAAGACCGCATTGACCACCACAAATGTTAAATGCAAATCTATTTATGTCTAGGCATGAAAATATTAGTCCAAAAGCTCTTTATAAATTAGAATCAAGCTTTTACAAAGTGGTTTTAACTCTGTCTCCTCTTAGTGTGGACCTGAATTTTAGCACCTTTTAAAAATTATTTATTTATTTTTGGCTGCGCTGGGTCTTCGTTGCTGCGTGCCGGCTTTCTCTAGTTGCAGCGAGCAGGGCTACTCTTCGTTGTGGTGCTTGGGCTTCTCATTGCAGTGGCTTCTCTTTGTTGTGGAGCACGGGCTCTAGGCACGTGGGCTTCAGTAATTGTGGCACTCGGGCTCAGTAATTGTGGCTCATGGGCTCTAGAGCGTAGGCTCAGTAGTTGTGGCACACAGGCTTAGTTGCTCCGTGGTATGTGGTATCTTCCCGGACAGAGCTTGAACCCATGTCCCCTGCATTGGCAGGTGGATTCTTAACCACTGTGCCACCAGGGAAGCCCCTTTAGCACCTTTTATAATATAATTATTTGTTTTCTTTGCCCATCTTCTCCACAAGTCATTGGCTTCTTCAAAAGCTTAGGATGCATTTTGAAAAAAATAAACACTTGGAACATAAAAAAAAAAAAGCTTAGGATGTATATTATTATCTTCCTCAGGCTAACACAATAATTGGTACATAGAAAGAACTGACCAAATATTTGTCAAATGAATATAGTCAAGAGTAATCTGGGAGTATAAAGTATGATTACCATAAAATGATAAGCAAAGCTTTCCGTATGTTATCTGAATTCTGACATAAGCACACTGCTTCTCGACAAGGTACTGTCTTGTTCCCTGCATTACAGTACTGTTTCCCAAATGTTTATATAAATTATGGTTACAGTTAAGAAACCTCTGACTTAAAGTCTGAATGCAAAAGGGTAAAGGTTGCATAAATTGGTGAAATTTTAACCTTTATCTCAACTTTTACAAACTTTATAAATTATTGTAATTTTAATCATCACCAAAGATGTTCAAAATTGTCTTTGAAAGACAGTTAATTTCATGTGGTGGTATTGATACAATTCTATAGCCATGTTGAAGTATCTTAAGAGGAACTTACACCACAATGATATATATGTATAAAACTTACATATCAAGATTTTATATTTACATAAAAGTTTCAGACCAAGATTAAAGCAGTGTATTAGTTTATACTAAATATTTAGTAAATCTATGAGAAAAACATTAAATAACCTTCATATCTGTCTTATTTTTTTACTCTTCTCCATGTCACTCTTGACCCTTTCAACTCACTAGAAAATAATTAATATTGTACACCCACAATGATAAGAATTCCCATTAGGTCACGGTGACCCACTTCTGCTAATTCCATGAATAGGAAAAGCAGACCTTTCTTCTAGTTGCATATAATATGTTTATTAATTGTTCCTGATGCTACTGCCTGAAATAGGCTCCCAGCCTAGTGTATAATGAAGTTAATCCCTTTCCTAAACTGAGCTGGCCAGGTGGTGCTGTGAAGTCCACAGCAGGTGAGCACTGCTTCCCAAGATTGTTGACAAGTACAAATCAAAATGAGACAAGTTATTAGTCAAGAAAATTATTATGTAATATTACAACTATATGGCAGTAATAGTAAGATACTATCATTACTACACTGGCAATAATATTATGGAAACCCTGTGATAACACTATTTATTGAACATTTAGTATATGCCAGGCCCTAGGCTAAATGCTTTTCAAGCAGTATCTCATTGAGTTCTCACTAAAACCTGAACTACTCAATTGTGATAGAGAAGTGGGCAAACTAACATGAATTTTAAGTACAAAAATAAAATATGGAATGAACTAAGCCACTTCAAATTCTTACTGGAAAAAAAAATTCCTTCTTCCCCTTTGCCTGCCTGGTCTACAGCACAATGATAGCAAAAATGAAAAAAAAAAAAAAAAGATGATTCATTTAACAATATCTAAATTAAACTACTTGTATTCATGAGAAATATAAGTGATTAAATGTCTGTGACTGATTATTCCAAGAAGCAAGTGGTGTCGCCTTCCTAATAGTCTATGATTGTGATGACAATATATTTATAAAGTCATAATTTCTGTCCAACCAGCAAGAATGAAACAAATCTAGAATATGTTTGCTCCAGTTTGTATGCCCTGAAGAATAAGTTAATAAAAAAAATGATTCTTCAAGACCGCAGAAGACAAGCCATGGACCAAGAGAAAATATTTGCCAAGGACATATCTGACAAAGGACTGCTATCTAAAATAGACACAGCACTCTTAAAGCTTAACAGTAAGAAAAATAAACAATCCAAATTTAAAACTGGAAAAAGACTTGAACAGACACTTCGCCAAACAAGACAGACAGGTAGCAAATAAGGATATGAAAAGAGGCTCCACATCATATGTCATTAGGAAGCTGAAAATGAAAACAACAATGAAATAACACTACACACCTATTAGAATGGCCAGACTCCAGAACACAGCACCAAATGCTGACAAGGATGTGGGGCAGCAGGAACTCTCATTCATTGCAGGTCGGAGTGCAAAATGGTACCCCTCCTCTGGAAGACAGTTTGGTAGTTTCTTACAAAAATAAATATACTCCTGCCACATGAACCAGCAGTTGGTTCCCGGGTATTTACCCAAAGGAGCTGTAAACTTATGTCCACACGAAAACCTGCACACGGATGTTTATAACAGCTTTATTCAAAAATCATACTTATGGGCTTCCCTGGTGGCGCAGTGGTTGAGCGTCCTCCTGCCGATGCAGGGGACATGGGTTCGTGCCCCGGTCCGGGAAGATCCCACATGCCACGGAGCGGCTGGGCCCGTGAGCCATGGCCGCTGAGCCTGTGCGTCCGGAGCCTGTGCTCCGCAACGGGAGAGGCCACAACAGTGAGAGGCCCGCGTACCGCGTATAGATCATATTTATATTCAAACTGCAGGAGATTTATAGATGTATAGAGGGATCGGCATGGTATTAGTAATGTTACTTAATCCAGGCATCCATGGCAGGCCCCTCTGGATTAGAAGTCATTAATTTCTATTATTGTCACAGTGCCTGACCAGGAGCCCCTAATCGGATTCTCTCTCCTGCTATTCTAACCAGATCTATTCGAGCACTGTCTTATAACAAGTGCAAATTAATTCCTAATATAAAACAATAAAAGCTAATACAGAAAGTTCTTTGAATTTATTGTGCTATTAAATAAATTCTGAAGCGCTTCAGTACTTGGTTAAGAAATCACGCTCTTTCCTTTTGTGATTTTCTTTGCCTGAATTCAAATTACAGTCTATTAGTCCACAATCAGTAGTATCAGGACAGAAGAGGTACAATCAACACCACAACAACTCTTTAATTTGAAGGTTTCCCTCTGCACTGGAGGTTTTATTTCCATCTCCTTATAACTATTTTCTAAGGAGGTCCCAAATTCAGAGCATCATTATAAGTGATTTGTGATGAATCATAATACACTAGCTAAGTGCCAATACACTGAATGCTTTACTAAGCCGTTAATATATACAGAGTATTATATTATCTTTAAATAAGATGAAGATGCATAATACAGTCAATTCACGAGAGAGGTTCTACTATTTTCTAACTAGAGCAAAACCACTTCAGAAGTAGGTTTTAAGCTATGAAGAGAAAAGAAGAAGAAAATCATGAATTGTCTTAAATAAGTAAAAAACTAATTTGTTTCTTTGGGAGGGAAAAATTATCTTTTTTTGGAGATGAACATAAAAACAGATTGTGGATCACTTGCAACTAGAAAAAAAGCCTAGGGCAGTGATACTCTTTCTTTTTATGGCTGTGGAAAGAATAACAACCCTGCAAACTACCTAACCCTCCCCATTACTACCACAAAATAAGAAATAAAAATAAAACAATTCTATCAGATCTGAGGAAGAATGAAGTTTTAAGGAGAGGCCAAGAAAAATGCAAGGAGTTCACATTAAGCAATTTCTATCAGCTAGACGCTATACTAAATATTTTGTATACATTCTTCTATTTAATTCTTATATATTAACTCTTCGAGTTAGATATTATTATCTCCATTTTATAGATGAGGAAACAGAAAGATTGAGTAACTTGTTGAAGGTTATATCAGTAACACAGCTCAGATTTGAAATCCCCCCTTGTTTCAAGAATGTTTCCTTTTTTAGAAATATTAAAAAGCCTTCTGATTCAAGATGGTAGATCAAGGTCACCTGTTTATATTCGTTCCCTCTCAAGGCTCTATTTCAAAGATAGTAAAAGATTGGTAAAATGTCCAAACCCACAACAATGGGGGGAATATGAAGGGGCCACAGCAGGTGAGAGATTTCAACAATTTTCTGGAAGATGGAAATTGGGTAGTTAGGTTACGGAAGCGTGAGGCAGAGTAGAGGAAGCTGTCACCAAGCCACAGGCAGAGGTGGCTCTGGTGAAGCAGGGAGCTGGCTTTCTCTCCATTATCCCCAGAAAATGCCACATTGATGGAGGCTGGGCATGAAAAGTTGAGTTGAAAAAAGGGGTTTGGAAAGCCTGTATACGGAACAATCGAAACCCCCATTCCTTTCTACCACTCTCATCCATAAAATTCATAGTATTACAGCACCAACTTTCACTTCTTATACCCTCACTGAAAAAGACGAAAGCTTACCTCTTGAAAAAAGTTATGGTGAAAACTAATGCAAATAATATAGGTGTTGGTGCCTCAAAATACAGTCCTCCTCATTCTGGCATGGGGAGGTCCCCAGCATAAGAGCCAGCTCCTGTTCCAAGTATGGATCCATATCACAAGGTCAGCACTGGCCTCTGCTGACAGCAAGCTGGGCACTCCGCAGTGGTCCAGCCAGACCAGACGTGCTAAGTCCATGCCGTTTAAGCCCCAGTACAACCTTCCTTTTTGGAGGTATTGGTTTCCTGTGGCCGCTGTAACAAATGACCACAATACTCGACTTAAAACAACAGAAATTAATTTTCTCACAGTCTGGGGGGACAGAAGTCTCAAATCAAGGCGTCAACAGGGCCATATTCCTTCTGGAGGCTCTGGAGGAGAATACGTTCCTTGCCTCTTGCAGCTTCTTGTGGCGTCCAGCATTCCTGACCAGCATCGCTCCAATCTCTGCCTGCATCTTCACATCAACCTTCTCCTCTTTGTGTGTGTCGCATCTCCCTGTTATCAGAACACCTGTGATGGCATTTAAGGCCCACATAGATAATGCAGGGTTATCTCCTCATCTTCAGATCCTCAACTTAACCAGATCTACATGGACTCTTTTATCAGACAGGGTATAACATTTACATGTTCCAGGGATTAGGCCCTGATATCTTTGGGGGCCACCATTTAGCCCATTACGTTCCACCTTGCTCGTTTTGTTTACAAGCCCAGTGAGCAAATACAGGGTGGCTAGGAAAAGAGGCTAATATCCATAGAACATCCAGGTCACCCTGTCCCTCTGTTTATTGAGAACCTCTTCTACAGTGGGTGCCTTGGGTAAGCATTTACAGAGAACACAAATAATGTCACACTCAGAGCTTCCCAGCACTTCTTGTCATCAATCCTCAATTTTACTCCTTACAAGTTACTGAACACCTGGCCAAACCTTTATCGACTACCCAAAAGCCAATGTAAATTCATAACTTTGGTAATTTCTGGGAACAGTGGACAACCAGATGTGCTGCCCAAAGTCCTTTCATTGGGAGGGTTTTCCTTCCACACATCTTTCAGGGCCAGTCCTCAGTGAAGCTGTAACACTGCCACTGTGCTCTTCCAGCTTGTTTGCATATATTATGTGGAATAGTTTGCAACCAGGCTCAGTTATTCTCTTTTTCAGTTTCTCAGTCAGGGTTCCAGCATAAATTAAAATTTATCCCAGATGGTTTAAATGAAGAGCCTTTAATAAAGAGATTGTTTATAGAGGTGTAGGCAAGGTTGAAGGAACAAAGGATGGTGGGGTACCCAGACACTAGCAAGGGTATGATGTTACTATCACCCCTAGACGTGAAGAAACAAGAGAAGAAAACAGTGCTCCTGGAGCTCCGTGAGAATTAAAACTATGGTAAGAGACTTGCCAGCAGTAGCTGTGGCTGTGGAGAGAGTAGCCAGGGTCAGAGATGTAACACTCAAGCAGGGAGAAAGCATGGAACAGATGTTCTCCCCACTCTATCCATCCATCCACCCACGTATTGATCTCCTATTGATTGGAACCAACTGGAAGCCAGCTGACAAGGGAGACAAAGTGATGCAGTGTCCATATGGGTCAGTATCCTAGGACACAAAACAAGTCAGAAGGGATCAGAGGTGTGCAAACACCATCGACGTACACTTCAAAGGAACTTTCAAGAGGTCAGACGTGTGGGTTGAGGGAAAAGTGACAGGACAGCAGGAATGATGCAGTGGTAGTCTGAGGCACTGCCCATGCCACTTACCTGTGGCTTCATAACCTTCCACGTGATGAAACGATGCTTCTGTGCATGCCTTAATGACATGGTGAATCAGACAGTACCCAGGCCATGACAGGCAGCTCTGCTTACATGACCATGTGATAGTCTGTGATCAGATACACAAATTTCTGCCATGGTCCAAAAGTGGTCCAGGGTCTGTTTCTTAAAAGAAGTTAGTTGGAGACTAGGTTGTGGCTTTGCTCTAAAACCCAAGAGGACTGCACTGTGATTCTAAATCAAGGCTGACTAGAGGCCCCTATAGGACTGCTTTCTGTCAGATTTTTCAAGAACCATTTGATCTGTTGGATCTTAAGGCTGAAATAGCAGAGTAACTTGCACTGCAGTCCATAGTAGGAACAAAGCCGTCTCTTACTCTGGATCCATTCAGAACTGGCAGCCTGATGGGTTACTTGATAAGTGGGTCAAAGCAGCTCCCTCAAATGTATGTATGTATGTTGTTTCAAAGGTCCAGTGAAATTTACCAATCAAAGAAATTGACCTCTTTAATAGCCATGGGTAACAAAGTATAGCAATTGTCTTTCACTGAGGAGGAAAACTCTCAACCTGCTACACACCACCGGCCTGCCCCAAACTACTGATGTCATGGCCGTTGAATTTACATGCCTCCCTCCCCCACCACCCTTGGGCACACCTGTTCCTCACCAAGGAATCATGGTACTCTCTACCTCCTACTCACCATATCTAATAGTATGATGGACCAAAGCAATATCTTATGGCATGATGAGACAAACAGGGTTCCTAGATTACTACAGGATACTGGATAATTGACACTCTCCTGCAGTAAGATCACAAAGGAATAAAGGGGAAAGAAACTGCTTCTGTTATCTCTGTATTGGAAAGGAGAAGAAAAATACAGAATAGATTAATAGCTAAATATCAGATGCCAGAATGATACTGACTTGCTTCAGTTAACTGACTGCGTCTAGAACAGCCACTGAGCTCTGACTGACACGGGGAAGTTAATGATAATCCACTGTCATTCTCCAAGACTCTCCAATTTCTGGTCAGGTCAAAGAGGAGAGTTAAATGGGTATAGGATAAAAATCATCACTCCTGAACCTTCATGCCTATGATGCTGGCATGAACCTCTAACATTCACCTAGAAATGTGGCATTGCTTTTGGTCCACTGTTTCAGGAAGGAGGGGACATTTTAGGGGCTTTGACTTGGGCCTTTAATCCGTATTAGCCCTCATTCCATGAGACGGGGAACCCACGTCGAGATTCAGCCAAAGATTGAGAATGACTAATCCACTATACGTTCAGGAACCAGGGAGGATAGGTTTGGGGATCCTCAGGGCCACTGTGAGACGGACTCAGGCCAAAGCTACACTTATCACCTGGCCTCCTTACGCCCCTGTTTGGACTGACGGGCACAGTAGCAATTTGGCTGCCCAGTGATTCGCCCAAAGTCTGCTTATTACCCTTCCCTTTTGGCAAAAGCTAGTAGAATTTACAGTGCATACTGTGACAACGTCACAGGGAATTTTGTCAAGGGGATCCAACATTCCCTTCATTTAGGAAGCTCGGGGTCTATGAACTGACTCAGGAATGAAAATTGGTGAGGGGCCTCTACTGTGGTGACTCAAGCCGTGCCTGTGTTCACTAACTTTAGAGTGAGGAATAGAAATCAAGTAGGTTGCCTATCTATTTCAGTCCTAGGGACATCATAATACATTAGCTGCCACCATAGATACTCATGGATAGAGCCATTTTAATAACCACTGAGGGGAATTCCCTGGAGGTCCAGGGGTTAAGACTCTGTGCTTCCACTGCAGGGGGGCACGGGTTTGATCCCTGGTCGGGGAACTAAGATCCAGAAAGCCATACGGCAGGGCCGATGATAATAGTAAGCGCTCAGACTCAGCTGCCCATTACCGTAACCATGTCCACTTTGTTTCTGGCATTTAAGTACTGGCATTTGGCCTTCGGCAATCTGCAGTACCATCATTCCTACTGAAGTCAGGGAATGCATTTCAGAGACAGCACCTTCCCTCCTCCACCATCCTGACGGGGATCAGAATACGTCACCCCAAAATACGCCACTTTGACATAAAGACTATTTTGAGCTGAAGGCAACTGAGGAAAAGCAGACACAGGGAAGAGCTCTCTGCCCTCCCTCTGACTGCCTAACAGCAGGGCATCAATTTCCCTGGTGAAGCTGCCCCCTCCTCTCCTGTATCGGGAAAAGGAGAACAACTCTCATCCCTGAAAACAGAGAAGGCACAGAGGTGCGTCTGCATAAGGAAACCTTATGAAATAACCCTTATCTACCACGAGTTTCCCCCATATGTCTCCTAGTTACGTTCCCACAATGTATCAGCCCTAGAAGGCCAGACTCCCTTTCCTTTGTCTAGTCACTTCTCCACAATTTATTTCCTTTTGTTAACATGGTATATAACCCTCAAGTATAACCACTTCTTTGGGTTTTTCACTTCTTCACCTATGCATGTAAAATTTAAAATATTAACAACGAAAGCTATAAACCTTTTCTCCTGCTAATCTGTCTTTTATCAGTTTAATTCACGGGTCTCAGCCACCAACCTAAGAGGGTAAAGTTTTCCTCCTTACAATACACAGCCTACAGAAAATAGCCACTACAGAAGCTTTCAAGGACGTATCACCAATGTGCATTTACCAGTGTATTTCTCAAATACAGTGAGAGAGTTATCAGGTGGGCTGCACGTGATAAATCATCTCCAGCATTCTGAACGCCCTAAGCCTTTGGATTCTCTCCTCCATTATTGCAATGAATTTCTAACATATGTCTCACTTGGATGTAGGTCATCAGTGATTCCAGGTTTTCCTGATTCCATGTTAAACAGTTGACAAATCATTAAAGCTACTCCTCACTGTTGAGCTATGTCCTCAAATTAAGAATTTCTGGTACGTGAAACTATATTAATAATTTCAGTCCCTAAACAATTTTTTTTTTAATAATTTCAGTCCAACCCAAAGATACGTTTCTTTCTGCTTGCTTTGCACTCATAGAATCAATTCTTACACATTTCTGCAGGGGAAAATTAGCCAAATCCTATAATTCTAAGCTATCTCTTCCCAGGATAGATTCTGTATTTTTCCCCCTGGGGCATGCCGTGATCTAATTCTCCTTATAGATCTGATGGCATTGAAAGATCAGAAAACAGACACAAGGAAGATCAGCGTTGCTTTGGAAGGTAACTACCTTGGTTGACGTCCTTACAGGATCTCAAGCAGCAAAGGACTAGTATCTGGCAAGGAAGAACGTGCCGCTTTTCTTAGCTACAAATATTCAGTGGGATTTAGAGATTCAGGTTCTCAGATTCATCCAAACCCATCCAAATGTCCCCATTCCAATTCTTTGGGTCCCACTCTTTCCCAGTTAATACCACAGCTTTCACTTATTGCGGCTGTGAACTTCAGTGGTAATTCTGCAACCCACGTTTTGGATCTCATTTTAAGACGTTTCAGATCTGTCGCTGCAGGATATGAGAGGGCCTCTTAGGGCTGCAAAGAATGAGCTAATTTTCTTTCTGTAAGCTCTGCAGGACGATCGGAAGTAGCCATCTCACTCAAGTCTTTACAGTCCTCATTTCTATCAGAATAGTTCAATGCTGCAGCTACTCAGTCTGCCGAAGACCTTGCTTTCAACAGTTATTTCGTTCTAGGTGACCGTAGGTGAAAAAGTCAGCTATCTGCTTCATGGAAAACAGTCTCTTGTTTCCCGCTGGTCATGAAGTTGTCACTGCCTGTAAACTCAGCTAGGTCAGATAACCAATTCCATATTCTCACCCTAGGCAGTCCATTTCCTGATTACATTCTGGTGCTGAATACTTAATTAGGTAAGGGTCACTGCATGAAATTGATACCACTCTAGGTATTTCAAGCAGAAGGAGCTTTAATTCAAAGGATTAGATGCTTATACGATTACTGGTAACTTGGAGGAATAAAAGTCAGGAGGCCACTCCCTAAGCCTTTGACCTCAAATTCATATGACCACATCTGCCATGAGCTATCACCATTACCACGTCCTGCCTTCACAAAGTTGGTGCCAAGATAGTAGAACACGTAGTTCAGCTGTCGCCAACACTTATTTATGTCTATAAGGAGTCTATTTATATGATTGCATTATTACAGAAGGATGGCATCCACCTCCAAATTCTGCCTTCCAAAAATGTCATGAGTGCCTCACACTGACAAAACCTAAATTTGTGAGTCTGAGAAATGTAATTTGTAGTCCTCCAGACTGTAACACCAGGAGAGGGAAGGAGGAAGAACATTTCAAAGGGTTAGGAATGGATTCAGAGAGCCAGTAAACATCTAGCACACTAACCTAAAGATGGGGCTGGATTTCTGAAGTAGTCAATATGTAGGGAAGACTCTAGGATGTAAACTCCAAATCTCACCTCTAAGTTAGAAATTTGTTCCCCCAAGTCACCTGGCTGCACTTTTGCCTCACAAGCTCCCATACTCCTTTTTTTTTTTCCTGGCAAAAAAGACCAGATACCACTTTTACAAGGGCTGGCAGTAATAATTCAAGCCCAATGAAAACATGTAAATGTTGTTGAATAAATATAGCTTTGATGTGACCATGTAACATCTTTATTAAATTTTCACTATGAGAACTGAACTCGGAAAATATTTGAAATCCAACCTTACGTGTACAGTTGATAAACCCTCTCTCTCTCTCTCTCTCTCTCCCCATATGTATGTGTGTGTGTGTGTGTGTGTGTGTGTGTGTGTGTATAATCTGCTTAGAAAAAATTTAAAGTTGTAACTGATTCCCAGATTTATTAGTGAAATTAGAACACAAGTCATATTCAAAGGTGAGGTGTGAATGTCGCTAACATAATACTGTGCAAGACTCAGAAGCTACCCACCCTCTCATTGCCAAATAGCTTGGTAATCATTATTCCTGAAAGACTGGTTCTTAGGATAGCTTCCTCACAGGGAGGAGGAACTCAGTTTAAACTTGATGCGTCAGGGATGACAAAGAAGGAATCTCAACTGGATGCTTTCCTTTCACCTCGTGGCAAACTCAAAGAAAAAAAAACTTAAACTGAGGAAAGGAACCACCTAACCGTTGGCTTCTCTAAAATTGCAGAAAAGGGATTCAGGGATACGTGGAGTCTGACAGCAGATACGGAACACTGCTGTGGGCTGACAGACACTCTTTACAGCCCACAGTCTTGTATTTAAAGTGGGATATCCAATAATTTCAAGACACCATCTTTTTAGAGATGGCTGTATTATTTAAAACTTCCAAGAGTTTTTAGTCTTACAGTGGCTTTTAACTGGGACATATTCTTTGTGCAGATGTTCAGTTACAACATGACCTTCTGATAGCTGCCTTAGATTATTATAATTAGGTAGACAGATATCAAGTGATTTGTTTCAGCATGCATTTATTCTTAAAGGAGATAACTGCTTTAACGTCACTTTCGCTGGGAAAACCTCACCTATGAGAATGGGGAAAATAAAAAATTTCTAGTTGAAGTTTCAATTTAAGACCAGGCATAAAGACGGGGAGGAAAATTTGTTCACATGTGGACACGTAAACACGTCTTTATGTGGTAAAATGAAAAAGACAAAGAAAAAAAAGGAGACCTACGTTCTGGGCTTTTTTTTTTTTAACAGGTAGAAAAATGTTTAATTTCTCAAAGGATTCAGCAAAACTTAGACCTATAAGTCTAAAAGAACACCAAGAGATAATTCAGATCACCCCTTGCCTACCTAAAATTCCTGGTAATTAATCACCATTTAAACACAGCTATTACCATCTCTTAATATGTCACAATGCTCTTTTAGTGATATATTCCAAAACCTCAGTCTTCATCTGGTATTTGTTCTGTATATCAATTATAACTTTTAATTTAGACCTCTGAGTCACCTTCTGGAATATAGTTATGTCACCTCCTCCTATTTTAAAAACTTAAAAAAAAAAAAAAGCTGTGCCTTTCAATTCACGGCCGTGCCTTCCCTCTGTAATTTATATCAGGAAAACCGACTTGAAAAATACTCGTGTGACTTGTAGTGTTTTGAAACAAGAGAAATGTTTCTACCTCTCTCCCTTTTCACAATGATTCTTCTGGTTCAGCGGTCCTCTGTCTAAAATACCTAAGATTAAGGATGGGTTCTAAAAGACACTATTAAGGACTTGCTTTCCAAGGTTACCTGTCAAAATTGCTTATATGCTGAGTGGCAGGTGACCAATCTCACTGAGCAGGTTTTGCGTTTACTGCTCAGATGCTGGGCGCCTGTGCTCAGCATCTCGGTGCCCCTCCGCGCTCTGACCCTATTTACCATCCAGCAGGACCCTAAGTCTGAGTCACCCAGTACTGTACGGAGCATGCCACTTCCATCCTGTACCTCTGTAGTCATCTTTTTCTCAGTAAGGACAGCGCTACGAATAGGGCTGGCTGAAATTAAGGCTATAACAAGGAAAGCTGAGAGGCTGTGAACAGCTCAGCGTGCTGTCACATTCTTATGAAGGTGAGATTCAAAAGCAATGCCCCAACGGTCAATATATAATGCTTGAATTATATTATCAAATGGATACAACAGCAAAAGAATCACCTCCATCTCTAGGTTCTCTTTCTTATTTACAGTGTATCCCTCTATGGAGCAAGTCTGTAAATTAAAATATTCCTGATAAATAACAAAGCATTGCTAGATTCCATGTTCTGAAATGTGAATATAATAATCCATACGGAAAAAATTCTGGATGCCTCAGCGTGTGTGTGGAAAGAGAGAAAAAGAGAATGACTAAATTAATAATGCTACAACTGAAACTAGTCACCAGGCAGCATCCAACGGCAAGATGGAGCCAAGAGTAACACAGAAGAGGGAGAAAGGCAGAGCCACAGTTGTCGATGCTATTGGAAAACGCACTAACGTGCCTCAGCTATTTCTAGTCGATGCGAGTATTTCATAAATTCCCTATTTTCTACAATAGGAAAACGTTTCTTTAGTTAGTGACAAAGTTTTACCGAAAAGAGGATGCAATCCTCCTTCACTGATTTTTACATATGAGGCGTGCATATTTAGTGGGGTGATTGATAGAGAAATTATGAAGGCTACCAGAAAAGGCTACATTTATCACATCTTAAAATCATCTTTGGTAAAGAAACTTGAAGTATAGTAAGGATTGAAGGGTTTAAATATCAGAACAGGAGGGCTCCCCAATTTGGTTTTGGAACAAAAAAAAAAGCACAGCACTAAAAATGTACACACTGCTGTATTTTAAATGGACAACCAACAAAGACCTACTGTACAGCACAGGGAACTCTGCTCAATATTATGTAACAACCTAAATGGGAAAAGAATCTGAAAAAGAATAGATACATGTATGATGTATCACTGAATCACTGTGCCGTACACCTGAAACTAACACATTGTTGATCAACTCTACTCCGATATAAAATAAAAAGTTAAAAAAAAAAAAGGCTTACGTTTAAAGTGACAAATGTACGAATTCAGAAGAAAATGATATGTTTTATGTCTGGAGCCAAAAGTTCTTCCAAAGACAGCTAAGTTTTAAAGTAAAAATACGCTACCATAAAGGAATAAGCTTTTTACCAGAAATTGTTGACACCCAAGTTCTAGTTTCATTTCTTTTCATTAGAAATTGGCAGCAGGGGAGAATTTAGAATATTAACAACTGAAATAAATATCTAGCAGGTAATTTACATTATAATCAACTGATTAACCAAAAAAAAAAAATCATTTTTCCCACAGCAGTAGTATATTTATTGTGCTGAAATCAGGTAGCAGGGAAGGAATAGCTCTGGGGAACCAGTACAGAAAGCTCACAAAGATTTACACATCTCTAGTCATTACACACTGAGCAGCAAAAACAAAAGTGTTGAATCCTCTTAGACCAAACTATTATATACGCGGCAAATTGTCTGTAATTCTCATGTCTGCATGCCTTGGGGGGAAAGAGTGTCATTTTAATGCACAATAAATATTTTCTGGTTTACAAAATATTCTGAAATACTCTGCACAAACAGCATTACATCCTGCACATGCGGTTTTGACATGTTAAAGATACTTAGAAATATTCATGCCTTTTTTTTTTTTTTTTTTGGTCACATTTTCTCAAACGATCCCTGTGCGATACCCACTAGCGATTTAACCTATGTAATAAGACAGGGTGCAAGTTCTTTCCTAGTGAATTTCCAGTTGTTTTTTTATATTGCATGAAACACTTCCTTTGTAAACAGCAAATTTCATTTTCTGATTCTGGCTACTCTCACTTTCGTGTTCATCTTATGTCTTAGCAATTAACACTTTGTAACAATCAAGCACTGAATTTAATGACCTTTAGCACCAAGGAGTCAAGAATATTGCACCAAAATGGGTTTACACTTCATATCTAGTTACAGATAAGATCTTGCAACTTTGTCACAAGGAAAGTATCACTCCAGAATTAAACACGTTAAAAGAGAAGGATAGTTTCACAGAGAAGCTTGCTGGACACTACTTGTAAAAAAACACAAAACAGTGTTAGTGAATTTGAAAGTTAATATTAAAATCTACATTAGAGGACTCCTTGATTTTTTAATTAAAATTTATTTAATTTTAACTGTTCTTTCCAACAGAAGAGGTAGGTATATTTCCACATATGAAAAATCGGTAACAGCCACAAATCAAAACAAGGAAAGCCTGATAAAAATCAACATACTCTCTTCTAACAGCACATAAATGTAACTATGATGTTACTAATAGAGACATGAGTTGTTTCATATTCCAATCAGACAATAACCTTAACGTTTATAATATATATATGGTAGTAACAAGAGTATTGAAAGGCTGCCTTTTCATCACAAAAATTGTTTCCCACAATGATCTGTGCTGCAGATAGGTCACGGTGACCTTTGAGTCGCCGGGCGGATTCTACTGTAATTCTTATTCTCCCCAACACCATCATCATCAAGCCTCTAAGAGTCTACAGAGATCATCAGATTTTTAAAATTTAATTCCAACCAAAAGGGTATCTTCAGACTAGAGGTGGAGAGATTTGACCACTCCAGTCAGCAAATGAGTTCAAGCGTGCACGTTTTAAAGTAGCTGCATTTCCAGTTTGGGACCAGAAGATGGAAGGTAACTGATTTTCATCAGTAGGTAAGTAGCAATTTAGCCAAAAAAAAAAAAAAAAAGGCATAAAGACTATGTTTCTGTGATTATCAGTCTGAAGAATGAAGAGACAGGAAAACTCTCATACATTGTACACATGAATACGGACGGGGGAGGGGCCTCCAAAGTCACGTGATGATTGCTTTGGTCAAGGCTAATAAAAAAATGTTTAAAATAAAAACTTCATAAATAAAACACCTGGGTGTTGTATTTAACACTTTAGTCAATCTAAAGGTCACTAATACATAGAGCACGTTTGTCTTCTCCCCATCCCCAAACCCTCATTTGCTTCTGGTTTCCCTGAAATTGTATGTGAAGTGGGAGCTTCCTCGCTGTCGACACCAGGTAAGGCCCAGTTCACTTTACTCTCCTTTTGCCTTTCCATTTTTCTGCTTTCTTCCATCTTCTACCACTAGGTGGTTTTCTGATTTGTTCACACCGTTTGCTGAAATACCATTCGCAGCTGTTTTTCCAGTTTTGGCTTTCTTAGGCTCTTTGTACGTCCGAACATAGAAGTTAAGGAAGAGACATATGAAGCTGACTGCATAGGCAATGAGAGCCCAGTGCATCCATTTGGGGAAGGGGCAATCGGTGTAAAGGGACAGCGCTGTGTGCCCAATGGTCACGTGGAACTGAATCTGAAAAACAAAACAGCGCAGGTACGTTTACTGTGGGCAGCAAGCAGCTCGTCACGACCTCAGCATCTTCTGTGCGGCTGAGCCAGGCCCATGCCGTCGCCCCACGGTCCAAGGCTTAAGAGTTCTCTGGTTCCTCCTTACTCAGGCTGCTGCTCAAATGACATGTCCTCAGCTAGGGCTTCCTGCTAAGACTCAAGTACCTCCACCCAGAGGGTACCTCCATCCCTTTAACCGAAGGGTTCTGTTTTGTGTGGGTTTTTTCGTTTCACAGGAATTGTGTCTTTTGCATCTGCTGACTTCTGGACTGTCCACCTCTCCACCCGTGTACAACCAAGGGCGGGGCTCTGTGTTGGTCTCCATGATTCCCGAGCCCTTGGCCTGGTGTCTGGGCTCAAGGAATTAATTTTTGGATAATGTTGAATAATTTTACCTCATGAGAGGGAATATCAGTGGCCTAAGAGAGTAAAGTAGTGGTACTACAGGCTCTTCAATTTTTGTTTTCCTCCCATATTTTTTTTTTTTTTGCAGTACGCGGGCCTCTCACTGTTGTGGCCTCTCCCGTTGCGAAGCACAGGCTCCGGACGCGCAGGCTCAGCGGCCATGGCTCACGGGACCAGCCGCTCCGCGGCATGTGGGATCTTCCCGGACCGGGGCACGAACCCGTGTCCCCTGCGTCGGCAGGCGGACTCTCAACCACTGCGCCACCAGGGAAGCCCTCCTCCCATATTTTTTTACTGATTTCTTTCCACAAAGTTGTCAGCAAGCCAGTACATATACTTCTAAAAATGAGCTTATCAAAATGGTTCATTACTTGTTTCTTACAGAATAGCAGACAAGTGAATTTGCATTTGAAGGGACACAAGTCTTTAAAAACTAAGATTTTTTGATAAAATTTTGTAGATATTTGAGAATAAGTGTAAAAAGAGTGAATGGTTCTCAACATAAGAGTTATGAATTCCATGGTATTAACAAGGGTTAGCTTTTTACAAGATTAACATACAGGATGAACTGTTGTGAGAGCTTCTCGCTTGGAAATACACTACCTTTCATGAAATTAACATCCTGTTTGGAAAGGGCAATTGTGGTTTCTCTTTAAAGGACAGCATTATCAATATTAATTACTATATTAAATATTAGTTTCAAAATTTATCCCATGTAAGCCCCAAATTTCTATCAGACTAAAAAACTTTAGAAGTTTTCCATGGCAAAATCCAGATTTTAAGAACTTTTGATTTCACAATGGTTTTTAGGACGTGCATCACGGAAGAAGGGTGAGTGTGAGGGGTGGCATCGCTAAAGGACAGTCAGGTGCAGGCTCCAGCAAAGCAGAGACGGAGAGTTCACATGAGTTTTGTCACCTCCTCATTTTCTTGGGACCATCTAATAATTACTGAGAGAAACGAATTACACAAACTATATAAATGGCTTACACAAAAACTGGAGGAAGCTTCCTGTAGCACTTTACTTACAGATGAATCCTGCACACCCAGCATTTCCCAAAGGTTGTGCTTCCTGTTTGGTTAGCCTATTGTTTAGAAACTTAAAGCAGAGATGAATAATGTTTCCAAATGTGATTCCACTGTACACTGAGAAAACTGTGTACGTGCTACGATTAAAGCAAATTATAATAAATTCCAAGGCTTAAGGATAGCTACCAGGTTGGTTTTGGATTTCCAGTTTGGTTACTAGTGCTTGGCTTGTAAGGTTGCACTGATGCACCCAGATGCTACAAGAAGTCCTACTGGGGGTAGGTGCTGAGAACTGCCTGCTCTGAAGACTAGCATTTGAGAATACCGAGCTCTGCTCGCTAATGACTGTGTGTCGGGGAATTAAGAGTTCTCTGGTCCTTGGTCCCTTCCTTTTCTTAAATTTAATTAATTTTTAATTTTTTGGCCGTGCCATGGGGCATGCAGGATCTTAGCTCCCCAACCGGGGATGGAACTCATGTCCCCTGTGGTGGAAGCTGCTGGACCACCAGGGAAGTCCCCCTTCGTCCCTTCCTTTACCCCACCCCTTCCTTGGCTCTGTGCCTTTCCTACAACTTTCATATTCTAAACGTATGGGATCTGTTCGCAAGGATGGAAAAATGGAATAGACAACAGAAAATTTACGTAAGGGCAGGATGAAGAGAGGCAGTAGTAACATTTTAAGTGAAAAAAAAAAAAGCCTAAGAAAGAAGTTAGATTGTTTTTCTAATCATAAATGAGTCTGTGTACTTTGTGGTGCACTTAGGTCTTTACTCATCCATTTCACAGATATGTTTAAAGGATATTTCTCTTAGACAAGAGCTGAGTCTGGTCTTTTAAGGACATTTAAAAAACGAGTGGCCATGACCACCAGGTCTATGAACAGGTAGCTCAGAACCAAACAGCCTCAACTCCTATAGCTGGAGCACAGAGAAAGTCGGCTTGGTAACAGAAAACTGCCGAAAACGACTCAGTACTGTACAATTAATTAGATTCAAACATTTTCAGTGTTTCACGAGAAAAAAACTTTAGAAGCATTTAACTCACCAGCTGCAGCATGGTCAGGTATCGTTTCCACCAAAGATACTTCTGAATCCATGGGCCAAAGGCGGTTAACCCGTAGTATAAGTACATAATCACATGGATGAAGGAATTCATCTGGGCTCCGAAAAATGCTTTAGAAAAACAGAGGTAATTACAAGAGCAGAAACCTGTATTAGGTGATAAACCATTTGGACATAAAATAAATGAATCTACATTATTTTCCAACATTTAATCTTGAGTACAGATGAGGAATAAAAGTTGTAAAATAGTTCTAATGGAAAAGCCTTCTCTTCAGATCATGCCAAGTATTTTTAAAGTTTAGACTCAGGCTTTCACCATATAAATAAAAAAGGGTGTCCTTCAAATGCAAAGGACTTTCAAAGTGGCAAATTTTCAAATGAGGGTACTCCAGTGGCTTAAGTAGGCCCCAATACAGAACTACTGCCAGTATTACTTTGCATTCTATTACTCTTGGGGGAAAAAAAGTCATGGTACATATAATTGTTTAAGCAGATTTGTAAATGTTTCATTATTGCCTTTACATGTGCTGATATACATAGCTACAAAAAAATAGTACTTATTTCTTAGTTTCCTAAATAGTTTTAAATGGAAGGTAGCAAAGTGAACTGTGCTATTATATACTGACTTGTACCCCGGGTCCCCATCAGAGGAATGGTCTGTTTACAGCTCAATGATGTGAATCATCTCCAATGTACAGGCATCTGAAAAGCTGGAGGCAGACCTTGGCCAAACTGTGAATTCAGATTCTCTTCAACACTGAGAAGGCTACACACAATTTCCTTTGAGTAAGAACCAACAGGTGCACCTGGGCCTGTCTGACAGCAGGAGTGGGCTTCGGGCTTGGAGAGGAGACAAAGCCTTCAGACTGAGAAGCTGTATCTTGGTATCCTCTGGATCGGAACCACTAGAACTGTTCCCTATCAAAATATAACTTGCTATGTTTGGGATTCGTTTATGCTTATCTCTGGGGTAAATCTGTAGGTGTGAAAGTAGTCACAGATAAAAAGCTAAAGCTTTACTTTCTTCAAATTTCTTTAAAGTGAAATTAACACAGAAATAATTAACCATGAAAGTAAATTAAATTATAGACCAAGTCAAATTCTCACTACTTTCCATCTTCCACATTTACATAATTGACTACCTGGGCATATGTTCCTGAAAATGCTCACCCTGTCCCCCTGCGACCCACTTAATTCCAATCCACCACAATGTAAACATTGTACAGTGATGATATACGTGAAGGAAGGAGACTTGGTTGTTTTTCTTCCTCAGGATAAAAAACACTGTGTCCAAATACTCAATTCCTTTAGAAATAAAGTACCACCACAGAGCAGCAGCTATCTGTAGAAAGAAAGGGAAAAAAGCATTTTACAAACACCAGAATGACACTATCACATGGTTTTCTACACATTCTAAGTCCTAAACAATCTTCACTGCACAAAATGTAGGAGGCACAGAATCATTTTTGTCTAAGTGGGTGTGAAACCTAGGCATCTATTCACAGGGAAAATAATGGGAAAGAAAGAGTCCAAATCTGTATCTACACAGTGCCAACAATTCAGAGAAAATTTTCAGTCTGTTCCATAGCTGGATGTCACCAGTACCCAACTGCTGAATGCAGAGCTGCAAACACTTTCACATTGCTATGATTTTCAACATGGTAGAGAAACTGAGATATTTACTTTGTAAAGGTATTTCACTTGTTCATGCCTAGCCTATATCATACCTCAGAGATTCTTGCAAGTGTGCTTGGGTAGCAACTGGGCTCTGTGAGTGTCTTGTCTCTCTCTCACTTTAACATATGCAATAATCACAGTAGCTTTTATTAGGCAGTAACATCTTTAAAATGATAAATTGCAACAAACAAACATACACAACAAATATTTCTTAGGTCATAAATATAATCGTGCTTACATAAATAAGTCTTTTCTTTTCCTGGGCTCTAATTAAGACACCAGATGGTGCAGAAAGATTACATTACATGCTGAGATTAAGGATCCAAGGATCCAGTGAGAGGTGACCTCTGTGTATATGTTTTAAAATATTTTCCAAGGATCCTACTAAAATAGTAACCTCAATTCATCTTTTTTATGTCAAGTATTTTCTGTGACATGTGTCCTATGTACAAATACCAAAGGCAGCGGTACATAACTGAAATCTGTTCGTACACCTCTGTGTGTCAGGGGTTTGGCAGATTCACTCACAGCCAGGCTTAGGTGTTTCAGAGCTGATAGAGACCTTCCTCATTTTATACCTGCACCTGTTGGATGCCATGGGTTTTTGTCTGGGTTTGGCTTTTTGCTTTTGAAAAACAAAATTACGATTTTAAAGTGTAGCAAGGAAGAAAGAGAAAGGCCAAAGAAAAAATAGTACTGTATTTACAAACTGAGAATTATTTACTGAATTTGCTTGAGTAATAATATTGTTGGAAATGATCAAGTTGTTTGAAAATAGGCTTGAAACAGGGAATTCCTCACAGCAACACTATAATATTCACTATTATGTTAGTACTTTAAAGTATAACATTTTGGTGCAGCGAACTTTATCTAGAAGGGAGGAGATAATGTCTTATTTCTCCCCCTATGTGGGCCTCTAAATCAGCCACCACTCATGAATAGTAATAAATCATCTTTCTCTTTAGTTTGTAAACTGAATAGCTACATCAAAGTGAAGAGATCCTTCTTGGCTACATAACAATGGATACAAAAATGAGTCTTTGGGTAAAACACTTACTCTGCCACATCTCATATTAGAGAGGAGGAGAGAGCCAGGAAATTTTCAAATGCAATCTGCTGCCGCTCTGGTTCTTTCTCCTACTTGATTTCAGTTCTCACAATAGCTCAATTTTTTTTTTTTAACATCTTTATTGGAGTATAATTGCTTTACAATGGTGTGCTAGTTTCTGCTTTATAACAAAGTGAATCAGCTGTACATATACACATATCCCCGTATCTCTTCCCTCTTGCGGCTCCCTCCCTCCCACCCTCCCTATCCCACCCCTCCAGGCGGTCACAAAGCACCGAGCTGATCTCCCTGTGCTACGCGGCTGCTTCCCACTAGCTATCTACCTTACGTTTGGTAGTGTGTATATGTCCATGCCACTCTCTCACTCTGTCACAGCTCACCCTTCCCCCTCCCCATATCCTCAAGTCCATTCTCAATTTTTAAAGAACTGATCGTTTATGCGTGCCAGGATGGTAGGATCACAATGACCAGAGTGGTATTTTTAAAACTTTATCCCCAAAATGTTAGCATGTTGTTTCATCCAAGGGGTACCTAGGTTCACTCCTCATAGAAAGCAAGCCCAGCGCTTTTCCCTTTCCTTCCCCAACCTGAGCAAGACCTGAGTCAGCGCTCCACCCAGGGAGAGGCTCTCTAGCGAGGTTACCGTAGCCAATAAATCTGTATAAAGGGGCTCCTCTCATCCTCTCTCAGTCGCATCACGGGTCTTAGGTTCTTGTTAACCATTTGTTTACATGACTAGTGTCTGCCTCTCCCACCTTTGCTAGAATGTCAGCTCCACAAAGGCAGGGGTCCTATCTGCCTTTCCACCTGGGTCCCCAGGGCCCCTCACACTATCTACATACAGCACATGTTCAATACACATTTGTTCAATGAATAAAACCAACATGACAACCAAAAGGGGTGATTTTTCTTTCATCGGCGCATTATATCTCCTAATAGGGAAATGAAGACAGAGACATAAAATGGTAACTACATGAAAGCAATCTGGTGCTGGGTCTTGATGGATACTGCTATTTATATTGTCCAACCCCAATGCTAAAGGGCTACTTTTTTCCAAGGGCAGCTACTACAAATTATATTAATACATATATTACATGTAACATAAAACACACACATACATATAACATATGTTATATATGCTATATAAATATGTTTTATGTATATGTAATGTTTGATATGAACCATAGCACACAAGAGTTGTTCAATAAATAGTTAATAAAATAAGATGGTAATTTTACTGGTGCAGGTGACTGCAAAGTAAAATATGGTAACACTACATTACTGGTCTGCTTTTCTGCAAAGATGATAAAAACTGAGTTTATACCTATACTAGTTGTGCTGTGCTTAATTTACTAAACAGTACATAGTTTATAAGATGTTCGTTTTCCTCAGGCTTTCTTAACAAATGAATTCAGCTTTCTCTAAGAGTGTCTATTCTTGACCAAAAAAACAAAAATCTAAAATATCATCTTTATACTAAACATGGAACTTCTCTTTTTATTTTTTTGCTTACTGCATTTTAGTAATCCAACACACCTTCACTCTCACATTACCAAATGAGAGAAGATACTGGAGGGATGAAAACAGCTTTTCAATTATGTACTTAAAAAAAAAAAAAGCATAGCTTTGTTGACTCGAAACAATCCAGTACACTTTTACCACTATACTGAAGAATGTTTTTCACAGACTAGGGACTACAATATTAAACCAACTTCTACTGATTAACAGTGTTTTCAAGGTACTTACCCTGACTTCGTGAACGTTATCCGAATAATCCACACTCTGGCAAATATAGCTATATCCTGCATTATATGATCCCATGAATAGCTGGAAAAAGTGAAGAATATTTGGAGTAAAGTTTCAGTAGATAAGGCATTTATAAGCACTACCTACAATATGCAAACTTGCAAAATATTTTTAAAAGCAATACGGTCTTAAAATTTTTCAACGCATTAAACATTTAATATGTTGGAATTTCTAAAATTTACTCTCTGTCAATTTATTTTAAAATTGAAATCTAAATTTAAAATGACATGTGACATTTGGACTGAGACAGAGACTCTCTACCTCATAATATTAAGAGAAACTGTGATTCACCAGATGCAGCAAGAGTTGCACGGATTTCTAGTCTTGAACCAGAGTGGGTTGCATCTAACAAACTGGGTAAAGTATCCAAACAAGTTAAAGTTTTTTATGAAGTTGAGCTTCCGTAGGCTAAGTTGTCAGTTAAAGAAAGGTTTTTTTAAAGGAGCATACTGTTCTTTTCCCTAGCATCACCAGTCCAGTACTCTGGGTTCATACAGAACATTAATGAGGAGTCTCGTGGAAAACAAATTCCTTTCACTCTTACAACTTAAGAAATGGCTGTGCCAATCCAGCCTTTAGGATTTTCTTTCGAAATGCCATGGAGGATTTGCTGCTGCCCAGAAAGGTGGGCAGTGGTTAGTAGCAACAGCTGTATAACAGTTAACCCACTTCAGTTCCAACATAAAATACAATTACATTATGTAATAGGATTTAAACTTGAGATCGGTATTCTACATCTGCACATTTTCATCAGTTACCAAACCTGAAACTGCTGAATAAGAGTTATAAACATATAGCTACAACTATTTACTGAGCGCTTAATATGTTCCAAACACTATGTAAAAATTATCTCACTTATCTCTGATACCCTAGAAGTTAGGTATTATGCCCATCTTACAGATGGGGAAAATGAATCTCAAAAAAGTTAAATAACTTCCAGTGTCAGAAAAGCTAGTAAGGGTTATTTTAGAATCCAGTCTGTCTGCTTCAAAATCCCACTTTAAACAACTGTCTTACACTTTACATATGTTTCATATTTTTGTTACCCAAAAATGAAAACTGTCAGTAACATAAAATGTACTCTTAGAGGAGCTAACATTTATCTTAGGGCACAACATTACAATGATAGTTTTACACATTCTCCTTTTTTAATTTGCAATAGACTTGGGGAATTATAAAGGGAACTTTAGTAAACCTACCTCTCTAAAGATAAAAAGGTTAAGCAAAACCATCCCGAAATTATAGATAATGAGCGCTAAACGCATCTGGAAAGGTTCTCGGTCCTTCATCCATTTTGGACCCAGCCACACGAACAGGAGGTAAAGGGTACTTATACAAAGCGTAGGCAACGGGGACTGCATCAGAGGCCAATTTTCCACGCGTTTATCTACAGAGAGAACATAAAATTCCTTATACAATAAATGTTCTATAAAATGAACTTACTAGGAAGCATAATGTCTCAACTTAGTTTTCCTGATTTGACCAAATACAGATTCTTAGAGGCCCGACAAAAATACATGACGTAAAAACCAAAGAAACAAGACCCATTCCTGGGAGTACCTTTTGAAAATGAAGTTTCATTACATAAGGCACACTCAACATGTTTTACAGAGAACCTCGAGAACAGAGAGAAGAAACAAAGCTCATTGAAAATTCAGAAGAGGCTTTTGGGATGAAAAGTGACTCAAAGGTTTCACAGACAGAAAATAAATACTTTAAGGAGAAACCTGACTTTCATATTAAACATCTGAAATTTACTAGCACAGTTTGGAAGCTGCTCCAAAATGAAGAGGTCTGGAGCATGGAAGCTGTTCCCCGGAATGTTTCTGGATACTGAAGACGAGTACAGTTATATGTGCATTAAGTTGAGGATTAAGTTAGAGATCATTACATTTCTATAACTTATTTAAACAGCAACCACATATTCAAGACATTTTTCTTTTTCCTTGAGAACATGAGTCTACCTTTTTTCCCATGAATATAACCAACTTAAGTACTTTTCTCTAAAGCTATAAATCATTTACCTTGCATGTGTGTGTGTGTGTGTGTATATATATATAATGTAACATATTTCATTTAAAATGAATCAACTGTTTTTAAATTCAAATATGCAACCCTGCATCAAATTTATAACAGAATCTTGCCACAAATAAAACATTTCTGAGAAGCGTGATTGAAATATGAGGTTGACCGAAATTTACATTACAAAAGGACACTGAAGTTAATTTTTATATTTCTAAAAGCTAAACAGCATTTTAAAGGTTGTGGATCTAATGTCTAGCTTATTCTTGGTAATGTAAAACACTTCTATGTTCTATTTTGAGGAAAATCATATATTTTTTTTAAAGTAAAAAAAAAAATTATCTTTCAGCCAGTTCGTAAAACCTAGACTAAATGAATTTAACTTAATTGCTCATTACAATGTCCCCCTATTTAAACTGTCAGTTTTACTAAAACTATATATGCAAAATAGCTCTGGGTAAGTTAACTGTCTTTCAAAATACTTTACCTAAAAATAAATTAGTCTGTTTCTATATGCGGTCAACAGAAAATAAGATACAAGACATGAAACACAAATACAAAAATATTTAATCACATAGCTTCCGAAGTTGGGGCATGACACAATAACCATGGTTTCTATAAAATAAGAGTTGTTAGAAGGGTGGGATAGTGACTTGAAAGAAAACAACAACAAAAAACCAGAAAAACTGATTTTACTTTATCGTTTACAGAGGAGGCCTACTCTCTATCTATTCATGGAAATTATGGTTCTGTCATTCAAATCAAAACATATTCTAGAATTAAAAATAAACTAAAGTACTTAAAAGACAGGAGAGAGAGTAATCCTCTTACAAGGAGGGGGTGACTTAAAAGATGGGCTGATTTTTGTTGAAGGCACTGTGCCACTATGGTCTTACCAGTGATTGTTCCCTTTTCTTTACTGTTGTCATTTTATTCTTCTGTGACCATATCTTTCTACGCCAAAAGCCAACCTAAAACATGGGGTATTCATCGACTTAGATCTTTATTTTTCTATATTATAGAAAAAAAAGAAAAGAAACTAATACAAACCCCCTAAATCCTAAAGCTTGGCTGTATACTTCAGGTCACTAGGGAAGGAGCTGCCAGGGAGCTCCACCCCCATCCACAAACTAGAGAGAGGGCAGATGCTGCTTTTCCCACGGATACAAAGAGCAGAAGGACTCTGTTATGAGAGAATCTATGTAACAGAGACAGGAAGATAAATCCACCTGTAAGGAGACTCTAATTTCTGACATCACGGATTATGTCTTACTCTTTTTATTATTATTATTATTTTGCGGTACGCAGGCCTCTCACCGTTGTGGCCTCTCCCGTTAGCGGAGCACAGGCTCCGGACGCGCAGGCTCAGCGGCCATGGCTCACGGGCCCAGCCGCCCCGCGGCATGTGGGATCTTCCCAGACCGGGGCACGAACCCGTGTCCCCTGCATCGGCAGGCGGACTCTCAACCACTGCGCCACCAGGGAAGCCCTGTCTTAACTCTTATACACACATAATTCCTCTTGACTTCAAAGGCAGTTCTGAGCAGCAAGCAGGAAAAAACTAGGGAAATGGGGCCAAACTTTCCCGAATCAAGAATAAATAAATAAGCTCCTTCTTTCAGAGGCACAGTACGAGTAACTCATTCAACAGAGGTATTTTTTTGGAATATTCTCAATATGTTTTTCTTTTTTTTTTTTTGAACATCTTTATTGGGGTATAACTGCTTTACAATGGTGTGTTAGTTTCTGCTTTATAACACAGTGAATCAGTTATACATATACATATGTTCCCATATCTCTTCCCTCTTGCGTCTCCCTCCCTCCCACCCTCCCTATCCCACCCCTCCAGGCGGTCACAAAGCACAGACCTGATCTCCCTGTGCTATGCGGCTGCTTCCCACTAGCTATCTACCTTACGTTTTCAACAGTGGTATTTAAAGAGACACGAGTAAGCAGCTGGAGGTCTGATGAGATGAAGCACTGACAGAGGCCAAGAGAAGGGTACAGAGGTGGGGAGGAGCAGATAAGGAGTAGCAGACATATCCGAGAAGGCACAGGAGGCTCCATCAGTAAACAGCCGGGCTGAGTTTCAACGCCAGCTCTGCAGCTGTGGGTGGGACCTTAAGGGC
The DNA here is from genome assembly GCF_963924675.1 of Phocoena phocoena. Taxonomy (NCBI): domain Eukaryota; kingdom Metazoa; phylum Chordata; class Mammalia; order Artiodactyla; family Phocoenidae; genus Phocoena; species Phocoena phocoena. Next base: position 76,108,372 of record NC_089230.1, on the reverse strand, counting down.
ATAATCGGTCCTCATCTCCTGATGGAGAGATGAAGGGGAACTAGATTAGTGCTTCTCCAACTTCAATGAGGAGAAGAATTACCTGGCGGCACAGTTACAATGCAGGTTCTGACTCAGCAGCTCAGGGTACAGCCCATTTTTAGGAAGATTCTGCATTTTCTAGGAAGTTCCAACTGACGCTACGCCGAGAGCGTCATGGACCGTCCTTGAGAATCAGAAAACCAGGGGATCCATTGGGATTTTTTTTTTCAACTTTTGAAAATTGTTACCTTTTAAAATAACAATTAGGAGGAAGAATGGAATTGAAGGTAAGGAAAACTGGATCAAGAAAATAGGCAGTTTCCGCTGGCCAGGGGACCCACCTCTCACGGCCAGAGTCCCTGCACGTGTGTTCCCTTACAGGGCATCACACGGTCCTGTAAACTTCCTTAAAATGCCATCTCCCTCAAGGCAGGGGCTGGGTATCCCGCTCTTGTATTACCAGGCCTGCTGAGGTACCTGAACATTTATTTGATGAATAAACGAGGAGTAGATCTTTTTTTTTTCATATTACTCCTTTACTGTCTATCCGTTCAGTGAAACCCAACAGTACAGTTACTAATAGTCGAGGTTTCTTCAGAGCCCAGCAGCCCTTTCCCAAGCTCTTCCCAAACCTCCTCCACGCAAGCTCACAGCTTTAACCTGAAGTCAGTCAGCACCACCCCCTCCCAGTACTGAGAGCATGTGTGCTCCACGGGGCTCAACGTCTTTACCACATTGCTTTCTCCAGGGAAAAAAACACAACGCCCAACAGTGCAGGTCATGCCTTCACTTGACAACCACTTAACAGAGCCCTATGTCCAGCCTATAAAAGGTGACATTTCACACCATATCCACCTCACATTAGCCCTCCAGTTCACAAGGGTCAGAGAGCTCTCAAAACTTCCACCCCCAATGATTATCACAGAAGTTGTAGTCATTGTCAGCAACGTGAGTCACAGTACAACAGCAACCTCCACTCTGTGATAACATTTGCATGAAATCTCTCCATGTCTTTGCAGTTATCTGTGTCTTTCTGAATTTGTGTGCATTAATATTTCTATCTGACAAGATAGCCTACATTTCTTTTACATGTTCCCTTTTCCACGAAAAAGAAGGACTGAGTAGGTCACAATAGTATCAAACGATGATATGAAAATTCACCATTACTAAACAGTCCCCCAAGCCTCGAACCAAAAACAAGTGATGGCAGATTAGGACAGTAAAGAAAAACCACGAGTACCTGAAGCTTTACCTATTTTATATTAATGATGAACTATTTTATATAAAATAGTGAACTATCCAGCTTTTCATTAACACAAATGTTTAAATGACATTTTTTATATGTTGCCTTTCTTCTAAGAAAGATGTGTGCATTTGCTTACTTTTTTCTTTTGGCTTTTTTCCAGTTTTATTGAGAAACAATTGACATACATCACTGTATAAGCTTAAGGCATAGAGCATGATGGTTTGATGTACATAGACTGTGACATGATGACCACAACAGGTTCAGCTAACATCCATCTTCTAGTATAGAGAAAATGAAAAGAAAAGAAAGAAGAGAAAAAGGAAAACATTTTTCCTTGTGATGAGAACTCTTGGATTTACTCTAACAACTCTCCTATACACCACGCGGTCGTGTTAGCTACAGTCCTCACGTCGTACGCCGAGCCCCTAGTGCTCATCTCAGAACCAGAAGTCTATACCTTTTGACCACCCTTCCTCCAATGCCCCGTCCTATCACCTTCCACCCCTGGTAACTGTAAGTCTGACCTCTCCTCCTGAGTTTGGTGGGGTTTTTTTTAATAACCTTTTGAAGGTAAATTAAATCCTCTATTCATTTGAGCTACACTGAATCCAAATGTAGGTTAGGCATATTAGAGTAAAAGAAGATATATTTCTGGTTCACTGTCAATACCCTAATCCTATACAGTTATGGTGGGATTCCATACCGTGAATTTATCAGGAAAAAAAAAAAAAAGAAAACTTCTGTCGAAACCCTATCCCTCCCGCCACCACTGAAGTCAAATTCTGTCATCAAGGAATACCGAGATTCAAATGGGTTTCACGTAACACTCTTGGGAATTCTCTCTTTGAAAAGCTCTTCTTTTTGGTGGGGCTGTGGGGGAATCAATGTGGTAGAAATATAAAGTTGGACTCCAGTCGATCTGTTTGCCGAATTGTCTTCTCTCTCTATTTCATATTATTAATATGTTTATCAGCAGGTCTATGCCTTTGTATCTTGATGATTTTGCTCTTATTTTTGAGCCTATTTAGTAACAATTTTAAGCCTTTCATGTTGCATGGAAGCCTTGATCTAAATCAGATGTGTAGAATTTTAGATTTAGAAATGATCCCTTTATCTCAAAAATGAGATGCAGAGAGGCCAAGAGACTTGCTGGAGAAGGTGGAGCAAAAGCCTCCTGTGGCCCAACAGCTCCTCCAGGACCACTCAGTCACCATGCCCACTCATTCTAAGGGAGAAATGCTCCCATCAATTTCTTCCTAAATTATAGGTTTAAAGAAAATTTTCACATAGAATTGTGCCTGTCAATCATGTTCCTTCAGGAGAAAGAAAACAAGCGGGAACTACAGAAGTCCCCTTAGCAGAAAGAAGGACAAGAGATAAACAAACCAAGGCGCACGTTTTCACGGGTGGTGCATCTGGCAGACCTGGTCCAGGATCGTGATGCTTTGGGAGACATGACACTAAATGCTGGGGAAGGACCGAGGATGTCTAGCCTGAAAAAAGGAGGCCTCATCAAATACTAAAGAGATATCAGATTTATGCTCTATTGCCAGAGAACCAGTGAGAAGAGCTTTAGGGAAATAAATTACACCTAAATTCAGAAAATTTCTAACCATGAGGTCTCTTTTTCTGTAAGTAGAAAAGCTGTCTCCCTTGGTAATGAGTTCCCTCTCTGAGTTTTAAAGTTAAGCAAACCTAAAGCTAAATATTATAGCAAATCAAGTTTAGGAACAAGAAACTTTATTTCAGTAATAAGAATTACTAAGACACATTACTTTAACCTTCCAGACCCTTAAGAGTTAACTTCTTTCTCAGGAAATAGTTTCCATTTAGAACATTTTGACTGTTTCATAAAACTCATGCCGAGTGGGACTGATTTATTTACAAACATTAGCCTGGATAGCAATCACACAATTTTATCCATGTTAAAAGGCCATGGAATGGTTACACAACCGTATGCGTTTGTCAGAACTCACGAACTGATCCTCGGAAAGAGTTCATTTTATCATGTATAAATTTACACCTTTATTTTAAAAATGGGAGGAAAAATGGTCCATCTGAAGTGGGGCTTCCCTTGAACACCCTCCACCAAGAGTCTTTTATTCCTTACCTGATTTATATCTTAAAATCATCCAGCATGGTATACAGAACAGCTTTTCAAGTCAGACCCTCCATCCCTTTTGAGCTAAGTGATTTGCAACAGGCTCTTTGGCCCCTGACCTCTCAGAATTCGCCAGCTATTGGAGGAGACAGACATGAAAAATCAACTGCTTTGCAGGACGATGACAGCAATGTCAGAGGCCAGTCTGAGAACGGTGGCAGGGCAGGAGAGAGGCGACGAGGGCAACTTCCAGAGCTGACATCTGAACTGTTCCTTGAAGAGGAGGGGCTTGCCAGGCAGACAGGGAGGGCAGAAGGCTTTCTTGCAGAGAGAACCGTATGTATAAAGAGCCCCAAATCAAGAGATAAAGCACTTATTTTGTAAACTAAGCAGGCCTGAGGTAGAGCATATGTACAAGCAAAGATGGTAGGAAATGACTAGAGATTTACAGGTCAGATCAGACCTGGGAGAGTCGATGCTGAAGACGCTGGAACTTATCCTGTAGATAAAGGGGAGATGCTTCATTGGTTAGAAACAGGAGACCACACTCGGCTTTTAGCAGATCATGACAGAGGCAGTGGGAGATGGACTGAAGGGGAAAGGCAGGGAAACCAGCTGGATCAGTGGTTCTCAGGTATCTGTCTGTTGCTAGGCTGCCCGCAGAAGGATCACCTGCTTGTTAAAAATATAGATTCCTAGGCTCCACCCCAGTATCTACTGTTCCCCTGGTGATGCTGACGGGCAGCCAGCCTTGGAGACCACTATAATGCAAGAAATGAGGGAAACCTGGATTCGGGGGCTGCACTGGTGATGGAAAAGATAGGCAGATACGGAAGTCACAGGGGCACAGTCTACAGACGTGGTGGCTGACATGGACGTGAGAGGTGAGAGTGAAAGAAAAGTTCAGGATTACCCCCAGATTTCTGACTTGCCTGGTGGCACAGATGGTAAAGTCATGGATCCAGGACAGAGCATAAAGGAAGAGGAGCAGATCTGGAAGGAGATGGATGATAAGGTGCATTTTTAAAATTTTATTTATTTATTTATTTGGGGCTGCATTGGGTCTTCGTTGCTGCGCGTGGGCTTTTCTCTAGTTGCGGCGAGCGGGGGCTACCCTTCATTGCGGTGCACGGACTTCTCATTTCTCATTGCAGTGGCTTCTCTTGTTGCGGAGCACGGGCTCTAGGCGTGCGGGCTTCAGTAGTTGTGCCGTGCGGGCTTCAGTAGTTGTGGCTCACGGGCTGTAGAGCGCAGGCTCAGTAGTTGCGGCGCATGGGTTTAGTTGCTCCGCGGCATGTGGGATCTTCCCGGACCAGGGCTCGAACCCGTGTCCCCTGCATTGGCAGGCGGATTCTTAACCACTGAGCCACCAGGGAAGTCCGATCAGGTGCATTTTTAAACAGCTTGTGTTTGAAGCACTCATGGGACACCTAGGTGGAGGCATCCAGTAGGCTCTGGAACTGCAGATGACTGCCAGGGCTGCAGACGCACAAGGGAGTCACCGGCAGTGAGAACCCCAGCAGAAGTTCAGGTCACAAGGGAAAGAGCGCATAGAATGAGAGAATAAAAGGAACAAAGATTGAACCCTGGGGTACACTTAAGGGAAGAGTGGGATCTGTGGCTGCGAAGCAACCAGAGAGGAAGGAAAAGAGAAAATGATGTTGTGAGGACCAAGGGAGTAAGGTGTTTTGAAAGCGATGGGGTGGGCGACAGACTCTATGGATGGAGAGTCAACTGTTCTCCCCTCTTCTTTTTAATGAGGAAATAAGGAAATAATAACCATCTCACAGGGTTGATGGGCGATGGTTAAACGGGAGAGTTCCCAGCACACGTGGACAACGCAAAGCCCTTCCTTCCGCTGCATCCCGTTCCCTCTGCACCCATGCCTCCACGCAGGTGTGTCCTACGTCAGGGATCATCTGAGCCCCTCCTGCTAAGCGTCAAGCCCTTCGATGTCTTCCAGGCCTTTTCTTCCTGACTAGAGGAGTTCCCTAGGTTCTGGATATGGGCATTCAAGTCAGACTAGCAGCCTGACAACCCCAGCTTCCTCATTTAGCAGCTGAATAAGCCTCAGCAAGTTACCTAGTCTCTCTGGCCTTACGGGTGATGACAGGGTTGTTGGGAGGAATAAGACACTGCGTGTATAGTGTCTGACACAGAATAAGAGCTCAATACGTGTCAGCACTGTCATTATTACTGACAATAATCAAACCACTAAATCCTCCTCTGTCCCAAGAGAAGAGTTAAACCAAATTAAAGAAAAATTACCATCAGTAATTTTTATGTTCTATAGAAAAAAAATATAAAGTAAGATTAAGTTTAGACTATCTAAGCCATTGTTTTAGGAGCTATTACAAGGATTCAATAAAATGGCCTTAAGAGAACATGTAGTCTCAAACCTTCTAATTGTACAGGTAGAAATATAAGCCCCAAAGAATCAGGAATAATTTGCCCAAGACCATGTAAAAATGTAATAATTTGCCCTTGGCCATGCCCAAGACCATGAAACCACCTGCAGAATAATAAACTTATTCTCTAACGTTACTGTTATTATTTTTGACAAAATAGTTAACTCTGGGTTGTTCAAGGAATATGTAGATCATTAAATGGGTACAGAATTATAGCAACAAGCACAGTGCTCTGTCAAAACAGGTGCTTAAACATCTGTATCCCTTTGTTTTTCTATTCCTTTAACTATTTCCTACGGAGCAGATAAGAGAAAGTGAAAAGGACTAAATACGTTTTTGTTTTTGTTTTATTGTTTTCGGTACGCGGGCCTCTTACTGTTGTGGCCTCTCCCGTTGCAGAGCGCAGGCTCAGCGGCCATGGCTCATGGGCCCAGCCACTCCGCGGCACGTGGACCCGGGCACGAATCCGTGTCCCCTGCATCGGCAGGCGGACTCCCAACCACTGCGCCAACAGGGAAACCCAAAAAAGGACGAAATATGAATCTGTTATTTTCACTACTTGGGCAGCACCAGTAACAGTCTTGCTGGGAAAGATTGGCATCGTTGCATAGAATGCGGTTTTTCAATATTTGTTTGTTTGAAATTGCTTTACCAATTTAAAGAATTTTTTTAAGTTCCATCTATATCCAGAATTTAAGAGCTGGATGAGACCTTAGAGATTACCTAATTCAACTCAACTAAGAGATGAAAAAAGTTGAGTTGGAAAAGCAAAGGGACAGCTCCAAACTCTCACGGCTAATTAGCGGCAGATCTGGGCTAAAGCCTCGGTCATCTAAACACCAGTCCAGGATCCTTTCCATTCCCTACACCACGCTGCCCTCCTCACTCCCACACACATCACAAGGCTTCCGCACAGACCATGAAGAGAGAGGAAGAATTACATCTGATTTTATATCTCTTTAAAGTATTTCGTGCTAAGTGATTTAATGGTTTGATTCCTTCATTAAATTTAGTCAACATCAACTGAATTTATGACTACCTTTAAAAATGATAAAGATCATTTTTAAAACTCTCTGTAATTTAGTGTAGCCTAAAACCTTATTAGTATTTAGCAACCAGAATATATCACTATTTGAAATTGTACTGGATTAAGAGGGTTGTATCAAATCAACAAATGTATGGGCATTTCCTAGTGTTGGGGAGAAAAATACAAAGTGAAAAGATAAATAATAATAAAGGTTAAAACAGTACAAGACAACAGAGTCCCAGAAGGAAGAGCACAAGGATGTACATGAGCAATTGTTTAGGATGATGGGATCAGATGCAGCAATGAGCTGCTCCGGGTACCACGACCAAGAAAGGCTCCGTGTGGGAGGGAGACTGAGCCAGGAGGGTCTTGGTGACGGGCACGTGTGGCAGGAGCCAGGGAAAAGGGCAGTAAAGGCAGGGGCAGCGTGATAAGGGACGTCAAGGCAGACGTGCACACGTTTTACTCACGGGTGAGTTATCCAAGTTGGCTAGAGCTGCACGTCTGTGGGCAGGGTGCTGACTGACCAGGTTAGAACGGAGAGCTGGAAACTGGTTTTGAAAGGCCATGTATTTCTTCCTCCCTTCTCTTTTCTAAAAGTCAAAACCCATATGATTTTTTAAATATATATTCTAATACATTCTCATTCTAAGGTAAAATAAAACAACAGCACCTTAATTGAAAAACGTCCTGATAATGAAAAAGAAAGAAGAGCCATGTAGCATGAGAAAAGACAGATAATTCTGTTACCCAACTCTTCTGTATGTGCTAATATATGTCTAATTCAAAATAATAAGTGACTCAATAAATGTAAAATAATACTTACGTTAATAATATTAAATCATTCACTAATGACATTATCATAGGACAAAAAAAATAAAACATCGAATTTTAAAAGGATGACCAACTTCTTTGTGGCACTTAAGATCACAAAAGCACTGCCTGATATAACTATCTACGTAATTCTTAAAACCTTGTTTCCCTAAGCCAAAGAATCTAACTGTATAAAACGGTGTCCTGGGGGCTTCCCTGGTGGCGCAGTGGTTGAGAGTCCGTCTGCCAGTGCAGGGGACACAGGTTCGTGCCCCGGTCCGGGAAGATCCCGCATGCCGCGGAGCAGCTGGGCCCGTGAGCCATGGCCGCTGAGCCTGCGCGTCCGGAGCCTGTGCTCCGCAACGGGAGAGGCCACAACAGTGAGAGGCCCGTGTACCGCTAAAAAAAAAAAAAAAAAAAACTGTGTCCTGACACTAGTTTTAGAATTTGCACTGTTTTCCCCTCCTAGAATTCCATCTGTGATTGGACGCTTTGCTACATGCTGCTGGGGAATGGACAAGAGCATCAGACATTAGAATCCAGGAGTCTGCCACCAAAAGCCACTGGTGAGAGAAAAAGTAACAAGAATCAAACAAACAAACAACCCTAAAATGGCAGGGACCTCCTAGAGGCTTCAGGGAGGTTATGAAGGAAGGATAAGACCAGGACCCCATTGAAAATGCTGCCTAAGGGATATCCCACATTACAAGATGGACACATTCCACATATTTGTCTTTAATTGACTGCCTAGAACTTAGAATGTCTTTTCTCAAAGAAACATTGAGAATGGTAAGTGAGTTTCCAGGCTAGGCCAAACAAAAAATCTGTTTTAGATAATAACGTAGATAAAAAACTCTAACTGTGACAAATAACAAAACCAACGTAACTATAATAGACGATATTAAAGACCCGTGCTCCTCTGGGGCCCGGCAATCTGTGGGACAGACCCTACCTATCTGAGCTGAGTTAAACATCCCCTCCCATGGGCCCCCAGTTTCAGCACGCCAGGCTGACTCACTGGCCCTTAAACTCAATCCCAGTTTCCATGGGTTTTTAGTTTTGACACCCCTTTCCTTAGTCGACCTTTCAAATACTCTCCCCAACAGTACCCACGTGAACTTCACGTGGTGAAACAGCTAAAATACTCTAAAGGCAGAGCCCGTACATTCCTCTCACGACTCAAGACTGCGGTGCAAGTAGAAGTGGAGATGAGGAGGGTAATCTCCTGACCTTCCCTAGGCCCCAACTAGGCCTGACTCTGACTCCGATCACACTGCCTTCAGACCATGATGCCAAGGAAGGTGGAATGGCCGTAAGCTGCGTGGGGCGGTGACCGAGGGTCTTCATTCTCTCCCCGGAGCCCAGAACTGTGCCTGCACAGTGGCAGGTGATGAGGTAAGAAGGAAAGATTATACAAGCCTAGCTTCTGAATTTCATCATCATCCCACAGGAGTCCTCCCTCCTCCTGAACCACTCATCCCCTTCTCCCTTCTGACCCTCCAAAGTGAGGGTAAGGCCAGCTAGACTGGCCTTTCACACTCTAACTTCAACTCCCAAGTAGACACTCATTTTTCACCCAAGTATAGGGCGCCATATTTGTGAACAGAGAGCAGTGTCAAAGTCCCCCACCAAACACACATGCAATGTACAAACATACTCCAAGAACAATGGCTGTTTAAAAACATGTGGTCAATGTACACAGTGCTGTATTTAAAACAGATAACCAACAAAGACCCATTGTACAGCACAGGGAACTCTGCTCAGCGTTATGTAACCTAAATGGGAAAATAATTGGAAAAAGAATAAATACATGTATATGCATAACTGAATCACTTTGCTGTACACCTGAAACTATCACAACATTGTTAATCAACTATACTCCAACATAAAATAAAAAGTTTAAAATAATAAAGAAAAAACATGTGGTCAAAAAGAAATATGGTAGCTCAAGAGACATCTGGCCTTATTGTGGGCATGCTGGCTACTAACTTTCTAGGATGTTTCTATGTTAATGTCAGTTACACAAAATGGTACTAATAAGTATTTATTAAAATAATAAATGCAACGGGAAATATAAGGTACAATTCGGGTACAACTGGGTATTAATAAGTTGGGGTATTAAGACTCACTGGTTTTCAAATTTTACATACAATTCCTCTTGAATGGATGTATACTTTGAGCCTAGGACCCCAGTCCTAATAATTTTAATGTACTCATAAAGTGAAAAAATAGAAGATAAAAACACAATGACATCAGAGTACCTACTCTCATGCCACCAACGGGTATAAAAATGTCCTATGCCAGTCTATAGTTTCCTATAATAAAGCGAGACTCACTTCCTTGTTCAAAATATCTAAAACTATAGAGAAGGGAAAATTTATTTTTGCTGTTTTTCTAAGAGTACAGCTCTTTCAAAGTTTTGACTCCAATGTATTAATGATGTAGTAAAAGTAATACTTTCTGTGTTTATACACTGTGGGACATATTCTGTATTTGCTAGATATGTGTCTCTGAAAAGCCCAATTTTTTTTTTTTTTTTTTTTTGCAGTACGTGGGCCTCTCACTGTTGTGGCCTCTCCCGTTGCAGAGCACAGGCTCCGGACGCGCAGGCTCAGCGGCCACAGCTCACGGGCCCAGCCGCTCCACGACATGTGGGATCTTCCCGGACCGGGGCACGAACCTGTGTCGCCTGCATCGGCAGGCGGACTCTCAACCACTGAGCCACCAGGGAAGCCCAAGCCCAATTTTTATACATTGCTTTGGACGTGTTTTATTAAATACCACCATTTGGGGGACTTCCCTGGTGCTGCAGTGGTAAAGAATCCGCCTGCCAATGCTGGGGACATGGGTTTGAGCCCTGGTCCAGGAAGATCCCACATGCCGCAGAGCAACTAAGCCTGTGTGCCACAACTACTGAGCCTGCGCTCTACAGCCTGTGAGCCACAACTACTGAGCCCATGTGCCACAACTACTGAAGCCCGCGAGCCTACAGCCCATGACCGGCAACAAGAGAAGCCACCAGCCCCCATTCACCGCAACTAGAGAAAGCCCATGTGCAGCAACGAAGACCCAATGCAGCCAAAAATAAAAAAAGAAAAGATAAATAAATAAATTTATTTTTTAAAAAGCCACCATTTGATATAACAGCGCAAAATGGTATTTTTGCAGGAAATGCCCTAGGGCAAAAATCTTTGGGCTCATCAAATGTACTCTACAAATGTGTAACTATTCCTGTTCTGAAAGTCCAAAGTAGATAAGAGTTAGGCAGAAAACTTTACACTTAACTTTACACTTAGGCAGAAACCTCAGTGGAGAGAAGTAGTATTTAATGAACTGATAAAACAGAAACAAAGAAGCACACAACTACAGTGTGAGGATGAAAGCACTCAAGGGCACAGAGCCTTGCTCATTTCTTTCTCTCCCTGAATGATCTGCATTCTTTCACCATACTCATCGCTATTTCTCAACATCATCTTTCTCTCTGCCCACTTTTATCTTCCCCTCTGACTCATCGACTTCTTCTTCAGCCTCATCTCATAAGCTACTTTTCTACTTTGAAACTCCTTCACCCAGATTTTCATGAAACTATATAGCAAGGAGATCCTCCTGGAATCAGAGTAGTGCGAATGAATCAAAGACCGGAGAGTGGGGCAGACCTATTCTGCCTGAGGCTGAAATAGCCCTCTTACGCAGCAGCAAGGTAGAACCCACTAAGCCTCTAAGTTGGCTAAGAAATACCATCTACCTACACTAGGTAGCTCATTACAGGAAGCAAGGAAGCAGTCTCAGGTTTCGTAAGTGGATAGCCAGAGCGTGGGTGAATACCCTCCCTCTGATCTGCTAGTGAGAGGTCACTTCGTTCTAGTGGCTACTCTCACTACTCCGGCTTGGCCCTCAATATTATATTATTTGCCCTTCACAGGCTCGTGGACAGCTTTCACATGAGGCAAGTGTACAAAGCTTCCCGTTTCATTTGTGATTTTTTTTATACAAGCATCATTAGGAAGGAATTAACCATCACAGAAAGGCATATTCTACCTTTGCTGTCAATTGCTCTGCGACTCCAGAGGTGGGAAAGCTCTGAGGTAGGAAGGGAAGACAGACAGGAATGAGAACTCCTGGGTGTGGCTGGCTATATGGAGATTTGAGGACCTTGACGAGGCCTGAACTCTGAAGTATGCAAAGTGCAATTATCTGCCAAAGAGCTTGCCTGATGCTCAGCTCTGTACAATTGTGTCGTGGGAAACCCTGATGCAATGTTTAAATAACCAAAATCACAGAGACGAAGGGAAGGATACATCTTTCCCAGTTTTTGTAGGTATAGCAGCATAACCTCAGCGTACACTACATAGAAGAGAGACTTAAAAAGGAACGACTCCATTAAAAAGTGCTTTTTAACCATTTGCAAGAGCAACAGCTAAATAAGTAGCTTATTTCTCAGTGTCAAACTTGAGATCTTCTGAAAAAGAATACACTTTGCTAAAGAAGTTAAAGCCATATCAATGCCAAAGAATCATTTTGTCTCACACATAAATAATTCCAGCACACGTTTTTTTCCACGACATACATCCCATGTATTGTACTGTGTTCTTGCTGTAACCACTGTCCCATTGACTCTAACAACGAACACCAAACTATAGGAATATACTTCTATTCCTTGGGAAGGGAGGCACAGTCCTAACATATAAGGTTAACCTCCTCCGCCGCTGGGATGCAGGGCAATACTGCAAAAGGACTGGAAATGGCAAAACATAAGATCACTTCTAAAATCCTGTTAGCTTAACTGTTTATTTCAAAAACTTGTAAATGCTTTAAACCCAAAAGTAACTGAAGTAAATGAAGAAAATAAATGGCAAAATATAAAAATAACATATTAGCACAACTCTTCCCCTTAGAAAAGCTGCCTAGCTCAGCCAACTAACCATCCCTGTCAAACTGCAACACTGAAAGGGAAAAGTTTGCCAATTTAAGACAATTGTATACGTGTAGGCTTCTGGGACCACCTCTAGGTGCTGCTGTAGAGACCCCCTTTCCTAAAGATTCCCTACTTCTTTCCCGGTGTTTTAACCTTCCCCCGCCCCGACCGCACTGCACTGCGCAAAGCCATCACAGACAATCACTTCAAGCCTATCTGTTGTTGAAAAAGCCTCGGAAACTAACCTCCTCCAAGGTTCAAGGAGCCGAACAATGGCTTTTGACTTTTCATTCCAAATTATATTCTAGATGGACGAGCTAGACAAAATATTAGCAGGTGTGTCAAAGCAACCAGGAGGCCAAAAGAAGCAAAAGGACAGCGACCACTGGGCTCTCCGCCCTCCCGAGCCATCTCACCGACGGAATATTGCTAAATGTTAAAAATGATCCCTGTGCAAAAGAGAAGTGTCAGAGCTCGGAAGATGTGGGACCACAGGGTGGGGCGGGCCTGCGCCGAGCTCTCAGCAGCACAGACTCCATCTGAAATGCCAGCTCCTGCATCCGAGAACCTGACGAGAGATGGTGGAAGCTCAGAGGAAAACCGGGCAAGCGTCGAGGGGAGGGGGAGAATTAACGTTCGGATCAGATTAACCAGTGCCCTAGCGCGGTCTCCGCGCCCGGCACCTCCTCGGATCCGCAGCATCCCAACAGCCGCAGGGGGCCGGGGCGCTGCCGGGCCGGGCGCTCCGAAGCCGGGGGCTGGTGTCTCCCGCGGGGCCAGGCGAGGATGGAGAGCTTTACCTGTGATGGACAAGGTCCAGCGGTAGAACTCCACGGTGTCGTTGAGCGCCGTGGACACCACGTTCAGGACGCTGCCCGGCTCCGAGTCCAGGAGCCCCATCGCGGCGGTGAGCGGGCGCTGGCGTTGGGAGGAGGAAGCGGAGACCCCGCGGGAGGATCGACCTCCGAGGCGACGGCGGACCGAGCGAGCGGCAGCCGGCGACTTCTCTAACGGCGGCGGCCCAGCTGCGTCTTCTCCCCTTCGTCGGGGCGCCGCGGCGGCGGCGGCGGGGATACGGCGACGGCGGCGACGAGCCGGGCGAAGGAGAAGGTACCGTCAAAGCTCCCGGGGGGAGGAGGAGGAGTTGGAGATCCTGCCGTGAGCGCCCGGTGCTGCACCCGTCTGCCGCCACGCGCCGCCGCAGCTCCAATCTCCTCGGCCGGCGTCACGTGGCCGCGCGCGGGGAGGAGGGGCCGGCGCGCCCCTCCTCCCGCCCGCGAGCTGGGACTTCGCGCAGGGATACTGCGGCGGGGAGGGGCCTGCGGGGGCCGGGGCCGCGCAGGCGCTGGCCGGGCCGCCTCGCTCGTCCTCGGCCTCTACGCGTGGTCTGGGGTGCGGGGCACCGCGGCCTCCCCTTGCCACCTCCCCCCGCGGGTCTCCCTGCTCCCCTTCCCCGCCTCCCTCTCCCATCGGGCCCCTGCGGAGGAGTATGACGCCTTCCCACGCGTGACCTCGCATCCACCCTGGATGCGCCTTAGGAAACTGGACAGGGAAGAATGAGCTTTTTGTGGGGAAGGCTGAGGTAGGCGACGTGCTTTGGTCCTTACCTGTCATTCACTTCGATTTCCCTTGGGTTCTGTTTCCTTCACCTCCACCTGCACAGACTTGTCACCATGACAAGGGAGATACAGAAGTTATCCCTCTAAATTAGTAAAGGGATGTTTGTCTTCCCAGCTGCAGTGATGGAGAATGGACTTTGGGGTCTAATCGTTAGCAAGTTAACAAATAATTTGAATGAATGCTTGTATGTGTTCCGTAGGCCCTTTTAATATACAGAGGATAGTCAAAGCAATTTAATTATTAAATAAGGTTCTAATAATTAAATGAGGTCCTGAGGAAAAGAGAGAGGGCCGAGAGAGGCCTTACAATTAGAGAAGTCCGCTTAGACCTGACGGAGTTGTGGTGAATCTAAAAGAGTAATTGCTCAGGAGACAAAAGACAATCTAGGTGAAAGAGGGAAAAGTATTTTTTTTAAGTTGTTTAGATAATAAGAAGATGATGGGAGGTAACAAGATAATCTTACCCCTGAAAAGGAGCAAAACTACATACAGTTTGTAATTTGATAGTTTCTGACAATGAACAAGAGCTTTGAGAATAGTCCAATAACCTTTTCACCTACTTGGAATTTAAGCATGTCACCTGCTTTTTGTGTAACCTTTTCTCCAGTTGATTTAGGATGCTATATTTAAAGGCCATTGAATGCAGTGTTAATTGCTTCTGCTCTTTGACACTGTGAAAATAATCTGAATACTATCTTTTATCATAGTTATTTGATTTATTTCTTTTCCAATTGACCTGTTATATGTTCTTTGATTTTATTTTATATTGGAAGCATCCTAGAGTATAAGAATAATTTGGGGCTCCTTTTTGAGGATCCAACCCAGTGCTATAAATAATAATAAGTATTTATGATGATGTCAAAATAATAACATATTTTTTTCAGAACATAACAAGGACTATAAGTGGCAGACACGTTAGGGAAAGAAGAGATAACTAAAAGTAACTGATTTATTGTATCGCTCAAGCAACCATAGCCTTCATTAAATGCTCTATTTTTTGAAATTAACAAAATAGAATGTAATTTATCAAATATATTTATCAGATTAAAGTTTTTTGGATTGAAATTATGATTTCTCAAGTCTCAACTGCAATTTATGTGTGTCAGTCTGATCCTAGAAGCTATTAGCTATATTTAAAAAAAAAAAAACCCAGTCAAGTCTCTATATTTGGAGAGTAATAATGTTCAACAATCTACTTATGTACTTTGGTGGTCTAGCAAGGTTCAGATTAGTTTGAACTTCATCTAGAAAATTGATGACTACTTCTGTATTGTGAGATCCTAGATGCTTCCTATGGAGAACATATCCCCATCCTCTCTCCCATTCACATGCACGAAATCGCAACATCTCATTTAATACAGTGTGAAATTCTTAAAACCATTTCAGAGAGTATTTCTCCAGTCTCCCTTTTATAGTGAGGCCAACTTAAGTCCCTCTATTCACTAGGGGGCGCCTGTCACATATAAGAAAATCCTAGACAAGTGAAGACAAATATGTCAGGAGTGGCACTTCTGACTCCTTCATGCTCTACTTGGTGCAGTAGTATGTTTGTTTGCATTTATGAGTTGTCCAAACATACACACCAAGAACCAGAGCCCTAGAACTTACCTGCTCTGGAGCCCTATCACCCAGCACTGAGACTGACAGGCCAGTCCTCAATTCACAAGTGGTTTACAAACACCACTGGCTGACCAAACCCAAAGCCTACCTAATGTGATTGTGCAAAGTGAAGGAGACCTGCTGTCCACTCAGCTAGAGTTGACAGCCATCTAACAAAGATCTTGGTGGCATTGTGACAGAACAAAATCAAATACAAGCATCCACGTTACCTGCAAAATTTTAAGAACAGAGTTCTTTGTTGAGGACTGAATAAAAATGCAGTACAGTTACCTACAAAAACTAAAGGAGAGGATATGATTATAATAAAATGATTTTACATAAAACAGCAAAAAAAATTGTGTGTGTGTGTGTAACTCTAAAGGTTTTTTCCTTGTCTTCACCATGAGGCTCACATGAAATAGGTTAAAATTATAACACCCTATTTTACACTGATAACTTCAACTAAATTTCTTTTTTTTGAATTTATTTTATTTTATTTTATTGTATAGCAGGTTCTTATTACTTGCCTATTTTACACATATTAGTGTATATATGTAAATCCCAATCTCCCAATTCATCCCACCACCACCACCTCCCTCCCTGCTTTCCTCCTTTGGTGTCCATACGTTTGTTCTCTACATCTGTGTCTCTATTTAGCCTTAAAAACTGGTTCTTCTGTACCATTTTTCTAGATTCCACATATATGCATTAATATATGATATTTGTTTTTCTCTTTCTGACTTACTGCACTTTGTATGACAGTTTCTAGGTCCATCCACGTCTCTACAAAATGACCCAATTTCATTCCTTTTTATGGATGAGTAATATTCCATTGTATATATGTACCACATCTTCTTTATCTTTATTGCTTCCACGACCTGGCTATTGTAAATAGTGCTGCAGTGAACACTGGGGTGCATGTGTCTTTTTGAATTATGGTTTTCTCTGGGTATATGCCCAGTAGTGGGATTGCTGGGTCATATGGTAATTCTATTTTTAGTTTTTTAAAGTGTTCTCCATACTGTTCTCCATAGTGGCTGTATCAATTTACATTCCCACCAACAGTGCAAGAGGGTTCCCTTTTCTCCACACCCTCTCCAGCATTGGTTTTTTGTAGATTTTCTGGTGATGCCCATTCTAACTGGTGTGAGGTGATACCTCATTGTAGTTTTGATTTGTATTTCTCTAATAATTAGTGATGTTGAGCAGCTTTTCATGTGCCTCTTGGCCATCTGTATCTCTTCTCTGGAGAAATGTCTATTTAGGCCTTCTGCCCATTTTTGGATTGGGTTGTTTGTTTTTTTAATATTGAGCTGCATGAGCTGTTTATATATTTTGGAGATTAATCCTTTGTCCGTTGATTTGTTTGCAAATATTTTCTCCCATTCTGAGGGTTGTCTTTTCATCTTGTTTATAGTTTCCTTTGCTGTGCAAAAGCTTTTTTTCATTAGGTCCCATTTGTTTATTTTTGTTTTTATTTCCATTACCCTAGGAAGTGGGTCAGAGAAGACCTTGCTGTGATTTATGTCAAAGAGTGTTCTTCCTATGTTTTCCTCTAAGAATTCTATGGTGTCAAGTCTTACATTTAGGTCTTTAATCCATTTTGAGTTAGTTTTGTGTATGGTGTTAGAGAGTGTTCTAATTTCATTCTTTTACGTGTAGCTGTCCAGTTTTCACAGCACCACTTATTGAAGAGACTGTCTGTTCTCCATTGTATATCCTTGCCTCCTTTGTCATAGATTAGTTGACCATAGGTGCATAGGTTTATCTCTGGGCTTTCTATCCTGTTCCATTAATCTATATTTCTGGTTTTGTTCCCGTACCATATTGTCTTGATGACTGTAGCTTTGTAGTATAGTCTGAAGTCAGGGAGTCTGATTCCTCCAGCTCTGTTTTTTTTTCCCTCAAGACTGCTTTGGCTATTTGGGGTCTTTTGTGTCTCCATACAAATTTTAAGATTTTTTGTTCTAGTTCTGTAAAAAAATGCCATTGGTAATTTGATAGGTATTGCATTGAGTCTGTAGATTGCTTTGGGTAGTATAGTCATTTTCACAATATTGATTCTTCCAATCCAAGAGCATGGTAAATCTCTCCATCTCTTTGTGTCATCTTTAATTCCTTTCATCAGTGTCTTATAGTTTTCTGAGTACAGGTCTTCTACCTCCTTAGGTAGGTTTATTCCTAGATATTTTATTCTTTTTGTTGCAGGGTGAATGGGATTGTTTCCTTAATTTCTCTTTTTGATCTTTCGTTGTCAGTGTATAGGAATGCAAGACATTTCTGTGCATTCATTTTGTATCCTGCAACTTTACCAAATTCATTGATTAGCTCTAGTAGTTTTCTGGTGGCATCTTTAGGATTCTCTATGTATAGTATCCTGTCATCTGTAAACAGTGACAGTTTTACTTCTTCTTTTCCAATCTGTATTCCTTTTATTTCTTTTTCTTCTCTGATTGCCATGGCTAGGACTTCCAAAACTATGTTGAATAATAGTGGCGAGAGTGGACATCCTTGTCTTGTTCCTGATCTTAGAGGAAGTGCTTTCAGTTTTTCACCATTGAGAATGATGTTTGTTGTGGGTTTGTCATATATGGCCTTTATTATGTTGAGGTAGGTTCCCTCTGTGCCCACTTTCTGGAGAGTTTTTATCATAAATGGGTGTTGACTTTTGTCAAAAGCTTTTTCTGCATCTATTGAGATGATCATATGGTTTTTTATTCTTCAATTTGTTAATATGGTGTATCACCTTGATTGATTTGCATATATGGGTGAATCCTTGCATCCCTGTGATAAATCCCACCTGACATGGTGTATGATCCTTTTAATGTGTTGTTGGATTCTGTTTGCTAGTATTTTGTTGAGGATTTTTGCATCTATATTCATGAGTGATATTGGTCTGTAATTTTCTTTTTTTGTAGTATCTTTGTCTGGTTTTGGTATCAGGGTGATGGTGGCGTCATAGAATGAATTTGGGAGTGTTCCTCCCTCTGCAATTTTTTGGAAGAGTTTGAGAAGGATGGGTGTTAGCTCTTCTCTAAATGTTTGGTAGAATTCACCTGTGAAACAATCTGGTCCTGGACTTTGGTTTGTTGGAAGATTTTTTAATCACAGTTTCAATTTCATTACGTATGATTGGTCTGCTCATATTTTCTATTCTTCCTCGTTCAGTCTTGGAAGGTTATATCTTTCTAAGAATTTGTCCATTTCTTCCAGGTTGTCCATTTTATTGGCACAGAGTTGCTTCTAGTAGTCTCTTACAATGCTTTGTATTTCTGCAGTGTCTGTTTTCACTTCTCCTTTCTCATTTCTAATTTTATTCATTTGAGTCCTCTCCCTCTTTTTCTTGATGAGTCTGGATAAAGGTTTATCAATTTTGTTTATCTTCGCAAAGAACCAGCTTTTAGTTTTATTGACCTTTGCTATTGTTTTCTTTGTTTCTATTTCATTTATTTCTGCTCTGATCTTTATAATTTCTTTTCTTCTACTAACTTTGGGTTTTGTTTGTTCTTCTTTCTCTAGTTCCTTTAGGCATAAGGTTAGATTATTTATTTGAGATTTTTCTTCTTTCTTGAGGTAGGATTGTATTGCTATAAACTTCCCTTTTAGAACCCCTTTTGCTGCATCCCATAGGTTTTTTTTTTTTTTTTTTTTTTTTTCAGTACGCGGGCCTCTCACTGCTGTGGCCTCTCCCGCCGCGGAGCACAGGCTCCAGACGCTCAGGGGCAGCGGCCATGGCTCACGGGCCCAGCCGCCCCGCGGCATGCGGGATCTTCCCGGACCGGGGCACGAACCCATGTCCCCTGCATCGGCAGGCGGACTCGCAACCACTGCGCCACCAGGGAAGCCCCATCCCATAGGTTTTTGATCATCGTGTTTTCATTGTCATTTGTCTCTAGGTAGTTTTTTTTTAAAATAATTTTTATTTATTTATTTGTTTTTGGCGACATTGGATCTTCGTTGCTGTGGGCAGGCTTTCTCTAGTTGCGGCGAGTGGGGGCTACTCTTCGTTGTGGTGCGCTAGCTTCTTATTGCAGTGGCTTCTCTTGTGGAGCATGGGCTGTAGGCGCGCAGGCTTCAGTAGTTGTGGCTCGCGGGCTCTAGAGCACAGGCTCGGTGGTTGTGGCGCCTGGGCTTAGCTGCTACATGGCATGTGGGATCTTCCTGATCCAGGGCTCGAACCCGTGTCCCCTGCTTTGGCAGGCAGATTCTTAACCACTATGCCACCAGGGAAGTCCCTCTAGCTAGTTTTTTATTTCCTCTTGATTTCTTCAGTGATCTCTTGGTTATTCAGTAATGTATTGTTTAGCCTCCATCTTTTTGTGTTTTATAAGTTTTTTTCCCTGTAATTGATTTCTAATCTCATGGTATTGTGCTCGGAAAAGATGTTTGATATGATTTCAGTTTTCTTAAATTTACTGAGGCTTGATTTGTGACCCAAGATGTGATCTGTCCTGGAGAATGTTCCATGTGCACTTCAGAAGAAAGTGTAATCTGCCCTTTTCAGAGGGAATGTCCTATAAATATCAATTAAATCTGTCTGGTCTATTGTGTCATTTAAAGCTTGTGTTTCCTTATTAATTTTCCATCTGGATGATCTGTCAATTGGTGTAAGTGAGGTGTTAAAATCCCTCAGTATTATCATGTTACTGTCAATTTCCTCTTTTAGAGCTGTTAGTATTTGCCTTATGTATTGAGATGCTCCTATGTTGGGTGCATATATATTTTATTGTTATACCTTCTTCTTGGATTAATCCCTTGGTCATTATGTAGTGTCCTTTCTTGTCTCTTGTAACAGTCTTTACTTTAAAGTCTATTTATCTGATATGAATATTGCTACTCCAGCTTTCTTTTGATTTCCATTTGCATGGAATATCTTTTTCCATCCCCTCACTTTCAGTCTGTATGTGTCCCTAGGTCTGAAGTGGATCTCTTGTAGGCAGCATATATACCGGTCTTGTTTTTGTACCCATTCAGCAAGCCTGTGTCTTTTGGTTGGAGCATTTAATCCATTCACATTTAAAGTAATTATCAATACGTATGTTCCTATTACCACTTTCTTAATTGTTTTGGGTTGTTTTTGTAGGTCCTTTTCTTCTCTTGTGTTTCCCACTTAGAGAAGTTCCTTTAGCCTTTGTTGTAGAGCTGCATTGGTGGTGCTGAATTCTCTTACCTTATGCTTGTCTGTAAAACTTTTGATTTCTCCATCAAATCTGAATGAGATCCTTGCCAGGTAGAGTAATGTTGGTTGTAGGTTCTTCCCTTTCATCACTTTAAATATATTGTGCCACTCCCTTCTGGTTTGTAGAGTTTCCACTGAGAAATCAGCTGTTAACCTTATGGGACTTCCCTTGTATGTTTTTTTTATCATTTTTCCCTTTTTGCTCTTAATAATTTTTCTTTGTCTTTAATTTCTGTCTATTCAATTACTATGTTTCTTGGCATTTTTATCCTTGGATTTATCCTGCCTTGGACTCTCTGTGCTTCCTGGACTTGGGTGGGTATTTCCTTTCCCATATTAGGAAAGTTTTCGACTATTATCTCTTCAATCATTTTCTCGGGTCATTTCTCTCTCTCTTCTCCTTATGGGACCCCTACAGTGCGAATGTTGGTGCATTTAATGTTGTCCCAGAGGTCTCTTAGGCTGTCTTCATTTCTTTTCATTCTTTTTTCTTTATTCTGTCCTGTGACAGTGATTTCTACCATTCTGTCTTCCAGGTCACTTATCCGTTCTTCTGCCTCAGTTATTCTGCTATTGATTTCTTCTAGTGTATCTTTCAGTTATTGTATTGTTCATCTCTGTTTGTACTTTAATTCTTCTAGGTCTTTGTTAAACATTTGTTGCGTCTTCTTGATATTTGCCAACATTCTTTTTCTGAGGTCCTGTATCAGCTTTACTATCATCAGTCTGAATGCTTTATCTGGAAGGTTCCTAGCTCTACTTCATTTCATTGTTTTTCTGGGGTTTTATCTTGTTCCTTCATCTGGTACATAGACCTCTGCCTTTTCATCTTGTCTTTCTATGAATGTGGTTTTTGTTCCACAGGCTGCAGGATTGTAGGTCTTGCTTCTGCTGTCTGCCCTCTGGTGGATGAGGCTAAGAGGCTTGTGCAAGTTTCCTGATGGAAGGGACTGGTGGTGGGTAGAGCTGGGTGTTGCTTTGATGGGCAGAGCTCAGTAAAACTTTAATGTGCTTGTCTGATGCAGTCTGGGACTGAGTGCCCTCCCTGTTGGTTGTTTGGCCTGAGGCGACCCAGCACTGGAGCCTACCCAGCTCTTTGGTGGGGCTAATGGCAGATTCTGGGAGGGCTCACGCCAAGGAGCACATCCCAGAACTTCTCCTGCCAGTGTCCTTGTCCCCACGGTGAGCCACAGCCACCCCCCGCCTCTGCAGGAGACCCTCTAACACTAGCAGGTAGGTCTGGTTCAGTTTCCTATGGGGTCACTGTTCCCTCCCCCTGGGTCCTGATGCACACATTACTTTGTGTGTGCCCTCCAAGAGTGGAGTCTCTGTTTCCCCCAGTCCTGTCGAAGTCCTGCAATCAAATCCTACTAGCCTTCAAAGTCTGATCCTCTGGGAATTTCTCCTCCCTCTGCTGGACCCCCAGGTTGGGAAGCCTGACATGGGGCTCAGAACCTTCATCCCCGTGGGTGGACTTTTGTGGTATAATTGTTCTCTAGTTTGTGAGTCACCCACCCAGCAGTTATGGTATTTGATTTTATTGTGATTGCACCCCTCCTATCTCACTGTGGCTTCCCCTTTGTCTTTGGGTGTAGGGTATCTTTTTTGGTGAGTTCCAGTGTCTTCCTGTTGATGATTGTTCAGCAGTTAGTTGTGATTCCAGTGCTTCGTAAGAGGGGCTGAGCGCACGTCCTTCTATTCTGCCATCTTCAGTTTAATCCGCAAAATATTTGTAAATGTCTTACAGCCCATACAGAGTTAACAACATAAATCAAGCTATCAATTTTTTTCCTAGTGTTTCAACCTTTCCATGTTGTCAATATCATCAGCTACCTGTGCTTTCAAGGTGAACCTAGGAATCTGTTGAATCAGAAGTGAAAGGGAGGGCTTCCCTGGTGGCACGGTGGTTAAGAATCCGCCTGCCAATGCAGGGGACACAGGTTCGAGACCTAGTCCAGGAAGATCCCCCATGCCGCGGAGAAGCTAAACCTGTGCGCCCCAGCTACTGAGCCTGTGCCCTAGAGCCCATGAGCCACAACTACTGAGCCCGCGTGCTACAACTACTGAAGCCCATGCACCTAGAGCCTGTGCTCAGCAGCAAGAGAAGCCACCGCTATGAGAAGCCTGTGCACCGCAACGAAGAGTAGCCCCCATTTGCCGCAATTAGAGAAAGCCCATGCGCAGCAACGAAGACCCAACGCAGCCAAAAATAAATATGTATTTATTAAAAAAATAGGTGCAAGGAAGCCGTCTGATAAAGAAGAGCTATAGAGAGACCTTAAATCTTACAGAAGTAAATTTTGCCAAGTGGATAATACTTACAGAAAATGCAGAAAATCAATGGTAATAGTAATTGCTGTCTATAAGTTCCAGTCTTCTGTTTAATTCCACTCACCATTTTGCCCTTACTCCATAAAGGTTAAAAAATATGTAGTACCCATGACATAGTACAGGTTCTTAACTAGTTTGGAAGTACAATCTTTGCCTTAATGCATATTTCATTTAAAAATTTTAAGGTATTTACTTTTTTGTTATCTCATATACAATTATTTTTATTATATTAAGTGGATATAGATTCTCCTGATAATTCATGAGTATTGAAAAAGTAACAAATAATACAGTGAAGTGAAAATCCCCCATAACCTCATCTCACTTAATTTTTCCAGATTTTTATATGCCAATATAAGCTCTCTTTGCTTTACACAAATGTTTATTTATTTTAATGCTATTCTATAATCTGTTTCTAAAAACTTAACAATACATCAGGAGTACTTTTCTATGTAAAAATACTGACTACTTAATATTGCATTATATGGATATTCCATAATTTATTTAGCCACTACAATTTAGCTTGTTTCTAATTTAAGCTATTATATCAATTTAACTATTAGTACCCCAGTATACACAATTTTGTGAATTTGTCTAATTAAATTCTTAGCATAAATTTCTACAAGGGAAATTTCTGGGTCAGGGAGCTTTAACTTAAAATTTTTGGTACATGATTGGTTACATCATCCAGAAATACATCAATTCACAATTCCAACAAAATCTATGAAAGTGTGCTCATTTCTTTACACCCCACTCTTCTTACTGAATTTAATTATGCTTTATAATCATTACGGATCAGATAGGCAGATAACGATATTTATTGTTGCTTGACAGTTTATCATGTTTATTGGCATTTTAGCTTCTTTCTTTTGAGAATCGCCTGCCTGTATTCGTTGCACACATTCTATTAGTTGTATCTATTTTTCTTACAGATTCATCAGGGATTTTACATAATAACGTTATTAACAATTTGCTATATATGTTGCAAATGTATTTTTCCAGTTTATTTGTGTTTTACTGGATTTATGATAATAATTTTTAACTGGGCATATTGGAGACTAGGGTTAGGTTAGCCTCACTCATCACCATCTCTGCCAGAATTATGTGTCAGAATGGTCTTTTTCAATCTGTGTAACCTCTGGCAGTTCTGATCTACACTTCTAGGAGCATATGCTATCCATTCCCAAGAATCTCAACTACAAATATCTTGCATTGGGTATTCATTATTTTGAGGTCCCCAGTATGTACACCCAGTCTAGACTCTTTCTGTTTTATAGATCAATGCCATTGGTCCAACCTCTCCTCACATAGCCATACTTCAAGGCCAAGTTGTGCATTCAATGGCGTAGTGATGAGTGCCAAACCATGGTATCACTCCCAGTTCTTCCTGGCTTGGTTACACACAGAAAAGTTCTATCACACTCAATTGAGTATTTCTGGGTTTCCAGTTCCTTCATTTACTACATCCTATAATATCTCCATCTTCACCAGTGATATCAACCTTGACCAAGAAATCTGATAATAAATGGAAAGTGTTAAGGGGAACAACTCTTCACCCTGCTCTCATCCTCCCGTTACTGAAGGTCACCCTAATTTCATGTCATTGTCATCATAGAAGACAAAAGGGACCCCTGAGAGAAAACTGATTCACATGACAAAGAAAGAAACTGGCTGTATTTCAAGGACTCAGTAAAAAGCCTGACTCTTTGTCCCAGGCCAGCATTTAGCTGACTCCAAGAGCCGTCTTTCACCAGCCATCCTGATATCCTGGGGATGCCTTCAGGGAAATGGCCATTTGTAATTAAATTTAAAGAAAGTTGCTAGTAATGAACTGCAGTGTTTGGGGCCCAGCAGCTGTGAGTGGGACACTCACGTGAGATGAACAACTACACAAAAATGAATGACCTCCCTCGGATCTTGGAGAAACAGCCTTGACCCTGAAGGAAATAACTTAAGCGAAGTCTTGGCTTCTATACCGTCATTTATATCTGGTCCCCCTTTCTCATTCTTCTTCACCAGCTCCTCTTATTTCTGACCCTTGAATGTCAGAATTCTTTCTGGTTGCTTTCTAGTTTTTTTCTTATATTATACGTCCTACTTAAATTATGTGATCCATCCTCATGCCATGGGTTGCCATCTATTTATAACTCCCAAGTGTGTATCTCCAGCTTACATCCTTCTTTCAAGCTCGTATATCTCACAGCTTGTGTGGTATTTTGTCTTTGATGGGCCTCAGGCATCTGAATCTGAGATCTTAGAACATATTCCCCCCACAACTGTGCTTCCTTCATATTCTTCCATTACTACATGTGCCCCAAGCCATCACTGACACTTTATCCTCCCTTACCACCCACATCCAATCCATGACCAACTCTAATCAATTCTCCTGCAAAACATATCTTGGGGGTTTCCCTGGTAGCACAGTGGTTAAGAATCTGCCTGCCAATGCAGGAGACATGGGTTCGAGCCCTGGTCCAGGAAGATCCCACGTGCTGGGGAGGAAGTAAGCCCGTGTGCCACAACTACTGAGCCTGCGCTCTAGAGCCTGTGAACCACAACTACTGAGCCCACGAGCCACAACTACTGAAGTCCACGTGCCTAGAGGTCGAAACAAGAGAAGCGACCGTAATGAGAGGCCCGTGAACCGCAACGAAGAGTAGCCCCCGCTCGCCGCAACTAGAGAAAGCCCGCGGGCAGCAATGAAGACCCAATGCAGCCAAAAATAAATAAATAAATACATAAATAAATTTATTTTAAAAAACATATCTTGACGCCTTCCACTTCTCTCAGCTCCACTGCATACACTTTAACTTAAGCCTCCATCACCTTCTCACCATGATCACCTCAACTACCCCTTAACTGGTCTCTCTGCACCCATTTCTTTCCTCCACACAGTGCAGTTTAAGTACTCTTTTAAAATTGCCCATCAGATCATGGCAAATGATATATCTGATAAGGAGTTGATAACCAAAATATACAAAGAACTCAGTATCAAAAAAAAAAAAAAACAACCAACCTGACTAAGAAATGAGCAGAGGACCTGAATAGACATTTTTTCTGAAGAAGACATACAAATGGCCAACAGACACATGAAAAGATGCTCAACATACTATCATCAGGGAAATGCAAATGAAAACCACAATGAGATATCACCCTACACCTGTGAGAATGGCTATTCTAAAAAAGACAAGAAATAACGTGTTGGCGAGCATGTAGAGAAAAGGGAACCCTTGTGCACTGTTGGTGGGAATGTAAATTGGTGCGACCACTGTGGAAAACAGAATGGAGATTCCTCAAAAAATTCAAAATAGAGCTGCCATGTGACCCAGCAGTCCCACTTCTGGGTATTTTTCCGAAGAAAATAAAACACTAGTTTTATTGCAGCATTATTTACAATAGCCAAGATATTGAAGCAACCTAAATACCATCAATAGATGAATGAGTAAAGAAGATGTGGTGTATATATATATGTATATATACGTATATATATATATATGGATTTATTACTCAGCCATAAAAAAGAATGAAATCTTGACATTTGTGACAACATGGATGGACCTAGAGTGTATTATGCTAAGTGAAATAAGTCAGATGGAGAAAGACAAATTCCATATGATTTCACTTATATGTGGAATATAAAAAACAAAACAAATGAACAAACAATAAAACAGAAACAAAGTCATACATACAGAGAGCAAACAGGTGGTTGCCAGAAGGGAGAGGCATGGGGGGGATGAGTGAAACAGGTGAGGGAGATAAATTTCTGGTTACAAAAAAAATGAGTCACAGGATGAAATGTACAGCATAGGGAATACAGTCATTAATATCGTAACAGCTTCGTATGGTGACAGATGGTCACTAGACATCCTGGTGATCATTTTGTAATGTATAGATGTATTGAATCACTATGTTGTGGAACATAATTGTAGGTCAATTATACTTCAATTTTAAAAAAAGACCTAGAATAGTTAACACAATACTGAAAAAGAACTAAATGGGGGAACTTACACTGCTTGATTTCAGGACTTGCTGTAAAGCCATAGCAATCAGGACAGTGTGATATTGTGGAAAGGATGAACACACAGTAAAATAGAAAAATTATAGAGCCCAGAAATAGACCCACACATATATAGTCAACTGATCTTTGACAAAGGTACACAGGCAATTCAATGGAAAAGGGGTAGTCTTTTCAACAGATCGTTCTGGAAAAAATTGTATGTCCATATACAAAACAAAACAAAAACCTAGACAGAGACCATGTATCTTTCACCATGATTAACTCAAATTGAATCACAGGCCTAAATGTAAAATGCAAAATAATAAAACTTCTAGATGAAAACATAGGATAAAATCTAGGTGATCTTGGTTTTGGTGATGAGTTCTTAGATACAACACCAAAGTCATGATTCATGAAAAAAGAATTGATAAGTCATTAAAATTAAAAACTTCTGCTCTGTTAGAGACTGTTTAGAAAATGAAAAAACAAGCCACAGACTTAGAGAAAATATTTGCAAAACATTTTTCTGATAAAGACTTGTATCCAAAATATACAAAGAAGACTTAGTATTCAACAACAATAAAAAAAAAACTCAGTTTAAAAATAAACAAGAGATCTGGACACCTCACCAAAGAAAATATACAGATGGCAAATAAACAGAAACAGACTCACAGACTTAAAGAATGAACTTATGGTTACACAGGGGTGGGGGAAGGGTGAGGGAAAGGGGTAGTTAGGGAGTTTGGGATTGACATCTACACATTGCTATATGTAAAACGGATAACCGACAAGGACCTACTGTATAGCACAGGAAACTCTGATCAATATTATGTAAAAACCTAAATGGGAAAATAATATGAAAAAGAATAGATACATGTATATGTATAACTGAATCGCTTTGCTGTACACCTGAAGCTATCACAACACTGTTGATCAACTATACTCCAATATAAAATAAAAAGTTAAAAAAAAAATAAAAAATAAACATGCGAGAGGTTCAACGTCACGTATCATCAGAGAACAGCAAATTAAAACAACAAGATACCTCTACATGCCTATTAGAATGGCTAAATTAAAAATAAAAACAAATTTTAAAAACCTTGACAGTACCAGTTGCTGGTGAAGTTACAGGTCAGCAGGAACTCTCGTTTACTGATAGCAGAAATGCAAAATGGTACAGCCACTTTGGAAAGCAGTTCAGCAGTTTCTTACAATGCTAAACATAGCCTTACCATACAACCCAGAAATTGTACTCATGGATATTTACTCAACAAATCTGAAAACTTATGTCTACACAAAAAGCTGCACATGGATATGTATAGCAGCTTTTTCATAATCACCAAACACTGAAAGCAACCAATCTGCTCTTCAATAGATGAATGGATACAGAAATTGTGGTGCATCCATACAATGGAATATTATTCAGCAATACAAAGAAATAAGCTAGCAAGCCGTGAAAGACATGGATGAAACTGAAATGTATATTGCTAAGTGAAAGAAACTAGTGTGAAAGGGCTACATACTATATGATTCCAATTATTTGATATTTCTGAAAAGGTAAAACTATAGAGATAGTAAAAAGATCTGTGGTTTCCAGGGGCTTAGGGAGATGGGAAGAGGCTGAATATGTCTAGTACGGGAAATTTTGTAGGGTGATGTAACTATTCTGTATGACAGTTGTAATAGTAGATAAACAGCATTAAGCATTTTTCACAATCCATAGACCTTTTCTGCAAAGAGTGAGCCTTAACATATGAAATTTTTTTATCCATTTAGGAAGTTGGGGAATACCAGGATGGAATACAGACTGTGACAAAAGAATCCAATTGTATTATAAAATGTATTTAAGAAGGTCAGGGTGAAATTTGCTGACCTAGTAGATTTGGAAATGAGTAGAGTCTGTAAGACTAAAGGCAAAAGGGACCGCACATGGGCAATGTACTCTAGTTTATAAGGTTGTTTCCCACAGGTGTACAAGTCAACAATTCTGATATTGTTCTATGAATCTGCTGGAACTGAGCAATTAAGTAACTGGATCGATGGCAAATAGTATGAGGCAGGTTTCTCACTGTTGAAGTGGAAGTTTATAGGTAAGCAACGAAAGGAGGCTAGAGTAATCCATGTGGCAATAGATCAGAATTGGAGACACAAGTATAATGTCATGTTTAGGTTAATTTAGATACAGATGGTTCCGTATAGATATGTGTATATACACAGGTTATTATATGCACACATATGTCTTTGATCTGTCAGCTGAGAGGGTTTAGAAGCATAGACACCCTACTGGCAACAAGCACACTGAGTACCCAGATTTTGGTTTCTAACACTATTCTCCAACCAAAGTAAACAAGGGATCCTTGGAAAAATGACTGATTCTAGGACTGGGGCAGGAAAGTATAAGAGGATCCCAGAACATCTTTTAGTACCAAGAAGTAAAAAAGTGCTCAAAGAAAAAACCTGCAAATTGGTGTAGGTTATGGAGAAGGGACACAGGAAACAACTGGAAAAGCTCCCAATGCCCAGAGCTGGAACACTTTGAGCAAAAAAATAAAGTAGCATTGAACTGTAACCTGAAGTGTAAAATAATACCCATGAGTCCATATGGATAGAAATAAGTGATTGAATGAATGAATACATGGGGAAGAAGAGATAAGTATCTCTTGCAGAAGAATTCTAAATAATTAGGTAGCTACTCCACGCTCAAGGGGGTGGGGCATAACAGCCTGCTCCTTAAGTAAGGGCTGCATGTAGTGACTTCTTTCCAAAGAGTACAATGTGGAATGGGAAGAAAAACAGTAACTTTAGGGTGGATAAATCTGACAAACACTACCTCAGCCAGGTGATCAAGGTCAACAACAATGGTGATAAGAAATATTGATAATATGTACCCTTGCTCTGATGTGATAAAGATGGCATTTTACCTCCATGGTCTTTCTCCCCCAAACCCATAACCCCAGCCTAATCATGTGAAAAACATTAGATGGTTTCCAATTGAGGAATATTCTACAAAATATCTAAGTAGTTCTCCACAAAGCTAAGTTCATCAAAAGCAAGGAAAGTCTGATAAACTGTCATAACCAAGAGGAGCCTAAGGACACATGAAAACTAAAAGTAATATAGTATCCTGGATGGGATCCTGGAATGGAAAAAAACACTAGGTAAAAACTAAGGAAGTCTGAATAAACTACTGACTCAATATTGGTTTAATAATTGTGACAAACGTGCCATATGAATGTAAGATATTCATAATAAGGGAAAATGTGTGGAATACACGGGAACCCTGTACTTTGCAATTTTCATTTAAATTCAAACTGTTCTAAAGCATAAAGATTATTTTTAAAATCATAAATAAATAAAATGTGAAAAATAATTATAGCCTTTTGCAATAATTTCAATCATATGGTATATCTTTTTTTTTTTTTTTTTTTGCAGTACGCGGACCTCTCACTGTTGAGGCCTCTCCCGTTGCGGAGCACAGGCTCCGGACGCGCAGGCCCAGAGGCCATGGCTCACGGGCCCAGCCGCTCTGCGGCATGTGGGATCTTCCTGGACTAGGGCATGAACCCGTGTCCCCTGCATCAGCAGGCGGACTCTCAACCACTGCGCCACCAGGGAAGCCCCAGATCATAGATTTTAAGAGCAACTAAGGAGATAAATACTATGTTATAATGGAAAACATCCTGGTCCAGGAATCAGGAGACCTCAGTTCTATTTTTATTTCTGGCCCTAACATGTGTGGGCATGGGCAAATCACTGGTCTCTTTAAGGTTCTCCTTACCTGTTAAATGAAGATAATGCATTCCCTATCTTCTTCATATAATTGTCGTGTGGGTCAAATGAGTTAATGACGATTAAAGTATAGTTAAAGCATGGCATTTTTATTTTTTGGCCAGTGAAAATAGTATAACACCATAATGATGGATATATGCCATTATGCATGTCTAAACCCATAGAATGTATAATACCAAGAATGAACCCTAAGGTGTCTATGGACTTTGGGTGATTATGATGTGTTAACATGGGTTCATCAGTTGTAACAAGCATACCACTCTAGTGGGAGAAGTTGATAATAGAGAAATCTATACATATGTGGGCCCAGGGGGTATATGGGAAATCTCTCTAACCCAAAACTGCTCTAAAACAAAATGAAGTCTTAAAAAAGGAAAAAAAAAAAATTTTGTACTTAATTCCAAAGTCCAGGAGGATGGAGTCAGTATTAGATTTAACTTTATTTAGAAAAATATTTTTACATGCCCAAATGTCATGTAATAATTCATGTTGATTATATGTTTTTGCCACTGAAAGAAGAGTAAAACTGAGTGTCTTGTCTTGGCCAAAAAAAAAAAAAAGCATGGCATTTTAACCACTGAAGTTGTTACCCATAAATTTACTTTAAAGAGAGTAAGTTCTTTAGTGGATATTGAAAAGATTTTTTAAAAGCTTTGTGGGGCTTTCCTGGTGACGCAGTGGTTAAGAATCCATCTACCAATGCAGGGGACACGGGTTCGAGCCCTGGTCTGGGAAGATCCCACATGCCGCAGAACAACTAAGGCCGTGAGCCACAGCTACTGAGCCTGCGCTCTAGAGCCCGCGTGCCACAACTACTGAAGCCCGCATGCCTAGAGCCCATGCTCTGCAACAAGAGAAATCACCTCAATGAGAAGCCCGTGCACCACAATGAAGAGTAGTCCCTGCTCGCCGCAACTAGAGAAAGCCCACATGCAGCAACAAAGACCCAACACTGCCAAAAATAAATAAATACATAAAATTTATTTTAAAAAAGCTATTGTGATATATCTTTTCATTAATAATTGAATTAAGTAACCATATATAATGTTCTGAATTTTACTTTGTAAGTACAAAAAGGAAATAACCATCGTTATTTCTTCCCATGGGGAAAAATATGGATATTCTATAGTGTATTCTCATGTTGAAAAAACCACCCCCAATACCAAGGTAATTTAAAAGGATTATATAGATTTGGCCACCACAAGTGTAATTTAGATAACTTAGCATTGTTAACTGTTTTTATTGTTCTTAAAAAGAATAACATGAACTATATTCTCTAATCTTTGATTAGATATTTGTTAACATTTTCTCTCTCACAGAGGGATATACTGGGAAAAGACAATATAAGTTTTCTTTAGAATTTTTATCTGTCCCCTCACAACAAATACTTCTCTCCCGAACCTCTGTGAGAAAAGGAAGTTTTACAGTGGAAAACTGGCAGATAGCACCTTAACAAAATGATCATGTTAATATGACCAGTAATGGGACAGACTGATGCCATATGCCTTCTGAAGTGAGGCACTGAAAAGGCCACTGCATATGTAATACTCCATGGCAATGTGTCTCTAGAAGGGCAAGTGGCTCCATGGCTCCTTTTCACTAGGCTCTCAGGGGAACTATTAGGTTGAGTCATAAAACGAAGTGTGGGTGAAAGTTTTAGGAGTGGGCGTGAGCAAAATGTACTGACAGCAAGTATTTCTGGGAGACTGTGTGTCCCCTCAGAAAACCAGCATTCATATAGAAACAGTTCTCAGCTGCTGGAGAAGCGGTAGTATGCTACCCCTACATTTCTGCACGGGGCCCATAGCAAAATGTCCATGGGGCTCTGGAGCCAATTCAAATATTTCTGTCTCAGGATGGCCAGAGCCAGGGCCCTGCCCCAAGCGATCATGCTTCTCATCTCCCAACAAAAGCTCACTGATGAGGTCCGTCCTGGTGGTTTTGAACAAGACACCACTTAATCAAGAAATGTATCCCAGGCCAGTGCCTCTCAAACTTTAACTCGTACACAGGCCCCTGGGGATCTTCCAATTCAGTATGTTGGGCGTGGCACCCAAGATTTTGCATTTCTAAGGAGTTCCTAGGTGATGCTGATGTTGGTCTACAGACCACACTTTTGAGGGTCCTACACATCCCATTTCTGTCCCCACAAACAAAGTGATGACCAGTGATTACTGGTAAAATAGGCCTAATTTAGCCAACTTTTATCAATTGTCATGAAATTAAAATTGTTCTGGCTGAAAGACTTGCATTCAAGTTTTCTTGAATAGCATTTTAACTATAAATTAAACTGATTTTATGCTTATCACTAATGAATATATATAAAACTCTGTAACAGTCTGCTGTATGGCAGATCTTTTCTCCAAATTAGATTGAGGATTTCATTCTGAAAATGGCAGATGGTGGAAAACATTAACATTCTAAATTCTCTTAAGACCTATCTGGACCACATAGCATGGAGCAAAAATTGGGCTTGTTGGGGCTTCCCTGGTGGCGCAGTGGTTGAGAGTCCGCCTGCCGATGCAGGGGACACGGGTTCGTGCCCCGGTCCGGGAAGATCCCACATGCTGCGGAGTGGCTGGGCCCGTGAGCAATGGCCACTGGGCCTGCGCGTCTGGAGCCTGTGCTCTGCAACGGGAGAGGCCACAACAGTGAGAGGCCCGCGTACTGCAAAAAAAAAAAAAAAAAAAAAAAGGGCTTGTTATGCTAAAATATTAATTTTATCATTTACTTTTAGTTTGAGCAGAGTTTGCAAACTGATAGCTCTTGGGCCCAAGTCGATCTATAGATGTGTTTTGTGTGGCATATATAGTTCTTGTTTGTTGCTGTTGTTTGTTTGTCATAGTATTTTACCGTTGGAACCTCATCCATAAAAATACTTCAGAAATATTAACCTTCTTTTGATCTGTTGATATGCTAAACTTTCTTTACTAAAGAAAAAATTTAAAAACACGAAAACACTTGACTCTCCATATAATTGTTATGACTATATTGTTAATTGATTACATTCAAAGAAATCCAGAGCAGAATAATGTGAGAAAAGAATAGCAATGCTGTTTAAAAAAAAAATCTATGAATTCAATGAAACACAAAAGGATATTGATAATAAAACGAACTAGTTAAAGGAAGTAATTAAATTCAAATACTAAATATGGAAAATGAAATCCATGCACTGAGGTTGATATCTTTAATTGACAAAATATGCTCCCACTTAAATAATTAAGAAAATTATACATTACAATTTTCAATGATCTTGTGGTGATTGCCACATTAAAGCCCCATGAATCATTCTTCCCAGTATCTGTGCCCTTGTGGATCCCCTTCCGAATCAACTCTGGATTTGGCCATGTGTCAGCATTGGCCCATGGGGACATCAGCAGACATGATACAAACAGATGCTTGGTAAGTGTTTTTATGTTGAGGCTTTAGATCGCCAAATAGTACAATTTACTTGAAATGTCACAAATATCTCTAACTGCCAAGTCAGAATCATAATAATAATCACTAAGAGACTCTGCATCTAGATATTTGGCTACTTAAGGAAAATTAGAAGGTTAGCAAAACCTAATGGATTATGTTCATTCCTAGTCACCGTGGTAGGCCAACCATACCCAGGCATTCATGCTCTTAGACCTGGGCTTGCCACTCACCATTCTTAGAATGATGCTATGGTCCCATGAAGGGGCCCATTTAGCTTCTTTTAAGATGAAAGACCGCATGTAAAGAGAAGCTAGTCATCTCGGCCTCCAAGTGAGCCCTGTCACAAGCCTGTGGGCTTTATAGCTGCATTTATAAATGCAGAGACCAAAAGATTTCTTCTACCTCCTTCTCTCTCACTTGTAGGTTAATTAAGTTACTTACGTGGAACAAACCTGTAAATTAAAATATTCTTAATAAACTTATACAAACCTGTAAATTAAAATATTTGTAATAAACAAAACATTGCTGTATTCCATATTCTAAAATGTGAACATAATTATATGTATTAAAATTGTTTGAGTGCCCAGGGAGTGTGGAGAGTGAGGATAAATAAATGAGTAAAGTTAAAGCCAAAGCGTAGTCTATCACATCCAAGATTTTTTTTAAAAGGAGCTAAAAAATGATGACTCATGATAAAAGCAATTTTTATTTTTTGAGTTATTTATTTATTTTTTATATCTTTATTGGAGTATAATTGCTTTACAATGTTGTGTTAGTTTCTGTTGTACAACAAAGTGAATCAGCTATAAGTATACATATATCCCCATATCCCCTCTTTCTTGAGCTTCCCTCCCACCCTCCCTATCCCACCCGTCTAGGTCATCACAAAGCACTGAGCTGATCTCCCTGTGCTATGCAGCAGCTTCCCACTAGCCATCCATTTTACATTTGGTAGTGTACATATGTCAATGCTACTCTCTCACTTCGTCCCAGCTTCCCCTTCCCCTCCTGTGTCCTCAAGTCCATTTTCTACATCTGCATCTTTATTCCTGCCATGCCACTAGGTTCATCAGTACCGTTTTTTAGATTCCATATATATGTGTTAGCATACGGTATTTGTTTTTCTCTTTCTGACTTACTTCACTCTGTATGACAGACTCTAGGTCCATCCACCTCACTACAAATAACTCAATTTCGTTTCTTTTTATAGCTGAGTAATATTCCATTGTATATATGTATCACCAGTTTTGAGCAATTTAATTATGTGCCTACATGTAATTTTTGTAAAGTTTCTTGTGATTGGGGTTCGTTAAGATTCTTCAGTCTGTTGGTTTATAGCTTTTACCATATTTGGACAATTTTTGGCCATATTTCCTTCAAACACATTCTTTAGTTCTACTACCTTTCCTTTGAAAATTCCAAATTTTAAGACATTTTTTATTTTGGAGTAATTTTTGATTACACAAGTGCTGCAAAAATGCAGGGAGTTGATGTGCACTCTTCTCTCACCTTCCCTATTATTAAGATCATATGTACTGTGGTACCTTTGTCAAAATTA
The DNA here is from genome assembly GCF_963924675.1 of Phocoena phocoena. NCBI lineage: Eukaryota > Metazoa > Chordata > Mammalia > Artiodactyla > Phocoenidae > Phocoena > Phocoena phocoena. The sequence goes on along the minus strand of NC_089230.1, from coordinate 76,072,352 downwards.
AGAAACTAACGCTGGTACATCACTATTAACTAACCCTCTATTACTTGGGTTTCATCAGTTTTTCCATTAATGTTCACTTTTTGTTCCAGGATCCAATCCATGATACTACCTTGCTTTTATTTGTCAAGTCTTAGTCTCTTCTGGTCTGTGACTGGGGATATTAATTTTAATAATATATTTTAACACAATATATCAAAACATCATTTAAAACTGATCAATATTTTAAAAATTATCAATAATGTATTTTACATTATTTTTTCATACTAAGTCTTCAAAATCGAGTGTGTATACTTACAACACAAATTAAACTCAGACACTTTCATTGGAAGTACTTCATCTGCATTTAGAGCTCACAAAATTTAGTTGAAAAAGTAGATTCACATTCTCCAGTTGTTCCAATATACTTAAAATTCTTCCAATAATTGCACTATCCGTTTTTAAATTTAAATTAACTAATTAAGAAATTCAGTTCTTCAGTTGCAGTAGCCACAGTTCAAGTGCACGATTGCCCTATGTGGCTAATAGCTACCATATTAAATAGTGCAGTTCTAGACCACTGTAAGGACTTTTGACTTTTATTCTGAGCTCTGAAGGGTTTTGAGCAAAGGAGTGACATGATCTCATTGAAGATTACTCAGCTGTGCTGGAGAACAAATTGAGGTGAAGGCAGAAGCAAAGAGACCAGCCAGGAGGCTACTGCAATAAGCCTGGTGAGTGAGGAAGGTGCTCGGTACTAGGGCAGTAGCAGTAGAGGTGGAGAAAGGTGGTAGGATTCCAGGACTACCTTGTTGGACCTGACACAATCTGCTTACAGATTAGATGTGGGGTCAGGAATGACACCAAGATTTTGGGCTTAAAAATGGAACAAGGAATGTCTTTTACAGAGAAGATTTTGTAGGAAGTATATTGGGAGTGGGGAGATCAGGGGATGTTTTGAACATTTTGAGTTTAAAATACCTATGAGACAGTTAAGTGGAGACGTTAAGTAGACAGTGGATATTTGAGTCTGGGGTTCAGGAGAGACAGTTCTGCTGGGGTTGTACATTTGGGAATCATTAACACATAGATAGTATTTTATTTTATAAAATATTTATTTATTTTTGGCTGCGTCAGGTGTTGGTCTTGGTTGCGGCACATGGGACCTTTCGTTGGGGTCCCCCAGCTCTCCAGCTGTAGCGCACTTGTGGCACACAGGCTTAGTTGCCCCGCAGCCTGTGGGATCTTAGTTCCTGCCCAGGGATCGAACCCACATCCCCTGCATTGGAAGGCAGATTCTTAACCTCTGGACCACCAGGGAAGTCCCCAACGATGGTATTTTAAAAGGTAAGATTTGAGGACTTCCCTGGTGGTCTAGTGGTTAAGACTCCCCTGCTTCCAATGCAGGGGGCACAGGTTCGATCTCTGGTGAGGGAAGTTCCGCATGCCACAGAGTGCGGCACCCCCCAAAAAAAGAAAAAAGTAAGATTGGAAGAGCTCACCAAAGGAGTGAGTGTACAGAAAGAAGAGTTAGTAGCAGAATTTTCAGGAAAATGCAATTTTCAAAATGCGTTTCAAAATGCAAGTTTTGAGATCAGGCCCCAAAGAGATCAACAAGAATTGGTGGAATAGTATATTCCTCCAATTAAAAGCAGTGTTAGGCTCAATGATGCAAAGGTAGTGATTAGCCAACCAGGTATAGCAAATCATTTTGCTGTGCTGAAGCAAAAAATACAGAGCCAGAAGGTATGGAAAGATGTATTCGGTGAGGAAGGGCTTTCAGGCTGACCGGGGGGCTAGTCAGAGCTGGGAATGCGAGGGTTCTAAGGACAGCTTTGGAGTTAACAAGCGACAGCTGCAGTTAGTTTCCTACACGTACACAAAACTAACCAACCTGTCCTGCCACAGAGCATATGTCATAATGCCGGTACAACAGGCATCTCGTTTCGCAAATGAAGAGAAGCACTGCCTTGGACCACAAAGCCACTTAGCCGCAGAGCTTCGCCCTCGCGTAATAACCAGGGAGGTGCCCTTCCCCCGAGGGCACTTGAGCTCTAAAGTGGGACAGGCCCGGAGGGAGGGGGGCTAACAAGGTGAGTTCAGAAATAGCAATAGTGATGGGCGTGTGAGTTTTGCGCAGAATTCTGACAAAGGGGAGGGCCTTGGCTTGAAGACGAGGCATACGGTCATTTAAGTATAGTGGAAGAACTAAGGCTAGTGGAAGCTCAAGGACAAAAAGCACTGAGATTCTTGAGTTGGCGCTGTGAACGATCCTTCCTGGCCGCATCCTCCCTAAGTCGGGCAGTGAGGAGCCTGAAGAACCGAGGAGTGAGGGGGCGGTGGCGGGGAAGGGCCGACTTACACGGCCCCTTTTAGGTCCTGATGCTGGGAGCAGCGTCCGCACTCCTATTTTCCTTGCACCGGGTCACTCTGCCCGGGAGTGGCTACCTCTCGGGCAAAACTATGGCCTGGTTAAACGGGAAGGTGCAGGAAAGCCAGTCTACCGGCGCCCCGGGGACACCCGCCGACAGCCAGCATCCCTTTGACTCCCGGCGCCGAGCGGGCAGAGTCAGACCGGAAGACCCCGCGGGGCTGGGCTCGTGGGCCGCAGTAGAAGGGGCGGTGCCAGGGAACACGAACCAATCACGGCAGACGTGTTCACGTAGCTAGCACTGGCCAATAGGCGGCCGCGGCGGCCGCGGCGGGGAAATTCAAAAGTGTTTGCGGAGAGGGGCTGGGATTCCACCTTTTGTTCTCAACTCAGCTTTGCGGCGGAGAGTCCGACCTTGCCGGCGCACGGAGGGACGGCGGCGGCCGGTGTGTGAGCTCTTTAGCCGCGCCGCGCGGGCCGGTGAGCGGTGGGGGCGAGGCGGGGAGGGCTCACAGCCTGGCAGAAGACGTAGGGTGCGGCTCAACGGGCTGGAGGGGGAGGGGAGGGCTCTCTGCCCCTCCAATCCTCCCGGTAGTGCCGGAGATTTTTTTTTGTTGAGAACCCGGGAAACGAGAGGTAGATGTGGACTTGGCTGGAGAGAGGGCCTAGCAGGGCATCTGGGGAGACTCCCTCTCTTGTCTGGTGTTTTAGAACAGGGAGAGGAGATGGTGGCCGTGATTCTGACAGTTACCTTTGGAACCTGGCTTCAAGGGGTGATACCTAGATGCCCGCTTTATCCCCCTTTTTCATTGTTACGCTCGAGATCTGGGGCGCCATTGATATCAGTGGCCCTGGGTTACTGGATTGATGGGTTTGAGAATCACAAAGATGAGACTGACAGGAAGAAAGACTGCGGACACTTTGCGGACTAAACATCAACACCATGCAGATGAGCAAGTGCTCAGTACTGTACTAATACAGTAGATTCTTGGTATTAGAATGATTAAGGAAGCACGTCATGTTTCTGCCAGATATGCACAAGAACAAGCTGCTGATACCCCATTTATCAATAAAGGGCAGTGATGTTGTATGTATCATGCTTTGAAAGCACTTGCAATGTGCAGGTTTACTGACATAAAGCAGATGAATAAATGAATGGTTATTCTCACTACCAAAAGGGTTTTTTTATGCCTATATGTCACTACCAGAATCCAAGCAAACATACCATCACATTTTTTTTTAAACGACTGAATTTGCAGATGGCCCAGAGAAAATAATTCTGGAAAAAGAGTGAAAGGAAGGCAGAGAAGAAAAATGGAAAGTTTGAAAGGGGGCAGCAACTTCTGTGTTGTGCAATGGCTTCATTGACGTTCTGGTGGAAAGAAGAGGTGGACTTACGTGTTGGAATCCTTGCTGGGCAGATTACAAAGACATGCTGTTGTTTTTGTGCACATAGCTTCATAAATACTACCCTGATAATATCTGTGTGGAGATATTCATATTTATAACGCTTTAGTCTCCTGGGTTCTAAAAGGCTAGTTGCAACATTTTTTTCTTTAATGCTAGTAAAAATAGGAATTCTGAATAGTTCGATTTTTTTTTTTTTCCTTAGAAATGGAGGCTGAGGATTTAAGTGGCAGAGAATTGACAATTGATTCCATAATGAACAAAGTGAGAGATATTAAAAATAAATTTAAAAACGAAGACCTTACTGATGAGCTAAGCTTGAATAAAGTCTCTGCTGATACTACAGGTGAGTTCCCTTGTTTTGAATACCTCTGCGGTAAAGGAAGGGTTAACCACTGGGTGTTCACATGGTGTACTTTCCTCAGTAATTGACGCTCACCAGTTAGAGCACAAACATTTTATGTTTTAACCCTTTTGTGTGGAAATATTCCCACAATTTTCCACTTCCTTAAGAAAGGACACTTAACATCACATATTACAGTGTGCTCAGAGGTAATTTTCATAACTCTTCCATTATTGGCAGCTCTCATTTCTGCTGATATGCCTGCCATCAATAGGTATGCCATTTTTTTTTCCATTCCTTTTTTTGCTGCAAACTGAGAAAACCTCACCAATCTCAATAAAAGGATGTACAGGTTTAAGGTTAAACACTCAGTATTTGATTTGAAGAATCTTCCTGTTACTCTCCTGGCCTTTTCTATTCTCCCTTGCTCACAGCAGCTTCCTTGCTATGCCTCCTGTGTGCTGGACCAGCTCCTATCCCAGTGCCTTCGTCCTTGCTCTCTGCCTGGAACACCGCTCCCCAGCTACCTGCCCACTCTTACCTCCTTCAAGTCTTTGTTCAAATGTCATCTCATCGAGGCCTTCCCTAACCCACCTATTCAAAATAGCAACTGTGGGGTTGGGTGTGTGTCCCCTGTTTCCTTTCCCTGTATTATTTTTCTCTATAGCACTAATCACTTTATATCTCATTTACTCGTGTGTTTATTGTCTCTCTCCTCCACTAGAAAGTGAGCTCTCTGAGGGTGTGGCTTTTATCTGTTGTGTTGTGTCTGCAGAACTAAGACTGGTGCCTAGCAAGTAGTAGGTACTTAAATGTTTATTGAATGATGAATGAGTGAAAGTGCCCAAAGTTTAATGAACTAGTGCCCTAGTTTTATGAAAAGTATTAGCTCAGAAGCCGAATTCTTTACTATATTTCAGATTGTTGAGATTTTTGAAAAGTGACCTTTGGATAAGTTTGTTGTATCTGTACTAATCATTAAGTGGAGGAGGGATTGAAAGCAAATGGAAGAACCTATAACTAGTCATGATGGCAGGTCATATGCACCTGAAACCACTTAGAAACTGATCATTTTGGTGTTAAACAAATTCTTAATATGGTGATATTCTATCACCACACTTTGTGTATTTAAACAGTGGTAACAAAGCTTGTACGCCAAGGTAGATAAGTCCTTATTTAAAATCTTTAGTTGCTCAAAACTGTGAATACTTAACATATATTGATAATTGGGATGTAAGACATGATACTGAGGAAGATTAAAACCGTGGTTTCTAGATGAGAAGAATTTAGTATCTACTATGCTACATTGTAACATATGTTTGACATCGAATGAATACTAACCCAATAAGACAGGATGCTTTAAGGTTTTAACAGAGGGAGAATGGGGTATGAGAAATACATCTTCAAAGACCTTTTTTTAGACACCTTGAAGGCTAACTTGTTAGGAAGGCGATGGGAGGTAAAACTGAAAATGAAGTTAAGATCAGACCAAATTAAATTTAAGGGTAAAAACAAAGTTATGAATCTGTTTTTTTGGTTTTTGGTTTTTTTTTTTTAGTAAAAAGCAGAAACAGTAATTTTGTTTGTAAAAGCAAATAATTAACCCTTGTTGAAGGTAACTGAAACTAATAGAAGGAACGATAGTTTCTCTGAGAAATCTAAATTTAATAATGTTTAATAAGGACTAAAACATCCTGAACAGGACAACTAGTAACACTAAAGAAGGTTAAAAATAGATTAACAACATGAAAATTTTGGAGAAATGTGGGTAAATTGGAGGGAGAGGAAAATGACCATACTAGTTGCTTATCTTTTGTAAATTGGTTTTGTTTGACCGGTTTAAAACTAAGTTTGAGGAATATGGATATAATGTTGGATCAGTAAGGTTGTAAAGGTTATGTTAGGACTAGGGCAGTAAGTTTCTAAATTTTTAATGAATAGGCATGAAGAATTTTCCAAGAAAGTTGGTACTGGTGGTGGTGAGAGGTTTTCTCTGCATCGTTAGGATGCTAAGATAGAATTATGCTGCTAGAGCATACAATATTCTTAGACTACATATGGTTTTCTAAAGCTCCTCATAGACATTTATTTCCAAGTTTTTTTTTCCTTCAAAATATATAGCTTTTTGTAGTACAGTATACCATCATAAAAATATATATACAGTAAATAAGTTTGCTTATATTTACATGAGTTGTTAAAGTTTTAAAAAAGTATTTTAGGGAGTTTGTGTATGTTCATACTGAGAGTATCAGTGATTAACTGTAATTTGAAAGAAAAGTGCAATTTGACATTTGTTTTATGTCTTTCCTCTGTTGTGGTATATTTTGTCCCCTGTTCAGATAACTCGGGAACTGTTAACCAAATTATGATGATGGCAAACAACCCAGAGGACTGGTTGAACTTGTTGCTCAAACTAGAGAAAAACAGTGTCCCTTTAAATGATGCCCTTTTAAATAAATTGATTGGTCGTTACAATCAAGCAATTGAAGCACTTCCTCCAGATAAATATGGCCAAAATGAGAGTTTTGCTAGAATTCAAGTGAGATTTGCTGAATTAAAAGCGTAAGTATTACCATTTTAACTGCATTTAGCTAACTACATTACATAACACATAACTACATCACCACAAGGTAAAATGAAAACATGTTGTCAGAATTACTTGTAAGAAATTTAATATTTTTTCACGAAATCCTTTTGTTTATAATTAACAAGTGAGTAATGTAAACCTTCTTTATCTTTACTATGTGCATATTTCCACAAAGTTACGTCCTCTAGACTCTGCCTAAAAAGATTGTAAAACTTAACTTATTTAATTTTACATACAGAAAAAAGAACAATATGCTGTGTCTTTTGGAAAATAGAATGAGGAGTTATCAAACTTAGGCAAATGTGTCCCTTTTCTTGAAACTTGACTCTGAAATCTTTATTTCAGTATTCAAGAGCCAGATGACGCACGCGACTACTTTCAGATGGCCAGAGCAAACTGCAAGAAGTTTGCTTTCGTGCATATATCTTTTGCACAGTTTGAACTATCACAAGGTAATCTGAAAATGTCAAGTCCGCGTTTTGAGGAGAAGATAACTTCCTACTGTAACGTACATTCGAATATTAAATCATGTGTATGAAATAGAAGTATGAGGCGAAACGTCAGATGAGAATATGGGGGAAGAATGCTACCTAAGTGTACCTGTGGAGAATATTTGTCATACTGGCCCTTCCACTTGTGAGGAGTAACCCAGGAAGATAAGCATGAACATCACGTGTGTGCTATTAGATTCAGGAAACATCTAAAGGAAAGTGGCTTCTTTACTGAGTATTTCTGGGATGAGGATATAAGATATTTAAACCAGAGCTTAGATAAGTTTATCTTGTGCCATGGTGTCATAGCACCAAAATATACAGCAGAATATAATTGTAGCATTAATTGGTAGTTCAATTAAAAAAAAGTAAACTGCTGTAGAAGCTTTTATTTCCTGCTCACTTGGTTCTACCTAGTCTGGACATTTTAGATAGAACAAGGGCAGTCTCTTCCTCAGACATTTTTAGCCTGGCCATTAGCCTTTTCTCTTCATTTTCTGGGGCCTTTGGATCTATCCTGCTGGCCCTCCGGCCACGTTTTCCTGTTTTTCCATTTGCCTTGTTGCTGCTCCAACCCTGATCCCATTTCCCACCAGTAATACACATATTATCACCATTTTTTCTTTTTGGCTCAGCCAGAATCCTTGTAGTCATGTCCAAAGCGGGGCTAACTCCTTAGAGAGTGTTCACCAAGACCGAGGTTGGAGAAAAGCACTGTATAAACTCAAATCCTGAACTTCTACTTATGCAGATGACTTCTGAGTCCTAGTTATCTGAATCATCTTCTCTGATCTATCCTGTGCACTATCAGGTGACTTAAAAAAAAAAATCGTCCCTTTCCTGCCTAGGAGAACTGCCTCACTGCTCGTTAGAGTATGGCCAGGCCTTTAAGATCATCTATCTCTCCTTCATTCTACTTTAAAAAATTTTTGAGGTGTTATGGCCTATCCACAGCAGCTATAAACTTATATCTTTAGAATACAAATTTTGAAAATCTCAAATTATATTATCTGTAAATAAGAAATAAACCTCATTGGTACCACCGGGATGTAGTAGTAACCTCAAGGTCCAAATTGTGATTATTTTGAACAAGGTTGATGAATAGGCTTTCAGGAAAAATGCAAAATTCCCAAAGTCCTATGTGCTTTTGGTGTGTATGTGTATTTTTGTAGGGGTGGAGGACATTCCATAGTTTTTATCGGATTCTCAAAGGGGTCTATGACCTTAGTAAGCTCCCTAGTTACTAGTTCCTGTCCAAGCCTTTCTTCTTTTGCTATCCTGAAATGCTCAATATATGAAATCTCAGTACTCTGAATAAATACAGTCTTAGTCTCTATCAAATATGTTTATGTTCTTAAATTTTGTAAACTGTGAGAAGCTAGAGGCTGACTCTTAACCATTTTTACACCCAAATGCCAAGTGCATAGTATAGCCTAGTGGCTCCCCAAAATGCTAACGCATTTCATAACATACATGACGTATACATTTAATATTTATAAATGAAATTCTAAACTAAATGTATTGGGTAAGTTTGCAGTTGAAAGAAAATTTGTTTGGTAATTTATCTGTAGTCAAAAGGTGATTTTGGTAGTTTCTCAGTTATTTTGCATTTTGGGGGTGGTGTAGCTAAGTCTGGTAGCTAAAGATTAATCTTTATTGTTACATTTTTTTCACATGAATCCTTTTGATGGGAATTCCCTTTAGCAAAAGATGTCAACCTTAATGACTAAATGTTATTATAAATGATAACTATTATGCTGTGTTGTAACAGATTGATGCTCTTGAGACTGTTGCAACATCTAAGGCTTAGTTTTCCCTTTTACTAAATTCTCTCAAGTTTCTGTTTGAGTTGACCTTTGCTGCCCCCATTTTGTAACTGCTTTGCTAACATTTCTTTTACTTGTGAAAATGGACCGTGGCAATAAACCAATACATAATCACATCAGTTACATCTTACACAAGTAAACTGTTTGACATGACTTGTTATCAGAAGTGAGAAATTGCTTATTTTTTTATGAGTAATGTGCGTGAGCCTTGGAGTAAACATTTTTGCCTAAGACTTCTAAATTTTTTTCCTAGGTCCTGATGAATACGCCTCTGGGGAGTAAAGGTTGCTGCATTAAAATGACGATTATTTTTTACTTTGTTAGGTAATTTCAAGAAAAGTAAGCAACTTCTTCATAAAGCTGTGGAAAGTGGAGCAGTACCCCTAGAAATGCTGGAAATTGCCATTCGGAATTTAAACCTTCAAAAAAAGCAGCTGCTTTCAGAGGAAGAAAAGAAGAGTTTATCAGGTAAATACGTTAGTGTGTGCTAATACTTTTCTGTGGTGTTTTGTCCTGCAAAAAAGGATTCAGGATAATATTTTATAGAGAAATATCATTTACTTAGAATGATCAAAATCTAAGATTAAGTTTTAGATGTAAAGGAGGTAAGACTTTTAGAAGTAAGAAAGTCATTACTTTCTTGTTGGAATTTTTTTTCCCTAATCAAACTCTAATTGGTAACACATTAAAAACAGCTTGATCTAAAACAATAAGGTCCCACTGTATAGTACAGGGAACTGTATTCAATATCCTGTAATAAACAATAATGGAAAAGAATATGAAAAAGAATATATATATATAAATTACTTTGCTGTACACCAGAAACTATTACAGCATTGTAAATCAACTATACTTCAGTTAAAAACAAACAAACAGAAAAACTTATCTAGGCGAGAGAATGACTTTTTGCTATTAGATATAAGGAATGTGTCTTTACTCTTGAGTAAACAGTTATATAATTATGGAATAGTTTTCAAGTATAGTTAGAGAATTATCTTCATAACATCTTCACGTCTGCATATCTTATTTGGGGACAAATATTTACTATGAATTGACTTTTAAAACATTCTTATTTATGAGATTACTTTTTTGTGTATTTCTTATGTCCTTATAAATTTAATTACAATTTCAAATGTTTACAGCATCTACAGTATCAAATGTGCAAGAACCGTTCCCCAGTACACTTGGACATTTACCGAATAGGAACATCAGTTGTGATTCCAGAGCACAGACTAAAGCCAGGTTTTTGTATGGGTAAGGAAACTGAATCCATTTTTTAAATGCTCGTCCTACATTTATATTATTTATACATCTGCATATATATTTTCATGTTACAATAACAATGTTTAACAGTTGATGAAAATGCATGTGTCAATATTATTCTTTTAAAAATCAGGAGTATTTTCTTTCTGTTTAGGGAGAACATACCCCCTCAAGATGCAGAGATAGGCCATCGAAATCCTTTGAAACAAACAAACAAAGCTAAACGAGTAAGTTATTTTTAACTCTGATTAAAATGGTAGTGGTGAGGTCTATACTTATTTCCTAGTTAGTTACTTAATCTTTCAAAACATTTTTAGTCATGCCCGTTCGGAAGAGTCCCAGTTAACCTTCTAAGTAGCCCGGATTACCGTGAGAAGACAGATGCTTCAGTTGCACCACCTTTTACTAAAAGGTATGTTTGAGTTTTAATTTTTTAATTTGGTTTCAAAACTTGAAGATTGATGGCAGAATGATCTTAAAGTCTTTTACTATGTGAAAGTAATTATGGTTACATTTTTATTTAGTATGAGGAATGAGTGGGAGATATGACTTTATTTTGCTTTAATATCATTAAAATATTCATTAAAAGAACTATTAAAGAATTAGGAAACACCGAGGAAAAAAGATTAAGTCAACACGAAGCTTAAAAAGACTATGCAAACAGCCCTGGGGTAAAAACTCCTGATGTTTGAACATTTCTCCCTTATGGTAGCCTCTCTGGTAAGACTCTTTTTAGTGGGTATGGAAGTCTCCATAGGGGTGAAGGGAGGTCTGGGAACAATTTCTTTTGCAGGTAGTTCAAGGAAAGGGGCAGCTATCAGTGGGAGAGATGATTAACTCACTCACTTGCTCCTTTTTGTTTTACATGTGCACCTCACTTTACAGTCAGCATAGCCCTTCCTTTTTTTTTTTAAATTTATTTATTTTGGCTGCGCTGGGTCTTCATTGCGGCATGCAGGCTTCCCTAGTTGCAACGCATGGGCTCAGTAGTTGTGGCGTGCAGGCTTAGTTACAGTATGTGGGATCTTAGTTCCCTGACCAGGGATTGAACCCTTGCATTGGGAGGGAGTCTTAACCGCTGGCCCACCAGGGAAGTCCCCACTCATTTGCTTCTGAGCCTAGGGCTTCAAGAAGTGGGGCAGGGTAGGTAGAGATGAAGTATTGTTCACCACATCTAATGTGTTCTCCTTCCTTCAACTTGAAACCTGAGAATCTCATATTCCAGCTTAGCTAAGGGACCTCATTTTTCTACTCTATTTTTAACTATAACCACTATTCATTACATTATTTCTAATGGGAAAGGCTCCTTGGATGCTAGAAAATCATTTTGCAAGTAAACTTTAGAAATATAACCGTTTGTTTTTAGCTGGTGTCTTCTATACTTAAATTCTTATTATACTTAGGGCTTGACTGAACATTGATATTAAAGAGCATTTTGGATGTCAAGGTTAAGCTCCAAAATCTTATGACTATTTTCTTGTCATCTCCATTTCAAGTGCTAGCTTAGGAGATTTTCTCCCACTCAAAAAAATAAACAAACCAGCCATTTTCTTGGTGCTTGTTTTGATAGATTGTGAGCTAGGCAGTTTCCCATAGGAGGGCCTACACCCTAGTTCTTATCCTTAAGCTATTTGCAACCTGAAGTGTAGTTTGATCTACATACTGCTGTTCCCTTGTCCTTTCCCACATTCATACCTTGACTCCAGCTGTTACTTATTACATAACAGGGTAGGCAATCACCTACTTACTACTCATCTCTCTCACTTTTATCACTGCCCAGCACTTTAGTCACGTTTATACTGGAATCTTGTTATTTCTAAAAATATCTTTCCAGGGGACTTCCCTGATGGCGCAGTGGTTAAGAATCCTCCCGCCAGTGCAGGGGACACGGGTTTGAGCCCTGGTCCGGGAAGATCCCACATGCCGCGGAGCAACTAAGCCCGTGTGCCACAGCTACTGAGCCCGTGTGCCACAACTACTGAAGACTGCATGCCTAGAGCCCGTGCTCTGCAACAAAGAGAAGCCACCGCAATGAGAAGCCCACGCACCACAACGAAGGGTAGCCCCCGCTCGCCGCAACTAGAGAAAGTCTGCACGCAGCAACGAAGACCCAACACAGCCAAAAATACATACATACATACATACATTTATTTAAAAAAATCTTTCCAAGTGATTTTTCCAATTAAAAGGTGTACATATTGTTAAAATGTCAACTTTAAAATTGAAAAAATAATTCGTTGAAATGATTGATTTCAGGTTAAACATTACAATTGTTTTGTTTCATGGGTAACAGACAGATCTCTGGATCAGAATGCCGAGATACAGTCGTTTCTGGATCTAAGTCAAGTGGAAATGATTCCAGTGACTTGAGACATTTAACGGTATGTCCATTTTTAAATCTTTCCATGAAGCAAGGGTTCCTGACCCAGGGTCCATGGAGCTTTTTCCGGGAAAGGAGTCCATGATTTATGTATCTCCAGCAGTGCTCCTGAAGCCCCAAGATATGTCGGACCACTGATGGGAAGTAGCACATAATTCCTAAACTGTTTCTCCTCAGTTGAGGTGGTAGGGCAATGATCAGCGATCTTCTGGGGTAACTCTGAATTAGCAATTATTATATAGTGTTTTAGCAGGTTAGTTGGCCTGGATTTGGGAATAGCGGGGCGAGCCATGCCCCCCAGCTTTTGTTTCTTGGTGTGTTTAATCATATGACCTGGCAGGGCATCTTAGACAAAAATGAGAGAGTGGCTTTGTGATGGGGCAGAGGTGAGGGCTCAGATAATCCTGGCGTCCTGATATGGCAGATGTGTGAACTTCAAAGACAGGAAACAGCTTTAATCCCTGGTGCACTGATTTTTAGGGGTTACACTATTGTTACTATAGTTGAGTTAAACCCCTGGCATCGCAATGTAGGTCTTTCTGATTTTCGATTCCTTGTAATTTATCTCTGTCTTTCATGGTCTTTGCTTTTAAATAATGAGTTTAACTGGTTTACAGCTATCTTAGAGAATAGTGCATAGTTGTGTCAAAAGTTTATTTTCTGGATTTAGAATAATACTGTCTTAGACTTATGCAAATCTTAATTTTGACCAGTGCTGTCATTTTTGGTGATAAAATATGATCACAGTAACAAAATAATGAAGTGTGTTTTATGTTAGATTCAAATTTTCCAGCCTCTCTTTTTAAGTGACTAAATTTTATCATTTGATTAATATGTCTATTGAAAGTAAATTGGCCAGTTTGATGGTTGTGGCCATTCCCGTTGCTCTGCTCTGCTGAGTAATTCAAGAAGTTATCTTCCTGGCAGTTTGTGAGTCCACGTGCAAGTATAATAGATAATCTTCCTAGCAGTCTTTTCATATAGGCGAGACTTCAGTATACTGAACACTAAGACAGATTAGTACTACTTCTGTTGATGAGACTTTATATAAAATCAAATCAAATCTTATTCTTTTTATGTAGTCTGTTAAAAATATTCGTTCCAAGGAACCTCCGATGTCAGATGAGAAGAGTTCTGAACTTATTACTGATTCAGTCACCCTGAAGAATAAAAGTGAATCAAGCCTTCTAACAAAATTAGAAGGTAAGAGTGACAAAACAGACTACTTCTTTAATTAAGAGAATCACTTTGTACTTGTGAAAGTTGACCAGCCACCTAACAATTGCCATGTAAGACTATGACTGTGTCCCTTTATCTTGTATTTCAGTTAAATTTTATAGATTGTATGAAAAGTATTCAATTCTATAGCAAAGAAAGTTTATTTGCCTAAAAGGTGCATTAAAGGAAGGTTGGAGGGAAAGTACCGTGGCACGGAGTTATTGTTCTCAGTTGGCCTGATAAATACTTTCTGGAAAGGACGCAGAGGCTGTATTTCTATGATAATTCTCCCTTTCCTCTTCTGTCAAACATTTGCTTTTCCAATATATGAGTACTATGGTGCATGTTCTAAGGATATATACATGAATGAGACAGGGTCCCAAGGAGATTGCCAAGCAGTGTGGGACCTCTGCTGATAAACACAATGCTGGGTAGAATATGGAGTATCATGAGAACCACATCAATAAAATGCTCTGAGGATTCCGTGCAAGGAGAAATCTGAGGAACTAATTTGGTTTAGGGGAAATAAGGAAATAGTTTGTGGAGGAGAAGAAACGTGAAGCATTGTTAGCATTTAAATAGGAAGAAATGGCAGTGATAGAGTATTTCAGATGGAGGGAGTAACATAAGCAAAAGAAAAAACTATTCTAGGAACAAAGATGGTCAATTATACTGAAAACTGTAACACAGGTAGTATAGAAATGGGAGATAAGACTAGTTAGACTTAGAATGTCAGGCTTAAATTTTTTATTTGTTTAGATGTCAGAGTACCATCAGATTTTTGAATGGGGTCATGAATTGGATGACCATTGTCCAAACAAAGTTTGCCAGATTGGGTGTAATTTTTTCTTTTGACTGGACTGAAGAGGAACACTGGGACTTTTCTGGTTTTAGCCCGGAAAATCCTATGTCACAGGAAAGCCCTCCGTCCCTGCAAACTGGGCGGCCATTATTTTGATTGGGAACATCAGCGTCCCTTCGCATCCGCGGGGCATTGTTTCCAGGATCCCCCTCGGCTGCCCAAATCCTCGGTTGCTCAAGTCCCTTCTGTAAATTGATGTGGTATAGTCAGCCCTGTGGAACCTGTGGATACGGAGGGCCAACTATAGATTCCTCTTGCTAGTAATTGGGGGAAACTCATATTCTATATTTTCATGGCACCTATTACAAACTGATATGATTGAAAAATCATCTTTACCAAAAATTCTTGTTTATAGTACTGACCTGGCACCTAATTTAATGCTTTCATTTCTTTCACACACACTTCTGTCAGGTGTATTCCGAATGGGGCTGTGGGGTCACAGGATGTTGTATATATTCGGCTCATCGATAGTGCTGGACGGTTTTCCAAAATGTTGTGTTTCACCAGCACTTATGTTACTTTTGCTCCACATTCTTCCCAAGAGTTTTTATTGTTGGTTTTTAATGTTAAACATTCTGATTCTGCTAAGTGATCTCTCGCTGCGGTTTTAATTCGCATTTCCCTGATGTCTAATGATGCTGAAGGCTTTTTTGTGTTTATTGGCCATATGGGTATCCTCTTGTGAAGTACTTGTTCAAGCCTCCCCAGTTTTTCCATTGGGTTTCCTTTCTTTCTCGCATTGATGTTAGGAGACATTAATATGGTCTAGATACAGCTCCTTTGTTGGGTATATATTTTACAAGTAACTTCTATTATGTGGTGAAGACTTGATGAAATTGTTAATTATCATGCACTTTAATTTATCAGTCTTTTCCTTTGTGGTGAGTGTATTCTGTGACTTTAAACAAATCTTTTCCTCCTCCAAGATCATAAAGATATTTTCATATATTTTATTTATTTTTTATAAATTTATTTATTTATTTTTGGCTGCGTTGGGTCTTCGTTGCTGCGGGCGGGCTTTCTCTAGTTGCGGCGAGTGGGGGCTGCTCTCCGTTGCAGTGCGCGGGCTTCTCATCGCGGTGGCTTCTCTTGTTGCAGAGTTTGGGCTCTAGGCGTGCGGGCTTTAGTATTGTGGCGCACGGGCTGCATAGTTGTGGCTCGTGGGCTCTAGAGCACAGGCTCAGTAGTTGAGGCACACGGGCTTAGTTGCTCCGTGGCATGTGTGATCTTCCCGGACCAGGGCTCGAACCCATGTGCCCTGCGTTAAGCAGGCGGATTCCTAACCACTGAGCCACCAGGGAAGACGCCCTTTCCATATATTGCAGAAGACATCATTTTACGTTTCACATTTAGAGTTATATTCTACTTGAATTTAATATTTGTGTATAGCTAAGATCAAGTGTCTGGATTCATTTTTTTCTCCCCATGTGGATATCCAGTAGATCCAGCAGCATTTATTGAAAAGACCCTTTTTCCCCTCAGTGATTTGTTATAAATTAGATGAGTCTGTGTTTGATGTCTGGTCTTGAATTCTTCTCTGTTCCATAGTCCTTTGTGTCTTTGTGCTAATACTGACATAATTACTGCAGTTAAGTCTTCATATCTGTCAGTGTAAATTCCACCTTTGTTCTTTGTCAAAGCTATTTTAGTTATTCTAAGCCTTTTGGATTTCCATATAAATATTAGAATCTGTCAGATTTCCTTTTTTTTTTTTTTTTTCCGGTACACGGGCCTCTCACTGTTGTGGCCTCTCCCGTTGCGGAGCACAGGCTCCGGACGCGCAGGCTCAGCGGCCATGGCTCACAGGCCCAGCCGCTCCGCGGCATGTGGGATCTTCCTGGACCGGGGCACGAACCCGTGTCCCCTGCATCAGCAGGCAAACTCTCAACCACTGCACCACCAGGGAAGCCCCATTTTTTTTTTTTTTTTTAATGGGATTTTGATTGAGATCTAGTGGGACAGGTTGACATCTTAACAGATGAATTTTCTAGTCCACTAACCTGGCATATCCCTTCATTCATTTAAGTAATCTTTAAAAGATTATTGAAGAAATACTTTTCTGTGTAGAGAGTTTGCTTATCTTTTGCTAGAGATGTACTTAGAGATCTGATTTTTTTTTGATATGATAATGAATGGGATCTTTTTTTAAAAAAATACTTATCCTCTACTTTGTTGCTGGTATGTAAAAATACAACTGATTTTTCGCTATTTATCATATTTACAGTGACATTGCTAAAGTTACTGAATAATTCTAATATTTTCCTATAAATTCTTTCATGTTGTTTGAAAATAATATAACATTTTTTGCCTTCCAGTCCTTTAACTTTCTTTTCTTTGCTGTATTGCACTTATAACCTCTAGCATAATGGTGAATAGAAGGAATGATAGGTGGCGTTTTTGTTCACTCCTTATTTTAGAGAGCCACTTTCATTATTTTACCCTCACATGATAATTGCCTTAGAGTCTTACAGCTGTTCTTTATCAAATATCAAAACAGGGTGAGTTTTGCTTTATACCTAGACTAAAAGTTTTTTTGTGACTGGGTATTGAATTTTATGAAATGCCTTTTCTGCATTTTTGGAGTTGACCACAGACTCTTCCCCTCTATTATTATGGCAAATTGAATTAACTTTCAAGTGTTAATTTATTATATATTTTGTTTATCAGTTGCAAATATTTTGTTTAGAATTTTTGCATCTGTCATGATAGGGACAGAATATTGACATTCATAAAATAGTCAATGTTATTGTTGAGGCTCTTTTGTTCAGACGCTTAAGAAAGTAAATTACAGGCTAGTTTAAGGTAAAAATTTTGTTAAAAAGCTAGAGGTCTATGAAAAGTGGTGAACTAGCTTCTCTTTATTAGTAAGACATACGTGTTTTTAAATTTTTACTTATTTATTTCCTTGTTTTCTGGTAAAGACCAGAAGCATTTAAATTCAGAATGGTCTTTGGTAAAGCTCTAGGTAACAACCTAGGAAGATGGCTGTTGCAGCTTTGAAAAATTAACTTGCTAAAAAAGCAAATTGTCAGCAGCTGGCTTAAAGTTTTTAGTTTCTTTGTTTTTTAAGAACAAAATGCTAATACAGTTTTTTAACATGTTCTATCATTTAGGTTTATTTTGTTATTATCAAATATTCTTGCCTTTTAATGACAACAAATACAATTTCAGAAACTAAAGAACATCAAGAACCAAAGGTTCCAGAAAGTAACCAGAAACAATGGCCATCTAAGAGAAAGTCAGAATGTGTAAACCAGAATCCTGCTGCATCTTCAAATCAGTGGCACATTTCAGAGGTAATCTCAAAAGTTGCTACTTTCCTTTTCAAGTGTAGGATTGCTATTGTTCATAACGTGATGATCATGTTAAATGTTTTCTTCTTTTATTAAATTCTTGTGTACCATATTTAGTGGAGCAGTTTGCTCAAGTGTGTGGTTTTTTGTTTTTTTTTGCTTTTAATTCACAAAACAATGATCAGTAATAAAGGTTTAGTTTAGTAAGAATATATGTCAAGCTGAATTCTTTTCTGTTTTCAGTAGTATTTTTGGATGCTGGTAGACTGGGGCAGGGGTCAGCAAACTACAGCCTAGGAGCCAAATCTAGTTCCCAGCCTGTCTGTCTGTAAACAACATTTTATTGAAATACAGCCATACCTGTTTATTTACTTACTGTCTGTGCTTGCTTTTGAACTGTAACAGCAGAGCTGAGTAACTGCAGCAGAGACCACCTGGCCTGCAGAGCTGAAAATGTTTACTATCTTACCTTTTACAGAAAACAGTATGCAGATGGCTGAACCAGTGCAGTGCTGTACCAAGCATTTGACAATTTCCTATTGTCATCCTCATGGATAAAATAGAAAAATATAGACTAGATAATGTGAATTCATAATAGGTTGAATGATCATTCCCACTGGCTGGGCTCCATTTCAGAAGCAAGGATCTGGTAGAGAGCCGTACCTATATGTAGTCCATGGCCATACTCTTGTCATTATTACTTTTCAGTTGTATTCTAACTCAGCAGTTCTCAAATATTTTGGTCTTGGTGCCTTCTTTTATACCCTTAATTATCGAGGTTCCTAAAGAGCTTTGGGGGAATTCCCTGGCAATCCAGTTGTTAGAAGTCCGTACTTTCACTGCCAAGGGCCCAGGTTCAATCCCTCGTCGGGGAACTAAGATCCCACAAGCTGCACGACATGGCCAAAAATGGGGAGAAAAAGATCTTTGGTTTACGTAGGCTATGTTTATCTGTATTTGCTATATTAGAAAGTAAAGCCAATACATTTTAAAAATATTTACTTATTTATTAAAAATAACAAGAATAAATTTTTTACATGTGAATGTAGATACACTTAAAAATAAGTATTTTGTTTTATTGAGATATAATTGATATACAACATTATATTAGTTTTAGGTGTACAACATAATGATTCGATATTTGTATATTTGTATATACAGTTGACCCTTGTACAACATGGGTTAGAATTGTGTGGGTCCACTTATGCATGGATTTTTTTCAATAAATATGTACTATAGTACTACATGATATTTGGTTGGTTGATTCCGAGAATGTGGAACTGTGGATACATAGCGCCAACTGTAAACTTACATGTGGATTTTTGACTTCATGGGAGGTTAGTGCCCCTAATCTCCCAGTTGTTCAAAGATCAACTCTGTTGCAAAATGATCACCACAATAAGTCTAGTTAATATTCGTTACCATACATAGCTACAAATTTTTTTTCTTGTGATGAGAATTTTTAAGGTCTACTCACTTAGCAACTTTCAAATATGCAATTCAGTATTATTAACTATTGTCACCACGTTTTTCATTACATCCCCATGATTTATTTATCTTGTAACTGCAAGTTTGTACCTTTTGAACCTCTTCACCCAGCCCCGCTCCCACACACCCATCCCCACCCCCAGCAAGCACCAAACTATCTGTGAGCTTGGTATTTTGTTGTTGTTGGTTTTTTTTTTCCCCCATGTAAGATTTTACATGTAAGTGATACTATGCAGTATTTGTTTTTCTCTAGCTATTTCACTTAGTATAATGCCCTCAGGGTCCATTGGTGTTGTCACAAATGGCAAGATTTCATACCTTTTTATGGCTGAATAATATTCCGTTGTATTTATGTATTGCATTTTCTTTGTCCATTCGGCCATCAATGGATATTTAAGTTGTTTCCATTTCTTGGCTATTGTAAATAATGATGCTTTGAACATGAGGGTACAGATATCTTTCCAAGTTAGTGTTTTCCTTTTCTTTGGATAAATACCCAGAAGTAGAATTGCTAGGTCATATGGTAGTTCTATTTACATTTTCACCAACACTGCACAAGACTTCCATTTTCTCCACATCCTTGTCAACACTTCTTATTTCTTCTCTTTTTGATAATAGGCACTCTGACAGGTGTGAGGTGATAATCTCATTGTGATTTTGATTTGCATTTCCCTAATGATTTCCCTAATGTTGAGCATCTTTTCATATATCTGTTGGCTATTTATCTGTATGTCTTCTATGGAAAAATATCTAATCACCTCCACTGTCCATTTATAAGTTGGTTATTTGATTTTTGGTATTGAGTTGTAATGAGTTCCCTGTGGTGGTTTTTTTTTTTTTTTGGCTGTGTTGGGTCTTTGTTGCTGTGCACAGGCTTTTCTCTAGTTTGCAGCGAGCAGGGGCTGCTCTTTGTTGCTGTGCGTGGGCTTCTCATTGTGGTGGCTTCTCTTGTCGCGGAGCACGGGCTCTAGGTGCATGGGCCTCAGTAGTTGTAGCACACAGGCTCTAGAGTGCGGCTCAGTAGTTGTGACGCATGGGCTTAGTTGTTCCATGGCATGTGGGATCTTCCTGGGCCAGGGGTCGAACCCATGTGCCCTGCATTGACAGGCAGATTCTTAACCACTGTGCTACCAGGGAAGCCCCTCCTTGTGTATTTTGGATATTAACCTCTTATTGGATATGTGGTTTGCAAATATTTTTTCCCATTCCATGGATTGTCTTTTCATTCTGTTGATGGTTTCCTTTGCTGTGCAGAAGCTTTTTAGTTTGATGTAGTCCTACTTGTTTATTTTTGCTTTTGTCTTTACTTTAGGTGTCAGATCTAAAAATTCATTGCCAAGACCTGTGTTAAGGAGCTTACCACCTATGTTTTCTTCTAGAATTTTTATATTTTAAGGTCTTATATTCAGGTCTTTAATTCATTTTGAGTTAATTTTTGTGTATGGTATGAGAAAGTAGTCCAGTTTCATTCTTTTGCATGTGGCTGTCCAGTTTTCCCAAAACCATTGATCTGTGTGTCTGTTTTTATGACAGTGTCATACTGTCTTGAATACTATAGCTTTGTGATGTGGTTTGAAATCAGAGAGCGTGATGCCTCCAGCTTTGTTCTTCTTTCTCAAGGTTGCTTTGTCTATTCATGATCTTTTGTGGTTCCATATGAATTTTAGGGTTGTTCTATTTCTGTGAGAAATGCCATTGGAATTTTGATAGGGATTGCATTGAATCTGTAGATTGCTTTGGGTAGTTATGGTCATTTTAACAATATTCTTCCAATCCATGAACACAGAATATCTTTCCATTTATTTGTGTCTTCAGTTTCTTTCACTGGTGTCTTATAGTTTTCAGTATACAAGTGTTTCACTTACTTGGTTAAATTTGTTCCTAGGTATTTTATTGTTTTTAACGGGATTGTTTCTAACAGGTGTTTTTGGTGGAGTCTTTAGGGCTTTCTGTATGTAATATCATGTCTGCAAATAGTAACAGTTTTACCTCTTCCTTTTCAATTTGGATACCTTTTATTTCTGTTTCTTGTCTAATTCCTGTGGCTAGGACTTCCAATACCATGTTAAGTAACAGTGTGAAGAGTGGGCATCCTTGTCTTGTTCCTGATTTTAGAGGAAAGCTTTCACCGTTGAGTATGATGTCCGCTGTGGGCTTGTCATACATGGATTTATTATGTTGAGCTATGTTCCTTCTGAAAAATAAGTATTTTTCAAAACAAAATAATTACAGTGAAGAGAGTGATATTGTTTTATAATTTTTACAATTTCTATAATGGTTGGCTTAACAGAAGACTGGATTTCTTGTATCCACTTTTTTTTTTTTTGCGGTACGTGGGCCTCTCACTGCTGTGGCCTCTTCCGCTGTGGAGCACAGGCTCCGGACGCGCAGGCTCAGCGGCCATGGCTCACGGGCGCAGCCGCTCCACGGCATGTGGGATCCTCCCGGACCGGGACACGAACCCGTGTCCCCTGCATTGGCAGGCAGACTCTCAACCACTGCGCCACCAGGGAAGCCCCTTGTATCCACTTTTGCATTCAATCTATTTCACTATCACATGCCTTCTAGCCTTGGGAAAAGTCTAGTTTACATTCATGAAAGAATGAAAGTGAAAAAGGCAAATAATGTCCTAGTATGATCATGAAAATAGTTTTAACCTCTCAGACTCCAGGAAAAGATCTTGGGAACCCCTCTCTTTCTGCTATTTCTAGATCACTCTTTGAGAACTGTTGATCTAAGTAATGGAGTAGGTAACAAATGTTAGTTGAGAAGAATCCTGACAGGTTGAACCTTGGACAAACAGCATCTCCTCTTTTTTTCTTTTTAAAACTTGTAAACCGGTAGAATGGTAAAGGGACTTAAAACTGTTTATCTGTCATTAGGGAAATGCAAATCAAAACTGCAGTGAGACACCATTTCACACGCACCAAGGTGGCTGTAACTAAAAAGAGCCAGTAATAAGTGTTGATGAAGATGTGGATAAATGAACCCTCATACACTGCTGGTGAGAACGTAGAATGGTGCAGTCACTTGAAATGGTATGGCATAGCAGTATAACTCACCTCCACTGCTTCTTCTTGGGTCAAGGCAGAAGAGGACCATTCTGAGACCTAAATAAATGGTGATCACCTTACCAGAGTTGTTATGAGGTGCTAGTTGAGAAAATTTATACTTAAGAAAAAAATCTAAACGTGCCTTCTTAAAAGAGATTTCCTACTAGTAATTTTCCGCCTTTTACTCCTGGTTGCATGTGAGGTCTAGTTTTCCTCTGCCTGCTAGTTGCCCTCCAGGTTTGTATCTATATGCTGCTTCATTAACCACCAACTTGCATTGTTTCGCTATTCATAAAAATTGCTTTGTTCGCTTAGTTATTTTATGTTTATTCATGCATTTTTTTATGATTGTATCAATTATAGTGCTCATTATAACATATTTAATTCCTAAGAATTTTGGGGGGAAGATATTAAAAAGTAAAGCACCTATCATAATTACTAATTGTGCTTAATTTGAAATAAGAATGTCCTGAATTTAAAAAAAAAAATGGTATGGTAGTTCCTCAAAAGGTTACATACAGTTACCATATGATCCAGCAATTCTACTGCTAGGTATATACTCAAGGGAATTGAAAATATATATCCACACAAAAACTTGTACATGAATGTTCATGGCAGCATTATTCATAATTGTAAAAAAGTAGAAATAACCCAAATATCTATCACCTGGTGAGTCAATAAACAAATGTGTTACTCTGATTTTATTATTTCATTTTTTTATTCAATAATAAAAGTAATGAAGTATTGATAAATGCTATAGCATGGATGAACCTTGAAAACATGCTAAATGATGGAAACCTGTCACAAAAGGCCATATATTTTGTGATCCCTTTTATAAGAAATGTCTAGAATAGGCAAATCCATAGAGACAGAAAGTAAATTAGTGGTCGCCAGAGCCCAGGAGGAGTGGGGAATGAGAGCGACTGCTAATACAGAGCTTCTTCTCAGGATGATGAAAACGTTCTGTAATTAAATAGTGGTGATGATTGCCTACTCTTGTGAATATATTAAAAACCACTGAATTGTACCCTTAGGTAAAGAGGAAAAAACTAGGCAGTTTCTTGAGGTTGCTACTTCTCCAGCAGTCCTCAAGTAGAGGCTGTTTTTTTCTCCCATCTCACTTACCTACAAGCTCCCCGAAGCTATGTCCAGACCACTTCTTCTCTTGCCAAAACCCTGTCCTTTTGAGGCGCCTGCCTTCTGGATATGCTCTCCTGTCTTGCTCGTTGCCATCATCTCTGAACATCCTAGTGACTCCCCATCATTCTTTGAAAATATTACGTTCTGGATCACTTCTTTCAACTTCAACCCAACATCTATCATCACTTTTTGTTAGCTTCTTACCCCTATGTATCATTAGTCCTACACCTGGCCTCCAGATTCATAACTTCTTCCTCCCTCATGCCCGTTTTCTAAATGTCACCTTAGCTACCCATTCCTATATTCTCAATTCTGATCTCCAAAATCTCAAATGCAAACATCCCGGTCTATGAGTACAACCTTTCCACTTTCCTTGCTTAATAATCTTACTATCACAGATTCTTAATACCATCCTGACCACTAATCCAGATATATATATGAGGAAGTCTTAAAGGAAGTGGAAAATTTACCCAGGAAAAGAGATACAGTGGCCATGCTAGCTATCTTCAAAAACTCAAAGGATTGAAATGCAGAAAACAGTATAGATTTATCCACTGTGGATCTCCAGAGCATAATGTGGACCCAGTGGGTTGAAATTATAATATAGAAGCTGATTTAACCTAAATATCTGTGAATACTTGCTAACAGCTAAAGCTGTCCCCAAATTGAAGTAGAGGTAGTGAGCGCTCACTAATAGCGTTCAAGCAAAATGTGGTTTGCAGGAGTTGGCAAGCTTTTTCTGCAAAAGCTTAGTAAGCTTTGCAGGCCAGATGGTCACTGCTGCAACTCTTGAACTCTGTCATTATCTCATGAAAACAGCCACAGACAAGATGTAGGCAAATAGACATTGCTGTGTTCCAATAAAAGTTTATTTGCAAAAACAAGCAGCAGGCCAGATCCAGCCAATCTCTACTGTAGAGGATGTTCATTATTGCTTTGGGATTTGTATGAGATAAATTCTACAAGCTCTATGTCTTTTACAAGGGAGAAAGAAGAACACTAGATAGGTATTTGCCATTTCAAAGTTTGCTAAGTAATTAGTATTTGGTTATTTTCCCTCCAAACATAAAAATAAGGAATGATCTTACTGATTAAAGACTAGTTTTCTGAAGCACAGAATTACTTACTTAGATTATAAAAGTTCAATGCTAGTGATAGTAGCCCTAATGGGAGAGGATATTAGATCCTGTTTTGTTAAACAATGCTGTGTACCTTCCCTCTACTTGTAGTCCCTTTGAGGAAAATATAACAGGCTTCAAAATTTAGAGTAAAAGAGCTGTACTAAAAAGTTATTGAAAGTCTGGAACACATACGTCTACCTATTTTAGCATGCTTTTGTATTTTGTATGTTAATTTTCTTTTAGAAGTTATGTTTGTGAAACTGTTGAACAGGTGACTAATTTAAAAACCCGAAATCGTGATGTTTTTTATTTTGGTCTAGCAGAAACAAACCAGTTTTGAGCAACCTGCCCTTTCGGTTTCAAAGCAGTCGCCACCGATATCAACACCTAAATGGATTGACCCAAAATCTATTTGTAAGACACCCAGCAACAGTGTCTTGGATGATTATATGAACTGGTAATTACTTTTGGTTCTTTGCTTGGTACAATAGAAATAGCATGGGCTTCGGGGCCAAACAGATCTAGAGGTGGATCCCGCTCTTTTACTTTAAAGACTTTCCAAATTCATATTATTTTTCTCAGCATCAGTTTTTTCATCTGTAAAAGGGGAGGGGAAGGTGGCTACGATATATATATATTTTTTTTTTATAAATTTATTTATTCATTTATTTATTTTTGGCTGTGTTGGGTCTTCGTTTCTGTGCGAGGGCTTTCTCTAGTTGTGGCAAGCGGGGGCCACTCTTCATCGCGGTGCGCGGGCCTCTCACTGTCGCGGCCTCTCTTGCTGCGGAGCACAGGCTCCAGACGCGCAGAGCTCAGTATTTGTAGCTCACGGGCCCAGCTGCTCCGTGGCACGTGGGATCTTCCCAGACCAGGGCTTGAACCCGTGTCCCCTGCATTGGTAGGCAGACTCTCAACCACTGCGCCACCAGGGAAGCCCGCTACGATATATTTTTAAGGATTGTAATGAAAGTCTCTGTCATATTGTAATCTGTACCTACTACATATACTCTATACTTTTTATACTTACCTATAGGCAGTACCTTTAAATACTCCAAGTATGCAAAACTTCTTGATAATCATGCATTGCCACACGGATAACTCTCTGTAATTGAGAGAGAGATTTTAAAGGTTGGCATTCTTAGAGCGGGTAAAGTGTGGATACATTACATAGCAAAGGAGGTGTTAACTGGAGTGTGCTGGTCTCTGCTGGTGGTACAGCTCATACAGTTCTGGTGGTGTTCAAGACCGGAGCGGCGGGCAGTGAGGGATGAGTGAAGAAGTTGGTCGGTGTTGATTGACAGGAAACACAAGGGATGTTGAAAGGCAAATCGATGGCATTTCTAAGAAAAGAAAGAAAGGGATGTGGCATATCCTATAACTAGGGGCTATATTTTTAATGTCTTAGAGGATAACGGAAGTCCATGACGCCTTTTGCTTTTCATTTTCATAATGTAATCTTTGATCTTAATTAGAACTGGCCTTGGGGTTTTATAACCGAGTCTCTTTCCTACTTAATACAATTTTGCTATATATTACCTAATTTTATTATCCTTAGAATATTTTAAAGAATGACCGCTAACTAAACAAGGTATATAGTTATTTCTTGTGAGACTATTTATTGTCAACAAATACTTGTAGAATTCCTTTGTGCCAAGCACCATTCTTGGTGTTGAGAATACAACAGTGGACAAGACAAGCAAAGCATGAACGTGAGCTGAGCTGCTTTATGCTCAAAGGCCCAACTCCTCTGATGTAATTGGCTTTCACATACTTCCAGGAGGCTGTGTAGAACGTTATTGTTAAGAAGCGCTCATAAAATCTGTGATCAGCCATAGGCTGAGATTTGCCTTGGCTAAATTTTATAAAATAACCCCAACTCTGTATTTTAAATGACATCTTATTTATTTTAATAAGGATTTCTTGTCTGGGGACAAAAAATTACTTTCAGAAAGAACTGCCCCAAAATGAAATTTCTGGTGATGGTGTCTCTAGGATAAATAATTCAGATGTACTAGGAAAACTCATTTGGATTCTGTTTGATGTAACACATTTAAATGTATATCCACCATGCAAAATCTGAGTCAGAATCTTGTTTTCAAAGCTTTAATGTTTTAAATTTTGAAAAATACCTTTCCCAGTTTCAGGACTCCAGTTGTAAAGAACGACTTTCTACCTGCTTGTCAGTTGTCAACACCGTATAGCCACCTTCCCTATTTCCAGCAGCAACAGCAGCAAATACCCGTTACTCCACTTCAAAATTTGCAGGTTTGATAAGCTTTATTTATAATGATACATGTTAAGGTATGATCAGTTTCAAAGGTTTTATTTTTGCAGGATCTGGTTTTTAAGAATGGTGTTAAAGACTTGTCCATTCTTAGTCCCATTAGGCAAAACTCTTTTCTGCTATTCTCATAAAGGTGCCTTATGACTTTGAGAGGTTAGTTATTGAAGAAGCTAATGAAGCTTTTTTCACTAACTAGCCCGAAGTATCTAGTTTGGGTAGCTAGATAAAATTTCTTCTGTAATCTAGGCTATTTTTTATTCTGTTTAACAATGTAAACCAGCTGTTAGTAAGCAGCTTCATTTCACTGGCTGTTTAATATACAAGTAAATTTTTAAGAATATCAGAATAGCAATATGAGATACTACTAGAATATATTATAAAGTAGTTATTATAAAGTATTGACAAGGTAAAAAATTTTTTGCTGGTAAGGTATTGCCATCTGGGAAAAAAATTATTTAGAGACTCTCTCAACATCAATACTAAAATTTGTTTCTAATAACTATCTGAAAAACAGCTTAATATTGGTAGAAAGAATAGGCTTTGAAGGGAGACTGCCTGTCCTTGACTCTCGGCCTCACTACTTACCAGCTATGTGACCTTTTACAAGTTAAATAAACTCTTGTGCTCATTTCATCATCTTTAAAATGGGGGTAATAAACCTATCTACCCCATGGGATGATTGTGAAGATTAAATTAGTTAATATATACGTAGTTCTTACAACAGAGCCTGGTGCTTAGTAAATAATAAAATTTAGCAGCAATTGTTTAAATAAAACAGCAAAAAAAAAAAAACCCCAAATAAACCACAAGTGATTAACTAAACAAATCAAGAGATTAAAAAACTGGACGACAGAAAGTAGAACAATGGGTACCAGGGGCTAGAGGGAGAGAGGAATGGGGAGTTACTGTTTGAGGGGTGCAGGGCTTTTTCAGTATGAGGTGATGAGAAGTCCTGGAGGCAGGTGGTGGTAATGGCTGCACAACTGTGAACGTACTCAACCCCACTGAAGAGTATACTTAAAAATGGTTAAGATGTTACATTTTGTGCTATGTAAATTTTACCATAATTTTCAAAGTAATGGAATAAAAAATTTAGCCAACAGTAGAGTATACTAACTGTGGAAAGAGGTAATAGTGCTTTGAGGATTGACTCAGCAGTATAATAACTATAAAGGAGACAGAGCAGGTTGACCAGGTTTGCCCACATGTTCATTCAAAAAGCATTCGTTGAGCTACTAGTCATGCAGTAGTAGTTCAGCCTGTTTTGAGCTGAACTCTGAAAGCCAAGCAGACATGACCGAGTGAAGGGTCGAGGAGCCTTCTAGAAGAGGCCAGTGTCGGGAGGAAACTAAAGGAGGCCAGAGTGTGGCTAGAGCTCCTCAAGGGGCAGGGGTGACCCTGAGGGTTCTGCTGGGCCCTTTAAGTTTTGCCCCAAGAGGGACAGATAGGAAGCCGTGGCACAGGTTGGAGAAGGGAAGTGAAGTGACCTTAGATTAAGCGCCTTGCGGGATGTCCGGTGTAGGAAACTGAATGTCACATCGGCATTGAATCCGAAATAGGTCAGAATTACTTTATCTAATAACCTTCAGCAACTAGGGGGAAAGGCTATTGAAGGGCTTCCTTTCCTCTCAGAAATTTTCAGTTTAAGTAGGAGAGGAAGCTCCAAAAGCAAGAGAGGGGAGGGAGCAGTGAAGACTTGTGATGAAGTTACAACTCAATGACAAATAATGGGTACATGTTTCAAAGCCTGACACTTTCTTACAGAAAACATACTTCATGACTCAACAGTGTTGTTCAGCCCTAGATTAAAGAAATTAGAAACCGTATCTTTTATTATTTTCTTAACACCTTTATTGGAGTATAATTGCTTTACAATGTTGTGTTAGTTTCTGCTGTATAACACAGCGAATCAGCTATATGTATACATACATCCCCATATCCCCTCCCTCTTGAGCCTCCCTCACACCCTCCCTATCCCACCCCTCTAGGTGGTCACAAAGCACCAAGCTGATCTCCCTGTGCTATGCGGCTGCTTCCCACTAGCTATCTGTTTTACGTTTGGTAGTGTATATGTGTCCATGCCACTCTCTCACTTCGTCCCAGCTTACCCTTCCCCCTCCCCGTGTCCTCAAGTCCATTCTCTACGTCTGCGTCTTTATTCCTGTCCTAAAATGGTTCATCAGAACCATTTTTTTTTTTTAGATTCCATATATATGTGTTAGCATACGGTATTTGTTTTTCTCTTTCTGACTTTCTTCACTCTGTATGACAGACTCTAGGACCATCCACCTCACTACAAATAACTCAATTTCATTTCCTTTTATGGCTGAGTAATATTCCATTGTATATATGTGCCCCATCTTCTTTATCCATTCATCTGTCGATGAGCACTTAGGGTGCTTCCATGTCCTGGCTCTTGTGAATAGTGCTGCAGTGAACATTGGGGTACATACATGACTGTTTTTGAATTCTGAGAAGGCTTATCTTTTATGTTATGTAGAAGGAGGGCACGTGAGAAAGATTCTACCATTTGGGCTGTAAAGCAGGACTTAGTTGAATTGAGGTTTATTCAGACCTTGTTTCAACTTGGTTAATCGGCTAATCAGGCACTCTGTGTCTCCAGCTTCCTTGTCAGCTCAGAGTAAGTCCTCACACACTCCATCTGTTCAGAGCGTTTATAGGTCCACAGATGGTCTAGCATCAGGGAAGAGAGGGGAGGCGTGTTGTACATAGTACATCGGTTGAGAGTTTGCTGAGGAAGATGCTCAAGTTCAAAATAAGCAGCTTGTTGAATATCACCCAGCATAAAGGGGGCATCACTAAAACCTGCATTTGTCTGATTGACTCTGGAACTCTTAGCACCTCAGCATGCTGCTTCCTTTATAATGTAATGCCCCAGGAGAAAAAAATATATAGATAAAGCTGTGTGTTTATATACGTAAGTATGTAGGTAAAAAGGTTTGTGTAAGAAAAAAAAACAGGCAAGAAAGATGAAAAGCGATAGCTTGTGAGTTTGTGTGTTGGACATTAAGAGGGTTTTTTTCCCCCTTAGATTTTCTATTTATGTATTATGTTAAGAAGTAAAGGCAAGTTGGAAGGGGAGACTTTGGAACTTTGCCTATATATTAATTTAATAAGTTTATTTTTTTGACTAAAGTATGTAAATTGCTTCTTTAAAATATTGAACTACTGTGACATCTAATTAAGAGTTCAGATAGTTTCAGAATTGGAAGCATTTCACTGTACTAAATGCAAGCTAGTTTCTCAGGCATGTTCTCTGAACATTTGAATCCTTATCTATTTTAATGGTTTAGATTTCAGCATCGTCTTCAGCAAATGAATGCATTTCAGTTAACGGAAAAATGTATTCCATCCTGAAGCAGCTAGGAAGTGGAGGTTCAAGTAAGGTAGGTGTCCTGAATATTTAAGGAACGGGTAAAAATATTTTAAACTTCCCTCTCTTTGTCTTTTTACCTTTTGAGGCCTTTTTTCTTAACTTCTAGGGGCCTGTATTTCCCTTGAGCCAAAAACTCCTTCTCATCCCCTTCTCCCATCCCTTCCCCCCATCCCCTCCCCTCAACAAATGGCATATTTCTTTAGACCCACCTCTTAATTTCAGTTCCCTGCTCTTCCCTCCAATGTCCTATGATTCCATATTTCTTCTCTAAATAACATTAACGTTGACTTGGGGGTGGCAAATGACAGCTTCGTATTATCACCAGAGTCTTTCTAAAAGTGAGTCAGACTGTGATGTGAATAACTGCTATGCCTAGGGTGATTCAGCAAGGTATTTGATTAATGGGTTTTGTTTTGTTCTGAGTTTTTCTTTTCAGAAACAGAATTTAGCAACACATGAATTTCTAGATTTGGAGTAGATCATTTCCTAAATTTATCTGAGTTCTAAATGTATGTGGTTCTAATTCTCTGGCTGGAAGGGATCTCAAAAGAGTTGTCTAAACTTCCTATCTTCAATTCTTCTCATTTTGTTCACTTAAATCCACTTAAATCAGATTTTTACTTTTACCTTCACTATTCACCAAGCAATTGTTATCAAAATCACTAATGACCTCCATGTTTTTGCCAAAACTAATTGTTAGCCTTGAGTGTGGGTTACCTAGCAATTGGCACAGTTGAGTTTTCTTTCCTCACTGAAGCTTTTTTTCCCACTCGGCCTCTTTCAGTGTTCCTCCTGGCCAGCGACCGTTCCTTCTCTGTCCTCCTCATATCCCTGATCTGAATGGTGCAGAGCCCCTGAGCTCAGTTCTTGGCCTCTTTTCTTCTCTCTCTAAACTCACTCACTCCCTTGGTGTTCTCATCCACTCTCGTGGTTTCATGTACCATGTACATGCTGACAATTCCCAAATCTGTATTTCCAGCTCAGACTTCTCCTTTGAATTCCAGGCTTACGTATCCAATTTGACTGCTCAGCATCTCTTTAAGTATAGATACTTAAAACTTAATATGTCCCAAGCCTAACTGCTGCTTCATAGTCTTTCCCATTTCAGTAAACGGCAGCTTCATCCTTCCAGTTGCTGGACCAAGCAGCCTGGGGTCGTCACTGACTGCACTTTCTCTCGACATTCACCCAGCCAATCATCAGTCTTACTGGTTCTACCTCAAAGTCTGTCCACAATCTGACTGTTCCTCACCACCTCCACTATTACCCCTTCGGCCAAAGTAGCTTCATCTTTTCACCTGAACTGTTACAGTCGCCCTCTAACTAGTCTCGCTGACTCAGTCCTTGCTCTCCTGGCCTATTTTAGCATAAGAGTCGATTTTCCTCGATACCCTCACATCTTTGCTCTAGTGTCTTCTCAATCAGTGCTTCCTTGACCATGCTCTACAACCCCAACTCCTACCTTCCAGTTGCCAGCAAGCTCCGTTCCCCTCTCCGGCTTTATTTTTCTCTGTAGCTCATCTGCTAATATGCTCTGTAATTGACTTATTTGGTTTTGTTGTTTGTGTCCCCTTGCACTTGAATGTGAGTTCCATCAGCGTAGGGATGTTTGTCTGATTTGCTTACCAATGTTTGCTCCGTTATCTAGAACAGTGGCTGGAAAAATAGCAAACACTGATGTGTTTGTTGAATGAAAAGCCCTCCTCAGCTGTTTTGCTACTCTTAAGTTGTTAAAGATGATACATGAAACACAGCCTGTTTGGTTCATTTTAAGTTTTATTATAATTTTTTAAGCCAGCTGACAATAACTAGACTTGCTTAAGATGTCTTGTTAACTTACTATAAATAAGGTGTATACATTACCATGTTTAGCAGTTGTTCAATAATATTAATTTCTGTGTACATTTCCTTTGTTCTCTTCCTTGCCTTACATTTTAGGCATGGGAATAAAAGGACGATGGAATTGATTTTTACCAACATATTTATTTATTTAGTAGCTGTTTTCAGAAGATGTACAATAATCTTAACAGTGTTTTAAACATTTTTTTCCTTGGAGGATAATGAAAATGTAAGCTTACTTAAGTCAAGGGCCAAGTGATAAAGCTATAACTGACCCATATTTTCTTAGTGCGATTGAATTATTATTTAATTATTATGACGGCGTTGTTGACAAAATCATCACGCCTCAGGGAAAAGAGGGTAACATGCTTTATGAAACTAAATTGTTCATGCTGTCTATGCTAGAGTTTAGACAGTGACCAACTTATACCCTATTAAGAGCATTTAGAAAATTCATGGGGCTAGTGGGAATGTTCAAAGCACTAACCTTTCTAGGTCTTTCATTAACTTTCCATGAAACTGACAGATTCTAACTCTGACACTATAAGGCTGTTTACCTCACACAAAATGGCTTTCTGCTGTTTTAAAATTACTTTTCTTCCTTGCTACTTTCTGCCGCTTCTTGCCCTATCACTGTTTTATGCCCCTCCTCCTCTAATTTGCTTTCTGTGCAAGTAAAACGAGTAATACTTTGTTAGAGTTTTGTATTTAAAATGCAGGTAACTCAGCTGTACCTGACAGACTCTGCTTAACAGTGCACTTGAAATGCATGAACCTCATCTACGCCTTGGCTCTTTTCTCACTTCTTGCCAGTATCTGCTGGACAGTCATGGTTAATGGCTTTTAAATAAATGATGTTTTACTTCGGTGGGTGCAAGGAGATAAATGAATGTAATTTTTCTTGCTTACACTAGCATTTTGTATCTGAATTCTTGCATTTTAGAAGCCCCATCCCCGTTGCACGTTTGCTGAAAGTTAGACACATTAGAAGTGTTTTCGAAATGTACGATCTACCTCATCAATACTGCTTAGAAGTTGACTGTCATTATAGCCAGAGCAATTTGACCTGGACCTCAATATGCTGACAGGAGCATCTTGTTCCTGTCAACTTGATTTTGAAAATTGGACCTGATCTACTTTTTACAGCCGAGTATACTGATAGCTTACAATTAGTACCTATTTTAAAATATTCTCGACCACGTGAATGAAATTGTCAACTCCAGGCACAATGGAATAAACACCATCTGTGCAATGAATTATCTTTATTACAGCCCTTAGTCTTCCTTAGCATTTTTTAATGTCTTTTTCTGGTTGCAACATCTAACAGAGTGTTATGAATGTATATGAAATTTAAATTACCTTTCTTATACGTAGATAGGGCAACTACCTATGCCCATTGTCATAGGGAGTTGAGAATGTACTGTTACTCTCCTAACATGCTTTTTTTCCTTCTA
Source organism: Phocoena phocoena (assembly GCF_963924675.1). Lineage (NCBI taxonomy): Eukaryota > Metazoa > Chordata > Mammalia > Artiodactyla > Phocoenidae > Phocoena > Phocoena phocoena. Next base: position 76,038,556 of record NC_089230.1, on the reverse strand, counting down.
TACTCAAAATAAGCCCAGACATTTTAAATTATTCACATCAATAATCCTTAATCTAAGATTTTATCTATTAATGTAGAAATATTGTGGCAGTATGTAAATAGTGTATTCTAACCTTTTTCATTTGTTCTACTTTATAGGTATTTCAGGTGTTGAATGGAAAGAAACAGATACATGCTATAAAGTATGTGAACTTAGAAGAAGCAGATAGCCAAACAATTGATAGTTACCGGAATGAAATTGCTTATCTGAATAAACTACAACAACACAGTGATAAAATCATCCGACTTTATGATTAGTAAGATTTTTTTTTTTCATTTAAAAAGAAGACTTTTTTTGGCTCTAATTCTTAAGATAAATACTTTGTAAATCTTAGTAGTATAACCTAACCATTTATTGTTTTATTGTTTTTGTTTGTTTTTAATGGCAGTGAAATCACAGATCAGTACATCTACATGGTAATGGAATGTGGAAATATTGATCTTAATACTTGGCTTAAAAAGAAAAAATCCATCAATCCATGGGAACGCAAGAGTTACTGGAAAAATATGTTGGAGGCAGCTCACACGATTCATCAACATGGTATTTTAAAATCTCTTCGTATGTAAAATTAAACTATTCATTAGTGGTGCTATCTTAGAGAAATACACCTATAATTTTTAGGTATTGGTTATTGGCACCTTTAGGCTAGATAAACTAAATATTTGGAAGTTTAATAAAGATGAAGGGACAAAACCATTTCTTTACAATGCTGTTAACAGGGACTTCCCTTGGGGCGCAGTGGTTGAGAATCGCCTGCCAATGCAGGGGACATGGGTTCCAGCCCTGGTCCGGGAAGATCCCACGTGCTGCGGAACAACTGAGCCCGTGCGCCACAACTACTGAGTCCACACGCCGCAACTACTAAAACCCGTGCGCTCTAGGGCCCATGCTCCGCAACAAGAGAAGCCACGGCAATGAGAAGCCCGCGCACCGCAACAAAGAGTAGCCTCCGCTCGCGGCAACTAGAGAAAGCCCGCGCGCAGCAACGAAGACCCAACACAGCCAAAAATAAATTAATTAATTAAAAAAAAATGCTGTTAATGAGAGGATATAGTGCATGAACTCAAATCCCCACATCCATAAAGCATGCATAATAGGAAATGTATCTTTGTCAGTATTAACATAGTCCATAATCCTGGGTCTCCAAATACTTGGATTATAGCAGATATGAGACTGGGGTTCAGGTATCCTAAAAATCTGAGATTTTTTTTCACTTATTCTCCTAGTTGTTTTGTATTGTGTACCTTGTATGGGAGTTGGTTTTACTTTTTTTTTTTTAACTGTTAGCCCTACATTCTGGGTTGGCTTTCACCTTACTTGGCCTTGGTTCTTTTTATGGCTTCTTTGCCTTTACCTTTTCCTTATTTTAAATAACTGATAATGTAGGTAATTGTAAATCGTCTCCTTGTGTCTCCCGTGCTGTAAGTTAAAAGATAATTCACCAGTGTTGAAGATCAGGCTGTAGGGATGGATATGTGAGGAGCATTAGGGTCCTACCACCTGGCAGTGTAATTTACAGTGCTCTCTCTTGGGCAGTAAATCACAGTGGTTGTTAAGAGGATAAACTCTGAAGCCAGACTGCCTGGGTTCAACTCATGACACTGTTACTTAGGCTGTGTGACCTTGAACAGATTGCTTAAACTCTGCCTTAGTTTCCTCAGCTAAAAGTGGGGATAATAATAGTACTTAACCTCAGCATTGGTATGAGGGTTCAATGATTCAATACAAGCGACAAACTTCAAATAGTGCCTGGCACGTAGCAAGTGCTGTACGTTTGTAGTATACATTAAAAGTGAATATTTAATTTGATTGACTAATTAAAGGAATCAACTCAGCAGATTGTGAAATTTTTTTGTACTTAGGATGTTTAGCATGGTCTAATATTATCATGGATTTTTATTTTGAAGGTATTGTTCACAGTGATCTGAAACCTGCTAACTTTCTGATAGTTGATGGAATGCTAAAGCTAATTGATTTTGGAATTGCAAACCAAATGCAACCAGATACAACAAGTATTGTTAAAGACTCTCAGGTAATGAATGGCTGGTTACCACACAGTAGAGTTCAATTCCTTTTCACCTTTGAGGTATTATTCTGCTAACGAGGATTTTATTTTTCCCTACTTCATTTTTCAAAGGGTTTGAAGCCTTTTTACAAGAACAGATATTATAACTATAAAGAACAAATTAATCACATGATTAAGACAATTTTAGTATAGAAAGTCAAGATCCGGTAGAAATATATCCGGCAATTTGGAATGATTTTCCTATAGCTGAGGTAGAGAAGCAGTGACACCTGCCTTGGAAATCATCTCGGTCATTATCTAAAGTTCACCTGAAACTTTGTCTCAGTTTCCTGGTAGCAACCAAAGAGAGAATTGCAGTTTCATGTTTTTCATTGTCCATGAGGTAGAATGATTTCACTCTTCCAGAGAAGTAAAGCTTTCCCTATCACTTACATTTGGAAGAAAATTCTTAATTGGGCCTTCATATTGGAGACACCATAATAAATATACTCACTGCGTTTTTATAATAGGATATGCAATAGCAATCTTAATAAATTTGTCCCCATAAAAACTGAGGTGATGACAACCAAAGAATGACTAAAAATAATCCTGCTTGGGGCCAAGACGGCGTGTTTCATGTATACAGATTGCTGACGTGGATCTTCCTTAATCCTAGCAGTAAAACTGGATTCTTTTAGGAGTAGATGGGCAGCATGCCCTTCAAACAATTCTATTTGACAATCGCTTCTTTCTATATCAAAAATATGGCTGAACATTTAGTTGTAAATCAGCTTGACGATATCGTCTATGGTGAGGCTCTAAAGTATAGGTATTCTGTGTTTGAAAGCAGAATCATTTTAGAATAAAATGAATGCAGTGTAAGGTTGGCATACTCCTGCTGTGGAAAATCTTGCATAATGCAGACACCCATCTCATCTCTATTTGGACATGGGCCCAGGGAGACAAAGCTAGATTTTTGGTTGGTTGTTTGGTTTATTTAAAAATGTGTTCTGGGGCTTCTCTGGTGGCGCAGTGGTTGAGAGTCCGCCTGCCGATGCAGGGGACACGGGTTTGTGCCCCGGTCCGGGAAGATCCCACATGCCGCGGAGCGGCTGGGCCCGTGAGCCATGGCCGCTGAGCCTGGGCGTCCGGAGCCTGTGCTCCGCAACGGGAGAGGCCACAACAGTGAGAGGCCCACTTAGCGCAAAAAAAATAAATTAAAAAAAAAAAAAAAAAGTGTTCTGGGTCTATTCCAGCACAGAAATGAGCAACTGATCAATTCCTTCAAAGTTTATGGCCATTAATATAATTTTATCCCGGAAAGATTTATGGTTGCTGCCCACCATAAGAAATAGCTCAGCATTCTGTAAGGAGTCAATTATTTTTATTATGAATCTAATTTATTTTGCTGGAATTGTGAAGAAATTTATGTCTTAATATTTTTCTCAGTTATTAGAGTTTCTCAAATATATTAACTGAAACCTGTAACTATCCAAGTTGCCAAAAATCTGGCATTCGTGTTTTAAAAAATCTAAAGCAGAATGAAGTATTTTCATTGATTTCTGTGTTTTCTGTGATTTGGCAAGTAGGTTGGTACGGTTAATTATATGCCACCAGAAGCAATCAAAGATATGTCTTCCTCAAGAGAAAATGGGAAATCCAAATCGAAGGTACTGTAAGGTTATTTACATACCATTTCTCTGGCGCAAATAGGGAATGGGCTAGTCTCTGAATGAAATTAACGGATAACTGAAAAGTTATTTCTTTAAGTTCTAAAACTTTTTAGGCCATTACAGAGACCTTGCTTTATTAAGCAAACTGTCATGGGATTCAGTTTCACTTTTCTTTATTGATTTGATATTGTTCTTTTAATATTGTGCTTTTAATATGGTGATGCCTCACAATGTGCTCCTATAAGAAATGCACACAGGATGTTTTTTGAGTTTTAAAAGTAAAGAAAAAAAATAAGACTAAATTAGCTCTGATACGGGCACCTTAAATTAAATAGCAGTGAACTGATAACCTTTGTTTCCTTTCTGATTCTTAAATTTTATTTACCATTTCTTCATTTGTTAATTTTCTGTTTCCAAGAACAACTCTAGTAGGTAATATTCCCAGGTACCTTCCCACTTTTCTTATTTCACCACCTCTGTGAGCTTTTGTGTTAGCCTCGTTGGTGCCCCTTGCTGGGTCCATTCTGCCTGCCATGGTGCCTCTGGCTCCCAAGCTAATCCTTCTTTCTCTATACCAGTGTCTTCAAATGGATGCAAGCACACACCGCTGTGCAGTACCTGCGTTCAAGTCATAGATCTGCCTCTTTATCAACTGTCTTTGTGACTTAACTTGCCTAGTTTCTTCATCTGCAAGTTAGGCTTGCACACAGTACCTATTTTAAAAGTAATCGAGGATTAAATGAGAAAGAATATAGAGCACTTAGTGCATTGTCCAGCTTGAAACAATTGCTTAATAAATGTGCTTTCATTTACTAAATTATATTTTCCTTCCTAGGAAATTGTGGCTTCTAAATATCTTTTCAAATAGCTGGCATAAAATTATGCCAAATAGTCTTATAAAAATTCTTTTTATACCTCTTTAGCTTCTCCTTTTCTTTTAATACTTAGATTTGTCTTTCTCTTTTTCTTGATTAGACTTGCCAGGGTTTTGTTAATTTTAAAGAACCAGGTCTTCATTTCATTTATTAATTCTATTTTCATTTGTCTTCTAATTAATTTCTGCTTTTATCTTTGTTATTTATATTCCCTTTAGGTTTCTCCTCCCAGCTTCTGCATTTAAATAATTGCTAATTTAATTTTAGTATTCTTCCTTATAATTAAAACATTAAAACTGAATTTTACTTTGAGTTTTACTTTAGCTGCTACTTCTAGCTTTTATGGTAGTGTTTATTTTCATTAATTTCCAAAATTTCTAATTTCAGTTTTAAAATTGTTTCATTCTTTGTTACTTTAAAATAAAATTTACTTTGAACTACATGTAGTGTTCAGATTCTTTTCAGTTATCAACTCAGTTCTTAAATAGGTAGTATTGGTCAATCTCAACTAGTGATTCTGAATAGAAGATAAATTTTTATCCCAACATGGGAGGTAATCCTTGTTATGGAAGAGTTCAAAGCCCCTCCCAGTCTCACTCTGTTCTCGAATTGCTTTCCGGTGAACAGGCTTGGCCATCTGGGGCTCCTGTTCTGAGGTCTGCTGGGCCCATTCATTACTCCTCTCTCCTCTCTGCTTCAAATGCCTCTACCACGCACGACCTGTGGCTGTGGGTAGTTTGTCTCCATTCACGTTCCGCTTTTATTTTAAATATTTTCCATATGTTTACGGTTTCGCTACCAGGCTGCTCTGTCTGTCTTATCTGGGGCTTTGGAGAGTTTGAAAACTACACGGCCACAGCCATTTTTCCAGAATCTGAAATTTTTTCTAATTCATGATTTAGTATCTAGAAATGGACTTATATTTCCAAGTGGTTAAATTGGAGGAAGAGGAGGTTATTTTTTATTAATTTTCAGTTTTCTTTGTGTTCAGATAACGGGATCTGTTCTATCTGTCATGTTCTGAATGGCATGTTTAAATCTGCCCTCCTTCAAAGAATTTAATACAATTTTTGCTTTATGTAGTTCTATTAAATGTAGTTTCAGTGCATAGAAGTTCATAACTGTCATCTCTTCTTGGTTGATTGTACCTTTTATCACTGTAAAATGGCTTTCTCTCTTCTGTTAGAAGCATGTTTCCATGTTCTCTTTTTCTAATATTAATGTTGCTGTCTCTGCTTTCGTTTCCTTTTTTTCTTTCTTTCTTGCATTTGGTTATAGATGTCCATTTCTTTTTTCCTTGTACCTTTCTGTGTCATTAGGTTTAGATTAATCCTTTGTGTAGAGCATGTGGTTACATTTTGTTTTAATGCATATTGAGTATCTTTTAAAAGAGGAATTTAGCCATTCTCATTTATTATGCTCACTTCTGCGTTTGGTCTTAATCATGTTCTTTTAAAAGTCAAAAGCATAATTATGTTATAGTATCACATTATTTCTAATGAGATTATTTAATACAAAGAATATTTAATAATAAGTAATACTTATTGAGTACTTACTATATCAGAAACTATTCTCTATGCCTACCCATATCTCATGGTTACATCATTTAAGGCCCATGACAACGTACTTTTGTTATTTCTGTTTTAGAGATGAGGAAACAGAGACATGTAGAATTACTAGCTAGTGATAAGACCAGGATTCAAGCCCAGCCCAGCCCAGTCTGGCTCTATAGTTTGTGTTCTTAAGTTTAAGATAGCTCAACTTAAATAACCTTTTTAAAATCTATACGTATTTATATATTATGAATTTATATAAAAACTTATTTTAATTCAGTAATTTTGGGGAAAACATGTAAATTTAAAATGTGCACTTAGGGTTTTTAGTTTTGTGTTTGCACGGGCTGACAAGAATGTAATATTTTGTTTCGGTTGAAATATTTTGATTATGAGTTTGTTGAGAGATTTAAACGGAAGTTCATTTCTTTTGATAAAATAACCAAGTGTAATCAAAATGAGAAGAGGATGTTTTGTCATGAACATAGTCTAATGCTTGGACATTTATTGAGGTTTAGTTATGCTTTTAAATATTAGGGTGTGTGTGTATAATATTTTAATTTTATGTTAAAATAACAATAACTTCTTCTTCTTCTTCTTTTTTTTTTTTAACTTAGATAAGCCCCAAAAGTGATGTTTGGTCCTTAGGTTGCATTTTGTACTACATGACTTACGGGAAAACACCGTTTCAGCATATCATTAATCAGATTTCTAAGTTACATGCCATAATTGACCCTAATCATGAAATTGAATTTCCTGATATTCCAGAGAAAGATCTTCAAGATGTGTTAAAGGTAACATTAATAGTATATACATATAGAAGAACTATATTTCATGTAGTACTTAATTGTTTACTTAAAGAAATAGCTGAGGAAGTTCTCTGGCAGTCCAGTGGTTAGGACTCAGCACTTTCACTGCCATGGCCCGGGTTCAATCCCTGGTCAGGGAACTAAGATCCCACAAGCCGCATGGCACACCCAGAAAAGAAAAAAGAAAGAAAAAGAAATAGTTGAAATGATTGGAATTATGTAACTGGCTTAGATATAACTGAGAGGTCTATTGAGAGGAATTGCTTACTGAGTTAGTTTTTAAAGATGTGTTAAGTTCACTTTGAAGGTTTTTAAAACTTGTGAATACTTGGAGATTTTGCAAAAATGACGTGTAAAATAATTTTGTCATTTCTAAGTAGGCTCTCTAGAAAGCAACTTCTGTAATATGATGCAGTCTGGGAAAATACTGTATCAGTATTGCATAAGAAAACTTGCTTCGTCTTTTAAAAAATTTATCTTTATTTTTGTAGTGTTGTTTAATAAGGGACCCTAAACAGAGGATCTCCATTCCTGAGCTCCTGGCACATCCATATGTTCAGATTCAAACTCATCCAGGTACTTCTTTAAAAATAAGTTTATTACCAGATTGCTAATATAAACAGCCTTCTGGCTGCTCTCCTCCTGCCTGCCTCCTTCCTTAAGGATATTCCTTAATGCTAAATACTAAAATAAATGAGATCACCTTTCTCTACCTGCTGGCATTCATTTTTACCTATCCTAGGTAAGGGGCTATGATCAGTGATAAGTTATAAGAATGCCAGTTATTGTGCTTTTAAACAGAATACATATTTATATATGAACTTATATTTTTCTTATTTGATACCAGTGTGCTATTGATTATATATATTATTTTACAGGGAACCAGATGGCTAAGGGAACCACTGAAGAAATGAAATATGTTCTGGGCCAACTTGTTGGCCTGAATTCTCCTAACTCCATTTTGAAAACTGCTAAAGTATGTCTATTCTTTGTCTACACTAATTTTAATCGTTTTGTATAATTTAGTGAGTTAGACACTTAAACAGGTAATGCAAAGGAAAGTTGGCCCAATCATCAGATCAGCTATGAAGTGTGGTTCTGTATTTAGATACTTAACATGTACTTTTTGACAAATATAGATTTATTTGATTTATATTCTTATTGTGCAGACAGCACAATTGGAAATGGATTGTCATATAGGGTGCACTGAGAAGACTGCTGTTGGGTCTCAACTGGAATAAATTCAATAAGGAATCTTAAATCGACACCACTTTTAACACAGCTTTTGAATTCATTTTTTTCTAGCCAACTTTATTTTTAAACCATCGTAGAGAAATCACAGTACTTGTCACATGTAATGACTTCTGTGAGGCTGTATATAGCAGTCAGTACATTTCTCAAAGCAAATGTCTCAACTCTTTTAGTCTCCCAATGCCTCTTTATATCATAATTTTTTGGATCTCACTGACATCAAACACCTAGTCATTTCCAGAACACTAGGTATGCTTACTGACTTCAGTTACTAGTTATATATTTCAGTTATAACATTATTGTAGAATTATGGGAGCTTAAACTAAAATCACTGTTAGCTCTATGGATAGGGATAACACCAATCTAAGATGTTAAGAACTTGGATACAGTTTTGGAGGAATTTACTATATATTCACCATTATATTTGTATCCATATGATATAAGGTAAATTTTTTCTTAAATTTTCTCAAGTTCTGATAGCTAAATCAATGGCTTTAGGAATTGAAATTGGACAAAATTTGTTTTGTAATTTTTCTCTATGTTTCGTATCTCTATGTTTTAAATTTCTACCAGTGTATTGTTTAAAGCCTTTTATAAATAAAACTGAGGTGGGTTACCTTTATCACTAAGGTTATGTGTTCCTTGATGGCAAAGATATCTTTCATCTTCATAAATTAGATGTTGGCTTAGCCTTAAGTCCTTTACTAAATATGTAGATTTTAATATAGCTAATTATACTTATTTGTATAGCAGTTGTATTTTTTTTTTAATGTCTTCCATTCTTTAGTTTAAATATCAGCTGAAAGTATATTTCCTGATGAGTGTATTTTACAGTATAGGAATTTATCTAAGACTGGCTTTATTTAAGAAAAAGTAAGGTATCTTGTAATAACCTATAATGAAAAAGCACATGAAAAACAATATATAGAGAGAGGGATAGATAGATACAAATACAGATACAGATATAGATATAGATATAATCTGAATCACTTTGCTCTACACCAGACAGTAACACAATATTATAAATCAGCTGTACTTCAATTTTTAAAAAAAGAGTTTTGCTATGCAATATTGTACATCAACTATACTTCAATAAAAATAAACAATTTAAAAAGAGGTTTGTTGAAACAGAGAAGAAAAAGAAAAAGTAAGGGAGATTCAGAAGGCCTTGAGGATGCATATATATGCTTATAAATAGCTATGTTACATTTTTCTTACAGAAAGATTGATCTGCATCGCATGATTGCTGATTCTTAGGCCAAGCCAGCTGTTTAAAAATTTTTCATTATCTCCAATAGTGTATAAAATAATTTCCTAATTATAAGAACAAGGGAGAAATTTGTTACATATTAGAAGATGTGGAGTTAAACCTTTGTTAATCTGATATGGTAATACATTGAATTTTAAAAGTTATACATCGGATGTGTGTTTTTAATTTCAGACTTTATATGAGCACTATAGTGGTGGTGAGAGTCATGATTCCTGTCCATCATCCAAGACTTTGGAAAAAAAATGGGGAAAAAAATGATTTGCAGCTCATAAACTGTCAGGTATCACCTGTAAAATACATTGGACTGTTATACTCTTGATTCTGTGTGGAAATCTACTCCTGAAGACAACTTCACTCTGAAATGTCATTGGCAGAAAAATTCAGTGGATTATCCTCAAAAGACAACTGTAAAAAACCACTAGTGACACTGTATGTATTAAATTGTAGAATTGTTTTTTCTTTTGTGCTTCCCTGTAAATCTAATCTATTTGGTATCATTTTCACACTTGGAATAGTGGGTGAAAAGTGGAAATATTTTCTGAAGAACTATGTAAATAGGCTTTGTATAGTATAAAATGACACTAAAATGTCAAAGTTGTAGAACTGTTTTCTTCAAGCAAATATATTGTTGGTGAGGCAACAGAATTCTTAATAAAAATGGATTAAGGGGAAACATGAGAGTAGACCTTAGTAAATTAACTTTGGGGGAAAAAAATTCCGAAGTGTTCAAATTCTAAAATAGATTTCCAGTTGTTTTATGGCACTGATAATACTCCAGCATTTTAGGGCTTCACTTGGCTCTCTTAATTCTCCGTTTAATTCTTCATAATATCTATTGTTTTGGGTGTTCAGAGTATCATGCTGGATTCTAAGATGTAGGCTGTATAGGGCATGACCTCAATTGTACGACTTGCTTGGTAATGAGTAATTACAAATGTGGTCCCAAAATTTCTGAGTCTGAATCGAACAGATTACTTAAGGATATTACCATGTAGTATTCTTTTCCCCAATTTTTTCTTTAGCTTTTAAAACAGTGTTAGAGTCTCAGCAAAATTGAGGGGAAGGTGCAGAGATTTCCCATTTGACCCCTGCCCCACACATGCACAGCCTCCCCCATACCACCAGAGTGGTACTTTAGTTACACGGAAGGGACCTACGTTGGCGCACTGTGATAATCACCCGAAGCCTATAGTATACATATACCTAGTTCACGCTTGGCGGCGCGTGTTCTAGGGGTTTGGACAAATGTATAATAACATGTACCCATCATTATACTACTGTAAGAATATCTTCACTGCCTGAAAAATTCACTGTGCTCCACCTATTCATCCCTCCCCTACCCCCAACCCCCGAGAACCACTGATCTTTTTGCTGTTTCCATAGTTTTGCCCTTTCTAGAATGTCATACAGCTGGAATTATACAGTACGTAGCCTTTCAGATTAGCTTCTTTCACTTAGCAATGTGCACTTAGTAGCATGCACCTCCATGTCTTTTCATGGCTCGAGAGCTCATTTCTTTTTAGTGCCTAGTGGTATTCCATTGTCTGGATGGACCACAGTTTATCCATTCACCTCCCGAAGGACATCTTGGTTGCTTCCGGTTTTTGGCAATTATGAATAAAGCTGCTGTAAACATCTGTGTGCAGGGCTTTGTGTGGTGTTCAGCTTCAGAGGAGTTGACTTCCAAGGAGCATGACTGATGGATTATATGGTAAGAGTATGTCTAGCTCTGTAAGAAACTGCCCAACGGTCTTGCACAGTGGCTGTGCCGTTGTGCGTTCTCTCCCGCAGTGAGTGAGCGTTCCTGTTGCTCCACGTCCTCGCCAGCATTTGGTGTTGTCAGATTTGGGTCACTCTAGTAGATGTGTTGTGGTATCTCATTGTTTTTTGTTTTCTGCAGTACGTGGGCCTCTCACTGTTGTGGCCTCTCCGGTTGCAGAGCACAGGCTCTGGACGCGCAGGCTCAGCGGCCATGGCTCACGGGCCCAGCCGCTCCGCGGCATGTGGGATCTTCCCGGACTGGGGCACGAACCCGTGTCCCCTGCATCGGCAGGCGGACTCTGAACCGCTGCGCCACCAGGGAAGCCCCCTCATTGTTGTTTTAATTTGCATTTCCCTGATGACAGCTGATGTGTGGAGCATTGTTTCATATACTTACGTGCCATCCACCTGATACCTTCTTTAGTGAGATCTTTACTTCTTTGTCAAAGATCTGTTAACTATATTTATGGAGTTCTCTTTCTGGGCCGTCCATTCTGTTCCATTGATCAATTTAGCTTTTCCTTCACCAATACCACGCTGTCTTGATTACTGTCACTTTACAGTAAGTCTGGAAGTCAGGTGGTGTCAATCCTCCAACTTTGTTCTTCTCCTTCAGTAGTGGGGGGTTTTGCCATTTCACATAGAGTTAAAATCTGTTTGTCAATATCCCCAAGTAACTTGCTGGAATTTTGATTGGGATTATATTGAATCCCAACTGTAGATCAAATTGGGAAGAACTGACATCTTGACAGTATTGAGTCTTCCTGTCCAAGAACATGGACTATTTCTCCATTTATTTAGTTCTTCCTTGATTTCATTCTTCAGAGTTTTGTAGCTTTTCTCATATAGACCTTGTACATACGTTGTTAGATCTGTACATGAGTATTTCATTTTGGGGGCTGCTAATGTAAATGGCACTGTGTTTTTCATTTCAAATTCCACTTCTTCTTTGCTGTTATATAGGAAAATGATTGACATTTATATATGAACCTTGTATCCTGCAGTGTTGCTATAGTTGCTTATTTGTTCCAGGAGTGGTTTTATGGATTCTTTTGGATTTTCTACATACATGATAACGTCATCTGCAAACAGGACAGTTTTATTTCTTCCTTCCCAATCTGTATACCTTTTATTTCTTCTTATTACAGTAGGTAATACTTCCAGTATGATGTTGGAAGGAGTGACGCCAAGTCTTTGCCTTGTTTTTGGTCTTAGTGGGAAAACCTCAAGTTTTTATTAAGTATGATGTTTGCTGTATGTTTTTTACAGATATTCTTTATCAAATTAAGAAAGTTCTCTGTTTCTAGCTTGCTGAAAGTTTTTATCATGAATGGGTGTTGGATTTTGTCAAATGCTTTTTCCGCATCGATCAATAATGGTCATGTGATTTTTCTTAGCCTGTTGATGTGATGGATTATTGTGTGTTATTATAACTGACACCATCTTGGGCCCTTCTAGTTTCTCCTGTCCTTCTGCTGACCCTGCGCAGGATTGTACTCTGTCTTGTTTCCAAGCAGCTACCCCCCATACCCTAAGTTAACTATAAAATTGTCCCAGTGGCCCCTCGGCGTGCCGAGTGCAGCTGTGAATGCTTCCAGGTCATTATCGGTCCAATCCCAATCCCACCCTATGATTAAATTACCATAAAATAAACTGATCCGCTGATTGTACGGATCAGTTTGTCCGTCTCAAGATGCCTTTCCAGCTCAGTAGGCACTTTTCATTTCTTCCGTCCTCTAGCAATTACATTAATTGATTTTTGAATGTTGAACCAGTCTTGCATATCTGAGATAAATCCCACTTGGTTGTGGTTTATCATTTTTTTATACATTCTCTCTTAAAATTACCCCTTGAAAGTGACACCCTTTACTTCCACTCACAATTCATTGGCTAAAGAATTTACATGGTTAAATGTAATAACTATGTGTTCAAAAGAAAAAGAAAAACAGAGCTAGAAATATATGATGAACAGCACCAATTAAAATTTATCAGAAGATATAGCAATACTCTTTTATTTTGCTTCAATCAAGGGTTCCTGCCCTGTAGTTCAGGGCCTCCCAGGACCACTGGGTATTGAGTGGCACAAAGAGAATAGAAGTATTCTATTTTCTTACGTCACTTTGGAGGGGTTTTATTTTATGCTACTTTCCCGAAGTAGTTACAAACAACTTGGGGATGCTCTCCATGATTCTTCTCCTTTCTCTTCCTTCTTTCCTTTCTTCCTTCCTTCCTCTCTCCTCTACTTCTCCACTTTTACCTTTGGAGAAAGTGTATTGTACCGAAGAGGAAAATGTATGAGTAATTACACTACTTAGTTGCTTAATAGTTAAAGTAAGAAATAACCTTTATTGGGTTACAATGTTTGTAGAGCTATAATAATGTAAAAATTATGTATAGAATACATATAATATATACATAATTTGTATGCTGTGTTATTAGAAATATACTAAATTAGTGCATTTGAGAGAATAAGGTCAGAAAGGCCCCTATAGGCACAGATAGGGTAAGGAGGAGGTGATTGTGGATGGCCGTTCACATTCTGGCTACAACTTCACTAGTGAAGTAAGGCAAGAACACAGTTGGCACTCAAGCAAGTGAAGCGCAGCGCCCAGCCCACACTCTGTTACAAAGTCTCCACTTAGTTTAAGGCTACTATATGTTATGTCCTTATAGGATATCTAATATGTCGGAGGTACAACGTGCTTTTTTCAAAGCATGTGCCAATGAAGAAAAATGGTAACTAGTCACAGAGCAATGGTGGGCTAGCTAACTCTAGCTGGGATAAAAGTCTAGTGGAGTCTGTGGTGATGGTGGGGCTGGGTGGGGGGTATTGAAAGCAGGGAGAGGAGTGAGATTCTTTGGAGAAGGGTTAGGAGCCATATCTGGGGAGGCTCGAGCATGCTGCCTCTCTTCTCTTCCGTGGGACCGATCATCCCAAATAAACCTGGGACGTTGCCTCCTCCAGTTCATTTCTTTTGATAAATGGAAAGCAGTCATAGATGGAGGCTTTTCCTTGTGCATCTGTCATTTAGTGGGTTGGTTTTTCTTTTTAATTTTTAGTTTATAGTGGAGTCTAGTTGATTTACAATGCTGTGTTAGTCTCAGGTGTACAGCACAGTGATTCAGTTATACGTATACATGCGTCTATTCTTTTTCAGATTCCTTTCCCATAGAGGTTATTATATTGAGTAGAGTTCCCTGTGCTCTACAGTAGGTCCTTGTGGACTATCTAGTTTATTCATTTAGTGTGTTTTTTTGTTTTGTTTTGTTTTTTTGCGGTACGCGGGCCTCTCACTGTTGTGGCCTCTCCCGTTGCGGAGCACAGGCTCCGGACGCGCAGGCTCAGCGGCCATGGCTCACGGGCCCAGCCGCTCCACGGCATGTGGGATCTTCCCGGACCGAGGCACGAACCCGTGTTCCTTGCATCGGCAGGCGGACTCTCAACCACTGCGCCACCAGGGAAGCCCCATTTAGTGTGTTTTTTAATGTTATTATAAAAGGAAAAAGGTCTCCTCTTTTTTTTGGGGGGGGGCGTACCACAGTTTGTGGGATCTTAGTTCCCCCACCAGGGATTGAACCCAGGCCCTCAGCACTGAGGGCGTGGAGTCCTAACCACTGGACCGCCAGGGAATTCCTTTTTTTTTTTTTCCTTGAAAATAGTCTCATCTTAATCTAGTTGAAAAGTAAAGTAGAAAGAAGCATAAGTTACGCCTAATCCCATCACCCTGAGTTAGTTACTGATAACATTTGGCATATTTGCACAATTGAGATAATATGTTAATAACTTTATACTCCTGTTTTTTCACCTTTCTCATAGGCATTTTCCTAAGTCATTTAAACCTTTCATAAATATAATTTTGATTCCTATGAAATATCCTATCACGTGAATATACAAACATAGTTCCTTATTTTTTATTTTGTGTAAAATAATTCAGAATAAACCTTAACAAAGCTGTTTTGTTTTTAAAGAATGGAAGTTAATGTTTGTCCAAAAGCATAACTAATAATATAAATCCACAAATAAATAAACATCGTGACACCATCTTTGTTCAAATGTCAGTTTGCTAATGAGACCCTCCTTAAACAGCATATTTAAAATCATAATCCCCCTGTTCCCTGTACTCCATAATCCCCTTACTTTCTTTATTACTTATAATAGTATTTATCCTTCTGACATTCTCTATAATTGATTTTTTACTGTTCATCTCCCTCCATTGTAATACCAGTCCCAGAATGCAAACCTTTTTATTGGTTTTGTTCACTCCTGTATCCCCAGCGCTGAACACAGTGTCTGGCCTGTAGTTGCCACTTGATACATCCTGGTTGGAAACATGAATAAAAGCTTTTCTTCCTGGAAAGGGAGAATTATAAGACATTTCTTATGGAGGATATACAATAGGAGCCATTTTAGCAAACCGTGGCTAGCCCAGCAGACTGCTGTAATAACCCCTAGAGCGCTAGACAAGATGAGATGTCCTTGATGGCGATCACCTATTCAACGTGACCTGGTTTGCGACACCGGTATTCGAGGAGCAAAGGATGTTCACAGGGGCAGACCCTTCTTCCAGGCGTGCCCTTGACTGATAGGATTGTACACAGAATCAGGATCTGCCTTTCCACAGAGGCGTTACAGGACATGGTCCCAGATGCAGTATTTCTGTGTTCAGATAAATGAAGTAAACTGACGTCTCTGCCCCTGGGTGCTTATTTCTGTGTTTCTCCTCTTCCTAAGATATAAAGGGAATTTTTTTTTTTTTTTGCTGTAGCCCAGATGTCCTGGCATTGACTTTCTAGTCCGCGCTGACGCCACAGGAGAGCAAACGCTTGGAAGTTTGACAGAAACAAGGGGCAAGCAGTGAGCCTGTGTGTGCCCACAGCTCTGGGAAGCAGGTGAGGGCGGGGGCCATCCCTCCCCGACTCTGAGGGGCTCCCTGGCTCTCCCTCACATGCAGACTCCCCAGAACTGACTGCTTGTCACCCCCAGATGCTCTCCCCACCCCAGGCTGAGGCTCGCTCTGCTCCACGCGCTTGGCTGGCTGGAGAGGGCCCCCTTGTGGTAGGAGCGGGGATGCCGCTCACCCCAGAAATTTGGAAGCCAGGCTTAGTGCGTCAAAGTTCACAGCCCCCAGGCCGGTGTGGCATAGCAGCGACAGCAGTTTTGGTTCTGGTCCTGGGCAAGAGTTTCTGGTTTGGGTGTGAGTCTGCACAAATGACTCACTTGAAACAATGCTGTAGGGCTCAGCCAGGGACTGGCTTGCTAAGTGGGTCAGGTCAGGTTGAAAGACATTAGCAATCACAGGTTACCCAATCTGTCTGGGTCACTGCCCAGACCACTTTCCTTGCATTCTTGCAAATCTTTGCGTTTATTTTGTCCTCATCAGCTGGTCCGTGCTGCTTAATCATCTATGACTGGGGGCAACGGAACAAGCAGGAAGGGATCAATTCAAGCAGCCACTGCTTATAACAAAGACTGATTTTTTATCTTCTGATAATCAGAACAGCTCTATGTCCAACATTCTCCTTTTTTTTTTGTTTTTCCTTGCCATTTCAGTCCACAGATTGAAAGTCTAAACAGTTTTGTCTCCCTTTTTCCCTGCTTTTCCCATACTTATCCCAACCACGTGCCGATTTCTTTCCTGATTCCCTCCTATTGTTTCACTCCTCACTTTGTAAGCTGAGTGATTCTGGCATTCGTGAACCTCCAGGAGCCGGGGAATTGCTCCCTCCCTGAGTTCATCTTCTTAGAATGGTATCATTCAGGCCACTCTGTGTCACTCTGTAGATGAAGAAACTGAGTCCTGAAAGTTAACAACTTGCCCATTGATGCACTGCTGTTCATTTTCACAGTGGAAACTAGAATCCAGATCTGACTCGACCATCCTAGGCCTCTTATTTTTTCTCTACAGCTTTAAAAAATAATAACTACTAATTTTTAAGAGTCTACATTGTATGAATCTTTATTTTATCTAGGTGAGAATAATTAATACCTAACTTGATCCCAAATTTTCAGAAGTGAGACCTAATTCTCAAAAATGTTTAATAACTGAGATGAACTGAAATAATGATGTAAAAGCAATTGTCACACTGACTAGCATAGGCTTGGTCTTTAATGCCGGTCTGTTCTTCTGAACTTTGAAGTATAATTCTGATCCTCACCTGAAAGTTTCTCCATATCCTTTGTTTGCATCATTAAGGGCACTGGCTTTGAAGTTATTCAGATCTGAATTTGAACCCCAGCTGTGTCATGTACTGTGTAATTTCCCCCTAGCTGTTTAATCTCTGCAAGCCTTGGTTTTTCTACCTACAAAATGCAACTCATAAAACCGTGCGTGATTGCTCTGAGCAGTAAATGTCATGATGCTTCAAAGCACTTAGCACAATGTCAGACATTTAATAAGTGCTTAATAAATATGGGTTATTTTTATTATTGACATGCAATGAAACTTTAGTCCAGTCTGTACCTTCTCACGAAGACGCAGTCATGGAAAGAGAATGGGGTCTGAGGCAACTACCTGAGTCTGAATCTTGGCCCCAGCACTTACTGCTTGTGTGAGCTTGGATTTGTTACTTAACTGTTCCAGGCCACAGTTATTATAACACCCCATTTAACAGATGAAGACCCTGTACCTAATTCACAGGGTCATTGTGGGCAATGAATGAGTTAATCTATGAAAAGTGCTTAGAACAGTGCTTGGTACAGCATAAATATTCAATAAATATTAGCCGGCATTAAAATATTTCTTCCTATACTTATTGGTCTTGAGATTTTTTCTGTCTTCGAAAAGATCTTTTCCTCTTGGCAAGGCTGAAGTTGAAAAACTCTTTCCTTTTCATCTATCTCTATGTGAGTGTTTGCACCTGATGGCCTACACCTCCCATGTCTGTTATTCCCTACATTTCTCTGTGATCAGAAAATAACCAATTATGCGTGAAAGAAATGGTCAACAGTAAAGGAACAAGAAGAGTGCTGACAATGCGTTAGATGTTTAGAGTAATTAAAAAAAACCCAAAATTTTCGGAGATACTAAAAAGTAAATTAATGATCTAGACAGAATAGAAGCTATGCTAAACTATTTCCCTTGAAATTAACCCTATTTAGTTGGCACTCAAGGGAAATAATACAGCATCTTTCTGTTTGCCCAAAGATACGTTCTTTTCTCCATTCCTTTCTTCCCTCTGTATTTTCTACAAGTAGCCCTGAAAATCCTTCTGGTCTGCTTGCCTGCTGATCCAATCCTGTCACCATTTAGTACTTAATGTGAAGTTCTTGCTGGTCAGCTTCTAGAGTGTAGCCACCTCCGTATCTGGTGTATATACTGCAGCCATGCTAACTGCCGGCTCCCACATCTTCCCCCTGCTGCCTGGCGTCAGGGCTCTGGGTCCACAGAGGTGTCCAGCCCTCCCCCAAGGGAAGACGAGTGGCTCTATCCCTAACTCTAGGGATCAATCCTGATTGGTTGAAGCCCATCTCGGTGGTCTCATTGTTCTGCTAGTGACTGCTTTAGGCCTGGGCACATACCCTAATTCTGGCAAATGAAACACGAAGGGAGGTCTGCTGGGGGACTTGAGGACATACATCCTGATTTAAAAAAATAAACTCGTGGAAAGGGGCAGTACTTATCCTTCTTCTGGATGTAGTCATGTCTGCATTTACTGTTGTAAACATGGGTTCTCGGTGATGTTCTGGAACATGAGGTTAACCCTGAAGCCATGTCACTTTGGGAGTTATTGTTATATAAGACAATAAAATTTCCTTAAGATTTAAGCCAAGTTGTATGTTGTCTGTTATATGTAGCTGGAAGCATCCGACGTAATATACATGCCCTTTTTCTGCGTAGACAAAGATTTTCTCTGGACCTCATCACTTCTCTAAGTTCTACTGCCTCGGTGAATGTCCTAGCCCGGATAACAATCCTCTCCTTTGAACTCCTTTATCCACTCAGTTTGGTCTCTCCGTCTCCATCTCTTCCGATAAATGCAAGACCGCATGATACATTTTTGGTGTTCCCAATTTCCAGCACACCACCTGAAAATCACAGACACTACTATATCGCCGGTGGTACTTAGGATGGAAAGAGAACAATTTTGGCCTTTGCTTTCTACACCTCGGTTGGCACTCATTTGCATGGTCTGCAGTAGGTTTTAATGTAAAGAGTGTAGATTTGGGGACTGATCAACTTGAGTCCCAGCTTCATCACTTACTAACTGCAGGTTCTCATGCAACTTGCTTAACCTCTAAATTCCTGTTTTCTCTTATGTACAATATGGTTAATAATACCTCACAACATTATTTTGAGGATTAAGTTGAGCAAGGAATATAAAATACCCACGACATAGCAGACCTTTGATGCCATCATGTATAATAGCTCTCTCTCTCTGTGTCTAGATACACAACTAGGGCTTCCCTGGTGGCGCAGTGGTTGAGAGTCCGCCTGCCGATGCAGAGGACACGGGTTCGTGCCCCGGTCCGGGAAGATCCCACATGCCGCGGAGGGGCTGGGTCCGTGAGCCATGGCCGCTGAGCCTGCGCATCCGGAGCCTGTGCTCCGCAACGGGAGAGGCCACAACAGTGAGAGGCCTGCGTACCGCAAAAAAAAAAAAAAAATTTGTAGATACACAACTTTTCCATAATTTATTTGTGACTGCTGAAGAAGACAGCTCAAGCACAGAGGGCAGTCAGCAGTGGGCAGTGGAAGAAGTGGAGAACTAGATATTTATTTAGATATAATCACACTGATATTCTCATTGTACAAATGAGGAAACAGGGGCCCAGAACTGTTCAAAGACTTACCCAAAGTCTTACTGCTCGTGGGTGCATTTTTTTTTTAATTGATGTTTATTATTAATTTTTTTTGGCGGTACGCGGGCCCCTCACTGTTGTGGCCTCTCCCGTTGTGGAGCACAGGCTCCGGACGCTCAGCCTCAGCGGCCACGGCTCACGGGCCCATCCACTCCGCGGCATGTGGGATCCTCCCGGACCGGGGCACGAACCCGCGTTCCCTGCATCGGCAGACGGACTCTCAACCACTGCGCCACCAGGGAAGCCCGTCATGGGTGCATTTTAATATACACAAATGAGCTTCTTGCCCCAGATCATGTGATTCTGATGATTAGATAGTGCATCTATTCCTTGACTTTGCCCCTTCTTGTGAGACTAAACAAATATTCACAGAGAAGCATTCAAGGATGTTCATGACAGCACACTTATGGGCAAGGAATTGGAGGCAATCTGGGTGTCTGTCACAGGGGAAATGGAATCAAAGGGGTAAATGCCAGCAACAATAGACTAGGTGTCCATGGGCCACCATGCACAGATCTTGAAAACAGTGCGAAGAAAGTGAGAAACAGAAAGAACTCTTGGGCAAAAAAGCATTTAATTAAAACTAAGGGCACACAGAACAATACATATTTTATAAGGAAATGTACAAATAAAATGATACATGTCAAAAATTAAAATAGGTGCATATTTGGGGAAAGGCAATGGTAGTGGAGAAAGGAAAAAGGCATCAACTTATACAAAAATCAAGGGAAGATATTTACACGTATTAGCGATGAGCCTGTGCCATAAATGGGACAAGAATATGAGTATGGGTTAACTCTCTACACTGGAGGGTCCAAATAAGTATATAAATAAATAGCAAAAGAGGGGATTATCTATAGTGGGAGGGTTGAGAGATGTTTCTGAATGCCGTTTCCATAAAGAGGCAGACTTGATATGTCCCAGATATTGGGACATCTAAAGCCAGGCTAATGACAGTCCTGTGGGATGCTAGAGTTTGATTTACTTGGTAAGATGATGTGACTGTCAACATGAGTATCCTACTGGCAGGGATGAGCGCTGAGAGCCATGGAATTTGCCTCATTGCCAATAGATCGCAAAAACCTCGAAGGCAATTTTCTCAGCGTTCTGTTAGACATAATAATACCTTACATTTGTATGGCATTTGATATTATTCAAAGCACTTCTGTGTTTAGTTTCATTTGATTTTCCTAAGAGAGGCTAAGTGAATTATTATACCTTTCACAGATGAGGACTCTGAAACATGGAGTGTGTTCAGTTACTATTCCAAGGTCACAAAAGCTAGTAGAAAACCTGGTCTAGAAGCCATGTCTCCTGAGCGAATGGTGTGCTTCTGTTCCTTCTCCTGGTGAAAATAGAGAGCTGACTGGGGCATACCCTTTTTGACTTCTGATACTCCCCCCATGAGCAGGACACAATATCATTTCTTGGCCATCCTTGCCCCAGAAAATGCATAACCTGAATTTAATCATGAACGAATGCCAATTAAACCCAAACTCTATGAATGATTATAGAAGCTACCCCACTCTGAGTTTCGCTCTGAATCACGAAAAAAACGTACACTAATCCTCCAAATTACAGAATAGGCTTCAACCTATGTGTCAGAAGTGGATGTCAGCTTCTACCCAGGTGGACTCAAGGACAGCACTGGGAAGGATGCTTACACTGAGAAGGGTGAAAGGAGGAAGAGGAACCTCTGAAGGAAGTAACAGAGTGGTAGGGGAAAGAGAAGTGGCAGACGAAAAGAGGGAAAATGGCTGGTCAGGAGTGTCCAATGTTTCCTATCAGTCTAGAGAGATGAGTGCTGGGAAGGGGCTAATGAATGTCACTCCTTACTTCCTTTAAGATGACTGTTTCAGAGGCGGGTATGTCTAGGCAGAAGCCAAATAGGTATGAGGAAGAGTGTCATGGTGGATGGCCCCATTTGCTTGTTCTTATTGACCTGCTTCTTTTTTTTTTTTTTTTTTTTTTTGTGGTACGCGGGCCTTTTACCGTTGCGGCCTCTCCCGGTGCGGAGCACAGGCTCCGGACGCGCAGGCTCAGCGGCCATGGCTCACGGGCCCAGCCGCTCCGCGGCATGTGGGATCTTCCCGGACCGGGGCACGAACCCGTGTCCCCTGCATCGGCAGGCGGACTCTCAACCACTGCACCACCAGGGAAGGCCCTGCCAACACTTTTATCTTGGACTTCTAGCCTCAGAACTGTGGCACAAAAAAATTCTGTACCGTGAGTGGTACTTTGTTACAGAAGCCTTGGGAAAATAATACATTGACTTTATATTTTGGACTTTCTTTTCAGATTGATCCCAATAGGATCATTCCTTGTGGTAACTAGCAAAGCAAGAAAAATCATGGAGCTCTTCCATCTAAGCATGCCCAGTCCTGAGTCGAAACAAATTTCAAACAGTCTGTGAACTAACATACATGTTATCGAACACATGCTGTAGGGGAATGGATCTCCTAACCCACATATTTTGGTGTACAAATGTATTTTTCTATGATTCGAGTTTTAAGCAACAGCTTTGCTGAGATATAATTAAAAACTATCACTGTTATTTACTTTTAGAACATTTTCATCTCCCCTAAAAGAAACTCCGTATTCAGTAGCAGCCCTTCCCCACTATTCCTTTACCCCAGTCCCTGGAACCACAACTTTCTCTTTCCATTGATTTGTCTATTCTCGACATTTCATACAAATGAAATTGTATAGTATGTGGTCTTCTGTGCCTGGCTTCTTTCACTGAGCATAATGTTTTCAAGGTTCATCCATGTAGCAGTACTTCATTTATTTTTATTGCCAAATAATATTCTGCCCTCTAGATATATGATACTTTGTTTACCCATATCAGTTGCTGGACACTTGGATTGTTTCCACTGTTTGGCTATTATGAACAATGATGCTATGAACATTTGTGTACAGGTTTTTGTGTGTACATATGTTTTCATTTCTCTTAGGAGTGGAATTGCTAGGTCATATAATAAAACCATGTTTAACATTTTGAGGGATGGTTAAGCTATTTTCCATAGCAGCTGAACCATTTTACACATGTTACATTCTCTCCATCAATGTAAAAGGGTTCCAATTGCTCCGTATCCTACCAATACTTGCTATAGATGTCTTATTTTAGCCATTCTAGTGGATGTGAAGTGAAACCTCATGGTTTTGTCTGCATTTCCCTAATGAATAATGATGTTGACCATCTTTTGATGTGTTTATTGGCCATCTGTATATCTTCTTTGGAGAAATGTCTATTCAAAACCATTGCCTGTTTTAAAAATAGACTTTATTTTTAGAGCAGCTTAAGTTCACAGCAATATTGAGTGGAAAGTACAGAGTTTCTATATACCCCTGGCCCTCACACAAACACAGGTGCCCCCATTATCAACACTTCACACCAGAGTAGTGCTTTTGTTATGTCTGATTAACCTACACACGTCATCATCACCCAAAGTCCATAGTTTGCATTAAGGTTCACTCTTGGTATGTACAATGGGTTTTGACAAATGTATAATGACATTTACCCCCGTTATAGTATCATATAGAACAGTTTCACTGTCCTGAAAATCCTTTGTGCTCTGCCTATTCATCCCTCCGCCACTCCCAACCCCTGGCAACCACAGATCTTTTTATTGCCTCCATAATTTTGCCTTTTCCAGAATGTCATATGGTCGGAATTATACAGTATGTAGCCTTTTCAGATTGGCTTCTTTCACTTAGTAATATGCATTTAAGTTTCCTCCATATCTTTTCATGACTTGATAGCTCATTTATTTTCAGTGCTAAATAGTATTCCACTGTGTGGATGTACCAGAGTTTATTTATCCAATAAGCTACTGAAGGACATCTTGGTTGCATCCAAACTTTGGCAATTATGAATAAAGCTGCAATGAAAATTTGTGGACAGGTTTTTGTTGGGCATAATTTTCCAGTTCCTTTGGGAAAATACCAAAGAGTGTGATTACTGGATTATATGGTAAGAATATGTCTAGTTAAAAAAAAACCCCAAACTGCCCGATTGTCTTCCAAACCATTCTGCATTCCCACTGTCAATGAATGCGAATTCTTTGCCTATTTTTTAGCTGGGTAATTTATCAGTTTATTGTTAAGAATTTTTAAAAAGTATATTCCAGATATAAGTTCCGTATCATTCTGACTGCTGGGCCTCCTCAAGTTCCCTAGACCATATCTGCATCTGGGTTGGCTATACAGAAGAAACATTCTGCTATTCCAAATGCCATGCCCTGGAGGGGTGTTTGAGGACCGTGTGATGCTCCTCCAGGGCCATCCACAGTTCTTCGCGTTCTATGGCTCTACCTCCATGGAAGGTGGGAAAGACTGGCTCTTAAATTAGCAGGCTACTTATAATCTTTTGTTTAGGTCATAAATTTTGTTCCCTAAGTCATTCAGGTTCTTGAGGTTTAATACTCAGAAACCAGTCTTTAAAACTCACACTCTTTTCTCAAATGATTATTTTGGCCATCAGCATTACAATCCATTTTAAAATTCTAAAGCAAGAGTTTTGAGTCCTTGGCTACTTGCCTCCCTGATGCCTCTGGTTGAGTTTGAATAGGAGCAGGGGCCAGGATATAAGGCTGTATCACTATGAAATATTATGTTGCTATAAATGATGGGTGTCCAAAAGCATGCTGAGTTCAAACAGGTACAGGCTGCAAAGTAGTTCAGCTCAGGGACAGAAATTAAGTCAAGAGTCATTCTGAAGAACGGCCAGCAACTTTGAACTCTGGCTCCCCAGGGCTCTGTATGTGTCCAGGGAGGTTACAGTGTCAGAAATGCAACTGGAAGTAGCTTAAGCAAGAAGAATCTATTTTGAGAATATCACGGCATCTCACAGAACTTCCGCACCGGAAAGTGTTTAGGCTTCAAGAACAAACAGAGTTAGGAACTCAAATACAGTCACATTCTTCACCTTTTCTGGTCCACAAGATTGCTGAAAACTGTCTTTGCATCTCCC
Organism: Phocoena phocoena; assembly: GCF_963924675.1. Classification (NCBI taxonomy): domain Eukaryota; kingdom Metazoa; phylum Chordata; class Mammalia; order Artiodactyla; family Phocoenidae; genus Phocoena; species Phocoena phocoena. Next base: position 76,013,548 of record NC_089230.1, on the reverse strand, counting down.
AGTGGCATTGAAAGATAGCCTATCTTTCTTTCTCAAGTACTTTTCCAAAATTCCCAGAAAATAACAGTTTCCCAATTTAGTATCAATGAAATGTGGCCAGGGTGGGTCCCACTTTAATAACATAGACATTTCCATGGTTACTGGGTAAATAGTGTGGTGGAGGGTAGGAGAAATTCCACCCCCCACCCCCCCAAAAGTGATTTGCTGGCGGACACATCTGTTAGGTGCTCTCTTTGTTGCTCCTGACTGAATACAGCTGGAAATGCAAACTTCTTAGACCAGCATATGAAGACCTCCAAAATCTCCCTCTAGTCTTTTTTCCCTACTTCTGTCAATTCCTGTATCTTTCCCTATACCCTGAGTCTGATAGTACCAAGTTGTTTCCTCTTCCTGGAAGGCACTATGTTTTTTTCACCTGTTCACATTTTTTTTCTTGGTTTGGAATGCCTTCTCCTCCCTAGTTTGCCTGGTAACTTCTACTCATCTTTTGGGTGCACCTCAGTGTTACTTCTGGAAGCATTCTTGACTTAACAAAAGCAGAGTTTATTGCTCTTTGTATGTTTCATTTTATTTACATTGTCCTAGGGCCCCATCACATTGGATTATACTTGTCATGTAATCTGTCTCCTTTCTTTGCCACCTGGGACATTCTTAAAGGCAAGACTATATCTTGAACATATTTGTCTCAATGGCAGCTTGTTTCCAGCTGGTATACATAGCAGAGGTTCAATAAATTCTCACCAGTCCTTTTATTATTTTTCTTTTTTTCCCCCAGGCCTACATCATCTCAGCACCCCAGCTCCCCAGACTATCAGCAAACTGAGAAAATGCAGATTGATTGGTTTTTATCCTTGCTTTTTATCCTCTTTTTTAAAAAAATTAATTAATTTAATTAATTTATTTGTGGCTGTGTTGGGTCTTCGTTGCTGTGCACGGGCTTTCTCTAGTTGTGGCGAGCGGGGGCTACTCTTTGTTGAGGTGCACAGGCTTCTCATTGCAGTGGCTTCTCTTGTTGCGGAGCACAGGCTCTAGGCGCACAGGCTTCAGTAGCTGTGGCACGTGGGTTCAGTAGTTGTGGCTCCCGGGCTCTAGAGATCAGGCTCAGTAGTTGTGGTGCACGGGCTTGGTTGCTCCGCAGCATGTGGGATCTTCCTGGACCAGGGCTTGAACCCGTGCCCCTGCATTGGCAGGCGGATTCTTAACCACTGCACCACCAGGGAAGCCCTTTATCCTCTTTTTTAAAAATTAAATTTTGACTATGTAAATGTAATTTAATTTTGTTACCCCCTCCTTCATTAAAATTAAATAAAAAAATCCTTCACTCACATAAAAATAAAAGACATAATACAGCACGCATGCACGCGCACGTGTACACATGCACACACACACACCATGAAACAGAAGAGGTGAACAAAACAAAAGACAAGATTAAAAATCCCCGAAATGTTAAATTTTGGGGCTTACATGGGAGTAGGAATAATGGAGACAGAATTCTGATTCTCCTTTGGGCAGTTTTAAATTCCTGTCCCTTAATCCCAATCAGAAAACAGGCAGCTGGTGCATCTCTTTGTCTCTCCTTTCACCCCATTTCTTCTCTCTCGTCCTTTGCCTCCTTGTAAAACCAAGTATGGATTGGGAGGCCAGGAATAGCAGAAGGGAGACAATCTTTCCCCCTCTTCCTTCTTCATATTGTTTTGGGCCTGTCTTTTCCCACCTTCATCTGATGGAAACACTTTCACTCTTGTTTCTATCATATTTTGCTATAATTTGTAAATTCATGGGCAGAGTAGGTATCCTTTTAAACATCTGAATTTTTAAAAGGAAAATTTACAAAGTTGATTATTTTAAACGTAAATTAATGAATTCTCAAATTCTCCAGGTTTCTAAGCTAATCAGGTATTTTCACTGTACCTGGGCAAAAATGCATCCGAATTCGTATTAAGTGGGTTTGCAGGATGAAATCTAAATTTACCTCTTTCACTCTCATTTAAATCCTGAAAAACAAAATCAATAAAAATCTATACAAAATTATTAAACACTCAGGGAGGGTTTGACTAAAGAGCGCAGGTTTAGAGCAGCGATTCCCGCAGTGTTCTGAAACTCAAAGCCAGTAACCAATGCCAATCGGTAACCCTTTCCATCCCTTAATTACAGGATAATAAAGGTAAAGAACAGGAGAGGATAAAAAAGGGTTACATTTCAAAAGAAAATATAAGTCTTAAAATGGAAAAGCCATCGGAACCTCACAACGCAGATGACGTTGGAAAAGAACAAACCCAGGTAGAGCGTGGAACTCTGCAGAACCACGTCGCGCTCCCGGACCCTGGCAGCAGACACTGGGAGGACTCCGCCTCCATGAACAATCTCATTGGAGCGCACCTGCCCCTTTTCCGCATGCGCACAATGGGCAAACACTGCTGGCTCTTCTCGTCGCCTTTCCCACCCCCGAATTCCGAGCTCCGATTGGTTCGCTTCACGGGGCCGCCCCTTCGGTCCACCCAGTGTGGAAGCCGCCTCGGCGCTCCGCCCTCCCTACCGGCAGCGGGCCGCGGCGCAGCCTGTAAACCCCGGCGGCGTGTGGGGATGGCGGCGACGGCGGTCACGGCTGGCAGGCTACTGCGGCTCCGCGCGGCCGGGGCCGAGGGACACTGGCGTCGGCTGCGTGGCGCGGGGCTGCCGGGGGGCTTCCTGCAGCCCGCCTCGGCCGACGGGGATGCGGCCCAGAGGCGGCAGGTGGCTCACTTCACTTTCCAGCCTGACCCGGAGCCACTGGAGTACGGTGAGCTAGGGACTGCCCTGTCCGCTCCCGCGCTACCCAGACTCCCACGCCCGCGGGAGGTCATAACGGGTGCCGCCCTGCCTGTTCTGGGCGGGGTCCGTCGGGCTGACCTCCTTGCATCCCGGCATAATCTCTGCCCTGCCCTCCGGAGCCTTGTTCTACCTTAGGGTGTGACTGTGATTTCTTCCTTGCTCCATTTTTGTGACTGCTCAACCCTCGAGAGGCAGCCCCTCGGCACCCTCGAGATGGGTGACAAGGCACACCAGGTGTGCAAGGGCCTGGGGGTGGAGGGGTTGTGCCAGGGACAGCCTCCCTTTCTCCACTCTCTATCCTTGCTTTCCCAAGTGCCCCCCGCCCCGCAGAGTTGTCCCAGCTTGCCCATTGCTGGGCCACAAACTACAGGCATCGGTATGTAAAAAAAAAAAAAAAAAAGCGCCCCCCCCCGCTTTTTTTGCTTTAGTAGGTAAGAGAAAACGGAGGGACTAAAGTAACTGAATTGATTTCCCCAAGGTCACAGAACAGCTAATTCCTAGAGATGAGAAACATCCAGCTTCCTATCTGAGCCTAGTACTAAGCTTGTGCTGGGCTAGGCTGCCACTTAGCCAAGGAGGGGTAAGCGATGTAGGTGACAATGTAGGTGATGGGCAGAGGAAGCCTTCAAGTGCTTCCAACGGCAGCAGACACGTAGCACCTCTCACGCTTCACGGTATGACAGTTGCATGACATTTACGGTTTCTTCTGCGAGTTTTCTGTAATCTCCAACAGATCCAGTGTCTATCATCAGAACATTGGAAACAATGAGAAAACAGCTACCTTTTCCTTGGCTAATAACTTCTCACATGCTAGAGTTGACATTTTGGGAAGTGTGCCAGTATTTGCTTGTGAGTAATAAAAATGAACATTTATTGAGCACTTACCACAGGCAGGCATGGGCTGAGAAGTTTACATTCATCCTCTCATTTGATGCTTAGGACAACCTTAAGAGGTAGGTAATGTTGGTATTGCCATTTTTCAGTTAAGTTAAATGAGGTCTTGAGATGGTTTGTCCTGGATTACACAGTTAAGTTAGTGGTAGCATCAGCTTTGGAATCTAATTTTTCAGATTCCAGAGCTTCCATTCTAAACGATGTGCTAAACTGCATGTGGAAACTATTTACTAAGAGGTGTTCCGGTTTTGTGAAATAGTAGACACCATAAAGGCGAATAGCAACTTTTTCTATTCAACAAGATGGACCTCGAATTCTGTCTTCAGAGCAAAGAAACTTTAGCCCGATACTTGAGAAATAGAGCATAGGTCTTCTTAACCTCCTTCCATAATTACGAAATGACTAAAACTTGAGTAAAATGATAATAAAATATTTGTTCTTATTATAACAATAATAAAAGCATATCACAGATATTTTGGATAATAGAAAAAAGCAAAAAAAGAAAGTAATCTCACCACCCACCACTGTAAATATTGCTAATATTTTGGGGTGTATCCTTTAAGTATTTCCTTTCAGTTTAGTGGAATTAATGTATTCCACTAATAAAATGAGTGAAATAAAAGTTTCCCCTAATTGTAGTTTTAATACAGATACGATTTGCATTATTTAATCAGAAGCATTTTCCCATATTGTTATATAGTTTTTATAACCTTCTTTGGAAGAAGACATGTTCTGGGAATTCCCTGGGCGGTCCAGTGGTTAGGACTCCGTGTTTTCACTGCCCAGTGCCCAGGTTCTATCCCTGGTTGGGAGACTAAGATCCCACAAGCCATGTGGCATGGCCAAAAAAAAAAAAAAGACGTGTTCCGTCAAGCAGAAACACTGTATAATTCCGTGGTTAAAATCTTGGCTCTAAAATCAGATTAGGCTAGGTTCCATCTTCACACTGTTACCTATAACTTTAAACTCATCACTTAGCCTCCATGAACCTCAATTTCTTTATAAGGAGTTAATAATATCTAATTTGGAAGGTTGTTATGAGGACTAAATAAGGATAACGTGCATAATGTACTTAACACAGTCTCTGACTACTAAGAAGCACTCGGTAAGTAAATGGAAACTTTTAATAATTACCTTTATGCTTTTGTTGTTACAGTTTTGCTGTGTTGTAAATAATGCAGATAGAAACATTTCAGGTATCTTTTACTGTATCTGAGATTATTTCTTTAGGATAAAGTCCCAGGGATGAGATTTCTGATTCGAAGATATGAACACTTTAATGGATTTTTAATGCATAGTTCAGATTACCAGCTCGTACTTCTATTTGCGGTGTGAGAGTGTGAGTACTGGGTGTCGTGCTAAAATCACAGGTGTACTGTGATTTGTAGTAAGAAATACATATTTGGTCTTTGTTCTGTTCCTGGCACAGAACTCTTGAAAATTCCCATGATGAGAGCAATAAAGGTGTCTTTAGTTATGTTACTGTTGACTTTTGGTAAGCCCCTAAGTCACCTAAGGATGGGGGCTGGTGACCCATGTGCTTAGAGGTTTGGAACTTTCCGTCCCACCCTTCTGACTTCTGGGGAGGGTAGGGGGACCTCCAGGTCAGTGGATTGCCAATGGCCAATTATTTAATCAATCATGCCTAGGGAAGTCTCTCTAAAACTTCAAAGGACAGGGTTCAGATGGCTTCGGAGAGGGAAATCCCTGGTGGTCCCATGGCTAGGACTCTTGCTTTCACTGCCAAGGGCCTGGGTTTGATCCCTGGTTGGGGAACTAAGATCCCACAAGCCGCGCAGTGTGGCCAAAAACAATAAAAATTAAAAATTAACCCTCCCCCCGCCCCAAACAGACAGCTTCTGAGAGAGTGGCATTCTCAGAGAGCAGGGAAGCGCCTCACCTTCTCCCACACACCTTGCTCTATGCAGCTCTTCCATCTGGCTGCTCCTGAGTTATATATAGTTTATTATAGTTATAATAAACCAGCGATCTAGTAAGTAAAATGTTTCTGGGTTCTGTGCACTGCTCTAGCAAATTAATCAAACCCAAGGAGGAGCTGTGGGAACCTCCCATCTTAAGCTGGTCAGTCAGAAGCACAGGTGACAGCCTCACTTGGTGTTGGCATCTGAATTGGGAGAGGGGCGGTCTTATAGGGCTGAGCCCTTAATCTGTAGGAGTTGAGATGAATTATAGGACACCCAGCTGGTGTTGCAGACTTGCTTGGTGATGTGTTAAAAAGACACATGCACTTTGGAATTGGTGTCAGAATCGTATGTGCTCATGCGTGTGAGTGTGACTGCAGCGTGCGCGCGCACACACACACACACACACACACACTCGGGTATTTTGTGTATTTTAAAAATTGTACACGGGGTTATTTCTTCTCTCAGTGCTAATACTGTCTGCCATTCTTGAGCAGCTGCTGCGTTCCAGGTGTTGTGGTAGACATCAGTCTGTAATTCTCACAGTAACCTGTGAGCTGGAGAACATTATGCTCATTTTACAGATGAGAAAATTGAGGCGTAGAGATGTTGGTGGCCTGCCCGAGTCTGAAAAGCAGCACAAGAATTTGAACCCAGATGTGTCTAATGCCAAAGTCTCCCACACGTACTGTTGTACATACTAATGAAGATACCTATTCTCTCTCTGCCTTTCTATGTTACTGTCTCTCTGCCTTTCATGCGTGCTACAGATAACTTTTATTCTTTTATTTTGGTTATTTTGACACATGAAAGGGACTCCTTAAATAGAGTGGTGGTCATGGTCAACTCTGAGAAGGTGACATTTAAGCTGCCCGGTGAGGATTGATAAAGGAATCACCTCTGCAAGGACCAGAGTGGAAGTTTGTTTTCCAGGAAGAAACAAGGACAAGCAAGGGTGAGGGCCCTGAGGTGGGGTGAGATGTGCTGTAGGAGTCGAGAAGGCCACTGTGGTCGGGGATGTCCTGTGTACGGGACAGTAGGCAGCTTTCAGAGATCAACGGCATAATGAAGAATCTTTGTATTCTGGGATGACGGCCTTCTTGCCAGTAGTAGAATTTTTAGGGCTGGGAACAGTGTTAGCAAACAGAGGTGAGAAAGCATGGAGTTTATATGAGGGACAGGAAGTAGTGAGTTCATTTGGAGGAGAACGAAAATGGGTGGGAAACAAGTTAGGAGAAGTAAATGGAGGCCTCTAAAGCTAGAATAAAGGTTGGGGAGGAGAAAAGATCGAATATCTCTAACGTGCCTTTCACCGCGCCAGTGCATTATGTATAGGTTCAAATGTGGTTCTGTGGGCGGTGGAGGACCATTGACTGTTTTTAGGCAAGAAAGTGACCTGAGATGTCCTTGTGTTGTATTACTGGGCAAGTTTATAGAATGGATTGGTGAAGGGAAGGTAAAGAGGCAGAGACATGCATCCGAGAGATATTGTAATTGTCCACATGAGAAGCTTCAACTTGGTGAGTGTCAGTGGAAATGGTTGCATGTGTGGGAGGCTCTGGCACCGTTTTGCATGCGGGGGCTCAGTCAGGGGAAGGTGTATCGAAGGTGACTTGACATTTTCAACCTGGGAGGCTGAAAGGATGGTCAAGTGGTGGTCGCACTGATAGAAATGAGGGATGGCAGAGGAGAAGCACGTTTTCAGAGAGGGAGAGGGTGACTTAAATTTTGGATGTGTTGAGATGTCTTAGTCCTTTTGGGCTGCTGTAACAGAAATGCTGATAAGGCTTCCCTGGTGGCGCAGTGGTTAAGAATCTGCCTGCCAATGCAGGGGACACGGGTTCGAGCCCTGGTCTGGGAAGATCCCACATGCTGCGGAGCAACTAAGCCCGTGGGCCACAGCTACTGAGCCTGCGCGTCTAGACCCTGTGCTCCACAACAATAGAAGCCACAACAATGAGAAGCCTGTGTACCGTGATGAAGAGTAGCCCCCGCTTGCCGCAACTAGAGAAAGCCTGTGCACAGAAACGAAGATCCAACACAGCCAAAAATAAATAAATTTATTTAAAAAAATGCCAATAGACTGGGTGGCTTATAAACAACAGAAATTTATTTCTTATAGTTCTGGAAGTCCAAGGTCACAGCACTGGCAGATGATTCAGTGTCTGGTGAGGGTCTGCTTCTTGGTTCTTAGCCATCTTCTCACTGTGTCCTCACATAGTGGAAGGGGTGAGAGAGCTTTCTGGGGTCTCTTTTGTAAGTGCACTAATCCTCTTCATGAGGGCTCCACCCTCATGACATACTCACCTCCCAAAGGCCCCACATCCAAATACCATCACATTGGGAATTAAATTTCAACATCTGCATTTGGGGAGACACAAACATTCAGTCTCTAGCATTGGCAGTGTTGACGGAATAGAACACTATGAGTGAGGTAGGGTGGTCTGAGTTCTGATCTGGCACCAAAACAACTACGTCACAGGTAGAAACCCTTGGGGCCAGAGAATTCTCTCCAGGTCTCTTTTCCTCATCTTTTTTAGAATTGCCCTCAATGAATGTCCTTCCTCTTTTCTCTTCTTACTCTGTGTTTCCTGTGCTGACTGACTTTATCATTGCTTATCTAAACCTCTCGTGGTACCCCACAGAATGAAGATAACGATGAGAGCGGACACTTTGATCAGTGCTCACCGTGTGCCAGGTGCTATTCTGGGTGCCCTGCGTGTATCGATTCATTTAATCCTCAAGTAACAGTGCTGTGATAGAGAATTTGAGCCGCACTTTACAACTTAGCATTGTGACATTGGCCATGTGTATTAGTCTTCATAAGCTTTTTTTTCCTCATTTGCACTGCCTCAGAGCATCGCTGGGGGCACTCAATAAGATAATCCATACAGTTACTGGTGCCTGACACCCATGGTGCTAGAAAGGTCTCCCTAATTAGGGGAGAGGGAAGGTAACTGGTGCAGAGTAGATGCTCCCTAAATATTGGGACATTTGATAGTAGTTATCTCATTGAATTCTCACAATAGCCCAATGGAAGTAGGATTTAGGGGATTAGATACGAAGAATGGATAAAAGGAAGACATTCAAGGATGCCTCCTTGGTTTCTGGCTTGGGCACCTGGGTGCCATCTAGTGTGGTTTTTAAAGTGGAAAGAGTGGTTTTGGGAGTGGACATCAATAATACCCACTAAATATTATTATCCCTGTTTTGTAGCGGAGGAAGCTGAATGTCGGTGGTTAAGTAACTTTCTCCAAGTCACATAGGGAGTAAGTGGCATATCGGATTCCAGGCCAGGTCTGCCTTATGGCAGTGTGTTCGCTCCCTTCATTACACTGTTGCTCCCCGAACTTCACATCCGGGCCTCTCCCTGACCCTGATTTCGGGCATTTTGTGGGTTTGTTTATTCGTTTATCCTATGCATTTAAATTTTCTCCCGGATGCCAAACTCTGTGGTACATGCTTAAAGATATGAGTCTGGGCTTGTCCTCATGGGATCTGAAGTCTCATGGAGGAGATGGACAAAAAGTAGCAAGCAAATGCACATTTAAATCAACCCCCATTGTAATAAATGGCCCGAAGGAAATGTTCAGGTGCTGGGAAGAGAAAAACAAAGATCTGACAAGGGTCCTAAGAAGAGGTCACATTTAATGAAGCACTAAGGGGTCAGAAGGGAGCGTCCAAGGAGGTGTGAAGAGGGTGCTGGGCAGAGGGATCAACAGTGAAGGTCCTGAGGGGGCAGGGAGCCCGTGTTGGTGGCACTGAACTTTGGGGACAGTGGTGCAGAATGGGACTCACGGTGGGCAGGGACAAGATCGAGCAGGACCTGGTGGACGTGGTGAGAGGGGGGCTTTATTCCAGGAGCAGTCGGAGGCCTCTGACGGATTTTGAGCAGAGGAATAATGTGACTTGCTTTGTCTTTTAGGACTCATTATAGAGCTCTCTGATGAATGATGTGGAGGCGTGAAGAGTAGAAATGAGGAAGCGGTACTGTGGCCTGAATGTTCATACACACCCTAAATTCATGTGTGGAAGCCCAAATCCCCAATCCCCAATGTGATGGTATTTGTAGGTGGGGCCATTGGGAGGTGATTAGGTCATGAGGGCGGAGCCTTCACGAATAGGATTAAAGCCTTTATAAAAAGAGATGCAGAGAGATTATCTCTCTCTGTCCACCATGTGAGGATATAGCCAGAAGATGCAAGCCAGGAAGAGGGTCCTCACTGGGAACTCACCTTGATCTTGAACTTCCCAACCTCCAGAATGGTGAGAAGTCAATTTCTGTCGTTTAAACCATCCAAACTATGGTTTTATGGCATTTTGTTACAGCAGCCAGAGCTAAGACAGGCCACTAGGAGGTGGTTTCCTGAACAGGAAAGTGTTGGGAAGTTCTGGAAATAGGACACAGTCGTGCTGGATTTAAAGCTTTACTTTGGAAGTCATATATTTGGAAGTAGGATTTAGGGGATTAGATACGAAGAATGGATAAAAGGAAGACGTTCAAGGATGCCTCCTTGGTTTCTGGCTTGGGCACCTGGGTGCCATCTAGTGCGGTTTTTAAAGTGGAAAGACTGGTTTTGGGAGTGGACATCAAGAGTTCAGTTCTGTGCTGGTTGAGTTAGAAAAGCCCAAGACACCCAAGTGGAGAACTGATGGCTGTTGGATATAAAAGCCAAGAGCACAGAGGAGAGGTCTGGATTGGAGAGACCCATTTGTGAGTAACCAGCAAAATAGATGGATTTAAGAATCATAGAGACTGAGTAGATTAGGGCCAGCAAAGGTAAGGGAAGCGCTGCAGGTTGTCATACCATGGGCATCATGCCTTGGCAGATGTTAGCATGAGCCCACCTCACCCTGAACTGTTAATTTCTTCCTTTTCGTGGATATGCAGTAACACGGGCACCTTCAAAAGGCATTTGCGTTTGGAGACCCTTCATTTACATTTCAATATAAAATGTTCTGTCCCTGTTACTTGGATTCTCCCTGAAACTTACTTTATGGGGTAGAGGTCGGGACACCCTTTAATAGGGGTTAGAATGGGGTACAGGTATATACGTGGCTCCTAGCAAAAGATTCCTGGAGAGTAGGGTATCCGGAGGGGTGGAAGAGGTTTTGCTGGGGAGAAACAGGTAGCTTCTTAGGCATCCTCCCATTTTACAGTGTGGTTCATGCCAGATTATGCCATGGAAATCACGCATTCGTCGTGCTTCAACAGGCGTGTACTGCCTGTCATGTGTGTGTCAGGCAGTGTGCTCAACGCGGGGGTTTCTAAGAGGCACACAACGAGGAGGGGCTGTGATACACAGGTCTCCACCAGGGACCAGGCAGCCCAGAGCAGAACCAGCGCTGGATGTGTTGGTGGAAGCTTCGTTTTCCGAAGTAGACCCTAATCCACGTCTTAGCTGTGTATTTATTTGTATTTGTTCGGGGTCTAAGTGTAGATACACTTACTGTCAGCATGGGCTGCTGATGACCGGGGTTATTTCTGGACGCTGCTCCTGGGGCACCTGTGTGACCCATTAAATCTCAGGTGCTCTAGCTCTGCTGATGGCCTCTCTCTCCCTTCAGTGCTACCCCATGCTGCATATGGAATGGTTACTCAGAATAACTGAGTACTGCTCATCAGACTGGTACTGCAGTCCTGCCTCTCCCCCACTCACCTTGGCCTGGAATTTGTCTTTGAATTGTGACACTGGTAGGTTTTTTCCTATCCCATTCCTTTGTTTTAAAGTGGTTGATGAACAATTTGCTTTGTCTGTTTTTTAATTTTTTTTTTTTTTTTTTTTTTTTTTGCGGTACGTGGGCCTCTCACTGCTGTGGCCTCTCCCATTGCGGAGCACAGGCTCCGGATGCGCAGGCTCAGCGGCCATGGCTCACGGGCCCAGCCGCTCCGCAGCATGGCTCACGGGCCCAGCCGCTCCGCAGCATGTGGGATCTTCCCGGACTGGGGCGCGAACCCGTGTCCCCTGCATCGGCAGGCGGACTCTCAACCACTGCACCACCAGGGAAGCCCTGTTTTTTAATTTTTAAGAAACAGCCTCATAGGTTTATTTGTTCAGCTGTTCACTCAACAAATATTTATTGAGCACCTATTGCATGTCAGATACTGTTGTAAGGGCTGAGCACATAGCTCTGATCAAAGGCAGTTAAGAACCCCTGCCCCCTTATGTTCTATTGTGTCCCTTACATCCCAGTAACATGCCACTTTGTCTTTGCAGCAATGATGATGACCTGGTTTTTAAAAATTTTTATTTAAAATTAAAATTTATTCTTTTCCATTATGGTTTATTACAGGATATTGGATATTGTTCCCTATGCTATACAGTAGGACCTTGTTGTTTATCTATTTTATATATAGTAGTTTGTATCTGCTGTCTACTCCTAATTTATCCCCCCCTCCACTTTGGTAACCATAAGTTTGTTTTCTTTGTGAGTCTATTTCTGTTTTGTAAATAAGTTCATTTGTAGCATATTTTAGATTCCACATATAACTGATAACATGTGATATTTGTCTTTCTCTTTCTGACTGACTTCACTTAGTATGATAATCTCTAGGCCGATCCATGTTGCTGAAAATGGCATTATTTCATTCTTTTTTATGGCTGAGTACTATTCCATTTTATATATGTACCACATCTTCTTTATCCATTCCTCTGTTGATGGGCATTCAGGTTGCTTCCATGTCTTGGCTGTTGTAAATAGTGCTGCTATGAACATTGGTGTGCCTGTATCTTTTCAAATTAGAGTTTTCTCTGGATGTATGCCCAGGAGTGGGATTGTAGGATCACATGGTAGTTCTGTTTTTAGTTTTTTAAGGAACCACTGTACTGTTCTCCATAGTGGCTGCACCAGTTTACATTTCCACCAACAGTGTAGGAGGGTTCCCTTTTCTCCACACCCTCTCCAGCACTTATTATTTGTAGACTTTTTAATGATGGCCATTCTGACCGGTGTGAGGTAGTACCGCATTGTAGTTTTGATTTGCATTTCTCTAATAATTAGCGAAGTTGAGATCTTTTCATGTGCCTACTGGCCAGATGGTGACCTGGTTTTTCACAGTGTTCTACTTAGGACCGTTTTGAGTAAGCAGCTCAGTTCCAACCATAAAACCCCATTTTACCAATGGGTACCCTTTAGCTTGCATCCTTGGCTTGGGAAATTGCATGCTGTGTATATTTATGTTCATTTTGTTATAACTTTTTATCCTGGAAAAGAAGAGTCGTCAGTCTGGCTTTGAAATTTTGCAGCCAGTTATTGATACTGGTAACTGTGTGATTTGGCAACTGGGTTTAATAATTTTGTAGTGGTGTTCATAGACCTTTTTTTTTTTTCCCTTTTAAGGTCTTACCAGTGGCACAGCTTTGGTTAGACATGCTCCAGGTGTGCTTATCTTATCATGAGGGAACTTTAGGCATACTTTATCAATAGTTTTTGGTGTAACCCCCAGGAAAATAAGTAATTCTAAGGAAAATAAATATTTAAATGATGTTACCTCTGAATAACTTGTGATTTCTTCCAGACCCATCCATAAAATCACACTGCAAATTAAAAAAGAACCACAAGTAGATGTTGTTCTACTAAAAATTGTCACTTAAAGCTTTTAAAAGCATCTAGTAGAATAGCAGTTAATCACAAACCCCAAAATTCTGACTTTGTTTGAAAAAAAAAAGTATTCAGGAGGGAAAGATTATGTGTTCACGTGGAAATATAACCTTTAGATACCCTTACTTGTAAATTATTTTCATACAAGATGAACAAGTTCTTTGTGGTTATCAAGCAATACTTTTCAGATTCACTCTGTATGATTTTTATTATTAAAGTCTTTGCTTTCTCCTTACTGGAAACTTGCCAAGCAGCAGTGAGATGAGATGTCTTAGAGGCATTCAGTATTAATTCAAACGGTCAGCAGACTTGAAATAAGTACCAGTTTAGATGTTTAGGGAGTTTCATCCTCCCTAGAGTCTTAGCTATGAAAATCCTCATTAGATTTTCCTAGATAAAAATCTTACTTTAGGAAATGTATGAAAGAGGTGAAGGAGTGGGAATGTCATGGTGGTTGGGAAAATAGTTTACCCTAAATGATTATCATCTATGCTGGGCACCAGTCAACACTTCTAAGAGTTTTTATAGAATGGAGAAGGATTTAAGGAAAGTATCTATTAAATGGCTTAGCCTTTAAGAAAAATACATTATGAAGTAATAATGGACATGGGGTGTGATGGTGATATGACAATGATTTCTTGAATAAATTCCTATTCTCTACACCAGAAGTAAGAGTAGAACCAGGCTTTATTCTGGGCTCAGAGGGCAGCAGGGCAGATCTGACCGGCTATCGCCGAGACCTGTAGCCTGGGTATTAAACAGTGTGGAAGGGATCAGAGACAGGTGGGAGCCCAGAGCTGGATAGAGAATCAGAAGGCGGGGAAGATGGAAGGTTGCAGGTGTCCTAGGTCAGAGCCTGCTGTGGAGCCAGGGCACTCCAGGGATGGGCCTCCAGGAAAAGGATGGCTGATCAGTGTCTTGGCTGCAGGGTTGAAGGCAACAGCAGTCATGGTTGTGACCCACCCTGGGAATTAGACCTTGGCTTTTGGGATGCACAGGCCACTGGGGTTCACAGAGGTTAGATGGGCCAGTAGTCAGGGTAGGCAGCAGGTGTTGGAGGGGTTTGATATCAGCATGGCTATGGGTTAAGGTGCATGGATCAGGCAGTAACATGAAGACGGGTCCTGTGTATCAGAGAAGGTTCAGGCAGAAGCCTTTTCTGCTCTGAGTAGTGCTTTTGTGGATGATCTGACCTTACAGTTCTGGGACGATTGTGGGCACTGGGCAGCACCGAGGCTTAAACCAAAGCCCTAAAATCACGGTATTTCTGAATTCCAACATTTGGAACTTTATCACATAAAGCTTTATACCATTCAGAATAATGCCAAGGTCCAGATGAAGGCCACATTCACAGACCAGAGTCTGACAATTAATGCTAATATTCATTCAATGCTCACTGTCTCATGTACTGTTCTAAGTGCTTTACATGTATTGTTCCATTTAATCCTCTCAGCACACCATTTAGGGAGATAGAGATTGGCTCACAGAGATTCTGCTTGAGCAATAAGAAATAGGAAGGGCCAAGCTGGTGTGCTTAGGCATGGGGTTATAGAATTCTCCATACACCAGCAGTTCTGGGCACTGAAGCTTTTTTAGCCTTCCTCACTGTTCTGTGGCCCATGACCATTTGTTCTTATTGGCACATTTAACACATGACATTGGTCACGTGTATTTGTTATGGCTTATGTTCCTAAGATTCATCCAGGGCGTCTTCCCAGACCGCTACCACTCTGGCTGCTTCCCTTTTCTGACTTTCCATAGCTTTTATTTATTGTCTACACACATTCGTTCAACTTTGTCATGTTCCTTCCTCCTTTTTTTTATACTCGTTTTAAAATTGTTTAATATGTTTAAATTTTGCCTCCTCAACAAGTATCTTAAAGTTTGTATTACTTTTGTATCCTCTACAGAGCCTGCATCATTGTAAATAATTCAGTAAATTTGCGTAATATATTCTATACCTTTCTTTCTACCTTGACTTTATTTTTTTAAAATTTTATTTATTTTGTTAAATTAAATTAAGTTAAATTTAATTTTTTTGGCTGCACTGGGTCTCGCTGCGTGTGGGCTTTCTCTAGTTACAGCGAGCAGGGTCTACTCTTCGTTGCAGTGCGTGGGCTTCTCATTGCGGTGGCTTCTCTTGTTGGGCAGCATGGGCTCTAGGTGCGTGGGCTTCAGTAATTGCAGCATGCGGGCTCAGTAGTTGCGGCACGTGGGTCCCAGAGCGTGTGGGCTTCAGTAGTTGTGGCACATGTTCTCAGTAGTTGTGGCACATGGTCTCAGTAGTTGTGGCTTGGCTCTTAGAGTACAGGCTCAGTAGTTGTGGCACACGGGCTTAGTTGCTGTGCGGCATGTGGGATCTTCCTGGACCAGGGCTTGAACCTGTGTCCCCTGCATTGGCAGGCGGATTCTTAACCACTGTGCCACTAGGGAAGTCCCATCTACCTTGACTTTAATTAAATTTTAATCAACAGTTAAGAAACTGGTTATTTTTTATATATGTTACAATACATGAATTTTTTTTTTTTTTAATTTTCACAGGGCAAACTCAGAAAATGAATCTCTTCCAGGCAGTAACAAGTGCCTTAGATAACTCACTGGCCAAAGACCCTACTGCAGGTAAACTTCCTTTGTGCTTGACTGTGGTAGTTGTGTTAATCAGAACTGAAGATTTGCTAGAAATAGTTGTCTGGAGCTCAATGGGTAACATTATATCTACTTGAAATTTTTAAAAGACCTGAACAAATGCTTAAGGCTAAATAATCAAATTATGATATCAAACACATTTTTTAATCCTCTTATTATGAATTAGTTCGCATGTATATCTGGCATCATTAAGTTAACTTTCTCCCACAGTATGTGTGGTCCTTATATTACATTAATAGCTTCTGGGTTTTTTGAATATGTACTGCTGTTTCTCTAGCATGTAGAAAAAAATGGAAAATACCACTTCGTTCAGCTATCTATTTATAAAATGAAGGTTTGATTCTGTGTGTGCTTTCCTTTGGGATACGTTGTCATTCAACTTGTAAGATTTTTTGGGAAATAACTGTAATATTTATAATTAACTTTATAAGTAACTTTATCTTATTAAATTAAGTTATTGATATAAAGCCAGTTGTCCCACTGTGTATTTTCTACATTTGACTGACTTGACTTCATATGTATATTTAGTGTACCTTGGGTTTCCACTTGGGAATCTCTGGTTTTAAGGTCAAGTGAAAAACAGGTTCATTTTTAGGAGGAAGTGAGAGCTGGACTAGTAGTTGGTTAGACCTTCCTTTGTTTTGAACGAGAATGACTGATATAGCCCCGTAGAGAAGGGTGAGTTATTTTCTTGAGGTCCGCGAAGCCGATGAGGTGCCTTAATGGGACTAGAATTCAGCTTTGTGGACACCTGTTGTTTGGTTCTCTTTGCCTTACTACGAGGCGCCCCTCAGTTTTCACCTATACTCTTCTTTGCCTCGTTCCTTACATCCGTCATACTTGCCTCCTTTCTCTTTCACGCAATCTGCCACTTTCCTATTTGTCACTGTTCTCTCAGCTTGAAATGCTGTTTCTTTAGCTCTTCGATTGCTGACTCTCATTGTATGTCGTGTATTTAAAACAAAAACAACGACAACAACAAAAACAAAAACGCTGCTCAGGCACTCAGGAGCCTGGCGTGTGAGTCACAGGTCTGCCTCTTGCTTTCTGACTTGTTAAGTTACTTTACTACTTTTCTGGCCTCGTTTCCTTCATGGGTAAAGCAAGATGAGATTCCAGATCTGTGTTTCTTTCTCAACTGGGGATTTTAATCCCCCCTCCTCCCCTCACAGTTAATAATGTCTGGAGACAGACTTGAGGCTGTTACAGCTCTGTGTGGGGTCACTGTCATCCACTGGATAGAGACCCGGGGTGCTGCTCTGTGTCTGCAATGCACAGGACAGGCCACTATGACAAAAGAATTATCCAGTCCAAAGTGTCCCTGATGTCGAAATTGGGAAACCTTGATTTAGATCTGTGGTCCATTCCTGTTTTCTAATTGAAAATGTAAACATTTGAATTACTTATTTCTCATTGTTAGTATCATTTAGGGATTATTAAATACAATGTGTTTTTTAAACATTGTTTTTCAGTAATATTTGGTGAAGATGTTGCCTTTGGTGGAGTCTTTAGATGTACTGTTGGCTTGCGAGACAAGTATGGTAAGTTAGTATCTTTATATATGAACAGTATTCCTGTAGAACTTTTACTTAAAGATCTTGAAAATACAAAGTTTGCCTGTTGAAGTGTTTGCCGTATCCTTATTGTACAGATGGGTTCCTTTTGTTTCCACGGCCACCCACAGACTCCTTTGGCTTAGATTTCTCCAAGCGTGTTCTAACTGTAGCTTCCCTCTGATCTAGTTCATATTATACATATTATAGATTCCAAAATAGTCTTCATTAAATACACTGTTTGTCATGTCCTTCATGCTCTGGGAATCTTTGACCTCTTATTGCCGTCTACCTTAGCCGATTTCTTTTGTTTTTTTAAAATTAACTAATTAATTAAATTTAGTTGGCTGCATCAGGTCTTAGTTGCGGCACATGGGATCTTTCATTGCAGCACGCGGGGTTCTCTCTAGTTGTGACGTGGGCTCAGTAGTTGCGGCCCATGGGCTTAGTTGCCCCGCGGCATGTGGAATCTTAGTTACCCGATTGGGGATCAAACCCACGTACCCTGCATTGGAAGGCAGATTCTTAGCCACTGGACCACCAGGAAAGCCCCAACCCCAAGAACATGGATTACTCTTTTTTGCTGTTTTTTGTTTTGGCCACGCTGTGGGGCATGGAGGACCTTAGTTCCTCGACCAGGGATTGAACCCATGCCCTCTGCAGTGGGAGCACAGAGTCTTAACCACTGGACCGCCAGGGAAGTCCCCTACCTTAGCCCATTTCAGTCCCATTGCGTCTAGTTCAAGGTTCTGCCCTATTGGTCTCTGTTAATAGATTTCATCTTCTATTATCTGCAATAGGATTCTCCAGAGAAATTGAACCATTAGGATATATCTATGTGTGTATAGATATGTGTGTATATGTATTATATATCTGTATCTATATTTATACTTATATCTATATTTATACCTATACTTATATCTATATTGAGAGAGAGAAAGTGAGAGAGAAAATGAGAAAGAGAGATTTATATTTTAAGGAACTGGCTTACACCATTGTGGAGCTTGCAAATCTGAAATCTGTAGGGCAAGCCAGCAGACTGGAAAACCAGGCAGGCTTTAGGACAAATGTTTTCTCATTTGGGAAACCTTAGTCTTTTCTTCTAAGGCCTTCAGGTGATTGGATGAAGCCCATGCACATTAAGAAGGATGAGCTGCTTTACTTAAAGTCTACTGATGTGAATGTTAATCACATCTAAAAATACCATCACAGCGATATCTTAGACTGGGATCTGACAGCCAGGCACCATCACCTTGCCAAGTGGACACCTGTCATTAACCATCACATTATCCTTCCACATGTTTCATCCCCACCAATCTGTGCCTTTTGCCTGGCATGTGATCCATTTCCGCCTATTGCTTTCACTCATTTCATTTGCCTCAGGCTTAAAACCATGACTTTGAGGTGCTTTGAGGTGACTTTGAGGTGCTTTGACCTTTCTTTTTTTTCCTCAGCTTTATCTAATGTGGAAATCAAAGCAGTTAAGTTTGGGGTGGAGTTGACATCTGCCTACTGTCTTACCTTTGCCGCTACCCTGTAAATCTCCCGTGTGCAGTAAGGAGTGAGGGGCCTTAAGATTTTTTTTTTTTTCTAATTGTTGTTCCTTCTTGTTGCACTCTTCTCTGAGGTTATACTTGCATGCAGGAAACCATAGTTGAATCCGGGAAATCAAGTGTCCCATCCCACTTAGCAGGAACTCTCAGGTTGTTCTTTTCTCTTCCTTTACAGCAGTTTCATTTTTCTGGGTCCTGTCCCTCTGCTTTCTCCTAGCTGTCTATTTTAACAGCTCTTTAGAGTTTGAGATACTTGGACCAGTCTCAGCTATCTCAAACTATCTCAGTTCTCTCCAGCTAATTCTGACTCCTAGAGATTTTAGATCGTAAAAAAGAAATTAAAAACCTTGGGCTTCCCTGGTGGCGCAGTGGCTGAGAGTCCACCTGCCGATGCAGGGGACGCGGGTTCGTTCCCCGGTCCAGGAAGATCCCACATGCCGCGGAGCGGCTGGGCCCGTGAGCCATGGCCGCTGAGCCTGCGCTCCGCAACGGGAGAGGCCACAACAGTGAGAGTCCCGCGCACCGCAAGAAAGAAACAAAACAAAACAAAACAAAACAAAACAAAAAAACCTTTATACATTCGATTTCAAAATGCATATGCATCGTAGAAAATTTGGAAGATGTAGAAAGGCGTAAAGAAGAAAATAAAAGTTGCTCAAACTACCAGAAGTAACCTAGAGAAAACCACTGTATGTATCTTGGTGTTGTATACACTTCTAGACATATTTGAATGTATTTACATATATTAACTAATATTTAAAACATAGAACTATGCTTTTTTTTTCTTAGGATTTTCATCTCTGTTTACATTGCCCATCTGTTCTTGCATGCTGTCTACTCTATCCATTAGAGACCTTAGCATATTAATCATTTAAATTCCCAGTCTGATAATTCCAGCTTCCCTGCCACGTCTGGTAATGATGCTTGCGCTATCTCTTCAAATGTGTCTTTTGCCTTTTGATGTGCCTTGTAATTTTTTTCTTGATAGCCAGACGTGATGCACTGGGTAACTGCTGTAAATAGGCCTTCAGGGATGTGGTGGTGAGGTGTGGGGAGAGGGCAAGTGTTCTATAATCCTAGGATGAGGTTTGTCTTTAGTGAGCCTGTGCCCCTGGACTGTGAACTTCACAAACATTTCTCAGTTTTTTCTCCCTGCCTCAGGTAGGACAGGGTGGCTAGAGTGAGCTGGAGTTGGGTGTTTCCCTTCCCCCAGGTCAGTTAGGTTCTGATGATACCCAGTAGGTTGGGCTCTGGTTAACTAGTTTTATATGACTATTACTTAAGGAGGGAGTGCTCTGGCATATTTCAGAATGGTTGCTTGTTCACTTCCGTTGCTGGAAGCACGAGGGGATTTTCTCCGACATTTACTGTGGAAACCTGATTGAGCTCCTGGAGGTAAGCCTCACAGAATTGTGGGGAGCCCCTGTGACTTGGTCCCTGGAGGTTTTAACTCTCAGGCTTGTCCACACAGAACCTCCAGCAATTCATCAGTTACAGCCCAGGTTTCCTGCCCCAGCTCTGGAAAGTTGAGATTCCCTGTATTCACCCATCCGTCTCTCCAGTCTTGGGGGCAGTGGTTTGCCCTATGTCCTCACTTCTAAGGATCCAAGAAGAGTTGTCGATTTTAGTCTGTTGAGCTTTTTACTTGTTAGGATGGAGTGGCGACTGCCAAGCTCCTTACATGTGGGACTGGAAACCAAAAGTTGGATTACACTTTTTAAAAAATAATTAATTAATTGTGTCTGCATTGGGTCTTCATTGCCGCGCACAGGCTTTCTCTACTTGCAGCGAGCGGGGGCTACTCTTCGTTGCACGGGCTTCTCATTGCGGTGGCTTCTCTTGTTGTGGAATATGGGCTCTAGGTGCACAGGCCTCCATAGTTGTGGCATGCGGGCTCAGTAGTTGTGGCTAGCTGGCTCTAGAGCACAAGCTCAGTAGTTGTGGCACATGGGCTTAGTTGCTGCACAGCACGTGGGATCTTCCTGGAGCAGGGCTTGAACCCATGTCCCCTGCATTGGCAGGTGCAGTCTTAACCACTGAGCCACCAGGGAAGTCCCAGATTACACTTTTGTAACTATTCTTATCTGTATCTACGCTGAGCAGTTTCTAGCCCTCACTGTTTTGCCCTGCCTGAGCCAGCATGGTGGCATGCCACGTGCTTTACAAAGCTGGCAGGTCTTCTGTTGGCTTCTGCCCAGGTTCTCATCCACGACATTTCATTCCTGTCACCTGTGCTCACACACTAGCGACTTCCGAGTTTCTATCTCTGGTCTGGACCTCTGCCCTGAGCTTCATCTCTGTGGATTCAGTCCCCCACCCCTCCACAGTCTTCTCCTCGGTGTTCGAGTCCTTTCAGGCTCAGCGTTTCCAAACTTTTCAAACTCAGCTGAATTTATTATATCCTCCAGCAAATCCATGCCTCCTACTACATTTCCTATCTTGGTGAGTATACCACCATTCACTTCTCTCTTTCTCATTCTCCATGTCCAGTCAGGTCCTACAATTTTATCTTCAGAGTTTGTCTTTTTTTCTTTTTCAATTTAGAATGTTACTTTTACATTTTTTAAAAAAATGAATGTATTTATTTATTATTTGGCTGTGTTGGGTCTTCATTGCTATGTGCGGGCTTTCTCTAGTTGCGGCGAGCAGGGGCTACTCTTTGTTGCAGTGCGTGGGCTTCTCATTGTGGTGGTTTCTCATTGTTGCAGAGCACGGGCTCTAGAGTGCAGGCTCAGTAGTTGTGGCGCACGGGCTTAGTTGCTCTGAGGCATGTGGGGTCTTCCCGGACCAGGGCTTGAACCCGTGTCTCCTGCATTGGCAGGTGGATTCTTAACCACTGCACTACCAGCAAAGTTCCTAGAATGTTACTTTTAAAAATTTATTTTTTACTTTATTATTTTTTTATTGAAGTATAGTTGACCTACAATGTTGTGTTAGTTTCAGGTGTACAGCAAACTGATTCAGTTACACATATATATATGTGTAAAAAATATATATATTCTTTTCAGATTCTTTTTCAGATTCTTTTCCCTTACAAGTTATTACAAAATATTGAGTATAGCTCCCTGTGTAGAGTTTGTCTTTAATATGGCCTCTCCTTTCCGTTCTCACTGCCCTGGAGTTTCCTTTCAGATCCCTAATCATCCCTGCTCGGACAGTTTCACTGCTTTTCTTAGTAATCGCCCTCCCTTCAGTCACTGCCTGTTGCCAGTGTGATCATGCTGAAATGCACATTTCTTGGCAGAATATGCAAAGGACTTTGAGATCTGCTCCCTCCCTACATACCTGGCCTCATTCACTTTATTCATTAATATTGAATTAGGGGACGTTTTCCCTAAGCCCTTGTGTTTTTCATCTCTCTTCCTTTGCACATGCTATTTGGATCTCTCTTCCCCATCTGATTCCCTGGGAAACTCCTATTTTACCTTCAGTCACTACTTTATCACTGTCCAGATTTTACATCTTTTACATATTGCAAATTATGTTGTAATTGTCTTCCCACGAGATCTCTGTACCAGACAACTTCTCAAAGGAAATAGACATTTAAATCGTGGGTTCATCCCTAGCTCCTAATAGAGCATCATGCAGTACTTATTGAGTGAATGTTGTTGAGTGTATTTACCCCTCACTCTGTCACCAGCACAGTGGCTGCTGCCTCTGAAAGGGGGTTTCCTTATCTCCCTTTAGTGATTTTTAGTTGGTCTGATTTTCTTTAAAAAGAGCTTAAAACAGGGAGAAACTAGCTCTCACTAGAAAAAGTCCACTGCTCATAGAAGGTGCTGGAAGATTTATGTCTGCATGACAAAGGGTTGGGCTAATTAACAGCTGATTAATTCTTAGCTTTATTGTCAGCAGCTGTTGAGAATTTTTACACTAGCTTTAGGACTATGAATTCAAATTTTGAATAATTCCAGGATGATCAGTACGAACAATGAAATCACCACCACTTTCTCTAAGAGGAAATGAGCTTCCGTTTTCAGGAGTGAAGAATCAAGGAAATGCTGAAGAGAAATCTATCCAAACAGAACTTTTTGTATATTTAAGAAATAACACATCTTTTAAAAATAATGCTCTGCTCTTTCGAGTATAGGCTGGGAATTTTAAGCTATGCACAAGCATGCTTGGCTTGGTAGTCTCTTTTTGAAGTTAAAAAAATTTGTATTTACTTAACTTAAAAAAGTTGAAGTATAGCTGATTTACAATATTGTGTTAGTTTCAGGTGTACAGCAGAGTGGTTCCGTTGTACATATTTATATGTACAAATCTATTTTTTTGATTCTTTTTCATTATAGTTTATTAAAAGATATTCAGTATAGTTCCCTGTGCTATACAGTAAATCCTTGTTGTTTAAAGACTTTGTATTGAAAAGAATGAAAAAGATTATGCTGATATAGTTGAATACATTGCACTGAATGACATAGCAAGCAAACCTCTTGTGAGCGATTGATTCACTTTCTGGGGAGAGCTGGATGTTGAGAAGCGCTCAGCCAGTAGGTGGCAGCCTACACTTTGAAATGAGACTGTCTCGGTTGGCCTTGTATCAGTACTCTGGAACTGCAGAGAGAAGGGTTTTAAATTCCACCAGAAGGGAGAATTTGAAGGATTGCAGGTTACTGACATAATATTGTGACGCTGAATACTACTTAATATTAAAAAGAAGGAACTGACTCGTTAGGGACAATTCTATTAAAAAAAAAGTAGGGGAGGTAGACCCCTTTTGTACCCCAGGTAATACAGATGAGCTGAGTTTAGCGTCACCGAACTGCGTTTCTCCTTCCTTGTCCTTTGACAGAACAAAGTAAAGAGAGTGCTGGGAAATTGAAAGTAGAAGAGCGTAACCGCATAAACACATGGCATTTTTAACCTTTTTAGGGGAGGGGATCCCTTGGTCAGGAGCAATGGTGGGGACTGGAGGTAGTTCTAGGGGAGCAGGGGATGGGGGAGGGCCATTAACGGCAGTTGATTTTGAGGGTAGGGTGTGATTTTATGTTGAATTCCACACATCCTTTCATTTATGTAAGTCACTGAGACGGAGTCTGCACGTCATGTACAAAATCTGCCCTCATTATTGTCATTCTCTGTATGAGGCAGTGTTTGTGTACGTTTTATTCACGTAAGACTTTGGTGTGTCAGGTTCAGGGCACGTTTTTATTTAACACTACCCTGTACTGCAGGGAATGTGGCTGGGCTGTGGTCCCCAAGGCGGTATTTTGTTCCACTTATTGGAGGAAACTCAGGTGAGAAAAGGAACAGCAGAGGCTTTGCTGAATTAATCTACAGGCCTAAACGTCTGCCTTTTCATGGGATTTGATGTTTTTCCATTACTCTCTTCATTCCTGTCCACAACGACTGTGACCTGTCGTAGCAGCTTGGGAAAACGAATATAACCACTTACTTGTTTTCTTATGTAAACATCAGAGAAATTGTAAAACCAGATACTTTAAGACTCTGAATTCAGGAAGGAAAACTAGGACAAGCATGTGGAGAAGGCGAGTTTTTGTCTGTAATGTGCCAATATTTGGGAGTTGACTTTGGGCCCCAGTATCCTTATCAGTAAAGTGAAAGTACACGTTTAGGTATTCTTTATGCTTTTATCTTTTTAAAAAAGAGGAGCACATTTGCTTTATGCTTTAATTTCCTTTACATTTAGAGGTTTTATGAATATAACATTTGTTATGTCATCTTAGAACCATGGGCTACATTAGGCACTTAATTTTCTCTCTCTTTTGTTTTTCAATTTTATTGGAGTATAGTTGATTTACAGTGTTGTGTTAGTTTCAGGTGTACGGTGATTCAGTTATACATATACATATATTCATTGTTTTTCAGATTCTTTTCCCATATAGGTTATTACAGAATATTGAGTAGAGTTCCCTGTGCTATACAGTAGGTCCTTATTGGCTATCTATTTTAATATATAGTAGAGTGTTTCTTAATTTTCTCTTAAGAAATCCCTTTTCCAGTATGATAAGTTTTAAATGTGGAGGCTGAAGGCAAAATCTTTTGACAAGTCTTATACTTTCACCAGAATTAGGAAATGAACATCTTCAACAGAAAAAGTGACCTTGCATTATATGTTCCTCCAACAAAGAAAGGGTTACTTGAGTAATAAACATACTCTTGTATTTTCTGTCAGGTTCCACTGAATAATGGTAACGTGTGAGATGGGGTTTGGCCTCTGGGCAGTTGAAACTAATTTTAGTGAAAAAAAAACCACCACAACAAATAAACTTGGTAAACTAATGATAGTTCTTCAGGAATAGGTTTATTTCCCCTATGGAAGTATATACATTTATGACTTCAGGGCAAATTGAATACCAGATATAGATTGTAAGATACCTAACTCTTCCATGAATTTGGAGTAAAAACAGGAATTCATAAAATGGTGTAAACTTTTTTTCTAATATGCTTAAAAAGTATTTTAAAAGGCTTGAGAGTAGCTGTGTTTTTCTTTCTTCTTAAAAGTCAGTCACTTTAAATTACTCCTGTTATTATAAGTCCCCTTTGTTTACTGAAAGTACACATGTGGGAAAACTAGTTAAAGAACATGTTAAAATGCCTTTCTTTCCATCCAGTTGAAGGAGTTACCCTCAAAAATGGGATGGAGATATTATTGGCATATACTTTATATTAGTTTCCCTTATATGTTGCTTTAATGTCCTTTTGTGAATTTTCACTGCAAAAAAAAAAACCAGTTTTAGAATCTGCTAAAATTAGAATTGGTACAGACAGTCACTGTATTTCAATTTCTTTAAAAATCAAACTGAGTATCCTCACAGTAGGCATGTTGACGAGTGGCTTAAAAATTACATTTAAGAGAGTAAGGTATTTATTTTGTAGGGTATCAGGGCTGGAGAGAAATTGAGTATATATCTAGTCCAGCAATTCTCAACTAGGGGTGGTTTTGCTCTTCTGGGGGCATTTGGCCACGTCTAGAGCCGTTTCTGGTTGTCACAACGGGGGGTTGCCACTGGTACGCAGTGGGTAGAGGTCAGAGATGCTGATAACTATCCTTTGGTACAGAGGGCAACCCTCCAAACAAAGAATGATCTGACCCCAAATGTCAATAGCTCTGAGGTTGAGAAGCCTTGATCTACTTCTTCTCCACATAATGTAGAAACTGAAGTTCTGAGAGGTTAGATGTTATCAAGTTGCCCAGCGGCAAGTAGGTGAGCCAGACCCAGAAGCCAATTCTAAGCTTTTGGTACTACATTGTTTTTCCTTCTTATTTTATAAATGAGTAACTCATTGATATAAAAACATGAGAAATATAAGGAATGTATAAGGAATTTTAATAAACAAAGCTCAGGGGTCTTGATTATTCATGAGGTAAAAGCAGCTAGTCATCGATAACCCATATTAAAAAGTTTTTAATGATTCCTTTTGTGACTCTTGTGAACAAGGTTTTTGATTAGTGCATTAAGTTGTTCTGAGGTGGCAGCTGGTGCTTTGACTTTTTTTTTTTCCTTAGTTGATTAAATAATAAATGTTAGAGCTGCCAACAGGTGTTCTCTTTGACATTTTAAGCATCAGAGTGTAATGACCTTAAGCCAGTTTTTCTCAACCTTATTTGGCAATGGCAGGCATTTAAAATGATCAGATGTGAGCACCAGCAGGGGCTTAGGAGATGGGCTTGGGCTAAAGTAGACCAGGAGAAATAGGAATATAGACCATTCTTGTCAGAAAGTATAAAATTGATTCATGTATCTTTTTAAACATCATAATTAAGAATTTGAAAAATGAAACTATATCAAGAGCAACATAGATTAAGAGAGAGTAAAAGGTCTCTTATTTTATATTTTCACTGTCAAGTATGATATATCTCATCTGTCCATTTGATATTAGGGATGTTATCTCTATGTTAGCATCCAAAATCTGGTGCTGGGGCATAAAAAAATCCTCTTCTAGACCGGTACTTTTTTTAAAAAAAAATTTATTATTTATATTATTTATATTTATATATTTATATATTATTTATATTATTTAATTTATTTATTTTTGGCTGTGTTGGGTCTTCGCTGCTGTGTGCGGGCTTTCTCTAGTTGTGGCAAGCAGGGGCTACTCTTTGTCGCGGTGCACGGGCTTCTCATTGCGGTGGCTTCTCTTGTTGCGGAGCATGGGCTCTAGGCACATGGGCTTCAGTAGTTGTGGCACGTGGGCTCAGTAGTTGTGGCTCGCGGGCTCTAGAGCGCAGGCTCAGTAGTTGTGGCGCACGGGCTTAGTTGCTCCACGGCATGTGGGATCTTCCCGGACCAGGGCTCGAACCCGTGTCCCCTGCATCAGCAGGCGGACTCTCAACCACTGCGCCTCCGGGGAAGCCCTAGACCGGTACTTTTAACAGAGGGAAAAACACAAACTTTTTTCTTCAGCATTCAGTATTTCCTGGATTTGGAGGCACTGGACATTTTTAATTGTTTTAGTTGGGACAGCTCACTTTCTAATATTTACACATTGAAGCAAGCGATTTTTTTTTTAACTTTACTTTTCATGGGTTCAGAATTGTTGCTCATTTGATTCAAGTCTGACTTTTGAATTATAAGCCTTTTCTTTTTAGATCCCAGAAATGATCAGGGGCAGAAGGGAGCCAGTATAACCATTTTCACGTGGGCAGTTCAGATTGCTCAATATCTGGGAATCCCTGGATTCTCCCACTCTCTTTTGTTCATCTTAAGGAAACAGATCACAAACGCATTAAATCACAACTGAGAAAGAACTGCCCTTTCTTCTAAAAGTAGTGTGGCTGGTGGCACGGCAGCTATATGGCAGCTTAACTTTTACAGGCTTGGGTATCGAGCTGTTGTTGCTGCTTACCTGTCTCAGGAGGTTTGAGGCCAAATGTGTAGGTTATTACATAGCTAGGCAGCCTGTGCTTCGATTCTAACTTGGACTTCCACTGGTTAGCGCCTTGCATGCAGTTATAAAGTCACAGAGTATTAGATTCACGAGGAGCAATGATTTTCTAGTCAAGCTGGGAGTAGCCAGTAGAAACAGCCCCGCGTGGAGGACAGCATTCATTGCCATTTGCGAGATCCTTGTGGAGCGAGGCCTCCTATGTCAAGCCATAGAGGTGGGAGCCCAGTGCTTTGTTTTCTGTTCCTGTTGAGTGGAGGGTTCTCAGTTGCTTAGATTGGCAGAGGGGATGGGGGATCAGTTAGGTAAATGTTGGTGAGTGTCACGTGCTAAGGAATCACTTGGGAAACCTGTTGCACAAAAAGGTTTTGGTTTCCCACTGAGCAGCTACATCCAAAGGCAGCTTCAGCAATGAAATGCCTGACCTTCTCTAGGGGCATCCTGTCAGCCCTCTCCCCCTGAGGGCCTCTGGCCACCAGCCAGAAGTGGTGGCATGGGGCCAGCCTTAAAATTAGCCAATAGATTCTTTTTCTGTAGCTTTGGCTTCTGGACACTTAAGCAGAGTTGGTAATAAGAGATTTCTCCTTATCTCTGTTTCTGGGCAGGCTGTTCCTTTTAATCCTCGTCTTTTTCTCTTCTGGTTGCTGCCAGCTTGGAGTCCAGCAGAAACAAAGAAACTTGTTTCTAAGCCAAAAGGGAACACACGCGAACACAATATTACATTCTTAATTAATCGAGAATCTGTAGACTCTGAACTTGAGCATTTTGTTCTTTAAAAAGGGAAGGTTCCTCAAAACTCAAAAGGAACCTTTTATATCACTTTAGGAACGTGTTAGTTCATTAATCAGATGGAGAAAGGAACATATGAACTGGTATAAACCCATTATATCACTTCAGGTCTAAATTAAACACCGATAGACACTAAAAAGTTCCACAGCGTTCTGAACAAATTCCTAAGTCCAGCTGAGTCATTTGCCTGAAGAAGGCAACTTTTCCTTTGTTAAATATTCTACAGAGTTTCTGCCCAAGGACCTCCTAGCTTTTAATTATTCTGTACATATATATCAAGGTTACAACTCTGCTCGCAGTATTTAACCTTTATACAAAAAGAGGAAAAAGTTAGATATTGTGACATCCAATTATTGCACTAGTTGTGTTCTTTTAAATGGCTTCCTTTATCCCACAATCTGTTGATAGTGACTCAGGTGGGGAACCAGGAACCTCTAACCTACACAGTCTCTCCTGATCTATCTCAGATACTTAGAAGCGGAATTTGAGCCGTATAGACTCAATGAAGCATTGCACTCACTCAGTTCTTGCCAAATTACCTTTATTCGCTTTCTTACCTAGTTCCTGCTATTTCTTTCTGCAGGCAGAAGGCGGCTCACCAGTCAACTTTAGCTCCCACTATACTTAAGGATTTCGGTCAAGTAAAATTTCAGTGAAATGTGTTCCCAGTGTTTCCAGGCTGGGCGATCCTTAGGTGATTTATTTTACTAAGGGAGCAATAGCCACGTTACTGAAAACTCTTTCCTGGTTTAAATTTCCTGATGGCCATGGAGTGCTACTGCTGTCACTTATTTCCACCCCACTTCCCTTTCTCTCAGAAAAATCTCTGTGGTCCAGGGAATTATAGGATCAGAGAATAGACATGGTTCCTTGGAAGAGCTGTAGATAGGTACTTGGCTTTCAGTGGGAGAAGAGTCTAACATACCAGGATCTCCTTGCCCAGTTTTATTGGTGCAGGTCCCTTTCTGGTATGATTTGTGTCTATTTGTGGACTCATGTTGGGAGGTCTTTGTTCAACAGCAGGATGCTTTCCTCCCTCATTTCTGCAGGACCGCTAAGGGATCAGGCCCAGCTGTTAGGCTTTGGTGTTATTTTCTTTTTTCCTCTTGTGGGTCCCTCTGGTGGAGGCTTTATTTAGCAGTTAGTAACTGTATTGCCTTGCCTGTCCTCTTCTCTGTGCGCAGCCATAAGTGGACTGGTGTCCAACCTCTGGAGAACAGCCAAAGGAAGGAAATGAAGAGGTTCTGTTGATGGTGCAGTGACATGGATCTGTGGTCCCTGACTTCGCTAACATGGTGGTATCAGTGGTGCTTGAGGCAACTTTAACCTTTACCAATTCTCCCAGCCACCTCATGCGTACATACAGTCTAAGTAAAAATGATGGGCTAGCTATGAAAGTGAAAGATCAAGACAAGTCATCTGCCTTTAGTCTCTAACTGAATGCTTCTCCTATGCTCCTCCTATGTAGATATTCTGGAGCCTCTGTTGCCTGGCAACTTCATCAGTTTCTTTGGGTCAGTTTTATGATTTCTGCAGAAATGGAAGGTTGCCACTCAAAATAGCCCTGGGTCAGTTCAAGCATGTGGTATGATTGCTAGGCCAGCCGTTTGCAAGTAACGAATAACGAAGGCAGTGATGGGCTGAATTACAGTCAGTGGAGAAAGGCTGGCATTGACTGTTACCATTGCCACGTTGACTAATGGACACAGGAAGCAGATGGTTAATATTAATGTGTCATCCGACAAGTAGAAAAAACAGCCCCCAACTTTGTCTTAGGCTGAGGCACTTCTTTAGTATTTCCTCAGATTACGCAGGTTATTTTCCTGGGTTCAGAGACCAATGTATTAGGCCCCAGAGTTTGTTGAAGACGCCACCATAGGAGGGCCGGTGCCTTTCAGTTGTGTGTGTACGTATGTGGGGTAAGTGTCTGACATAGGTCTGCAGACAACAACACTATTCACTGCCCCGCACTGCTGCTCAGCCGTGCCTGTAGCTTACAAGACTGATGCTTCCGTTTCAGCCCAGAGATTCTGGGTTGCTGGTCTGGGGTGTGGCCGGGGTGTTGGAGTTTTCAAAGGTCCCCAGGTGATTCAACTGTGCAGTCGAGTTTGAGAACTACTGTTCGAGAAGATAGTAAAAATTTTAACATATAGTTCCTACCTGTAAGAACATCCAGTACACGGGGTAGACCAACGCATCCTCCCATGGGGGGTAAAGCAACAGTTTAAGAGTGAAATAAAAATGTGAAGTGATGGAAGCCGTGCCCAGCGACTTTCTTCTGTTTAGTCCAGAATGTAAATGACAGGGTGAATGAAACTGTGTGCTGAGAATTTTGGTGGAAAATGGTGGCTAAGACCTCTGGGAAAAGAGACAATTGGACGCAGATAGCGATATTTGTTTCCTTTCGAACTCCCACTGAAAGGTCTAAGGATCTTCTTTTGTAAAGGCCTAAATCCGTAAGGATGGGGAGAATGGGATTGGAGACGACAACATGAACAAAATGTTGGAAGCTGGAAGGTCAAGGGTCTAATAAGCTTGGAAAAACAGAATCTGGTATGGGCAGTGGGGCAGCGAAGAACCAGCCTCACTTACGTCACAGAGTTACGCAAAGGCTCGGGAATTGGCAACACCAACACCTCTGGGAATAGGAGTGAAGGGAGGTGGTGCTCCAGAATAAGGAGAATTGGTTGAAAGTCTTTTAAAGAAGCCCTCAGATCTCCAGCATCCCTTCAGCACCTGGCAGAATCCTGGAGGTTAATGATCCATGGAGAGGGTAGATGTTGACCAGCTAGATGTAGGGAGGCTGGGAAATGTAGTCTTTAAAGTGTGTGGATATGTGCTTGGCTAAAACTCCGGGGTTCTGTTACTGTAGAAGAAAGAGAGAATGAATATTGGGGAATAACTTGTGGTCAGTACTATGCCTATACATACGTAGTACTCCTATGCTCCGTAAGTTTAATATTATTAGTAATGATAATGATGATGGTGATAGCAGTAGCTACAAACTCTTAACCATGTTTTCTATGTGCCTAACCCTGTTCTAGGAACTTTACATATATTAGTTCACTTAGTCCTCACAATTCTGTGAAATTCGTTCTGCTGTTATCCCATTTTGCAGATGTAGACACTGAGGCCCAGAGAGGTTAAGTCACTTCTTCAAGGTTCCAGAACCTTGAAGAACCAGGCCTGAGACCTCATCTTCCCGTGAAGAAAGCTGACATTGTGATAAAGCTTCAGGAAAATTTGATTTCAAATTAATGTTGTTGAATATACTGGTTTTGTGTTCTCTGTGAAAGAAATTATTCTAATATCTATGCTTGAGAAGTAGAAGGGATATTGCTAGTTTTATGAAACTTCCATGTGTATACAAATTCAACTAACATTAGAATGCAAATTTAAGTTAACATTTGACGTCTATGTTTTGTTTAAAAAGGGTTCACATATTTTGAATCCTGTTGTAGAAGCTGGTAAATGATGTAATCAAATTGGTCATTTAGGACCTAACTGTGGCCACAGCCTTGGGGAGCTGGGAGACTAAGGGCAGGGAGACCAGGAGTGGGATGATTGTTGATTACAGAGGTTCTTAAATTTTAGTACACATCAGAGTCACCTGGAAGGCTTGCCCCGTCACAGGTTACCAGGTGCTATCCCCAGCGTTTCTGATTCAGTAGCTCTCAGGTGTGGCCCAAGCAATTTTACTTCTAGTGAGTTTCCAGATGCTGCTGCTGCTGGTCCGAGGACCACAGTTTGAGAACCACTGCGTCTATCTGAGAGGTAATGAGAGTCTAAGCCGTGGCAGTGGAGGAAAGATGGAGTCAGTGAAGAATTAATCAGGGACACTTGATAGGACTTGGGGTTCTTTGCAGGTAGAGGCAGATGGAGAGTAAAGGATTTAGAGCAATTGTCAGGGGTTAAATATTGAAATATTGACTGCAAAGTTTCCATTGGGTATGCACCTAGAAGGCCATCGGTGACTTGTGACCTAAAAAAATAAAAGCAATTTTCATGGAAAAGTGAGGTAAGAAATAGATTAGAAGACTAAAGCTTTGAGGAGGTATGATTATCCTGTAAGAGCATGTAGAATATAGATTTCTTTAATTCTGAAACATTGGATTGTACTCTGTACCATTGCTCGTTTTAGCTGGCCAGCTGGTTTGGACCAAACTAAAGCCTTCATCCTGTTACACATCGTGATACTTCCTGGCTTTCCCCTGACCTTTTGTTTCAAAATGGATCTGCCATTTACAAAGTATTAATCCGGTTTATTTCAAGTGAAACTCATCCTTCTGAATGTATGCACATTGGTTTTAAATCAGGGAGCAACTGTTTCCCTTTCATTTCATTACATTTGGTGACTTTCAAGCTGCCTCTTGGATCCCGCTATGGATTCTGGAAAGAAGCCAGATTGAAAACTTCAGAGCTATCGAGTTCTGATGGTTCTATCTTGGGGTTTCTCTCACTACTGTTTCTACTGTGATTGGCAGAGTTCACTCCCTCCTTACTTCTTTTTAAAAAAAAATTTTTTTAATTGAAGTATAGTTGACTTATCATGTGCTAGTTTCTGGCGTACAACAAGGCGACTCAGTTATATAAAAATACACATTCTTTTTAATATTCTTTTCCATTATGGTTTATCACAGGATACTGAATGTAGTTCCCTGTGCTCTACAGTAGGGCCTCATTGTTTATCCATTCTCTATATAAAAGTTTGCATCTGCTCATCCCAAACTCCCAATCCATCCCTCCCCACCCCCTCCCCCTTGGCAATCATAAATCTGTTCGCTATGTCTGTGAGTCTGTTTCTGTTTTGTAGATAAGTTCATTTGTGTCATATTTTAGATTCCACATGTAAGTGATATATGGCATTTGTCTTTCTCTGTCTGACTTGCTTCACTTAGTCTGATAATCTCTGGATCCATCCATGCTGCTGCAGATGGCATGATTTCCTTTTTTATATGCCCTCCTTACTTCTGATCTGAGTGATTATAATCTTTGTCACGAGTCTGTTCTAACTCTCTTCCCTCCTCGAGTTCGTGTTATATACATCTGTGAGATTAGCTTTTCCAGAGTACAGCTCTGATCACAATACTTTCTTGCTTAAAATCTTCCCCGTGTTGAATGGTAAAATCCAGTTTCCTTAGCTTGTGTTTAAGATCATAAATGGCCTGGCTTTGAATTTTCTTCCCAACTTTAGTTTTTCCCCCCATACTATTGGCTGCGTCCCACACTGCTCCCAGCTGCCTCTCTGCCTATGTGATGCTGTTTCTGCCCCTCAGAAGCTCCTCCTCTGCTTCCCATCTGACCTGTGCCATCCCCCACAACGCCTCTTGCTCAGCCTTTACCACCTAGAAGTAATTTCTCTGTCTGTTTCCATCTAGCACCGCATCGGTAACTCATATACTTTGAGTTACTTTGTCCCATGTTTTACTTATATTTACAATTCATCTTCCTATCTCCCACGAGGCCCAGAATAGTGCCAAGCATGGAAATTGGTCGAATGACTGGAGGAGTGGGCAGCCGGTTGTCTTAGTGCAGATAAAGTGATGATTCACTTAACTGCCACAGCGAGAGTATTACATATCAGGAAAGACTTCTGATGGGATTCTTTTTTTTTTTAATTTTTTTTATTTTTATTTTGGGCTGTGTTAGGTCTTCGTTGTGGTGTGCGGGCTTCTCTTGCTGCCAAGCACGGGCTCTAGGCATGTGGGCTTCAGTAGCTGTGGCACTCAGGGTCGGTAGTTGTGGGTCGCAGGCTCTAGAGCGCAGGCTCAGTAGTTGTGGCACACAGGCTTAGTTGCTCCGCGGCAGGTGGGATCTTCCTGGACCAGGGCTCGAACCCGTGTCCCCTGCATCGGCAGGCGGATTCTCAACCACTGCACCACCAGGGAAGCCCCTGGGATTCTTTTTTAAAGCTGCTGTGAGTGAGGGCTTAGGGACCTCTTGAAGGATCGTCTGTCAACTTTGTCGGACCTCTTTTCAATCAGAAATCTTTTTTATTTAACTTAATTCTTAGTTTTTGATTGTGTCCTAGATATATCAGGGAGCCGGCCGCTACCCTGATTGCATGTGGGATGTCACTATGGCAAGCTTATAAAGTATTGCCCGGATGACACGTGTGTACGTATATGTGTGGCACATATACATGAATGTCTATTTCACCTGAGATTAATATGGGGAACATCTGTTTTCCCGCACCGTGGTTATTAGATGGATTCATGGGCTCACTACACTGCTTAATGATCTATACCAGTTATTTTCTACTTTTTGATAAATTCCATTGATGTTTACTGATTCTGCTTTATTATCGTTGAAGTATGAACTAGAAAAGTGCTGTACGCAAGTACTTAGACTGTAGAAGTGATGTGCAGGTTTTGTTCATAATCATTGATTTTAGAGGAAGAAATATCTAGAGCTAGCAAAAGAAATGATAACGCTATTGGTTATAAAAATTATTAAACATTTCAGATTTAGAAGAGAATGATATCATTGAATCTTCAAAACTAACTTCTTTTTGGCTGAACATCAATCACCTGGGGCTTTTAAACTGTATTATTTTTGGGGCCATATTAAGGATTGTAATTATGGTATCTGTGTTTAGCTCTGCGTGTATGTGGACCTTGAATTATTTCTCTAGCCCTGTGACTCACGGATACTTTAAAAAGAGCTAATAGAGTTTGTGAATGTTGTTTATTTTCTGGTTAAAACTGGTCCTTCATTCTCTTGAGCTTTATTCTATTAATAGCTCTTCAGTTCGGACTTAGAATTGGTTTAATGTCGACTTTCTCCTATTTACAAAGGGGAAAGTTCATTTATTTTTTTGTGCTTCTTTGTCATGCTGTTCCCTTTGCTTCTGAGAAAAGGGCACCAACCTATTTAGATAGGGACCTTTAGGCTATTTATAAAGCAAGGCAGGTTAATTGAGATTGAAAGCTCGGTAATGTCCTCCTCCGTGAATGACGCACATGGATGATGTCGCGTGCTGTGTGCCCTTCTAGGCAGGAATCAGCTGGAGGAATTTGTGTGCTTTGAGCTCTGGTGTTGACGTAGGTGCTGGGTACGCATATGTTTTAGGAAACATCTCATTTCCATATAAATGAAAGAAGATTAAAAAAAATTTTTTTTTAGATGGCTTGCCCTGAAATTCCAGCTGGTATCACAAAGATGATGAAAATATTTCTTTTGACGATCTGGAAAAACAGCTTTGGTTGTATTCAAGCCCAGTGAAGTCATCACAGGTTTATTCCGAAATACTTATTGTATTCATTCATTGGAATCTGTTTATTCCAGCATCGGCTATGTGTATGTTTATTTGAAAAAATTAATACACTTTTCAGTGTGTATTTCTCTAAATAACACTCTAGACTCTCAATAAATTTTAAGTAGCTTCACTTAATAAATCTGTATAGTTTCATCAGTAAATGTGTCGATTTGACTATAATAAAAGGTAGAACCAAATAGGTCATCTTCTCTCTTACATGATGAAACTGTGGTTCTTCTTTTGAGACATAGTAAACTATCAGTTTGACTGGAATGAGTTTTTGTGTTTTTCTTTCCAAGTGTCACTTAAAGGACCGTCTTACTTAAGCTTAGAAAGTTGTATAGTACATATCCCCTAAAACCCAAGCATTCAGATTACATTTGTTTAAATTCAGTTTTGTGTAAGACAAGGTGATTTTGTAAGTGGGAATTCTGCCTCCTTAAGTCGCATTGATAATGCTCAGAAACAAAATTTCAGGTTACGCACAAGTGTTAAAATACCAGTGGTTGATATATTACTAGTTATATGTGGTCTCCTGTGGGCCCGTAGCCCCCATCAGAGTCAGTGCTGGGCGATTCCTGCAGATGCCCGGGGCTCTGCGGTGCCGAGTTGGTCCCGTTCTGCCAGGGTCATACGGTTACCTTTGTGGATCATTGTGTGTAAGGGTCTTACTCAGATGCCTGGTGAACAGCACATAGTTCAGGACCAGACGTCGGTTTGCTCACATCCCGTCCGTGGGGTGGCGTGGAGCCACGGCTTCCGAGTGGAGGTCTGCTTAAATAGCACTGCAATCCGTTAGAATCAGCTGGCCCTCGTTCCCAAGCAGTGCGTTGGAAGGCTGTGGGCCCCTCGGGCTCAGTCCCTGCCCTGCACCATCTCCAGGCCTCTGCACATACACAGCTGCAGCCATAGAGCATTTGTTCCTCAATCCAGGAGTTGCCCTTGATTGTCAACCCTTCATTCTCACTCCTGGGATATCTTTTGTGTTGTTGCTGTTATTTTTTAATTGAAATGTAGTTGATATAATACGATATTACGTTAGTTTCAGTTGTACTACATAGCGATTTGACAGTTGCGTGCGTTATGCAACGATCAACACGACAGGCCTAGTGACCATCTGTACTCCTGGGCTGTCTCTGACGGAAGGTTAGCAGTGGCTGGGCATGTGTAGCCCTCCTCCACCCAGTGGTAAACCTCAATCTTTGCATGAAGGTGTGTGCTAGCCTCCAGCTGTGCCTGTCCGTGGTCCTACTAATGTAACAAGATTTTGGTTCATTGTTGAGAATTGCTTGTCACGACCCTGCCGCCATGACTGACCTTGCTTCCCTGTCCCCCGCCAGCCTTCACCCCGGGTGGAGAGAGTACTCGTTGTGGAGTGACTCAACCTGCCCTTGACATCTGCTAGCTGGGCTGCTGCGCTGAGTGGGCTCCTCCAGATGGTCGGGGGTCTTGAAGACTGCTTATGGGCCCCAGTACCTCTCAGTGCCAACCCTCAGGGCTTCTCAACTAACAACACTTAAATCCCTTTGATTCTGTAGTGTCGCTCAAACCCTTTCTTCATTTTATTTTCATTACCACTATCCTTATAATACTTTACATTCTTATAATACCTTATGATTTGCAAAGCACTTATATATGCCTTATCTTACTTGATCCTGGTTGGTAGGCAGGTTAGTTATTATTATTTTTAAAAATAATTTTATTTACTCTTTTGGCTGCATTGGGTCTTCGTTGTTGTCTGCGGGCTTTCTCTAGTTACGGTGAGCAGGCGCTACTCTTCATTGCGGTGCGTGGGCTTCTCATTTTGGTGGCTTCTCCTGTTGCAGAGCATGGGCTCTAGGCGTGCGGGCTTCAGTAGTTGCAGCACATGGGCTCAGTAGTTGCGGCATGCAGTCTCTAGGATGTGTGGGCTTCAGTAGTTGTGGCACGCAGGCTCAGTAGTTGTGGCTTGCAGGCTCAGTAGTTGTGGCGCACGGGCTTAGTTGCTTTGTGGCATGTGGGATCTTCCCGGACCAGGGATCGAACCCGGGTCCCCTGCATTGGCAGGTGGATTCTTCACCACTGCACCACCAGGGAAGTCCAGGTTAGTTATTTTTATCCTAATTTTATGAATGAAGAAACTGAAGCCCAATCCAAGATCATACAGATCGAAAGTGGTGGAACCACATCTGAACCCATGAGTTCTGACTTGGAGTCCACAGTTTTAACCATCATGCTAACTAGTGTATATACTCCAGACTTCCCATCTTTATCTCCCACTACTCTTTCTAATCCATTTGTACTTCAGCTGCCTTGATTCACTTCCCAACTCTGAATTTGCACTTTATTTCTTGCTTCTGTGCCTTTGGTCACACCATTCCTTCTTCTATCTGTGCCTATTGAAATTCTGCCCATTTTTTCAGGGTCCAGTTCCAGTGTGTTCTCCTTCATGAAACTTTGTGTGATTCCTCCAAGCCTGAAAGAATCTCTACTTCCCCCTCCTCTAATAGCATTTTATTTTTACATCGCTTTCTTGTATCATAGTTATTTATATTTGACTTATCTCCTTATTACATTGTAAGTTGTTTGAATATTTAAAAGTGTAACATTGTTTAAATGGTATATTATCTCTGTCATTTGTAGCATCCAACTACAGTGCCTTGTATATGGTCACGTACATATTGGGTAAATATTTATTCCACTGGGTAAAAAAAATTATATCAAACAATATTTTTCACTGGGTCAGAGTTAAAGCCCTGATGGTGTCAAAAGGATGCAGGGCTTGATATTATTTCTTGCTACATCCATCTAATAAGCTTAGAGGGGTGAGAAAGGGAGGGTGGGAGGGAGGTGCAAGAGGGAGGAGATACGGGGATTTATGTATACGTATAGCTGATTCATTTTGTTATACAGCAGAAACTAACACACCATTGTAAAGCAATTATACTCCAACAAAGATGTTAAGAAAAAAAAAAAGAAAGGTATACTTGAGATATCTCACTCTCTTAATATATCCTCAGTTTATCCTACATCTTAGGATACAACTCATTTGTTAAAGATCTTATCTAAGTGGCAACAAATTGAGCACTTCATTTATCTTTTAAAAAATTTTTTTTAATTGAAGTATAGTTGATTTACAATGTTGTGTTAATTACTGCTGTACAGCAAAGTGATTGTTACACACACACACACATATATATATATTCTTTTTTAAAATATTCTTTTCCATTATGGTTTATCTTAACATCTCATTCCAATGTTTCATATTTTTAGTAACCTTCAATCTGATAATTGCTAAGAGTAATTGCATTTCTTGGCAAACAAAAGAAGATCCAACTTCTAAGTTCCCAAGTAATTTTATTTTACCCTTTAAGATTTCTTTATAATTCATTAAAAGTAAAAAAAATCTCTTTAAAATTTATGCCCAACTTCTAAGAGTGTAGCAAGCAGGAAATATTGAATTTTTTTGAATAACTC
This sequence comes from Phocoena phocoena, assembly GCF_963924675.1. Classification (NCBI taxonomy): domain Eukaryota; kingdom Metazoa; phylum Chordata; class Mammalia; order Artiodactyla; family Phocoenidae; genus Phocoena; species Phocoena phocoena. The sequence goes on along the minus strand of NC_089230.1, from coordinate 75,974,214 downwards.
TATCATAATTATGATCATGTGAACTGTGAAGTTGAGATAGTCATTTGGAGATACTCGGTTGAATCTGAACTGATGTGAGGACTTTACTCGAAATTTCCCTTATATCTAATAGCTTCCCTTTCTCTCCACCCCTTTTCCTATAAGATGGATGATGTAAAGACTACTTGACACTTTACTATTAGTAACATCTTAGTTTTATGCACAAGTTTGGAGATTTTATACTGCCTTTTCAGGATAGAAACATGTATACATTTATGCAGAGTAATAGTACTATACTGCAATGGAATTAATTATTGAATCAACGTTTGAAGCACTTTTTTTTTTAAGATTTTTTTTTGATGTGAACCATTTTTAAAGTCTTTATTGAATTAGTTACAATATTGCTTCTGTTCTATGTTTTGGTTTTTTGGCGGAGAGGCATGTGGGATCTTACCTCCCGGACCAGGGATCGAACCCTTGCCCCCTGCATTGGAAGGCTAAGTCTTAACCACTGGACTGCCAGGGAAGTCCCTGAAGCACCTCTTTTAAAAGTTCTTTTAAGGAAATTCTCAAGTGTTTTCTTGACCATTTTTAAAATCACTGTTTTAAAGATGCTTCTAATTTTACTTTGTTGTTGGTAAGTAGATTATATACTGTGAAGGCTTAAACCAACCATCTTATTTGCTTTAGTTTTTGGAGAAATATCTGAGGGAATTTCAGGACACTGTTCATAAAGATTTTTACATTCAGATTAAATGTTCAGAATTATTTTGCATCCGTGACTGTGTTGCCAGATAATTAAGGTCTAATTAGATATATTTTAGCATTGATGAGTTGAGTAGTTTGCAGTAGTCAATTTAGGAAAGAAACTTCTCCAATAGAATGGAGCAAGTCTTGATAAAGGAGACAAGGCCACACTCAAATCAAAACTCAGTTTCCTTATTTGAAGATGTGGGGCTGGTGGGAAGATCTTCAGTAGTACTAGGATTTTGTGCTTCTGTAATTTGTTTTTCTGCTTGCTGTCCTTTCATACCCAACCATAATTGTTACATGATCCTTAAGTTATTTCACAGATTCTCCACCTAGTTTTCCCTTTTGATTTAAAGAACATATTTTCCCCCTGTGGAATCCCTTATAGGTATAACTTTGAACTTTTTTCCTCCAGTAGATAATAGGAGTGTTCCTATATGCCCTTCCATTTAAATGAAGATTTCTAAATTAAAGATTAATTTACCCCATGATAAGTTGTTTTCTAATGATAGTGCTTTTAAACAATTGCCGTACTCTCCTTGGGTAATTTATTTTAAAAACCATCGTTTTTTTCAATGTATTCCTAAGTAGAATTGTTCTTCTAAAATTGAACAGCGGAATTATTTTATTTGATATTTTCCTAAGATTTTTTTTTAAGATTTTAAGATTATTTATTTATCTATTTTATTTTTATTTTTGGCTGCATCGGGTCTTAGTTGCGGCACGTGGGGGATCTTCGCTGAGGCACGCTGGCTCTTCGTCGTGGTGTGCGGGCTTCTCTCTCGTTGCAGCATGTGGGTTTTCTCTCTCTAGTTGTGGTGCACAGGCTCCAGGGCACATGGCCTCTGCAGTTGTGGTGTGTGGGTTCCAGAGCGTGTAGTTTGCGGCAGGCGGGCTCTAGTTGAGGCGTGCAAACTCAGTAGTCGTGGCACATGGGCCCAGCCACCCCACAGCATGTGGGATCTTAGTTCCCTGACCAGGGATCGAACCCGCGTCCCCTGCACTGTAAGGTAGATTCTTTACCACTGGACCACCAGGGAAGTCCCTTCCTAGGATATTCTTTCTCTAACTTGTGTGAGCTAACTATTCTGGGAGTTTTCACATTTTCAGTGAGATTTAAAATTTGAGGGTTTTAATATCAGTGATAATCTTAAAAAAATAATATAAGCATATCATCTGGATCACTTGCCATGTAATCAAATATTGCCATGTGATAAATGGGTGTTTGTGCTGTGTGAAGGCCAGCTACTTCACAGTGTCTGAAGTATATGAAGCATTCACTGAACTTCAAATAACTGTTCTAATAGCATCCCTGCATGCCATACCCAGAGGAACCAGCATTATAGCAATAACATGTTCAAGTTACAGACAGATGAATTTAATAGATTCCATTTAACTTTCAACCATTCATTAATAGTCAGTATATCCGTAAGTACACACTGAAGAATTTTCTATACCTGATTCCAGCGATAATTGAATAGATACACATTTAATGAGGATTTCAACATGGTTGTGATACCAACTTTATCTGGAAGTAACTTCCTTAAAATTAGCATTCAAGGAATGCCATGGGTATTTTTTTTAGTGTGAGGTCTGATTTTCCTCAATTGTCAAAGAAAGCCATGAGGTTACGTATACTATTTTGTGCAGTGAATTTAAGTGAAAAGGCATTTTTTTTTCATTAGAATGATTAAGTAAAAAAAAAATCAGAAAGATTATAGATAGAATCCTGTCTGAAGCTACGTTGCTACAGCAGAAAACCATTATCTGTTATACTCCATTTTTGCTGTTAACTTGAGTTGAATTCGTTATGCAGTATTTTTTTTCGTATTTAAAAGTTTGCTTTGCCTTTATCTTCTTATCAGGGTAATAAATGCGGAGTTTAATTTTGTATAAATTAAAATATATTAAAATTGATTTAAGTTGACATTAGGAATGCAGAGTATATTTTTCCTTTAAAAGTTGTCCATCTAATACTTGGTTTGAGAAGTCCTGGTCTATGATATTGAACATTATTGTATCATAATTATAGTGGCTAACCCCAACCAGATGTTTCCTATTTCAGTTTCTATTAGATGATTTTATAATTTCCTCTGATTTTGGCTATCATTTCTTACTTTAATGTTATTTTGGTCATTTGTTTTTTTCATTCATTCATCTGTTGAACAGATATTTAAAAAATATTGTATGTCAAGGACTATTTAAGGCACTAGAGATGATTGAAGATAATTCCCCTCTCTATGCCTGGTCTCTCTTCACTGTCACATTTTCCCATTCTTTAAATGAAAAATGTCATGTATGTATTACTACATTTTCAAGTAAACTACTATCTGCCTTGCTGTCATATCTATATGTTTTGAGCACTTGGTGGGACATTACTACATCCTGATTGTCATAGACTAAGTGCCTTTTCAGCCCAAGCTTGATGGGCCTTTTAAGCCTGTTCATTCAAGTAAAACTATTGAATGCCCACTAAATTCAAGACATTGTGCTAGGTACTATTGAGTGTTCAAAGATGAGTGAGATAATAATCTGTATTCTCAGTAGAGGAGCTCACAAATTCTAATCCGGTCATTGAATCCTCGGAACTGATTTGGGCTTTGCTGGATCTGGACATTGTTGGTTCTGCACCTAGAGTTGTAGGCTCATTGGTTACAGTGGGACCTTCTGCATTTCATCTATCCATTCATTCAATAAACATTTACTAAGCACATTTGCTCCTGGTTGATTTTTATCCTTTTTAATTTTTCTGTCTTATCTATTTTAATAACCCAGATCTCTTTCCTAGGAGTATTCAGAATAATAAATGTAGAATCTATAGAACAAAACTCACAAACTCACAAACAGCACTTTCTAGCTATTGTTGCCGGAGGCTACAGTTTGGAGAATGTTACTGTAAGCTCATTGTAAGCAGAGGTAAACTTACTCAATCTGGAGGCCTTGGAACTGGCATCTTCTGGAACCATAAATATAGTGCTGCTTTCCAGGGAAAGCAGGGTTAATCAGAAGATAGGGGCTGATTATTAATCATCGATATTCCCATTTTACTGTTAATTTACAGGATTAATTAATCAGACTGTCCAGAGTGATGCAGGTCCAAGGATGGCCTTGGCCAACCTGTGGGATGTCTGCAGTCTGCAGACCCTTTTGAGTTGTCCGTAGGTGGGCTGAAATGACCAGGCCTTTATACTCTCACGCTGACTAATCATTGGATGTTGGCCGCCAAGCATGACCCTGAGCTTGGAGGTCAGTGTAGTTGAGGCTGAGAGTACTCTCAGCAACTGGGGCTACCAGTTCTTCATGGACTGGGGAGCTGGGCTGCATGCATCAGTGCCCACCGCAGGCAGTAGACCATGACCGCTACCTTGATGGTAGGAGTGCCTATTCAACTCACTTTTTCGTTTTTCCAGTTATGGGTCATGAGTAGCCAAATTTAGTATGCTAGCATATGGCAGATTAGTTATGGCCAAGGTGGTTTATATTTCCCCTATTACGTTATACACTTTATATACTTTCCACCTAAGTATTAACATTCCTTACCTCCAATAATAAGTCTTGGTTTACTGAGGACAGTCCTGTTTCCCTGGGACTGCTCGGTTTAGGCCTGTTGATCAGCTAACATCTGTTAATTATTTTTGGTATCCCAGTACTCCCAGACATATTTCAGTTTGGAAGATAACTTGTATGCTCGTCTTACCTAGTATGTTTAGAAACATTTATTTGCATGTTTATCTTCTAAATGTCTATCTGGCCTGTTTATCTAATGAATGCAATGTTCTGTTCTTTTCTACCTCTTATTTTAAGAATAGAAGTGATCTGGATTAACTTTGTATTTTTGCTTTATTTGACCCTCAAACAAATGCTTTTCATCTTTATTAAATTCTTCACCAGCAAACTTTATATCACAACATATTCCAGAAAGTGTGTGACTAAAACTACTGGGATATATTACCTGCCCTGTTAAAATTGTGTCTATAATGACATTTATTTCCCGTGTTTTGTATCTTAGTCACAAATGTTTACGTCCTTGTTTATCTTTCTGCTCAAGGAATCTGGGACTTGAGCGCTTTCTCTGATGGAGTTGATCTTTTTTCTGGAAGGATGTTCTGACCTATTCAGATTTGTGTCCTAAGGAAATCCTAGTTCCTTAGATAGAGGTGGCCAGTTTTAGAGCTGCCTTTTCAGAATTTTTTATTGGGAAAAACTTAATTTTACCCTAGGTGGATTTAATAACTTACAGGACCACTTTATTCACAAGAAAAACTCTGATTTAAAACTCGCTATGCGTTCCAAACAATGTCTAGGCATTAAAGATACTGAGATCTTCAATTTTCTTAACCTACCAGGAGGTAATTGGTTGTCACCTTAAGCCATGCTGCCGCTTTTTCCTAAGTGTTGTTTCTTTGCACTCTTTTTACTGTTTCTGGTCCACAGTTGTGGCCTAGATGTTGTCATAGGGAACGGGGTTCACTGGTGGATTCAGTTTGCCCATCTGTGATTCTTTGGCCAGAGAAGTCAACTGCTGGTGATGTTTGGCATCATTTAGTGGATGATAACTTTAACAGATAGTACACTGCCAGTGCTGTCAAACTTCTTTTTTTTTTTTTTAAACATCTTTATTGGGGTATAATTGCTTTACAATGGTGTGTTAGTTTCTGCTTTATAACAAAGTGAATCAGTTATACATATACATATGTTCCCATATGTCTTCCCTCTTGCGTCTCCCTCCCTCCCACTCTCCCTATCCCACCCCTCCAGGCTGTCACAAAGCACCGAGCTAATATCCCTGTGCCTTGCGGCTGCTTCCCCCTAGCTATCTACCTTACTACGTTTGTTAGTGTGTATATGTCCATGACTCTCTCTCTCGCCCTGTCAAAGCTCACCCTTCCCCCTCCCCATATCCTCAAGTCCGTTCTCCAGTAGGTCTGCGTCTTTATTCCTGTCTTACCCCTAGGTTCTTCATGACATTTTTTTTCCCTTAAATTCCATATATATGTGTTAGCATATGGTATTTGTCTTTCTCTTTCTGACTTACTTCACTGTGTATGACAGACTGTAGGTCTATCCATCTCATTACAAATAGCTCAATTTCATTTCTTTTTAAGGCTGAGTAATATTCCATTGTGTATATGTGCCACATCTTCTTTATCCATTCATCCGATGATGGGCGCTTAGGTTGTTTCCATCTCCGGGCTATTGTAAATAGAGCTGCAATGAACATTTTGGTACATGACTCTTTTTGAATTTTGGTTTTCTCAGGGTATATGCCCAGTAGTGGGATTGCTGGGTCATATGGTAATTCTATTTGTAGTTTTTTAAGGAACCTCCATACTGTTCTCCATAGTGGCTGAACCAATTCACATTCCCACCAGCAGTGCAAGAGTGTTCCCTTTTCTCCACACCCTCTCCAGCATTTATTGTTTGTAGATTTTTTGATGATGGCCATTCTGACTGGTGTGAGATGATATCTCATTGTAGTTTTGATTTGCATTTCTCTAATGATTAATGATGTTGAGCATTCTTTCATGTGTTTGTTGGCAGTCTGTATATCTTCTTTGGAGAAATGTCTATTTAGGTCTTCTGCCCATTTTTGGATGGGGTTGTTTGTTTTTTTGTTATTGAGCTGCATGTGCTGCTTGTAAATTTTGGAGATTAATCCTTTGTCAGTTGCTTCATTTGCAAATATTTTCTCCCATTCTGAGGGTTGTCTTTTGGTCTTGATTATGGTTTCCTTTGCTGTGCAAAAGCTTTGAAGTTTCATTAGGTCCCATTTGTTTATTTTTGTTTTTATTTCCATTACTCTAGGAAGGTGGGTCAGAAAGGATCTTGCTGTGATTTATGTCATAGAGTGTTCTTCCTATGTTTTCCTCTAAGAGTTTGATAGTTTCTGGCCTTACATTTAGGTCTTTAATCCATTTTGAGCTTATTTTTGTGTATGGTGTTAGGGAGTGATCTAATCTCATACTTTTACATGTACCTGTCCAGTTTTCCCAGCACCATTTATTGAAGAGGCTGTCCTTTCTCCACTGTACATTCCTGCCTCCTTTATCAAAGATAAGGTGTCCATATGTGCGTGGGTTTATCTCTGGGCTTTCTATCCTGTTCCATTGATCTATCTTTCTGTTTTTGTGCCAGTACCATACTGTCTTGATTACTGTAGCTTTGTAGTATAGTCTGAAGTCAGGGAGCCTGATTCCTCCAGCTCCTTTTTTCGTTCTCAAGATTGCTTTGGCTATTCGGGGTCCTTTGTGTTTCCATACAAATTGCGAAATTATTTGTTCTAGTTCTGTGAAAAATGCCAGTGATAGTTTGATAGGGATTGCATTGAATCTGTAGATTGCTTTGGGTAGTAGAGTCACTTTCACAATGTTGATTCTTCCCATCCAAGAACATGGTATATCTCTCCATCTATTTGTATCACCTTTAATTTCTTTCATCAGTGTCTTATAATTTTCTGCATACAGGTCTTTCGTATCCTTAGGTAGGTTTATTCCTAGATATTTTATTCTTTTTGTTGCAATGGTAAATGGGAGTGTTTTCTTGATTTCACTTTCAGATTTTTCATCATTAGTATATAGGAATGCCAGAGATTTCTGTGCATTAATTTTGTATCCTGCTACTTTACCAAATTCATTGATTAGCTCTAGTAGTTTTCTGGTAGCATCTTTGGTGTCAAACTTCTTATCACGTTCCCTTTACAAAAGAAAAGCTGCTAGAAAGTGGTGGTATGACTTTATACTTAATCTTCAACAAATGAGAAGTTGGAGTCAGCTATTTAAATGATCAGCCATCTACACTTGTGCATTCTACACATATTTTTATTGACTCAGGGGATCATGGAGTTACACAAAGATATTAGCCCAAAAGTTAAGGAAAGTTACCAAAATATAAGAAAGTGGCATCTTCTATGAATATCTTTTATTTTTATTATTAAAACTTTTTTATTTTTTAAATTGAAGTATAGTTGATTTACAAAGTTGTGTTGGTTTCTAGTGTAGGTCAAAGTGATTCAGTTACATGTATATATATATTCTTTTCCATTATGATTTATTACAGGATATTGAATATAGTTCCCTGTGCTATACAGTAGGACCTTGTTGCTTCTCCATTCTCTATATAATAGTTTGTATCTGCTAAGCCCAAATTCTGAATCCAACCCTCCCCCTCCCCCCACTTGGCAACCACAAGTCTGTTCTCTATGTCTGTGAGTCTGTTTCTGTTTTGTAGTTAAGTTCATTTGTGTCTTAGTTTAGATTCCACATATAAATGATATCATATAGTATTTGTCTTTCTCTTTCTGACTTACCTCACTTAGTATGATAATCTCTAGGTCCATCCATGTTGCTGCAAATGAATATCTCCTATTCTTATTATCTGTATTATCAATAGCCATAAGTTTATCTGAAATGTTAATTTTACTCAGTTGTCTTAAATTCAGAAAGAAGTAATTCAGGTGTTATTTATTCTTTTCTGACCCAGTCAACGCTGTTGGTCATTGAAGAACTTTTAGTAACTGCAGTCCCACCATCATCTCAGTTGGAAGCCTCCCCAGCTCTGATGTCTACCTTGAACCTGCCCAGCTCACTGCCTCTAGTGCTTTGACTCCAACGGTCCTTTGACCTTATTGATTCTTAAAATCCACGAATCCCACCACCCTGTCACTGACTCTTACTCCCCCGATGACTTTTCTTCTCTTTACACCCAGTTTAAATTCCATGCCATGATTTGCTTGGCAAAATCCAATGCCAGTTAAATCCATCTCTGTCTAAATCCTAAATCCTGGGCTGAATATTGCTGGAACAAAACATGTCATCTTGCCAACTGACCTCACTTTCCATTCAAGACTAGTGATCTCCACAGCCCACTCATGCTGCGTGTTCCTGTTGCATTCACTCTTCCATTTTCCCAGATGACTATTTCATACACTCTTTTCTCAACACTGCTCCCCTGTCCTTACTCTTAGCTAATAATCTAGTTTCAGATTTTACTAAGATAGATGCAGTGAACATAGAACTTTGGCAGGCTCTTTCCACTGCATCTTTCTGTGTACCAGCATCAGTGCCCGCAAATGCTTTCCTCCTGCACTCTGAATGAACGTCAGGGTTCTTGTCACCTCTCCATACCAGACCCCTGCCTCTGTCATCATCGCAAACACATGGTTCCAATCGTTCTTCCTTCTCTCCATTTCATTAATCTTCTCAATCATCAGTGTCCCCCTCTCTATTGATCATTTCTATCAGCCTGCCAATATCCTGTTATTTCTTCCATCTTAAAATAATCCCTCTATTCCATATTCCTCTCCAGCTAGTTGTTGTTCCTTTTCTCTTCTTTCCTTTACAGCTAAATTTCTCCAAGTAATTGTCATTATTTCTTGTCTCCAATTTCTCTTCTCCCATCCCTCTTGAATTAAGCATTTGTTTTCTCCCTCTCTCCCACTTGGCAGACACTGTTATGTCTGGGTCACCAGTTAGAAAACCCTCAGGCCTCATCTCACTTTCAATGGGAACAGGTTGGTCTTAGAATCACTTGCTTCATTTGACTTCTAGGCCAGCACATTCTACTATTTTTCCTCCGAACTCTGGCTTTTTTTCGTTCTCAACTTTGCTGATTATCTTTCATGTCTTTTTAACACTGGGTCTCTCCTTTCTCTAGGTACCCACTTAAATGTACTTGGGAATCTCATCCAATCACGTTTTTTTAATGCAATCTTCATGCTGAAGACTTTCAACTCATATATCCAACAGTCTAATGAGTGGCTTTACCTTAATGTCTGAAGGCATCTCAAATGTAACATCTCCACAACCGGGCTCCTGGTTTCTCATTCCAACATGCTGCTTCCTAGTTTTCCCTTCCTTGGGCAGTGGTAACTCTCTCCTCAGGCTACTCAAGCCAAAAGCCACTGAATCATCCTTAGCGTTTCTCTGACTCATACTCCACATCCCTTTCCCTTTCCTCGGTAAATCCTTCTGACGCTATCTTTAGACTATATCTGGAGGCTCTTAACATCTCTTACTGGGATGATTGCAGCATCCTGTCATCAGTCTTGCTGTGTCCACATTTGCCTATTTACAGGCTGTTCACCAAATACCAGCCAGAGGGATCCTGCTGAAATGCAGCTTGGAGGATGGTGTGACTTTGCTCCATGGCTTCCTGTCTCACTCACCTACTTACTGACTCACTCATTCTCACAGTCAAAGTCAGACTGTTTACAGTGATCCCCCCGAGGCCTCGTCTGACCTGTGCCACTGCCCCAGCCCATCCTTTTAACTCTTCAGCTTCATCTCTTACCACTATTTCTCTTACTCCATACCAGGCACTCTGGTCTTTGTACCTTTCCTCTGAAGTGCTAAACATATTTATACCCCAGGACTTTTGCACTTGCTGGTCCCTCTGTCCAGAACACTGATGCCCTGGGATGTACTCACGGTACATTTCCTCACTTCCTTCAACTTTTCCTTTAAATGTCACCTCTCAGTGGTGCCTCCCCTATCTCCCTGTTTAAAGCCACAGGAGTTCCACTTCCTCTCCCCTGATCACTTACTCCCTGTGTTACTGTTCTCTGCAGCTCTTGTCATCATCTAATACGCTATGTATTTTACTCATTTATTTTGTTTTTATTGTCTGTTTTCCCCGACCAGAATCTAAGTTCCATGAGGATAGGATTTTTTTGGGCTTTCTTTGCTGCTGTATCCTCTGCATCTAGAATAGCATCTAGGCAATATTAGGTACTTTGTAAACATTTGAATACATGTATGAATTATTTTTGTCTTTTCAGTATCATGATTGGTCTGTTACAGATATGAAACTGAGCCACAGGGAGTTTAGTAACTTGAGGTGATAGCACTTAAACCCAGATCTGTCTTAACTCATAGCGTAATCCCTGTATGTATTTATCCACCCATTGGGATACTATGTGTATGAACTTTATGTTAGGTTAATTGCATTCTAAAGTAAAGGAAGTTATCAGTATTGTGCATTTTATTTGTACTCTTACCCTCAATCATGACCTGTTTGGGAGAAAATAGAAACAGATTTTAAAAAATTTTATACTTGCTTTTCTTCTTTTTGTTTTTTTATTTGTTTTAATTTTTTTAAGAAACAGATTTTTATTGTTTTGGAGTAAGAGTTCTGAGAAACTCAACTTTTGCCTTCTAGCAGCAAAAAAGGCTATGTTTATTGAGATGAAAAATATCTGAATCCGGGCACTTGATGTAGCAAAGAATAGATAGGAACCCTGCTCATCTGGTTACGGTGCTTGCGGTATTCAGGGATGTGGATTCCACAGGTGGCAGCTGGAATCTGTGTTCATTTTCTACCAGTGAATTGTTCTTGGTCTAATGGAAGTGTAGATCTTCAGCAGTTATCAAGCTACTTGCAGTCAGATAGGAAACCGATGAGGGATGGGGGTCACAATTTCAGAAGGTAGTCCCAGATCATGATGACAAACTAAACACGAATCCTGATTGGTCCCCATACTTTTCATCCCCTGGCCAGACTGTGGCCACTGCTTGTGTCCATCCAGCTCCCTGAAATGAGAATTTTTCATGAAATGCTGATACTGGTTGAGAGGTGGTAAAATTTCAAGTGAGAATTGAGTTGTATGCTAATAACATATCCTGCGAATTAATGGAAAACCTAAGGTGTTTATCAAGACGCTTTCATTGGAAGAGTGTCTAAAAGTCTTCAGTGGGTACGGCTGACATCTCTGATCAGCCCGGTGGGTCCCAGCTCTTGTCATCTGCGGCAGGCACGGGGTCAGCCGAGGGTTTGAGCAGAGTGTATGCACAGGTTTTGGGGGGCCCCCATGGAGTGCCCTGTTTTGAGGGACTTAGTGTCTCAGGTTCCAGCCACTGGCAGCCCCAGACTCCATTCCCTGACACCTCAGGTCAACAGGACTGAGTCTGTGTGTCTGAGTTCTAGCTGTCTCATGTCAGCCTGGGGAGTCCCCCACTGGGAACAAGCCTAATAAAGGTGGGGCCCGTCCTGCATGTGCTTCCTTTCTTTCAAGGGTCAAGTCTCCTTCTGTTCAGACCTGCTTTTCGGTTCTCTGACACCTTTAAGTAGTTGTTATATTCTGTCCAGATTTGTAATCATTAGATGTGGGAGGGCTAGTGTGACAAAAGCTACTCTGCCATTACTGAAATGGGAACTTCAATAAGTTGTGACACATAGTTTTTTCATTATCATTCAGTGCAAGATACTTTCTAATTTCCATTATAATTTCTTCTCTGAGACATGGGTTACTTAGACGTATATTTAAAGTTTTCTTTCCTAACACAAGGCTTAAAACAATTTTTTTGAGGCATAACTGACATATTAGTTTTAGGTGTACAACATAAGTGGGTATTTATATACTTTGTGAAATGATCACCACTATAAGTCTAGTTAACCTCTGTCACCTCACGTAGTTAAAAAATTTTTTCTTGTGATGAGAACTTTTCAGATCTACTCTCTTAGAAACTTTCAACTATGCAATACAGTATTATTAACCATAGCCACCATGCTGTACATTACATGACTGATTTGTTTTATAACTGGAAGTTTGTAGCTTTTGACCACCTTCACTCATTCCCCAACCCTCCTACCCACTTCTGGCAACCAGCAACCTGTTCTCCGTACCTATGAGCCTGGTGTTTTGGTTTTATTTCTTTCTTTTTTTTTTTCAGATTATACATATGAGTAAAATCACACGGTATTTGTCTTTCTCTGTCTGACTTATTTCACCTAGCATAATACCCTTTAGGTCCATCCATGTTGCAAATGGCAAGATTTCATTCTTTGTTATGGCTGAGTAATATTCCATTTTGTGTGTGTGTGTGTGTGTGTGTGTGTGTGTGTGTGTGTGTGTGTGTGTATGTGTGTCTATCTCTCTCTCTATCTATCCATGTATCTATCACATCTTCTTTATCCATTCATCCATTGATGGACACTCAAGTTGCTTCCTCCATATCTTGGCTGTTGTAAATAATGCTGCAGTGAACGTGGGGGTGCAGATATTTTTTTAAAACTTTACTATTGATTTCTAGCTTAATTCCACCATGGTCTGGGAATATACTATGTAGGATTTTAATCGTTTGGAAGTTGTTGGTTGGATGTATAGCCCACTCTGTGGTCATTAGTGTCAGTGTTCTCTGTTTACTTGAAAAGAATTTGTATTCTTAGTTCTTGGGTGTAGTATGTCAATTAGGTTATGTTTGTTAATCATGTTCAAATGTTCAATAGTTTTAAACTTTTTATTTATTTATTTATTTATCTTTTGCGGTACACGGGCCTCTCACTGCTGTGGCCTCTCCTGTTGCGGAGCACAGGCTCCGGCCGCGCAGGCTTAGCGGCCATGGCTCACGGGCCCAGCCGCTCCACGGCACGTGGGATCCTCCTGGACCGGGGCACGAACCCGTGTCCCCTGTAACGGCAGGCGGACTCTCAACCACTGCGCCACCAGGGAAGCCCTTAACTTTTTATTTTGGTGTGCTTTTCCTGTCAGTGAGACTGGTACATGAAAATCTCCTACTATATTGGGAATTTTATCTATTTATCCTCTTAATTCTGTTAATTTTTTCTCTTTATTTGGAGCTTGTGTTATTAGATGACTATAAATTTGGAATTATATCCTCCTTATGAATTGAACCCTTTAACAGTATGAATTTTCCCTCTTTATCTCTGGTAATGCCTTTTCCCTTAAAGTCTACTTTGTCTGCTATTAACGTAGTGACATCAACTTCTTTTGGTTAGGTTTTCCATTGTGTGTTTTTTCCTTCCTTTTCTTTACATTTATCTTTTGAGTGTTTTTTCTTTTTTTTTCAGTAGTTAGGTTTTGGTTTCTTGTATCCCAGTGTTACAATCTTTCTTTTAATTAGGATATTTAGATTATTTAGAGTTAATATAATTACTATGTTTGCATTGAAACCAACCATCGTACTATTTCTTTTCTGTTTCATCCATATATTCTATGCTTTTTTCTTCTACTTCACCATTATTAACTCAGTGAATTTTCAGTTGTATTGTGCATTACATTACTCTCTTTTGTCACATTAAGATGACTTTCATTTCTTTTGTAGGTAAAGATAGAGTTTTTAACACCCCATTGTGTGAACAAGGAATTGTTGGATTTGGAATTGGAATTGCAGTCACTGGTGCTACCGCCATTGCGGAAATTCAGTTTGCAGATTATATTTTCCCTGCTTTTGATCAGGTAAGAAGATTGCATTTTACCATAATCGAGCCTTTCTAAGGGAAGTCAATGAAGTATTAAAGAATTATCTCCACTCTCCCAACCCCTATCTTAGGAACTTTTTGTTACCTTTGAGCTATTTTGTTATGGACATATATTTAAAGATCAAATAAAATGACTTATGAAAATGGATGGGAAAAAGGGACTCATTGTGACATGTCCGTTCTCTCTTTCCCCCTCAGATTGTTAATGAAGCCGCTAAGTATCGCTATCGCTCTGGGGATCTTTTTAATTGTGGAAGCCTCACCATCCGGTCCCCTTGGGGCTGTGTCGGCCATGGGGCTCTCTACCATTCCCAGAGTCCTGAAGCTTTTTTTGCCCACTGCCCAGGAATCAAGGTATTCTCACTTATGTACTTTATTTGCTCTCCATTTGATGTTTCTGTTTTGGTTCATTCGATTAATATTAACTCATATGGTTATCTAGAGAAAAGCAATCAGGATTTTTGGAATTTATGTGAACTTAATTGTTTTTAAGAAAGAGAGCTTTTATTTCATTTAGATTAAGCAGCCAACATCCAGGTTTATAGAATATTTTCCTTGAAGCAGCACTGGCTTTACCCCAATGTGAATTTCATAGACTTCAAATAATAAAACCGAGAACATAGTTTATCTTCCATCTCTTTCAAAGCTCTCCTTCTTTCTTTCTTTTTGTTTTTTTTTTTTGTGATAGAAATCATCTTTATTTATCAAAATAACATATATTACCAAGACATGAAAAATGAAACTGACAGTTATACATTCCTATCAATCAAGTTATACATTCCTACATTTGTCAAGTTATACATTCCTATCAGTCTTTGGCAAGTTTCACAGATTTGTTCAGCAAAAAGGCCTTACTTGCAAATTCCATTTGAGCAGGAAGCTTGGTTTCTTTCTCATGGGGCTTTCTCACTTAACAGTTGATTCTGGAGTAATTTTAATAAATCTACTGCTTAGTGCATATTTACCTCAAAGTCACAGGAATAAAATTTTGCTTTTAGTCTATTTCTTACTTTTAAATAGACCGACAGAAGACTTGGTTACCTAGGTATGTTTTCCAGTCCAGGGTAACGTAATACTTGCTCAAGCAATTCATTTTGAAGCATCTCCCTTTTGCAGCCTTCCACAATAATCTTAGGTCTTCCACAACAGCTTGGATCTTTTGATTTAAAAAATATATATTTTTTGCTTATTTTATGTCTTAATTTTTTACATTATCTTCTTTTCTATTTTCTGAAGAGCCTTCCAGGGAATCAATATAAAAACTCATAGATATTTCTACCCAGAGCTTTATGTCTGGTTTTTGATAACATGAGTCATTTGTAAATATGTCTATGTTTTATTGTTTTTTCTACCAGATCAAAGTTGTAAAATTTTGTAGTTAAGTAGTTGCATAATTTTTCAATGTAAGCTAGAAATGGTAGGTTGGGACAAAAACCACATTTGAGGCAAGTTATTTTTGTGCTTGAGCTGAAGATTGATTCACATTTAATATTTATGATGTTACCCAGTATTTTTAAGAGCAGTTCTTTTCTCTCACCCCTACCTCTCTCCCCCCATGCTTTCTCTTTTATTTTATCCCAAATGAGAATATACATATAGTACAAAAGGCTAAAAATAAATACATGAAGAAAGCAGATGAATAAAATCTAAAATAGGAACATAAGATAAAGACATTGTGTGCTGTGATGAGCAATGTATTTAACAGTCTCTTTTCGGAAAATAGTGAGATTTGTGTTATTTTATTTTTTAAATAAAACTTCTTCAATAAAATGGTATAAAAATGATTTTGAAAGCCAAATATAGTTTGCTTCAAGGAATCTTATTTGAGTCTTTGTGATACATTCAGGTTTATTTTAATGATAACTCTTCCTATGTAATAACATCTTTATGTAGTTATTTAACAGTCATTAAACTGGACAAGAGTTTGTGATTTGAGGCAAAATGGTGTAGAAATTAAGAGCTTGGTCAGTCAGAACAGGCAAGAATCCTTGCTTTAGCAATCGAGGTAACCTTGGGCAGGCTGCTTGTCTCTCTTTAAGCCTCAGTCTCTAGTTCTAAATTGGGGAAAATAATAATTGCTACTTCGTGGGGTTGCTATGAACATGAATTAATCCACATAGTGGATTAATCAACAGTTAACACGTATGCTACCTGCTGTTATTACCATCATCTTCCTCATTATCAGTCTCATTCTCAAGAAGGTCCTGAGCCCTTTCCCCAACTGGAAATGTGCAACGTCCACACTTTTCTTTTAGCTTTGCAGTAACTGCACATTATATTACCTGGATCATAAAGTTCAGTGGATTATTTTTCCACTTAGAAAATGAAGGCCAGATTTTTTCATGGGAAAGGAGGAGATTTTGGCATCTTAAAATTGGAGAAGAGAGTTGCGTGCCTTTGAAAAGTACCAGTTGGATATTAGTAGAAAAGATTTCTTTATAAGTAAATACAGGAAGATATTGACAAATTTACTTTTTTGTTTCGATGAGTGCTCTTTGTGGTTTCCTTTTATTTTTTATGTATATGCCAGTTTAACTCCTTGAGAGAATAGCAGTATCTTAATTACCAGAATATGGTGGGCATCTGATAAATGTTTGTGGAACAAATGGGATCATTTTGGACAATATGTGAATTTTATGACAAATGGTAATTAGTCTAAAAATACAAGATTTCTATATTTAATTAGTAACAATTGGTTATTTAAGTATCAACCCTTATATGTGAGTTTACTGGGATTCATTTTCACTGAACTTGTCTTAAAAAAAAATCTGTTTTTGCAGGTGGTTATACCCAGAAGCCCTTTCCAGGCCAAGGGACTTCTTTTGTCATGCATAGAGGATAAAAATCCTTGTATATTTTTTGAACCTAAAATACTTTACAGGGCAGCAGGTAAATTTTTCCTTTATTTTATATTTATGAACATCTTTATACATTTTGTTTTGCATAGCTCAAAATTGTAATTTTTCTTTCATAAGCTTGATTTATATTTCCCTGTAGAAAAAAAAATTCTGTTGTCTTCTATATTTAGTTTGTCCTCAGCTGTATATTTTAAGTTAACTTTAGAGAAAATCCATCTAGCTATTTAAATTTTAATTTTGGAAACAGGGAAGCAATGTGAGTGGTAGCAAGAAAGTAGGGATTATGTTTGGCTACATAGTAGATGCTAAGTAGATGTGGGTTGAGTGGAAAAGGTACTAAATAATATCAAATGTCCTTTTAGCTAAAGTGTCCTTGTAGGTCTTCATCTAAATTAGGATTCCTTTGATAGTGAAGGGAGCACTATTAGTTTTGTAACATCAGGTCTACACTGGGATGAGTGTCTAAGGCAAACTGAAATGTTTGATCACCCTCTTTCTAGCTCAGAATCATAATTCTGTAAACACTCATCTATCATTGCTTCTTTATCAGCCATAATGGTCTTTTAAACATCAAACTGTTTATTCTGCCTAAAGTGTATTTTATTTCAAATTCAGGGTGCTTTGGCAAACCATTCTTTTCCTCGAATAGTTAGGCTTAAAACATTTTGTTTTATTGTGATGTGAATTACGTACATTTAAATACATATGCAGAGATTGTAAGTGTTCAGTTGGATAGATTTGACAGTCCTCTACATCCACGTAACTACTATGTAAAACAAGACTGGAAAACTTTCATTGCTCCAGGAAGCTCCTTCCTGCCTCTTCTCTGCCAATCCATTCTTCCTCCCCCAAACTTAGCCACTTTCTGATTGCTTTCAGCATGGAGTAGTTGCATATGCTTTGGGCCCTCATATAAGTCATACAGCGCTGTATATATTCTTTTGTGTTTGCCTTCTTTTGCTCAGCCTAATGGTTTTAAGATTCATTCATATTGTTGCTTGTATCAGTGGTTTATTCCTTTTTCATTGCTGAGTAGCATTTCCATTGTGTGAATATATCACAGTTTATCCCTTTCCCTGTTGATGGACAAATGATCATCATTGTTTTCAGTTTTTGCCTATTTTGTACAAGGCTGCTAGAGACATTCTTACACGAGTGTTTTTGTGAACATACTGTTTCTTTCTTTCTTTCTTTTTTTTTTTGGCGATAAACATCCAGGAATAGAAGTGATGTGTCAGAGCAGATTGAATGTTATAAGAATCTACTGAACACTTTTTCTAAGTGGTTACGCCATTTTGCATTTCTGCGGGAAATTTATCAGAGTTCCAGTTGCTCTTCATTTAAGCATACTTTAAATTGAATCTCTACGTTTTGGGGGAACTCTATAGTTATCTATATCCCATTATGGAATAAAAAATAACAAAAGAATTTATAATCTTGAGGTGAAAAGGAAAACACCAATGTTATATACTGAGTAGCTATTTGATTTCTAATTACTATGAATACCCTATAAGTATTATCTTTGTAAGGCCAACCAATTCAAGCTAATCAATTAATACAGTTTTTTTTTTTCCCCCAGCTTTTAATAAATGGAGACTAAGTAACATTTGGAAAAGTACTATTCACTTTGCTCTGGATTTTGATATCAGGATTAGTGAGGGAAATGTTTAATGTTATAGAATTCCTGCTAAGAGAATGAGCTTGAGAAATTTGTTGTAGGTTTGACCCTGGGAGAGATTATGAAAGACCCTGATGAGGATCGAGGCTCAAAAGTTTTTCAGCTTTTTCCCTGTGATTGTTTATGTGTCATTTCAGGGATTCTTAACTGAATCTTTTCTTGTCCCAGTAAAGACTAAAAAAGAGTTTATTTCATAGCTAGAGAATTTCTCTGCCGAAGAAAGTAGGCTTGGAAAAGAGTTAGCCACTGAAATCTTTATAGGAGTGTTCTCCAGGTGGTTATCAAGCTTGATCCCTGTGCCAGCAGCAGAAGCACTGTGGGAGCTTATGAGAAATGCAGGCTGTCAGGCCTCAGTCAGTTCAAGACCTACTGAATCAGAACCCCTGGGGACGGCTCAGCTCATTCTGTCTTCACAGCCTTCCAGGTGCTTCTGACTCATACTAACTTTTGAGAACCAGTGCATAACGTCAGTTCTAAAGCAATAACTATCTCCATTTATTTTTTATAATTCTTGGTTCTTATGTAGAATTCAGGATGCTTTTTTTTTTTTATTGGAGCATAATTGCTATACAATGGTATGTTAGTTTCTGCTTTATAACAAAGTGAATCAGTTATACATATGTTCCCATATCTCTTCCCTCTTGCCTCTCCCTCCCTCTCACCCTTCCATCCCACTCCTCCAAGCGGTCACAAAGCACCGAGCTGATCTACCTGTGCTATGCGGCTGCTTCCCACTAGCTATCTATTTTACATCTGGTAGCGTAGGTATGTCCATGCCACTCACTTTGTCACAGCTTACCCTTCCCCCTCTCCATATCCTCAAGTCCATTCTCTGGTAGGTCTGTGTCTTTATTCCTGTCTCACCCGTAGGTTCTTCATGACATTTTATTTTCTTAAATTCCATATATATGTGTTAGCATACGGTATCTGTCTTTCTCTTTCTGACTTGCTTCACTCTGTATGACAGACTCTAGGTCTATCCACCTCATTACAAATAGCTCAATTTCGTTTCTTTTTATGGCTGAGTCATATTCCATTGTATATATGTGCCACATCTTCTTTTAACCCATAGTTTTCGTAGCCTTGGCCTCTGGTTCAAATCCGTATCTTGCAGCTGACCATATTTTGGTTTCTGCTCTTTTGTGGGGACGGGGATGTGAACAGGGGCTCTGAACGTCCTCACGCTGATTCTGCAGTTAGTTGCTGCCTACATGCAGCCCCCTTTTCTCTAGCTCTGTCTGTTCATCTCTCAGATCTGCTTTGCACTGGTGGAGGAAACTCCAAAATTAAAGTTGTTTGGAATGATGTAAAATGGAACGGCGTATTTTGATTCAATAATCTGGATTATTGTGCTTTGTGGAAGACGTTTCTGTATTGACAGAGTCCAATAAATAAAAGAAGGTGCTTTAGATTCATTTAAAAGATCGGAGTAGCCTGATAATTTCTAAGTGGTAATAATAGGAAGACTTGTATCCATAAACACTAACTTAACAGACTGACTTTAATTTTTTTTAATTGGGGTATAGTTGTTTTACAATGTTGTGTTAGTTTCTATTGTACAGTGAAGTGGAGTTCCCTGTGCTATACAGCAGGTTCTCATTAGTTATCTATTTTATACATATTAGTGTATATATGTCAATCCCAATTCATCCCATGCCCCCCTTTCCCCCTTGCTGTCCATACATGTGTTCTCTACATCTGTGTCTCTATTTCTGCCTTGCAAACCGGTTCATCTGTATCATTTTTCTAGATTCCACATATATGCATTAATGAACGTTATTTGCTTTTTCTCTTTGTGACTTACTTCACTCTGTGTAACAGTCTCTAGGTCCATCCACGTCTCTACAAATGACCCAATTTCGTTCCTTTTTATGGCTGCGTAATATTACATTGTGTATATGTACCACATTTTCTTTATCCATTCAAATAGACTGACTTTTTTTCTGACATTCATTCATCTTGAATTTCTAGCATACATTTGGGAATAGTCAAAACAGAGGAGACTAAAGATGTGAACCTTTACATTTAAATTTTTTTTTAAAAGTTCATGTTGGGAAAATTCACAGAGTAATAAATATAGATGTATATTCTTATATTACAAACACGATGCTGATAATTACTTGTAAAAATGGGAGTTGTGTTTATTGCATAATAGCTCATTTAGGTTAATTATCCAGTAATCTTAACTAAATGCAACATGGTCAAGTATAAGGAAGGCCATAAAAGCTAACTTTTAAGTAGCCTAAGGCAATGTTTATAAAATCTATGCATTTAAGTCCTCATTTTATTTATGGAATAGTATCTTAAATACATAGATATAGTCATGAGTTATCCAATTTCAAAAAACTAGGCTAACAATAAAACCCATTATAAGACCTTAAGTGCAATGGAAATTTATCTTTCTCTCACATAAACATCCTGGTTGGCAATGCAGTGGTGCCTTAGTCATTAAGGTACCAGGGACCTTCTGTCTGGTTTCTCTGTTGTCTTCAACATGGTCCCAGATGGATGCTCCACTCCCAACATCACATATACATTCCAGCCACCAGGAAGGGGTGAGGGAGGTGGAAGGGGAAAGGGAGGTGGAAGGGGAAAGGGAGTCATCTTCTCTTTAAAGAATGACTTGGAAGTTGCACATATTAAATCTACTTACATCTCATTGGCCAGAACTTAATCACAGGGCCACACCTCGCCACAAGGGAGGCTGAAAAAGTAGTTGGGGGCTTCCCTGGTGGCGCAGTGGTTGAGAATCTGCCTGCTAATGCAGGGGACACAGGTTTGAGCCCTGGTCTGGGAGGATCCCACATGCTGCGGAGCAACTAGGCCCGTGAGCCACAGCTACCGAGCCTGCGCGTCTGGAGCCTGTGCTCCACAACAAGTGAGGCCGCGATAGTGAGAGGCCCGCGCAACGCAATGAAGAGTGGCCCCCGCTTGCCACAACTAGAGAAAGCCCTCACACAGAAACGAAGACCCAACACAGCAAAAATAAAAAATTAGTAAAACTCCTACCTCCAACATCTTAAAAAAAAAAAAAAAAGTAGTTGGGTACTAGGCTAAAGACTAAAAATTTTATTGTTACACAGTGATGGGAGACACATATTGACAACTACCAATCTCTGTCACAGTTGCTTGCGTGGTTTCCAAAAGAAGTTACACATTTTAAAATTTTTATATATTTTTTATTTTTTAAATTATTTTATGTTTTTTTTGAGGTACGCAGGCCTCTCACTGTTGTGGCCTCTCCCGTTGCGGAGCACAGGCTCCGGACGTGCAGGTTCAGCAACCATGGCTCACGGGCCCAACCGCTCGGCGGCATGTGGGATCTTCCCGGACCAGGGCACGAACCCGCGTCCCCTGCATCGGCAGGCGGACTCTCAACCACTGCGCCACCAGGGAAGCCCAGAAGTTACACATTTTAAGGAGGGGATAGAACTCTTAGGAATAATATGGTTTGGCTCATAGTCTACTTCTAGGAATCTATTTCAGAGATACACTGAAAAAAGTCTGAGAAAATGTTACTGTTCATTATGGCACTGTTTTTAAGAACAAGGACTGGAAATAACCCATTCGTCCATCACTAGGGGATTTGGGCTTGGTTGAGTAAATTAAACTACATTCTTTTGATGGATTACGCTGCAGGTCTTTAAAGAAGTGAGACAGATCTCTGTATACTGCTCTGTCAGTCAGGGTTTGATCAGAAGCAAAACACTAGAAGGTATTATATTTATATACAATATATGCAGTTGTAGAAGCTAAATAGTCCATGAAAGGTTGTTGTTTCTGTGTTTGGTGCTGTGTCTTGAAGTTTGCAGGACAGACTGTTGGGAAGGGAAGATGGACATGAAGCAAGGTAGAGCCAGGACAAACTAGAACCTGCTTGGATGGATTAGAGCCCAGGGGGCAGTCTGGAACTTCCGTCCATCTCTCACCACCGCCAAGGCTTAGTGTGAGAAAAAGATTGCTTTGATAGGAGATGCTTCAAACAGCTAGGAGGCTGTTTGAACAGCCTGTCCAAGAAATGGTGGGGGCTTAATTAGCAGACAAAGATGGGTTAGAAATTTGTTAGATTGTATGAAATATTTATGTCTAAGTAAATTTAAGAAGGGGAAAGAAGAGGGAGGGGTCAAGAGTAAGTGTAGAGTAAGATTTCTTTGTCTGGTAGTAATGGAGGAGTGGTAGATACCCTGCAATAAAAGGTGTGTACGTGTGTGTGTGTGTGTGTGTGTGTGTGTGTGTGTGTGTGTGTTTATTAATTTTTATTGGAGTATAGTTGCTTTACAATGTTGTGTTACTTTCTGCTGTACAGCAAAGTGAATCAGCTCTACGTATACATATAGACCCTCTTTTTCGTGTTTCCTTCCCATTTAGGTCACCACAGAACATTGAGTAGAGTTCTCTGTGCTATACAGTAGGTTCTCATTAGTTATCTCTTTTATACATAGTAGTGTATATATGTCAATTCCCATCTCCTAATTCATCCCACCCCTGTTTGTTTATTTTAAATGTGTATGGAGCTGGCTTGGAAGTTAGGACTCTGGAGTCTTGAAATAAGTGAACCTCAGAACCCTGGGATAGAAGTGAATGCCCAAATCTTCCAAAAGGTATTTGCCTGGTCCTGGAAACATTGAGCTTTTGCTCTGATGACTCCATGGAACAGTGGGGACAGGAGACAAAGTCCAGGACCTACTTTAGGTAGAGAATGTACTAGGAGCCCTTGCTTAAAGGTGGGACTCCACGTGTCACATCCACGGTGTGAAGTACAGAAGTGGCAGGAAGAAATATTACCTGTCTTGACTTTATGCTGGTGGAGAGAAAAGAAGAAATCTCTAAGAATTCCGATCACAATATGACCCTTACACAGGATTACAATTTCAATATGTGGCCATAAGTGTGGTGTGAAAACTCTTAAGCAGGTAATTTAATTTAAGTGGTTCCAGGTTGTTGGAGCCCAAGAGAGCTGTCAGGAGGTAACAAAATCCTCTCTGGAGTCACTTCAAGTCAGGCCTCAGAATAGTCCTACAGGTAGAGTTCCACAAAAAAGATAGAGTCCCCTTGAGTAAGGACAAGGAAAGGAAGATACAGGCCCCTCAAGACTTCGGATATTAGAACCAGCATATAGACACTGCAGAAAAGTAGGCGTCACATCAAAAAAGGAGGCGCTTGAGAATATAAGCAGTAGACAAGCAAACCTGAAGAACAGAATGGAGTGTTTAGTAAAGAGAAATAATAAATGAAAGAAAAAAAATCTCTGGTTTAACCAGAAATTATAAACAGAGAAAGGAAGAACTGGTAAACTAGAAGACAAGGTCAAAAAAATTTACCAGAATGTAGTCTAGAGAAACGAAGAGTAGGAAAATAGGAAAGATGTTCAGTATGAAGGGACAGTGAGAAAGTGTAAATATATCTAAGGAACAGAGTTGAGCTCGATTCCTAATAATGCTCCTTAATAGAATTTTACTGACAGAAAAGTAATTCCCTAGCAGTTGCCACTCTTTACAATCAGAACTAGATTGATGCAGTTGGAAATATTTCAGGGAAGCCTCAGCTATTACCTATTTTCCCCTCCAGCAACCTCATTAAGATGGTATTTTCCCAAGTCTGGAATTGTATTCTCTCCTTGATTCCTGCAGTAAAGTATTTAAAGGATACTAGGTAAGGAGTTCCTTAGGAAGCTAAAGTATTAGGCATCCAAAAAAAGGTAACTTGCTAACTCAAAGGTGAATTTTCTCCTAACGTATAATTTTTACCTATATCGTTTATATCACTAAATCCTGTTCAAGACTGGTTCCGTTATAGTCACAGTTACCCAAGGCTTTAGCTTGAGGTTGTGTGCACAGCTCTCTCCCAGTAGTTAATTTTTCAGCATCTACTATAAGTCCTTTATTTTCTTTGTGGGGCACAGTCCTCCCATGGGCACTGTTCTGAGTCCACTCCATTTGGTTCTGAAGGGGCTGCCAGCTGTCTTATCTGACCTCCATCATCTCGGGGAACGGCTCTGTGGCTCCAGCCCAGCTATTCTGACTTCTTTTCTGGGACTTTCTATGTGGAGACAAGGCTGCACTTTCTGCGGGCGGTTTGTCTGGGGTGACATGGGACTGCAGCCACGTCCCCTGCCACTTGGTAAACGATGGTCTCTAGTAGAAGAGAAGTAGCCCCCGCTAGCTGCAAGGTCAAGCATACATGTTCGCTGTGGACGAGAGGAAAGGAGAGAAATAGACACCCAAAGTGGAAATCCTCGCCATTCCCATTCTTAGTTCCTAACCTTAGTTCCTAAGGTTCTCTGGGTTCCTTCTTTCTTTCTTTTTTTTTTTTTTTTATTTCTTTTATTTATTTTTGGCTGCGTTGGCTCTTTGTTGTTGCGTGTGGGATTTCTCTAGTTGTGGCCAGCAGGGGCTACTCTTCCTCGTGGTGGGCAGGCTTCTCATTGCGGTGGCTTCTCTTGTTGCGGAGCACAGGCTCTAGGCACATGGGCTTCAGTAGTTGTGTCACGCAGGCTCAGTAGTTGTGGCGCATGGGCTTAGTTGCTCCGCGGCGTGTGGGATCTTCCCGGACCAGGTCTCAAGCCTGTGTCCCCTGCATTAGCAGGCGGATTCTTAACCACTGTGCCACCAGGGAAGCCCGGTTCCTTATTTCTTGAATCTTAATTTGACTAAGGAGTTTCCCCCAGGTCCTTCTCTTTAATCTCATTATAAGTTGAACCTCCTTTGTGTTTCAGTCTTCTGTCTTTCGCTGATAAAACAGGTAACCTTGACGAATCTAATCTGTCATCTTGTTCCCCTGTTGGATTAGCAAAATAAATGGCAGCCTTTCGTAGCTTGATATAAATGCTACTTTTGTCCTAATGCTAAAGCAGGATGCCCATGTGTTTATAATAGTACTTATTACTTCATAAAGTTGAGAGGATTAAGTGAGATAATCCATGTGTGTATTTGCCTAGTGTTCATGCACATTTTTTTTTTTTTTTGCGGTATGATCGGGCCTCTCACTGTTGTGGCCTCTCCCGTTTCGGAGCACAGGCTCCGGACGCGCAGGCTCAGCGGCCATGGCTCATGTGGGATCTTCCCGGACCGGGGCACGAACCCGTGTCCCCAGCATCAGCAGGCAGACTCTCAACCACTGAGCCACCAGGGAAGCCTTGCACTTTTTTTTAACGCTTCTGTACTAGACACAGCACTATATTGTATAGGCCAATGGACTATTTCATTCAATACAACAGCCTTGCCAGGAATTCTGTTACTATCGCTACTTTATCCATGAGGAACCTGAGGATTAGAGAAGTTAAACAACTTGCCCAAATCCACACAAACAGGATTCAAACCCAGACAGTCTAGAGTCAGGTATTGGGTATGTATGGCACAGGTGGTTCCATTTAATTGTCACAAAACCTCTGCCAGGTGGTATTATCCTGAAACTGAAGTTGAGACAGTTTAAGAAACGTGCTCACAGAGGAATGAGTGATAGAGTTAGGTTTTAAACCAAGATGTTCTGACCCCAGAGGCAGCCTTCTTTCTAAGGTTACCCTATTTTGCATCCTATTTAAACACTGTTGAGTGGAGGGCATCAATGAAACAATTTGCTCCAGTGTCCTAGTTTCATGCCAAGAAATATGCTACTTAAAAAAAAAAATCCTGCAGAATTAAAATGATCCATTTTGTAATTGAGTGGAAATACATGC
This sequence comes from Phocoena phocoena, assembly GCF_963924675.1. NCBI lineage: Eukaryota > Metazoa > Chordata > Mammalia > Artiodactyla > Phocoenidae > Phocoena > Phocoena phocoena. Next base: position 75,948,059 of record NC_089230.1, on the reverse strand, counting down.
TATCAATAGCCATTCATTAAGGCAGTGAATCCCTCCTGTAGTATATAGTCCAAAGTTTGACCATGTACTGACTGCGTTAACTTCTCCATTGGCATAGGATTAATTTTCTTCTTAGAAAGGTATAAAAACCACATGACACAGTACATTGTGGCCACAGGTGGGGTTTGGGAGCCTTTGCTCTGTGCTATCATTAAGGGACTTAGTCTTATGTCCCCAGCTAGAGGCAACGGCAGCTGAGAAATGTAGTCTATCTGCATTTCAGAGAGAGAGGGTGAAATCATTTGTCCCTGTCACAGCTCTTCTCGACCTATCTGACCCCTCATTTTTGGACCTGGTCCCCATATACTGTTCTATGTTCAAATATCTGTGCTGTGGGCACTCTCCTCTTTGTCTAGTCTACAACATTTAGAAAGGATTTCTTCAGTTCAGCCATTCACTTTACAAACTACAAAGATGAAAGTAAAAAGAGGTCAATCATCCATTCTTTACACAGCAATTTTCTCAAATTTCGTTTCTGCTTACCTCAAATATACAATAGATATATAACTTGTACCTTCTAAATTTAGAAAGATAAAGTAACTAAATACTACTTCTGGATCGCTTATTCTAATGATGACATTTAAATGCAATTAGGGACTTCCCTGGTGGCTCAGTGGTTGGGAATCCGCCTGCCAATGCAGAGGACACGGGTTCGAGCCCTGGTCCAGGAGGATCCCACATGCTGTGGAGCGACTGGGCCCGTGTGCCACAGCTGCTGAGCCTGCGCTCTGGAACCCGCGAGCCACAACTACCGAGCCCGCGTGCCACAACTACTGAGGCCCGTGTGCCTAGAGCCCGTGCTTCGCAACGGGAGAGGCCACTGCAGTGAGAGGCCTGCGCACAGCAGTGAAGAGTAGCCCCCACTAGCTGCGACTAGAGAAAGCCCGCACAGCGGCGAAGACCCAATGCAGCCAAAAATAAATAAAATATAAAAATAAATAAATAAGTAAATGCAATTAAACTTTTTAAAAGTGGCAGAGGGATATTTAGAAAAGGTAGATAAGGAAGAGCAATCTAGACAGTGTCAAAAATGTACAAACTAGTTATGATTCAAAAAGAATGAGTCAGTGACATTATCAGATGTAGGCGTCTTGTGGAGAAGCTGTTCCTGTATGTCTTTTGAACTTTTTGATTTTATAATTGAATGATTCAGGACTTCAGTGATACTGAAGTAAATATGGCTTTCATCTGTGGTTCTTCTAGTGAGAAGTAAGACTAAAAGCCTTTGCTGCCTTATTTCCTGAATTTACTCTACTCTTTTAGGCAAAAATAGGTCATAAGGATATTGAGGGTTTTTTCGTTCTGTTTTATTTTTTTTAGCAAATACATGAATTATATATGAATTCATACATTCTGAAGAGAAGAAAATTGCTTTAAGTAGTTTTTGAGTGGTAGAAGACTTTAAAAATATTTTTGCCAAATATCAGTGTACACAGAAAACGATTTCGTATTTTCTATTTTAAATTTTTTTGGGTGGGCATCATTAATGCATTATTTTTGTGCGAGCTAGAACGGCATGCTCACTGATGAGAATTAAGTTCCATCCAGTAAGGAGAAAAAATTCATGTTAGATTTGCTAGCTTTTAAATTAAAATGATACACAGAACCTGAAAAAGCAAATAATGTAACCAAAAATAATAGTTCCGTACCTCAGCCTTTACCAAATTCATGCTTCTCTCCCCACAGGCAATCATTTCTAGTAGTTTCTTATAATATATCATCATATTTATAACTAATTTGCTTACACTGCTTTTTACAATTTTAGGCATTATTATTTTAACTTCTTACTAGAATTTAGCTATTTTTAATTAAACTTCTTTCCCCCAGCATGTGCCATTCCTCCTCTCACAATATCCAAACTTTAAAAAATATCTCTATAGAGTTATAGTGTAATTTTGGGTCAGATCGTTACTTAGCGGTTCCATTGGTGTGATTCACAACTGAGCCAAAAAAAATGCATTCTTTTATTTCCACTTTGGTATACAACTCTGTTTTCTCTGAAATGCTTTTTTTCTCTTCCTTCTCTTTTCATTTGCTTGATTGCTCATGTTTCCGTTACTAATATAGTTCTTAATCTCCTCAACGTAATCTTGTGTTTTCTTTATGTTCAGACACATTAGGTGGTCAGTCTGGTTTCTCTTTTTCCCAGACTGTCGACTCTTGGGGCCGTCAATTAAAGTGGTTAAGATTGTAGATTTTGGAAGCAGTCTGACTGAGTTTGAAGTACTGACTCCACTACTTACTAGTTAGGTGACTTTTGGCAAGCTGCTCAACCTCTCTGTTTTAGTTTTCTCAGCTGTACAATGAGAATGATAATACCTATCTTATCAAGTTGACTTAAAGATGAAATGAGTAGATGTAACGATACTGGCACAGTGAAAGTTCTCAGTCAGTGCTCCTGGTGGTTGATGTGCCTTCCAAGGATAACTTAGTTCTATCATTTCTTTAACATGTGATGAAAATATCTATTTTTATATCAGCTATTTAACTGTATATATGACGGCAGCATTAAGGTTTGCTAAATGCAACTTGGAACTCCAAAGGAATTTAATTACCCTGTTGAGGTACTTTAGTTTTCTTTTTTTTTCAATTAAAAAGATATACACCTATTGAAAAAAAGGAATTTAATTACCCTGTTGAGGTACTTTAGTTTTCTTCTTTTTTTTCAATTAAAAAGATATATACCTATTGAAAATAAGATATTTTAATATTTCAGTGTAAACAACATTATAGTTAAGTGGTTAGCAATGCCTCACATTACTTTCTTAAAAAAGATTAATTTTTCTCATTATAAAGGTATTGCATGCTCTACTGGCAAGCTTTGATGCATAACAAGCCACTTACTGGCTTAAATCAACTTTCTGTACAGCTCACGTACAGGCCAGTGATACAGGCTGAACTCACCTGGATAGTTCAGGTTTCACCTGGGCTCCATCATAGGTCTGCCATGAGTTGCAAGTCAAGTGTGGGTTGGATTTGCTGCTCTTAGTTGGGCTATCTCATGTATCTGGAGCTGTGGTGGGTGATCTTTGGTCTTCCTGTCTCTCATCCTCCAGCAGGTTAGCTTGGACTTGTTCACACGGTAGAAGCACATGTCACAAGGGACCAAGCACAAGCATGTGAGGCTCTTGAGTCATAGGCTAGGAGCTGGCACACAGCCTCTTCTGCTAGAGTGTGTTGGCTGAAGCAAGTCACAACACCAGCCCAAGTTCAGAAGGAGGGCAAAGAGATTCCATCTCTTCATGGGAACAACTGCAAAGTCACAGTGCAAAGGGTGTGGATACAGGTTAAAGGATTATGGCTATTTTTCAAGCTTTCATATGTGTTTGTTGAAACTCCTGAAAAGTACAAAAGCGATGATGGAAGGAGCTCATAAATCCATCCCCTGACTCCTGTTGACTTTTTGTTTTACATACTGCTAGACTTTAATCTACAAGTTTAAACATTTTATTACTGTCAATTTATTTCAGTTTTCATTTATTTGATTATAAGTGACCTTTTACCTTTCATGTTTTTTAATTTCATATTTGTTTCTACTGTATGAATTGTTCACATAGACTTCAGTCTTAACCTTCTGGAGCAGCACTTATTGTAAATTTAAAATGAGCATGGAATGCAGTGAATAGATTATTATTCTATTTTGTGGTGAGAAGGCCTTGATCTAGTATTGAGTAGCAGGAAGAATCAGAAGGTTTGCAACTTGAAGTGCAAGATTACCTTTGAATTTGTTTATGTATCTTCTGTGATTGACCTGATAAGTTGAAATATTCATGGAATAGAACCCTATGGAATTTTCTTATACTTTGGCACATTCTTTATATTGTTAATTCACTTCTTTTTTAAAATTTATTTATTTAATTTATTTATTTTTGGTTGTGTTGGGTCTTCGTTGCTGCGCATGGGCTTTCTCTAATTGCAGCAAGCGGGGGCTACTCTTCATTGAGGTGCACAGGCTTATCATTGCGGTGGCTTCTCTTGTTGTGGAGCACAGGCTCTAGGCACGTGGGCTTCAGTAGTTGTGGCACACGGGTTCAGTAGTTGTGGCTCGCGGGCTCTAGAGCACAGGCTCAGTAGTTGCGGCGCACGGGCTTAGTTGCTCCGTGGCATGTGGGATCTTCCTGGACCAGGGCTCGAACCTGTGTCCCCTGCATTGACAGGCAGATTGTTAACGACTGCGCCACTAGGGAAGCCCTGTTCATTCACTTTTCAGGATAATTTTGGACATTAAACAGATGTCTATTTTTCATCATTGGCTTAGTCCAACTGGATATATTCTTAATGCCTGAGTTTATACTACATGATAAAGAGTGATGTATTTTTTTGGTTGTGTTTAATAAAATTTAATATCATGAATCATGCACTCTTTGTAAAAAGTTCAATTATCACAAAGCTATAGAATGTGTATAGAATAAAAAGTGAAAGTTCCTTTTTCCCTACCCAACTACCCAACTCCCTTCCTCAGACCTTTTTCTATGCATTTATCTTTATATATATGTGAATGTATAGAACACACTTACATATAAACAGAGTTATGTAAGATCATACTATAAACATTGTTCTGCAACTTTGCAAATCTTTTTCCATGCATTTACATTTATACAAATATGTGGATATACCGAACATATATACACAAATAATAAAAATAAGCATGTTATAACCATTCTGTAACTTGCTTTTCTTACCAATTTATTTTGGATACATTTTCAGTGTCAGTTCACAAAAATTTAGCTGATTTTTACCTTATAAAGTTTCTTGGGGTGTACCATAATTTATTTTTTTTCCTACTATGGATTGTCAAGTTGTCTCTAAATTTCTGCCCATTCTAAACAGTGTTGAGGTAAACATCCCTATATATATATATTTGGGCATGTGGAAGGAGAAAATTATAAGCCTCTGTTTTTTGTAGTATAAACTTTAAAACCTATATTTCTTAATTTTATTCTGATTTTCTGTAAGCCTCTTATATTCTTTGATTAAGCTCCAAGTGATAAATAATTGATTAAGGCAGACACTGCAAGTCTCCAAATGGCAGCTAGTGAAAAATTAGAAGGATCGAGTATTACTGACACAGATATTGTGGGGAGACAAGATTCAATATATAACTATTTATAGCCTGAAAGCTGAAATTTTTGTAAGACATTTAAGTTGGGGATACTAAGAATAAAAGCCTTGCATTTTTATTCTCTTGTGTATCAGAATTTTGCCTATTCTTATATTTTTCAAACTTATTTTCTGTATTCTGTTATAAAAAATGTCTTTTTAGTCTGTTTATTAGAAGCCCCCCTTGAAAGAACTGGATCTCAACAGTTTAATGTTACCTTTTGGTAAATGTCACAATTACATCTATACCCATAGGCTGGTTGTCATTGAGAGCAGCATTTATCCTCTTATTTGGAAATATTTATGTTTGTTTCCAAAGATAAATTATTTGGAAAAATATACATAGTTTAAAAAATTTTTTAAAATAAATTTATTTATTTTTGGCTGTGTTGGGTCTTCATTGCTGTGTGGGCTTTTTGTAGTTGTGGCGAGTGGGGACAACTCTTAGTTGTGGTGCACAGGCTTCTCATTGCGGTGGCTTCTCTTGTTGCAGAGAACGGCCTCTAGTGCTCTAGTGCACAGGCTCAGTAGTTGTGGCGCATGGGCTTAGCTGCTCTGCGGCATCTGGGATCTTCCCAGACCAGGGCTCGAACCCAGGTCCCCTGCATTGGTAGGCGGATCCCTAACCACTGTGCCACCAGGGAAGTCCCTAAAGTTTTTTTTTCTTAAGTGGGCAGAAAACATTAGAACATTTTTTCCCTATTCTTTACATCTTAACTCTAATGATTCTTCTTTTCCAAGAACATGGTTGTCTCCATTTATTCACACTTTTTATGTTCATGAATAAATTGTGTAGATATTTCCATTAGGTTTGGCACATTTTGTTGTTAGGGTTATTACTAGGTTTTTCATATATATATATATATATATATATATATATTTTTTTTTTTTTTTTGCTATTACGGATAGGATATTTTTCCATTACATATTTCTAATTGGTTATTACTGGTATATAGAAAGCTATTGATTTTGTATGTTAGTATTGGCATTTGGAGACCTTACTCAATTCTCTAATGATATTTCAGTTAGTTATCTTAGATGTTCTAGGCAGAAAATCTTATCCTCTATAGCTAATGATAGTTATAGTTCTTTTTTTTCCCAATAATTGATGAGACATTTCTTTTTTCTTTATTAGAACTGTCTCATCCTTTTAAAAAATTTTATTGAAGTATAGTTGATATACAATATTATATAAGTTACAGATGTACAGTATAGTGATTCACAGTCTAAAGGTTATACTCCATTTAAAGTTATAAAATATTGGCTATATTCCCTGTGCCGTGCAATATATCCTTGCAGCTTATTTTATACATAATAGTTTGTACTTCTTAAATGTCTCATCCTTTCTTAACTTGGAACCCATTCGGTACTCTTTATTTCTAAGTCACGGGCCCCTTCCTTCCATTTCTCCCAAGGTGTTAAATTTTATCAAATTCTTTTTAGCTGTCTGATGAGAGGATTATGTGATCTTTCTTCTTTCATGTCTTGATGATGTGAATTTCTTTAACATATTTCCTAATGTTGAGTAATTCTTGTATTCCTGGGATAAATTCTACTTGATCATGATGCATTACTCTTTCAACTTATTGCTGGATTCAATTAGAAGATTCTAAAAAAGACCTTTATGTTCATAAATAAAGTTAGACGATAGTTTTCTTTCTTGTATGTGTGAACATGAATATATATTTATATGTAATATTGGTCTGTAGTTTATCCTTCCTTGTAGAATGAACTGGGCTGCTTTATTTTCTGTGCTTCAGACCAGATTGAATAACTAGATATTATCTGTTTTATAAGGTTTAAGATAATTTGCTTATAAAACTGTCTGTTTCTGGTGTGGGACATCTTTTACTTCCTTTTCAGTATCGTTTCTGGTTGTTGGTCTACTATCTATTCTATTCTTGAGTAAATATTGGTCATCTGTATCTTTTTGTAATATCATATATTCTCTCTGGATTTTCAAATTTAGTAGCATAAACTTTTCTTTGCAGTATCATTTGATTAAATATTTAAAAACCTATAAAATATTTAGAATAATGCCTGACACATAACAAATGCTTAATAAATGATAGTAGCATATGAAGAGATGTTTCTATAGTTATTATTTATAAAGCTTCAATAATTTATTTTAATATGAACACCATAAGCCTAAGCCTTTATTTAGAATGTTGAGCCACGAGCACACTCAGAAAGAGTGTTCTAATTCAGGAGAGAGAGTGGGGTATAGGATTTCTTAGAGATTTAGCAAGAGAGGGCAGCCAACGAGCAACCAGTTTCAGGAATAATTGGTCCAAAATGGTTTCCAGAAGGGAGAGGAATCATTCTTGTGATTTTTGTATCTGTTGGTTGGACAATTCAGATTTTATAAGAAGGTGAGAAGGAATAGTTGCTAGGTACATGGTAACCTGAGGGCCACTGTGGAATGTTTTTAGCCTGTCAGGGATTCTTACAAAGATTATTTAGGATTTATAACATATCCCAGCATATTTGGATGCACATCGTATCATGTTAAACCAAGCCAGAGTCCTCTACTTCTTAATTACAGGTAGTTCCTAATGTGTTTCTCAAAATGTGAACCAAATCAGATGTCTGAAAGTCAAAGATTGACTTGCATTTAATAGAGTTCTTTATCAGAGAGGAAATATAAAAATTCCAGTTTGAACCTCACCTTTTAGATATAGCTGTCAGTGACATAGTTACCAGCATTATATATATGTCTCTTTCAGTTTTTTTTTCTTTCTGAATTGAACAATTCAGGTGACTTAAATGCATCAAGCATCCAAGCGAGGTGAAAAATGTGTGTGCAGTGTACCAAATGATTTCTTTGTTGATCTCGGTTTTACAGTATTTTCTTTTAGGAGGTGGATATCATTTCACAATGTGCATCAGTGGCATCAATGTGTTTGTCTTTCTGTTTTTGACTTACAAAATATTGAGGGCAAATATAATAGTAGTATAGAAACATTGCTATCCACTGTCACGATATTATTAATGATATTATTAACATTGTCAAAACTATTGACTAACATATAGGGATGTTTTGAGCTGACGTTTTCATAGTTGATCTACAGAATTTCAAATTTGGAGTTAAAGGCACACAAAAAGCCCTTCTGGGTTTTTCATTTTTCTTTTTTTTTGGCCACGCCACGTGGCTTATGAGGTCTTAGTTCTCCGACCAGGGGATTGAACCCGGGCCCTCGGCAGTGAAAGTACAGAGTCCTAACCACTGGACCACCAGGGAATTCCCAGGTTTTTCATTTTCAATATATATAAGTGTGTGTTGAGCAAAAGTTGAAGCTGTGTAAACTGAGGTCTGCCCATGCTAATAGGTTAGATAAGTAGGAAACGTTAAACTCTTAAGGCCATTAGGTTATTTAGGAATTTTTGTATATATTCACTTTTCACAGATAGAAATAGAGTTGTCAGGTTTGTAAAAGTTACAGTTGGGGAATTTTTCTCAATTTGAAACATCCATTAATATTTTCTTTATTCTTTCAGCATCTTTCAGTGTTGTGCTTGAATTTATGGATTCTACCTAATTTATCTTTATGTCAAGCACGGAGTATGTCTTGGGGTATGAAATGATTATTAAATAAATGATATTTGTCTTTCTTAAATCGCTGGACTACAAATCATAGTTTCCGCCTGTATAAGTATGTATGCCCAGCATCCTTAGTAATTTGGTAGTTTTAATCCATGATTTGATATAAAGGAATTTATGTAAAAGAAAAATATAGATTTCTAACAGAGGGGTGACATACAGTCATTCACAGAGGCAGGTACTGGGTTGATATGTATGTGGAGATTTTAAAGAATATTTGATTTATCGAATAAAAAGCCCAGTTAGTGTATAAATTTGAGAAAATGGGAGTGATTTGCTGCAGGTGAGTGAGAGAATTCTAGATTTAATAGTTGATTGGTCTCAGGAAAAACAGCATTTATTTATTCTTAGGATTTCATTGTCAATTTTTGAAAAATATGGCAAACATAACATCCTCTTTCTTAAAATATGTAGTTGTTGCTATGATTTTTAAGGCTTATGGTGAAGCTCAAGCTTGATACGTGTTCAAATTTAGTATTTCTATGGAAATCCACTTTGGGCAGATTTCCGCACAGTGTAACATAGTGGTTGTCAGCTTGGGTCCCAAAGTTACCACTTATTATTTTATAACTTTACCAAGTTACTTAATATCTCTGTGCCTCAGTTTTCTTATCTGTAGAATTGGGATAAATCTAATATCAATCATGTTGATTGTGAGGATGAAAGGAGATGATACATTTAAGATGCTTGAAACAGGGACTTCCCTGGTGGTCCAGTGGTTAAGACTCCGTGCTTCCACTGCAGGGGGCATGGTTCGATTCCGCATGTCGCATGTTGCAGCCAAAAAAAAGATGCTTGAAACAGTGTCTGGTTTGTAGAAAGGGCTTGATAAATAGTAGCTGTTTTGGTTGTTATTACTATATTGTGGTTTCCTTTATTTCTTATCAAAGGTGACTTTTTCTTCTCTTAATACTATTTATAAGGTAAGTCTGTTGCATATTTATCAGATGGCTCTCATCTCCATACTCGTCCTTCTCTGTTCTCCTCTGTAGTACTTGGAAAGGGGTTGGAAATTAGTAAACTGTATTTTCTTGACGTCCTGGCGATCTGAGTTTCAGCGAGAGTCTGTCAATGGACAGTACGTGCGCTTGTTTAGAAGGTGGGATGAAGGTGGAGAGGAAGGAGGCCATTGTAGTTTTGGAGGCGTCTCCAGTCGTGGCATTGACGAGACTCTGTTCCCGTTCTGCAGCCTTGATGTCGGCAGCCTTGACGGGCCTTTTGTGGGGACTGTCCTGCTCAGCAGCAGCACAGGGTGGTTCCAGCACCGTTAGTGGCTCTTGTGGGTGACTGGGTCCAGCCCAGAGGTGGTATCTGTTTCCTGATCTCTGAGTTGCATTATTTCACCATTTGCTACAGCAGCATTTCCAACATCTTCCTAACAGAGTCCCTGAATTAAATTCCTCTAAATAAGTTTGTTTTCCTGATTGGATCGTGGTTCAAAGTCAGTAGCTACTCTTCAGCGTTACATACGCAAGGGTGAATCTTGCAGTCTGATAGATGTATCACATAGTTCCAATGTGTCTTTCTTATTCTTAGAAGTATTGTTTTCTGTTGGTGTGTTCCAGTGATTTTTTTTCTGTCCATTCTTTGCATTTAGGAAGTCAGTGGATACGAGCTAATGTTTGGGAATTGTATTGATATTTATTTATTTATTTATTGACGTATAGTTAATTTACAATATCATGGTAGTTTCAGGTGTACAGCACAGTGATTCAGTTTTATATATTATATTACGTTATATTAAGTGTATATAAATATATATTCTTCAGATTCGCTTCCCTTATAGGTTATTACAAAATATTGAGTATAGTTTCCTGTGCTATACAGTAGGTCCTTGTTGGTTATCTATTTTATATATAGTAGTGTGTACATGTTAATCCCAAACTCCTAATTTATCCCTCCCCCCACTCCCCTTTTCACTTTGGTAACCATAAGTCTGTTTTCTATGTCTGTGAGTCTCTTTCTGTTTTGGAAATAAGTTCATTTGTATCTTTTTGTTTTGATTAGATTCCTCATATAAGCAATATCATATGATATTTATCTCTGTCTAGCTTACTTCACTTAGTTTGATAATCTCTAGGTCTATCCAAGCTGCTGCAAATGACATTATTTCATTCTTTTTTGTGACTGAGGAATATTCCATTGTATATATATACCATAGTTTTTTTATCCATTCATCTGCTGATGGACATTTAGGTTGCTTCCATGTCTTGGCTATTATAAATAGTGCTGCTGTGAATGAGCTAACTCAGTATTTAAAGCAGCCTGTTTTTGATTCCTGCTTCTAAAAGATCACTGAATTATGATTCTCCACTTTCTCCACCCTTCTACCCAAACACAACCACTTAGAACCTAATTGTTAAAAGAGTAGTTCTCTGGCATCTCTGAAATTTTATTCTAAGCTGTGAATATCCATTCTGTAGGTACTGGTACTAGTTGACTATTTGGAGATTTGTGCATGAGTAGGTAATAGTGGCCACTGGATAAGATGATTGTAAGATGCTATTGATTTTTAAGCCACATTCCAGTTTCAGAGATGTTAAAATGTGAGGGGTAGAGGACGTATTAGAATCAATGAAATACAGTACCTTATATTGAGTCAGTGACTTTAAAACATTAAAGTATTATTATAGGTATTTTCTACATCACATTTTTGTATCTTTAGTCCCTCAGTTTCCATAGATACAGTGTTACCCGTGAGGAGCTATTAAATCAATATCAAGGTAGCTTGAAAGCCCATACCTATCTTTTAATTTCTTAATGGATTCATTGAAAAAGTGCTGCATCACTGATGTGCTTGGTGACACGGAAAATGATATTCTGTAGAGAACATGTACACTGATAATTTTAAGTCAAAAAGTGAGCGGGCAGAATTAGATGCTGAAAGTAAAAGAGTTTGAGGAATTGCTTAACTAATTTTGCTTACATTTTGTTATAATGTATATATAAAGGTGATATATAATATCCACATCTGATTAAATCTAAAATTTTTCTTTCAATAAGAATGAAATAAAAGTTCTAAATGTTCTGTCAGTTTAATTGGCAGTTTTTTCTTTCTCAGTGGTTCATAAAATAATGGTGATTTTACAGTTGACTGTGAAAACTAATATGTTCTTTTTCTACTTACACATAATTGTTTTTGTTGGGTGATTCTTTTTTTCCTCTTTTAAATTCTCGACATGCTGATGGAGAACGGCTTTAAAATAATGCCCCTTAACTAAGCATTCCATTATTTCTTTGCCATTTTGCCAGTTTATCTTGTTAGAATCTATATAAATGAAGTTCATTCGTGTCTCCTTGCCATATAGAAAATCTATTGGAAACTATTTACTAAAGGAATTCTAGTATCTTAAACATGAAAAATGGACAATTGCTAGTGAAATGGTTGATGGGAGAACTTTTGCTAAGTCAATGCTGCACAGTAGAGAGTACATGAGGAAAAATAACCCTGAAGAGTAATTGCAGAGATTACACAAGGTATGTTACAAGTGTGGTTGAATTTTAGCATATACACTAAGTATACTGATGCACATTGTGAAATGATACCCATCTCCTAAAAGATTTTCTGTTACATTAAATGAGACAGGAAAATGTAATGAGGCTAACATCGAAATTGTGTAAGGCAGTAGTCCCCAACCTTTTTGGTACCAGGGACCAGTTTCGTGGAAGACAGTTTTTCCACGGACCGGGGGTGGGGGGGCGTGGGGGTGGAGGAGGATGGAGATGGTTCAGGAGGTAATGCGAGCAATGCTTTGCTCACTTGCCTGCCGCTCACCTCCTGCTGTGCAGCCTGGTTCATAACAGGCCATGGACTGGTACTGGTCCGTGGCCCAGGGGTTGGGGACCCCTGGTGTAAGGAATATGATGGTTGCTTTATCATGTCTTTGCTTTTGTGCTATATGTTTGCAAATGATTTTGAGAAGAAATCTAATTTGTCTCATTGTGTCCAAGTACTGGAAATGTGGGATTTTTAAAATAACTAATTATCAAAGAAAAAGAATTAGCATGCATTTGAGTTGCAATGGGTCCAGGAATTTTTGTATCACCCTAGTATAGCTATTCACTTAAAAATATTGGTTAAATTTTTTTTTTTTTTTTTACTTTTCAGTGATAAGACAACACGATCTGAAACAATTACACTTATAAAAACATTTGACATCTTAAAATCATATCTTATCTGTAAAAGTTAGTGTGAGAAGTCTCCGGGACACATGTAAGATATTTGCTGATTCTAACTTGATGGTGTATTTATATTTAGATAGTTTGATGCGTTATTGGTTTTTATTCAGTGGTTAAGAGTCTCTAGCAAAAAGCTGATGGGCATGCAAACACAGATACTAAATTTGTGTCTTCACATCTTCATGTCATTGGATAGTCAGAACTCGCTTCAATTCATCCAGATAGATCAGGAGGTCACAAAAACAACACCAAATGCAGCTGCACTTCTTTTATAGCTGTATAGCTTTATTAATATCCTCATTTTCTCTATTTGTACTAACATTTCCACACACACAGCTTGTTTTACAAGGCACTGTCAATCTACAGTGCCTCTATTATGGCTTGTATAAGCTCAGTTTCCCATAGTTGGTTTTCAGGGACGTTTCTAATTTGGTGTACCTGTCCAACGTATCACGCTTTAATTTCCCCAAATCTATGTGAGGCTTGCTAAGGTGGGCCAGCTCCTTTTAACAAATTTAATATTAAAAATTTCATTAAATGTTTCATTTTGAAATATGTCCAAGTAGAAAGGTTGCAGAAATTGTACAAAGAATTCCTATGTACCCCTCTCTCAGCTTCCCTGGTTATTAACCTCATGCGTAACCACAGCAGTAATGGTCAAAACTAGGAAATTAGCAGATACAATACTGTTAACTCTGCTACACACATAATTCAAATTTCATTAATAGTCCCACTTACATTGTTTTTCTTTTCTTTTTTTTTGGTCTGGTCGCACCACATGGCATGCGGGACCTTAGTCCTCCGACCAGGGATTGAACCCGCACCCCCTGCAGTGGAAGCATAGAGTCTTAACCACTGGACCAGCAGGGAAGTCCCTACTTATGTTATTTTATGGATCAGGGACCCATACAGAATCTCCACTTATTGTTACCTTTCCCTAGTCTCCTTTATTTTGGGACAGATACTTTCTCTTTTTGTCTGTCATGATCTCTATATTTAGTTCACACTCTTGTAGAGTGTCTTTCTCCATGATTAAATTCAGGTTATGCCGGTATTTTGTCAGGAATCCATACAAGTGATGCTGTGCCCTCTCAGTGCCTCCTCAGTGCACATGGTGTTCTTTGCTTACTCGTGTTGACTTTTCCATCAGTCATACATGGTACACCACTGCTTAGAATGCCAACTTTTTGCCTCTGTGCATCTAATTAAATTCATTTTTCAGGACCTACCTTTTCTTGTGGTTTTCTCTATTTGCTCCAGTTCATCTGCTTTCTCACTTTTCTGCAATCCTTTTTGCCTTAAGGCCGAGGTTATCATCTGTCTGTGACCTTCAACCACTGTGGCTCCCAGGACACCTCTCTGATTACTCCCTTGTGGTATTGGGACTTATTATACCCATTTATGCTGTCCACACATGCTCCCAATAATAACCATGGCTTCAATAATATCAAAGTTTAGCACCTAATTTTATTTATGGAAAGTTAATTTTATCTTCTACTTAGATAGTAATATTATATTAATATTATAACAAATATATTGACAAATATAGACAAATATTATAAACCAATATTATAATAGTATATTGACTTTATAATGTAGACTGTTAATCTTTAGATCTTCAGTAATTTGAGGGGCAGAGGTCAGGGGAAGGTTGGGTACAACAGTATTTAACGAGTAATCGTATTTTTTAATTTTTTTAAACATCTTTATTAGAGTATAATTGTTTTACAATGGTGTGTTAGTTTCTGCTTTATAACAAAGTGAATCAGTTATACATATACATATGTTCCCATATGTCTTCCCTCTTGCGTCTCCCTCCCTCCCACCCTCCCTATCCCACCCCTCTAGGTGGTCACAAAGCACCGAGCTGCTCTCCCTGTGCTATGCGGCTGCTTCCCGCTAGCTATCTATTTTACGTTTGGAAGTGTATATATGTCCATGCCACTCTCTCACTTTGTCCCAGCTTACCCTTCCCCCTCCCTGTATCCTCAAGTCCATTCTCTAGTAGGTCTGCATCTTTATTCCCATCTTGCCCCTAGGTTCTTCATGAACTTTTTTTTTTTTTTAAGATTCCATATATATGTGTTAGCATATGGTATTTGTTTTTCTCTTTCTGACTTACTTCACTCTGTATGACAGTCTCTAGGTCCATCTACCTCACTACAAATAACTCAGTTTTGTTCCTTTTTATGGCCGAGTAATATTCCATTGTATATATGTGCCACATCTTCTTTATCCATTCATCTGTTGATGGACACTTTGGTTGCTTCCATGTCCTGGCTATTATAAATAGAGCTGCAATAAACATTTTGGTACGTGACTCTTTCTGAATTATGGTTTTCTCAGGATATATGCCCAGTAGTGGGATTGCTGGGTCGTATGGTAGTTCTATTTTTAGTTTTTTAAGGAACATCCATACTGTTCTCCATAGTGGCTGTATCAATTTACATTCCCCCCAACAGTGCAAGAGGGTTCCCTTTTCTCCACACCCTCTCCAGCATTTATTGTTTCTAGATTTTTTGATGATGGCCATTCTGACCAGTGTGAGATGATATCTTATTGTAGTTTTGATTTGCATTTCTCTAATGATAAATGATGTTGAGCATTCTTTCATGTGTCTGTTAGCAATCTGTATATCTTCTTTGGAGAAATGTCTATTTAGGTCTTCTGCCCATTTTTGGATTGGGTTGTTTGTTTTTTTAATGTTGAGCTGCATGAGCTGCTTGTAAATTTTGCAGATTAATCCTTTGTCAGTTGCTTCATTTGCAAATATTTTCTCCAATTCTGAAGGTTGTCTCTGTGCCTTGTTTATGGTTTCCTTTGCTGTGAAAAAGCTTTGAAGTTTCATTAGGTCCCATTTATTTATTTTTGTTTTTATTTCTGTTTCTCTAGGAGGTGGGTCAAAAAGGATCTTGCTGTGATTTATGTCATAGAGTGTTCTGCCTATGTTTTCCTCTAAGAGTTTGATGGTATCTGCCCTTACATTTAGGTCTTTAATCCATTTTGAGTTTATTTTTGTGTATGGTGTTAGGGAGTGTTCTAATTTCATTCTTTTACATGTAGCTGTCCAGTTTTCGCAGCACCACTTATTGAAGAGGCTGTCTTTTCTCCATTGTATATTCTTGCCTCCTTTATCAAACATAAGGTGAGCATGTGCATGGTTTATCTCTGGGCTTTCTATCCTGTTCCATTGATCTATATTTCTGTTTCTGTGACAGTACCATACTGTCTTGATTACTGTAGCTTTGTAGTATAGTCTGAAGGGAGTCTGATTCCTCCAGCTTTGTTTTTCTTTCTCAAGATTGCTTTGGCTATTCTGGGTCTTTTGTGTTTCCATACAAATTGTGAAATGATTTGTTCTAGTTCTGTGAAAAATGCCATTGGTAGTTTCATAGGGATTGCATTGAATCTGTAGATTGCTTTGGGTAGTAGAGTCATTTTCACAATGTTGATTCTTCCAATCAAGCACATGGTATATCTCTCCATCTATTTGTATCATCTTTAATTTCTTTCATCAGCGTGTTATAGTTTTCTGCATACAGGCCTTTTGTCTCCTTAGGTAGGTTTATTCCTATATATTTTATTCTTTTTGTTGCAATGGTAAATGGGAGTATTTTCTTAATTTCACTTTCAGATTTTTCATCATTAGTGTATAGGAATGCAAGAGATTTCTGTGCATTAATTTTGTATCCTGCTACTTTACCAAATTCATTGATTACCTCTAGTAGTTTTCTGGTAGCATCTTTAGGATTCTTTATGTATAGTATCATGTCATCTGCAAACAGTGACAGCTTTACTTCTTCTTTTCCATTTTGGATTCCTTTTATTTCTTTTTCTTCTCTGATTGCTGTGGCTAAAACTTCCAAACCTATGTTGAATAAGAGTGGTGAGAGTGGGCAACCTTGTCTTGTTCCTGATCTTAGTGCAGGTAGTTTCAGTTTTTCACCATTGAGGATGATGTTGGCTGTGGGTTTGTCATATATGGCCTTTATTATCTTGAGGAAAGTTCCCTCTGTGCCTACTTTCTGGAGGGTTTTACCATAAATGGGTGTTGAATTTTGTTGAAAGCTTTCTCTGCATCTATTGAGATGATCATATGGTTTTTCTCCTTCAATTTGTTAATATGGTATATCGCGTTGATTGATTTGCGTATATTGAAGAATCCTTGCACTCCTGGGATAAATCCCACTTGATCATGGTGTATGATCCTTTTAATGTGCTGTCGGATTCTGTTTGCTAGTATTTTGTTGAGGATTTTTGCGTCTATGTTCATCAGTGATATTGGCCTGTAGTTTTTTTCTTTGTGACATCTTTGTCTGGTTTTGGTATCAGAGTGATGGTGGCCTCATAGAATGAGTTTGGGAGTGTTCCTTCCTCTGCTATATTTTGGAAGAGTTTGAGAAGGATAGGTGTTAGCTCTTCTCTAAATGTTTCATAGAGTTCGCCTGTGAAGCCGTCTGGTCCTGGGCTGTTGTTTGTTGGAAGATTTTTTTTTTTTTTTTTTTTGGAAGATTTTAAATCACAGTTTCAATTTTAGTGATTGTGATTGGTCTGTTCATATTTTCTATTTCTTCCTGGTTCAGTCACGGAAGGTTGTGCATTTCTAAGAATTTGTCCATTTCTTCCAGGTTGTCCATTTTATCGGCATACAGTTGCTTGTAGTAATCTCTCATGATCCTTTGTATTTTTGCAGTGTCAGTTGTTACTTTTCCATTTCTAATTCTATTGATTTGAGTCTTCTCCCTTTTTTTCTTGATAACTCTGGCTAATGGTGTATCAATTTTTTGTATCTTCTCAAAGAACCAGCTTTTAGTTTTATTGATCTTTGCTATCGTTTCCTTCATTTCTTTTTCATTTATTTCTGATCTGATCTTTATGATTTCTTTCCTTCTGCTAACTTTGGGTTTTCTTTTGGTTCTTCTTTCTCTAATTGCTTTAGGTGTAAGGTTATGTTGTTTATTTAAAATGTTTCTTGTTTCTTAAGGTAGGATTGTATTGCTATAAACTTCGCTCTTAGAACTGCTTTTGCTGCATCCCATAGGTTTTGGGTTGTCGTGTTTTCATTGTCATTTGTTTCTAGGTATTTTTTGATTTCCTCTTTGATTTCTTCAGTGATCTCTTGGTTATTAAGTAGTGTGTTGTTTAGCCTCCGTGTGTTTGTATTTCTTACAATTTTTTCCTGTAATTGATATCTAGTCTCATAGCGTTGTGGTCAGAAAAGATACTTGATACAATTTCAACTTTCTTAAATTTACCAAGGCTTGATTTGTGACCGAATATATGATCTATCCTGGAGAAGGTTTCATGAGCACTTGAGAAGAATGTGTATTCTGTTCTTTTTGGATGGAATGTCCTATAAATATCAATTAAGTCCATGTTGTTTAATGTATCATTTAAAGCTTGTGTTTCCTTATTTATTTTCATTTTGGATGATCTGTCCATTGGTGAAAGTGGGGTGTTAAAGCCCCCTACTATGATTGTGTTACTGTCGATTTCCCCTTTTATGGCTGTTAGTATTTGCCTTATGTATTGAGGCGCTCGTATGTTGGGTGCATAAATATTTACGATTGTATCTTCTTCTTGGATTGATCCCTTGATCATTATGTAGTGTCCTTCTTTGTCTCTTGTAATAGTCTTTGTTTTAAAGTCTGTTTTGTCTGATATGAGAATTGCTACTCCACCTTTCTTTTGATTTCCATTTGCATGAAATATCTTTTTCCATCCCCTCACTTTCAATCTGTATGTGTCCCTAGGTCTGAAGTGGGTCGCTTGTAGACAACATATATACAGGTCTTGTTTTTGTATCCATTCAGCCAATCTATGTCTTTCGGTTGGAGCATTTAATCCATTTACATTAATTATCAATATGTATGTTCCTATTACCATTTTCTTAATTGTTTTGGGTTTATTATTGTAGGTCTTTTCCTTCTCTTGTGTTTCCTGCCTAGAGAAGTTCCTTTACATTTGTTGTAAAGCTGGTTTGGTGGTGCTGAATTCTCTTAGCTTTTGCTTGTCTGTAAATATTTTAATTTCTCTGTCAAATCTGAATGAGATCCTTGCTGGGTAGTGTAAGCTTGGTTGTAGATTTTTCTCCTTAATCAGTTAAAATATATCCTGCCAGTCCCTTCTGGCTTGCAGAGTTTCTGCTGAAAGATCAGCTGTTAACCTTATGGGGATTCCCTTGTGTGTTATTTGTTTTTCCCTTGCTGCTTTTAACATTTGTTCTTTGTATTTAATTTTTGATAGTTTGATTAATGTGTGTCTTGGCATGTTTCTCCTTGGATTTATCCTGTATGGATCTCTCTGTGCTTCCTGGACTTGATTAACTATTTCCTTTCCCATATTAGGTAAGTTTTCAACTATAAAGTCTTCAAATATTTTCTCAGTCCCTTTCTTTTTCTCTTCTTCTTCTGGGACCCCTATAATTCGAATGTTGGTGTGTTTAATGTTGTGCCAGGCGTCTCTGAGACTGTCCTCAATTCTTTTCATTCTTTTTTCTTTATTCTGCTCTGCAGTAGTTATTTCCACTATTTTATCTTCCAGTTCCAAGTTCTTCTGCCTCAGTTATTCTGCTATTGATCCCTTCTAGAGAATTTAAAATTTCATTTATTGTGTTGTTCATCGTTGTTTGTTTGCTCTTTAGTTCTTCTAGGTCCTTAAACGTTTCTTGTATTTTCTCCATTCTATGTCCAAGATTTTGGATCATTATTTTGAATTCTTTTTCAGGTAGACTGCCTGTTTCCTCTTCATTTGTTAAGTCTGGTGGGTTTTTATCTTTCTCCTTCATCTGCTGTGTGTTTCTCTGTCTTCTCATTTTGCTTAACTTACTGTGTTTGGGTCTCCTTTTCGCAGGCTGCAGGTTTGTAGTTTCCGTTGTTTTGGGTGTCTGTCCCCAGTGACTAAGGTTGGTTCAGTGGGTTGTGTAGGCTTCCTAGTGGAGGGGACTAGTGCCTGTGTTCTGGGGGATGAGGCTGGATCTTGTCTTTCTGTTGGGCAGGTCCATGTCTGGTGGTCTGTTTTGGGTTGTCTGTGGCCTTATGATTTTAGGCAGCCTCTGTGGTAATGGATGGGCTTTTGTTCCTGTCTTGCTAGTTGTTTGGCATAGGGTGTCCCGCACTGTAGCTTGCTGGTCGTTGAGTGAAGCTGGGTCTTGGTGTTGAGATGGAGATCTCTGGGAGATTTTCACTGTTTGATATTACGTGGAGCTGGGAGGTCTCTTGTGGTCCGGTGTCGTAAACTTGCCTTCCCACCTCAGTGGCACAGCCCTGACGCCTGGCTGGAGCACCAAGAGCCTTTCATCCACACAGCTCAGAATAAAAGGGAGAAAAAGAGAAAGAAAGAAAGCAAAAGATAAGATAAAATAAAACAAAAGAAAATAAAAGAAAATAAAGTTATTAAAATAAAAAATAAAAATTATTAAGAAAAAAATTTTTTGAATAAAAAGAAAACGGACAGAGAGAACCCTAGGACAAATTAAAAGCAAAGCTATACAGACAAAATCACACACAGAAGCATACACATACACACTCACAAAAAGAGAAAAAGGAAAAAAAAATATATAGCATTGCTCCCAAAGTCCACTCCTCAATTTGGGATGATTTGTTGTCTATTCAGGTATTCCACAGATGCAGGGTACATCAAGTTGATTGTGGAGCTTTAATCCGCTGCTCCTGAGGCTGCTGGGAGTGATTTCCCTTTCTCTTCATTGTTCGCACAGCTCCCGGGGTTCAGCTTTGGATTTGGCCCCGCCTTTGAGTGTAGGTCACCTGAGGGCATCTGTTCCCCACTCAGACAGAACGGGGCTAAAGGAGCCGCTGATTCGGGGGCTCTGGCTCAGTCAGTCCGGGGGGAGGGAGGGGCACGGCGTGCGGGGCGGGCCTGCGGCGGCAGAGGCCAGCGTGACGTTGCACCAGCCTGAGGCACGTCGTGCGTTCTCCCGGGGAAGTTGTCCCTGGATCCCGGGACCCTGGCAGTGGCGGGCTGCACAGGCTCCCGGGAGGGGAGGTGTGGATAGTGACCTGTGCTCGCACACAGGCTTCTTGGCGGCGGCAGCAGCAGCCTTAGCGTCTCGTGCCCGTCTCTGGGGTCCGCGCTTTTAGCCGCGGCTCGCGCCCGTCTCTGGAACTCCTTTAAGCAGCGTTCTTAATCCCCTCTCCTCGCGCACCAGGAAACAAAGAGGGAAGAAAAAGTCTCTTGCCTCTTTGGCAGGTCCAGACTTTTCCCTGGACTCCCTCCCGGCCAGCCGTGGTGCACTAACTCCCTTCAGGCTGTGTTCACGCCGCCAACCCCAGTCCTCTCCCTGCGCTCTGACCGAAGCCTGAGCCTCAGCTCCCAGCCCCGCCCGCCCCGGCGGGTGAGCAGACAAGCCTCTCGGGCTGGTGAGTGCCGGTCGGCACCGATCCTCTGTGCAGCAATCTCTCTGCTTTTCCCTCCGCACCGCTGTTGCTGTGCTCTCCGCCGCCGCCCCGAAGCTTGCCCCCTCCGCCACCCGCAGTCTCCGCCCTCGAAGGGGCTTCCTAGCGTGTGGAAACCTTTCCTCCTTTACGGCTCCCTCCCACTGGTGCAGGTACGGTCCCTATTCTTTTGTCTCTGTTTATTCTTTTTTCTTTTGCCCTACCCAGGTACGTGGGGGGGTTTCTTGCCTTTTGGGAGGTCTGAGGTCTTCTGCCAGCGTTCAGTAGGTGTTCTGTAGGAGTTGTTCCACGTGTAGTTGTATTTCTGGTGTATCTGTGGGGAGGAAGACGATATCCATGTCTTACTCTTCCGCCATCTTGAAGCTCTCCTTGGCGAGTAATTTTAAAGTGATTTCTAGAAGAAACTGCATTAAGTTTTCTTGTTCATATATTCTTATCTCTAACATCAGTGTTAAAAGTAATTGTTAGCATAGAAGTGAAAATTACCCAAAAGTATGACCATAGTTAGTACCTTCAAAGTTGAAAGGAGTATTCAGTAAAATAACCATTGTAACATAGAGATTAATTTATGGTTAAATACAGGAAATGGTAATAGGAATAAGAATGTTCCTGAAGTGAACATTTATAGTCTTAATGACTGAACCATTGAATTATTTTAAACTGTAAACCTGTTTTCTTCCTAAGGACTGAAAGAACATCTATAGCAATGAACTTAATGTGTCCTCCGTCTGCTCCTGTAATTTGGCAGGTAGACACAGGCTGCTTTCCACAGTTTACAAGTGGGAGCCTGGGGCACAGAAGTAATATGATGTCGGAGATCAGCAAATTAGATGCAGAGACAGGGCTGGGACTGGGCTCTTCCGTGGGTGAATTTGCCCACCCCGCCCCATTAGACTGTAAATTCTGGCCAATGAGCAAGGCTTCCTCAGGTGTGGAATCTGCTCTTAGTAATAAAGCAGCGTGAAGTAATTTAGAAATACACTTTCTTTTTAAAAAGAACATTTATGCTTTATCACAGCATCATGTATAATGAAACATGATAAAGCCCTACTGAGCTTGACATCTATGAGGAAACGAGCATTACTTTGGATTAGTGCCAGGGCAGAGAAATGACCCTATTATCTCTGTAACGGTAGTACTGTGCCTCACAGGGAAACTTAAATCATCAAGAGTGAGTTGTTATTCTCTAGCTGATTCTTTCTACACCAGTTACTAGTATATTAAATCAGAAGGCATTGGAAAGTTCTTTCAAGGGGCTTGGGAATATAATTCAAAGGTTTCAGTATTCACCTTGACCTGAAACATCATATAGATCTGTGTTTACACATGTTTATAGATGTGTACACACAGATACATACACACACACACACAAATTTCACACCCCCATTTCTTTGTACACACCTCTTCTTTCTACATGAAAGACCTCCTTTATTTTCTCTTGTGTTAAGTACTTCTTCATCTCTAAGACCCCTACCAGTTGTTCCCTTGTTGGTGGTGAAGACATCTCGATCTTACAGTCAGGTTGTTGCTTCCCTCTGTCTTTCCTAGAACGGTTCGTCCTCACTGCTACATCATGTTTTTATTTGTTTGCTGATCATCTTTCCATCTTTTTAACTCCCAGTTGAGTGTGTGCTTCTTAAGGGCAGGAACTGCCTTTTTCATTTCATAGTCTAGCCTCTTGCATGATGTCTGCATATGCCGGGTACACAGTGACTATTAAATGAATAATATATATTATACATAGTACATATTATACATATATATTGATATTATAAATATATATAATTTATACACTCTGCTGTATTTTCAAAATGTGTTTCAGATGACTTGTAAGCAGTACAACAAATTAGAAGAGAATTGGAAGGAAAAAGAGGAAGAGAATGGGAAATAAAAGGGGCCAAGCATGAGCTAATTCATGCCATGAGTCTGTCAGTGTCTATGTAATATGAATATAAGTGCACTTGCAATTACAAAGGAAGCATATCTGTGGAACTTACAATATATATATTTAAAAATCTATCTTGTCTGATTTTTGAGCAAAAAATTACATCTTTTTTATTTTGGCCTTGGAAAGCTCTCTCTCTTTAAAGCCACACATTTTTTTCAACGTCGCTGATGCTGAAGAGTTTCTCTATGGGATGCTCATTAGTGCTAAGATTAGAATGTAATCAGCATGTGGTAAAATGGAGTGGCTCAGTGAGCCCCACTGCTGTGAAAACAGGAATCCGTACTATGACTGCACAGAGGCCCTTCAGCTCCTGAAGTTTCATTATGTAACTCCTTTTACCTGCTCTCTTTCATAAAACATTATACATGATGTAGGAATGACTATTTGATAATAAGCTGCTCTTGGAATAAATATCTTTTAAGTTAACAAAACAAAAATGTACCTGGGAATTAGAGCTTGCTCCCTAGGTGGCCTGTTTGCCAAGTTTAAATAAATGCATATATTAAAATGCTGCTCTGAACATAGGGGTGCATGTATCTTTCCAAATTAGTCTTTTCATTTTCTTTGAATATAAACCCAGGAATGGAATTGCTGGATTATATGGTAGTTCTGTTTTTAGTTTTTTGAGGAGCCTCTGTACTGTTTTCCATAGTGGCTGCACTAATTTACGTTCCCACCAACACTGCACAAGGGTTCCCTTTTCTCCACACCCTCACCAGCATTTGTTATTTGTAGACTTTTATTTAAACTTTTTTAACTGAATGAAAGTTATTTTAAATTCTGTAATGCTTTACACATTTCAGAAGTTTCACACACACGATTTCATATAATCCCATAATAACCCTTTTTCCCCTTCCCCCGTATTGCCCCTCTCCCCCCTGATAACCACTAGTTTGTCCTCTATTGGTGAGTCTGCTTCTTTTTTTTTATCCACTAGTTTATTGTATTTTTTAGATTCCACATATAAGTAATATCCTACAGTATTTGCCTTTCTCTGTCTGACTTATTTCACTTAGCACAATGCCCTCCAAGTCTATCCATGTTGCTACAAATGGCAAAATTTCATTATTTTTTATGGCTGAGTAGTATTCCATTGTGTATATATATACCATAGTATTTTTTATCCATTCATCTGTTGATGAAGTCTTAAGTTACTTCCATATCTTGGCAATTATAAATAATTCTGCTATGAACATTGGGGTGCATGTATCTCTTCTGTCTTTTCAAATTAGTGTTTTTGTTTGTTTGGGTGTTTTTGGATATAGACCCAGGAGTGGAATTGCTGGGTCATATGGTAGTTCTAT
The DNA here is from genome assembly GCF_963924675.1 of Phocoena phocoena. NCBI lineage: Eukaryota > Metazoa > Chordata > Mammalia > Artiodactyla > Phocoenidae > Phocoena > Phocoena phocoena. The sequence continues at coordinate 75,923,474 of NC_089230.1, read as the reverse complement.
TTTTAGTCTTTTGCAAAACCTCCATACTGTTTTCCATAGTGGCTGTACCAGTTTACATTCCCACCAACAGTGTAGAAGGGTTCCCTTCTCTCCACATCCTTGCCAGTATTTGTTATTTGTGTTCTTTTTGACGATAGCTATTCTGACAGGTGTGTGGTGATATCTCATTGTGGTTTTGACTTGTATATCCCTGATGATTAGCAATGTTGGGCATCTTTTCATGTGCCTGTTGCCCATCTGTATATCTTCTTTGGAAACATGTCTATTCAGGTCTTCTGCCCATTTTTTAATCAGTTGGTTTTCTTTTGTTATTGAGTTGTATGAGCTGTTTATATATTTTGGATATTAACCCCTTATTGGTCATATTATTTGCAAATATTTTCTTCCATTTAGTAAATTTTCTTTTCATTTTGTCAGTGGTTTCCTCTGCTGTGCAAAAGCTTTTAATTTAATTAGGTCTCATCTGTTTATTTTTGCTTTTATTTCTTTTGCCTGAGGAGACAGATCCAAGAAAATATTCTGATTTATGTCAAAGAGTGTTTGGCCTATGTTCTCTTCTGGAAGCTTTATGTTTTCCAGTCTTACGTTTAGGTCGTTAATCCATAAAATGGTACTTTTATTTTCCTCCTCTCAGGATTAAATTTATGCAAAGCTACGGGGTGATTTTTTGGTTTCGTTTAAATATAAGACTCTTCTTGAATCTCGTTCTTGGCATGCTTTTTTTTTTTTTTTTTTTTTTTTGTGGAGGACTAGCTTTGTTGGCCATGTTGTCCCTTAATTAATTATTAAGGTAGTGACGTCTTCTTATTCTGGGTAATTTATTGAATACAATGAAGCAGTTACTCACTCACTGACAGTTTTTCAAAGGATGTGGGCCAAGATGCCAAGCCATTTCTTTTGGTGCGCCAGCCCTTAGAGCGATGTGTTCCAGGGGTTTGCTAATTACCAGCTGGCAACTGATTTATAACACAAGGCAGGAACGACAAGCCTCCTGAATGGTGGCCACTGACTCACAAGCAAGGCGGAGTGTGTACCGGCTTCAAGCCTTGTCTTTCAGTGTGCAGATCTTGCTGCTTGGAGAAAGACTTGCAAAGAGCATGCGTGCTACATTTGGCATGCTTGCTATCAGCGTTGTTCTTGACCATCACTTTGGTTTAGCAGCTGAGAACTGCTAAGTAAAATGTGTTATTCCAGTTGAATATGTCTGTCTTCCTATTTGTCAGTTCCTTTGTCCATCCATCCATATATCTATTGGTCCATCCATCCATCCATCTAATACTGGATTTCAGCCATCAGTGAACGGGCTGGAATTAACCTCTGAATGCACTGTTTAGAATTGAGGTTGGGAAACATTTTCTGTAAAGGGACAGATAGTAAATATTTTAGGTTTATAGGCTATGCTGTCTCTTACAACTACTCAGCTCTGCTGTTGAAGGGCAAGGACAGCCACAGATAATATGTAAATGAATGGATGAGGTTGTATGCCAATAAAACATTGTTTACAAAAGTTGACTTGCCCACTCCTGGTTTAGATAGTTGGAAGTATCTGAGTCAACATAGTTTGTGTGCTGCACGAAAAAACTTAAAAAAAATGCTTTTAATGTTTTCTTGAGGTTAGACTGTACATTTTTGTTTTTGTTGTTGTTTCCACTGGACCACCAGGGAAGCCCCTTATATGTTTTCTAACAGCTATGTGTCAGGTTTCTTGGCTTAATTGTCATCTGTGTTTAGGTTTACCCACAAAAGTAGTTTTATAGGTTTTACCATTTTGTTACTTAATTAATTTTATTTTATTTAAACATATACATGACTTAAAGCTTATTCATCTCCCGCTGGCACTGGTTATAGAAAGGTCATTGGATTGGAAATACACAAAAATACAAGGAATAAAATTTTCTACCATATCACTGATAACAGCACCATTAAATGTGATAGTTTTTACTTACAAATATGGTTTAAAAAACTATACTTTTGATATGAAAACATGACCAAGATGTATTGCTAAGTGGAGAAAGGAGATTATAGAAGGTTCTAAATAATGTGTGCAGCGTGATTATGTTTGTGGAAAGAAAACAAGATTTACATATGTCTATGTTTGAATTGCACAGGTCCATTATACCCCAGTTTTCTTCGATAGTAAATACTATGGTACTATAAGAACCTCTTTTATTAACGTCTTATGTTAGTATGGTACACTTGTTACAGTTAATGAACCAGTGTTGTTACATTATTATTGTCTAATGCCCAAGATTATTAAGATTTTCTTAGTTTTTTCCTGAAGTCCTTTTTCTGTTCCAAGATAGCTGATTTGATGGTAGTTTTTCATCTGTGTAGTAATGTCATATAATGAATGCTATTTCTTTTAAAAATAACTTATGGAATTTGGGGGAAGAATAAACACAATAAAGCTTTGCCACAATGAGGTTCTTATATTCTTTTATGCACAAATGTCACATGTGAAAAAATAATTAACCTTGCATTTTTTTCCTTGTTTTGTATTCAGTGGAGCAGGTTCCCATAGAACCATACAACATCCCACTGTCCCAGGCCGAAGTCATCCAAGAAGGGAGTGATGTCACTCTAGTTGCCTGGGGCACTCAGGTCAGTAACCGTTATAGCAACTGGTAATGTCCATCTTGTGTTTGGAAGCCCTCAGTTTTAATTCTGATTCTATGAAGCATAGAAAATGTCTTCCTTATATCTCGAATTTAAGTCTTGTTTGATGCTACATCTGTATCTGGTACTGATTTCTGACTGAAGTTGAGATGCCTTTTCAGTCGTATTAAAATTTCCATGCATATGGTGAAGCCATTAAAAATATGTAGAGAGTTTACAAAAACGTATTAAGGACACGTTCTTTTGAAGCACACATTACGTATTCTCACTACTTGTTGCTGCTTTTGACATACCATCTTCTTATTTTTTTTTTTTGCCATTGTTATTGTTTTACTGAATGGAAGATTCTTTACATTCTGTAGTGCTTTTACAGTTTACAAAACTTTCACACACATGATTTCATATAATCCCATTATAACCCCTCCTTTATTTATCCCCCATCCTTTTATTGCCCCTCTTCCCTTCCCTTTCCCCACTGGTAACCACTAGTTTGTTCTCTGTATCTGTGAGTCTTCTTCCTTTTTGTTTTGTTCACTGGTTTGTTGTATTTTTTAGATTCCACATATACGTGATATCCTACAGTATTTGTCTTTTTCTGTCTGACTTATTTCACTTTGCACAATGCCCTCCAAGTCTATCCATGTTGCTGCACATGGCAAAGTTTCATTCTTTTTTATGGCTGAGTAGTATTCCATTGTGTGTGTGTGTGTGTGTGTGTGTGTGTGTGTGTGTGTGTGTGTGTATGTATACACCACATATTCTTTATCCATTCATCTGTTGATGGACACTTAGTTTGCTTCCATACCTTGGCACTTGTAAATAATGCTGCTATGAACGTTGGGGTGCATGTATCTTTTCCAGTTAGTGTTTTTGTTTCTGTTTTTGGACATATACCCAGGAGTGGAATTGCTGGGTCATGTGGTAGCTCTATTTTTAGTCTTTTACAAAGCCTCCATATTGTTTTCCACAGTGGCTGCACCTATTTACACTCCCACCAACAGTGTAGGAGGATTCCTTTTCTCCACATCCTTGCCAACATTTGTTATTTGTGCTCTTTTTGGTGATAGCCATGCTGACAGGTGTGAGGTAGTATCTCACTGTGGTTTTGATTTGCATTTCCCCAATGATTAATGATGTTTTTCATCCCCTCTGCTGCCATCTCTCATGATTACTTTGCTGGCTACATGGACCCACCAGTGGTCTAGCCTCACTATTCCATACCTTTATCTTATCAATTGAACTGAAGATCTATTTCAGTTTTCCCCAGAGCTTATTATCATATCACTCTGCTTTCAGACTTTTAAGCTCAGGACTCTTTCTCTAGCCATAGACTTCTATCTCTCCTTCTTTTAAAGAAATGGTCAGTTTTTCTTTTTTCTGTGTAAAAGAAATACTTGCTTATTTTAGAAAATTTAACACCACATAATATAAAGAAGATAATGAAAATCATTTGCAATCCCACAACCTCCTACACTCTTCTCCATTTGATTTTTGGCTTGGAGATCTGTAGTCTTTGCAGTTTCTCACCTCCAGTGGGATAATCATACTGCCTGGAGAGTCACATCCGATGATGGTGCCCACGGTGGTTTTTGCAAAACTTTTCTGCTCTCCTTGAGTCCCTTTTAAAAAGCCCACTCTCAAATAAACTATATTCCAATAAAAATTTTTAAAGGAAGAAAAAAAAGGCTCAGCATGTGTCCCACTCTCAGCATGTGTCCTTGTCTTCCTTTTTAATAGGGAAGTTAGAGTGTATTAGACACTAATTCCCCCAGCTCGCTTTTCCTTCACACTTACCACTTCTGCTGCCAATCCTTGCCTCTAGCCCTTTTGTCTTCCAAGAAGTGTCTGTTATTCACAGTTACTTCTCCAAATCTGTTTCAGAATGTATTCCATTTCTTCTTCTCCAGGACTGTGATTCATTAGCTGGTCCCTCTCTCCTGCATCTACAGTTTCTCCTTTCCATGTCCCTCTTACTTATTTAAAAAAGTGTGTCCTACCAAATGTAAAATAGATAGCTAGTGGGAAGCAGCTGCTTCACACAGGGAGATCAGCTCGGTGCTTTGTGACCGACCACCTAGAGGGCTGGGATAGGGAGGGTGGGAGGGAGACACAACAGGGAGGGGATATGGCAATGTATGTATACATATAGCTGATTCACTTTGTTATACAGCAGAAACTAACATAACATTGTAAAGCAATTATATTCCAATAAAGATGTTAAAAAAATAAAATAAAAAAGTGTGTCTCTCTTATCTATTTTAAAAATACCTTTTCTCTATCCTACTTTCCCCTTAAATAAGTGTATCTCCCTCCTTTCTTTTATCACTAAACTTAAACAACTATTTCCTACTACCTGTATTTAATTCCTTCACTTCCTTATGTTATTATTATTATTTTTTTAACTCATTTACCTTATGAGTTCTGTTCCCAGTAGTTAAAACTATTTCTGCTAACATTGCTAACCTTCTAATTGCTAAATCCAGTCCTTACCTCATATTGTTATGGTATGTGACACTGGCTGGCTACTATCTCTATGAAACCTTTCTTTAGCTTCTGGATATATTGTCTTCTGATTTTCTTTCTGTTTCTTTTAACTGTTCTCCTTCTCCTTCTTCTTCTTCTCCTCCTTCTTCTTCCTCTTCTTCTTCTTCCTCTTCCTATTCCTCTTCTTCTCCTTTTCCTTCTCCTTCTTCTTCATCTTCTTCTTCCTCCTCTTCTTCCTTTTATTCTTCTCCTTCTTCTTCCTCTTCCTCTTCTTCTTCTTCTTCTCCTTTTCCTTCCTCTTCCTCCTCTTCTTCTCCTTCTTCTTCCTCTTCCTCTTCCTCTTCTTCTTCTCCTCCTCCTCCTCCTTCTTCTTCCTCTTCCTCCTCCTCTTCTTCTTCTTCTTCTTCTCCTTCTCCTTCTTCTTCTCCTTCTTCTGCTTCTTCTTCTTCTCCTCCTTCTTCTTCTTCCCCTTCCTCCTCTTCTTCTCCTCCCGCCTCACCCTACCCCTCCCTCCTACTCCTTCTCCTTCTCTCTCTTCCTCTTCCTCCTCCTTCTCTCCCTCTTCCTCTTTTTCTTCAGCTCCTCTTCCTCTACTTTCCTCTTAAATGTTGGTCATGTACAGGGTCCCAAGATTTTTGCCCTTTACTTCTCCTTCTGTATACTTTTTCTAGAAACTCAACCTACTCCTGTGACTTTATTAACCTTCTATGTGTTGATATCTTTGGAATCAGTATCTCTGGCAATGACTGCTCTCCTTTTCTCAAAGAACCTCTTTCCAGCTGTTTTCTAGACATCTATATTTGATTATTTGGTTGGAATATGGTGTTCAACATGTCTAAAAGAAATTCTTCTTGCAAATCAGTTCCTCTAACTTTAAACACCGTCTCTATTAAGGATGTCAGAATTCAACTAACTTTTTTTCTTTAGTCATCCTCTGCATATTTCCCTTTTTATTTCAGGTTCATGTGATCCGAGAGGTGGCTTCCATGGCTCACGAGAAGCTTGGAGTGTCTTGTGAGGTCATTGATCTGAGGACTATAATACCTTGGGATGTGGATACAGTTTGCAAGGTATGAATATAGTGTTGATAGTGTCACTTCCTCAAAATCTGGGGCCAAATTTGTTGGCTCTTTGCAAAGAATTGTTATAAGATTGTGAGCTTCATTAGGCTTTTCCACTGATATTAAAACTTTAAAATTTACACCCTGAAAGAAATGTATGAGCTTAATGCTCAAGGAAACAAATCACTTCAGGTTTTTTTCCTCCCATAGTTCTCTGTTTAAAATATTACAACTCTCTGTCCTTCATGCAGCCAGCTCACGTTGACTTGTGTGAATAATGCACCAGTGGAGATGAGAGTATATCAGGGATGTTGAAATCACCTGTGTTTTTAAACTTCTTATTGGTTATGGTTCAATAAGCTAGGTTGAATATAGCCAGCTAAATAATTAGGCTGAATTCTCATTTGTCCCTTCTCCAAAAGAGATGGAGATGGATTGTTTTTTTAAAAATACTGTGAATCACAGTTTCATGTTACGTTGGGGGATTCTGGCTGCTCTGATTTACAGTTTTCTATCTAAATCGTCTCTTGAACTTTGGCCTGTTTAGATTGGTCTTTTTCTTACTATTAATAGGATTCACATAGTCCCCTCTCAAGAATATAGTTTAGTTCTCATTTACTTGGCTATAGCTGATACCTTTCATATTAGTGTCTAGGTAAATTGAAGTGCATCTATTACCAAATTGGTACATAAGGAAAGTTAAGTTCTTTTTTGTGTATGTGATGGTCTTATCTACTAAAGTTTAGGTAACATTGCATGTACTTTTCCTTGATCTATTTTTACAGCAAATGAGCCATAAGACCTAGAGTATTGCACATTTATTATCTTCAAGAGCTTTGGCATTTTTGTAGCTTTTACAGGCTGTTTCTTAGGTTATTACATAAAAATAACCTGCAGTTTCTGCTGTGTAGCATAGGGTGTTTTAGGTAAAGATCCTCATAATTTAGAGGAAGATTTAAGATTTGTTATAGTAAATGTTCTGTAGACTTACTGGACACTGTCTAAACGCTTGAGATGGTTACAAATGGTTTCAACAATATTCTAAGTCCTTATGTTCGTAGTTTCCATAATTAAGAGCAGTGTTTCAGGTTGAACTATTTATAACTGCATGAAATAACGCTTTTTGCAGGCATTTTCAAATCAAGTCAGACATTGCGTTTCCTTTCCAATAGCCAGATGTTCCAAATTATGGTTAAACTGGGACTGATAGCCTTTGCCCCAGAGCAGGTTTCTTGTCTGCACCATGTCTCCCCTACTTGGGGTTCGTATTCATAATGTGAATTGTGCTTTTGCGTGAGGATACGATGCTTTGTCATGGTGCAGTGGAGGGTACTGATGTATGGTCAGGACAAGTACTCGTATTTATATACATTATACATTCAAAAAAATTTGTAGCAGCTTATGGTAAAACACAAATATAATAATACTGCAGTTGGTAACCATGAAAGTAAAGTGAGGAGAAGTAGAGGAAGAAGGAAGTGGGAAATTACTTGTATTTATATCAGTTTGTTTCTATGGGCACCTGCCTGCCCTCACCCTTTATTAAATCTACTGGTAGCATCTTTATATGATCCTGGAATGTAGACCCTGTTCCTTAGGGCTCTGTATGACTGGTGAAGATGAAAGAGGAGACCAAAAGCCTCTCCTGAATGAGAAAGTGATGCAGCAAACCTCTGACTTGTTTGCATCACTAGTTTAGTTTCCTGTTGGGGTGCTTTCATCATGTTATTTTTCTAGCTGATGACCCTCCAGTTATGTCAGTGAAAGCCAGTTTGTCATTTCTTGATTACTTTGGGTATATTTGTGCCTCTCTTCATTGTTGATCATGGTACATCTTTGGTTTTCTTTTCATGTATCAAAAGAGAACATTTTTGATACTTGGCATCTTCTAGGGCCCTATAGGCAAACACTGATATTAAAAATGGGATTTTTTGTTTGTTTGTTTAACTATGATTCAGCTTTTCTTTATCTTCTTGAATTCTATAGTATTCAAGATTTATGTTTATTATCTCTTTCAGTTAGTGCTGTGTTTTATTGGTTATTTTTGTCTTATGACAAAATTAGATCCCTCAGCTTTATTCATTACATGTTAAACTCAACACCAAAATGCATCTTTTGGAATACCTAATCATGAAAAGCCTATTAAAGGTAAAAATAGGGCTTCCCTGGTGGTGCAGTGGTTGAGAATCTGCCTGCTAATGCAGGGGACACGGGTTCGGGCCCTGGCCTGGGAGGATCCCACATGCCGCGGAGCAACTAGGCCCGTGCGCGTCTGGAGCCTGTGTTCCGCAACAAGAGAGGCCGCGATAGTGAGAGGCCCACGCACCGCGATGAAGAGTGGCCCCCGCTTGCCACAACTAGAGAAAGCCCTCGCACAGAAATGAAGACCCAACACAGCATAAATAAATAAATAAACTCCTACCCCCAACATCTTCTTAAAAAAAAAAAGTTAAAAATAATTTATTTAACATATGTATTAGCATACTGTGCATAGTAAAAGGACTGTGGAATATAGTCGTACTTTTTCTTAAGCTTTGAAGCATTGTTTGAAAGTTATAAGCCTGAACAGTTGCTTGGGGACAGAGAGAGCAGCAGTGGTTTTTATTCCAATTATTTTTTTATTGAGGTATAGTTGATTTACAATATTATATTAGTTGCAGGTATACAACACAGTGATTCAAAATTTTATTGTTCATATACCATTTAAAGTTATAAAATATTGGCTATATTCCCTGTGCTGTACAATATATCCTTGTAGCTTATTTATTTTATACATAGTAGTTTGTACTTCTTAATCCTTCACCCCTATCTTGCCCTTCCCTCCTTCCCTCTCCCTGTTGGTAACCACTAGTTTGTTCTCTATATCTGTGAATCTGTTTCTTTTTTGTTATATTCACTAGTTTGTTGTATTTTCTAGATTCCACATGTAAGTGATACCATACAGTATTTGTCTTTCTCTATCTGATTTATTTCACTAAGTATAATACCATCCATGTCCATCCAAGCAGCAGGGTTTTTGATCATTGCTCAGGGGAGCTACAAAATTGGAGACCTACGGGCCTAAAACCCGTAGTCAGTTTATCTACTCAGTTCTGAACCCGATATTAAAGACCTAAGCTGGCTGGAAGCCACTGGAAAGTAGAACAGAAATTCTCGAGTTTTAAGGTGCTTAGGAGACAGAGAACTACCCTGGGGCCTGGGGGTGTGGGTAGGGGTGGAGTGGCTTAAGAACACCAGTGATGAGAGTGGAAAGGCCTGAAATGAGTGGTAAATTTACACTTACCTGCAGCTACTCTTTACTTGGGGACACCAGTGAGTCTCCACTAGAAGCTGAGAATCCAGGTGTATAGAACCCTGGTTTCATGGGGCTGGAAGCACAGAATTGGAAACTTGAAGGGTCTTAAACACACAGTTGGTCTCTCTCTCTCAAAATATCAATATTTGCCAAATTCTAAAGCTGTGTATGATGGGAGCTAAGCAGAACATATCTGAAAAGCCAAGCCATCACTTGAGGCTGAAATGACAAAGCCCAATCATACTCTCAGTTGAGATCTGTGGAGTCAGGTCTTTGATTAGAGGCAAATCAGAATAGATTACATCTTCCCAAACCCACATGCAGCCTCTACCCCTCTCAGTTCCTTATGGAATTAATGTAATTTACCTTCTGCTCTATCCAACCAGCAGGGCAAGGAACCTCTTATCAATCAGCATTCAGTAAAAAAGTTACTAAGTATATAAAGAGACAGGACCATTTGACCAAAAACAAGAGAAAACAAACCAATGAAAGCAGAAACTCAGGTGATCCAGATATCGGAGTTAGCAGACAAGGACTTTAAGATTATTATGTTTAGGAACATAGAGAAAAAAGGGACAAAAGTGGTAAGAAGGTGGAGAATTATTCTAGAGAATTGGAGTGTGTGTGTGTGTGTGTGTGTGTGTGTGTATCAAACGTGGAAGCAAACATTTTTTTTACAATAAGAACTCAATGGCTGTTTTTAAAAACATATTAGCCTTAGTAGATGATATGATTAATGAACTAGAAGGCAAGTTAATATGTCCAAACTGAAGCACAAGGAAGAAAAAAATAGACTAAAACAGAAAAGAGCATGAAAAACATTTGGGATCTGGTCAAAGGAGCTGTCCTATATACGATTTGAATATAGAAGGAGGAGAAAGAATGAATTGGTCAGAAACAATATCTAAAAATATTTCTCATGAAAATTTCAGAACCAACTCTTATATTCAGAATGCTTTGTGGACCTCTGAGAAGGATATATTCAAAGAAAACCACACCTACGCACACAATGGAATGGCATCTTAAATTGCCGGAGATGCCAACCTAGAATTCTATACCTAGAGAAGACATCCTTTTAAAATTAAAGTGAAGTAAATACTTTAGGCAAATGGAAATTGAGAGAATTTACCACCAATGTATTTTCACTAAAAGAAATACTACAAGGGAATTCTTTACGCAGAGGGGAAAATGATCCTAGGAGAAAGTCAGGATAGGCTTACATGGAGTTAAAACATTCTGTTGTTCTAGGATTGTTAGTGTAAAGTTTGTATTAGATTATAATAAGTCAAGGATGCATGTTCTAATCTCTAGAGTGACAGCTGAAATAATAGTGAAAGTATATATCTAGCAAGTTAAAAAGGGAACTGTAGATTAATAGAAATATTTGGTTAGACCAAAAGAAAGAAAGAAAAGTATGTACAAAAAACAGGTGTGTCAGTAGAAAACAGATAGTGAGATGACAGATAAAAATCCAGGTATATATGTAATTAGATTGAATACAGGTTAATTAAATAATCCTAGTAAAAGCCTAAGATTGTCAGACTTCATTAAAAAATGATACTGACAAACATGCAGATTAAAAGAGACATACTTTAAATATAAGGACACGGAAAAGTTAGAAAGGGGTGGAAAAATAAAGTTGGTATAGTTATACTATCAGTAATTTCAAATACAGCTTTAAGGCAAGGAGCATTACTAGAAATAAAGAGAAACATTTCATAATGCTAAAGGGATTAGTCTATCATGAAGATGTCACAACCTTAAATCTGTATGTCCTTAATAGCATATCTTCAAAATGCATAAAGCAAAACAAGCAAAACACAAAACTTAAAGGAGATACACATATCCACAATCAGAGTGGGAGACTTTGACACCCCTCTTAAAGACTGATCAAGCAAGAAGACAACATCCGAAGAGTCAGTAAACTTGTGCTGACTGTACACCCAGCTATTCAAGAAATCATTCTTTTCATTTGAATATAGAACATTTGTCAAAATTGACCAGATGCTGGGACATAAATATAACCTTAACAAATTTCAGAGTTTGAAATCATTTAGAGAGTGTTCTCTGACAACAGTAGAATTCAGTTAGAAATTGAGGGAAAAAAAAAAAAAAAAGACAACCAGAAAAGCCCCAATTTCCTACAAACCAAATAATTTGTGTTTAAATAACCATGGGTTGTAAAAGAAATTGCAACAGAAATTAGAGAAGATACTGAACTGAATAGTTATGAAGATACTACCTATGAAAAGTGTAAGGATTAGGGCTTCCCAGGTGGCGCAGTGATTGAGAATCTGCCTGCCAATGCAAGGGACACAGGTTCGAGCCTGGTCTGGGAAGATCCCACATGCCGCGGAGCAACTAGGCCCGTGAGCCACAACTAGTGAGCCTGTGCGTCTGGAGCCTGTGCTCCACAACAAGAGAGGCCGCAATAGTCAGAGGCCCGCCCACCGCGATGAAGAGTGGCCCCCGCTTGCCACAACTGGAGAAAGCCCTTGCACAGAAATGAAGACCCAACACAGCCATAAATAAATAAATAAATATTCTAAAAAAAAAAAAAAGTGTAAGGATTAAAAAAAATAAAGTGTAAGGATTTAGCTAAAGTCACGCTTAGAGGGAACTTTATAGCTGTAAATACATTTATTTAGGAAACAAAAATAATAACAAAAAAATTAACAATCTGAGTTTCCATCTCCAGAAAGAAGATCAAACCTAGAGAAAAATAAAAGAAATGAAGTAATAAAGAGTGGAAATCAGTGAACAGAAAATATGTAATAGAGATATTTAATAAAGTAAATTTTAGATCTTTGAAAAGATTAACATACTTGATAAACTTTTAACAAGACTATTTGAGTAATACATTTGGTAAATCTTTAACAAGACTAATGAAAAAAATAGGTCAAACACAAATGACAATTATCCCCCTAAAGAAGGGGAAATCACAGCAGAGTGTACAGACATTAGAAAGGTAATAAGAGGGCATTATGAATAATTTTACAATTAAGTTTTGGGTGAAATGGACAAATTCCTAGGAAAATACAAATTTTTCAAAATTATTAAAAGAGGAATTCGGAAACCAGAGTTGTCAGCGATCAAAGAAATTTAATCCATTTTTATCAAGCATGTATGGGGCAAGCCCTAGGCCCATATGGCTTTACTAATGAATTCTTTAAACACGGTTTTTTTTTGTTTTTGTTTTTTGATTGAAGTATAGTTGATTTACAATGTTGTAAAACACAATTCTTAAGCAAACTTTCACAGACAGTAGAACCAGAGGGAAAACTTCTAAATTCTTTTTATATGGCCAGCATAATCTTCATATCATACCCGTTTAGGATTGTACATAAAGCAAAATTATAGACACATTTTTCTTATGAACAAAGATGGGAGAATCAGAAACAAAATATTGGAAAGTCAAACCCAGCAATATGAAAAGGCCAACATGAGGGTTTATTCCAAATATGCAAGGGGTGTTCGATGATCACAAACGTTCACAAAGGGGTTGCTACAATTCCCTACTTGAACAGAAAATGGCAAAAGCAATCTTATCTTATTATTTTAATAAAAACGTTTGTTAAAAGTCAGTATCCGTTCATGGTTAAAATTTCTTAGCAACCTAGAAATGAAAGGGAATTCTATTAACTTGATAAAGAGTACGTTTATCTTGTTTTATAAACAAGATTTAATCTGATAAAGAATAGGTTATCTTGTAGTTCTGAGTAGCTACAGAAAGCCTGTGGCTGAAATATTTCCCAGTGAAATTTTGACAGTTTTCCCCTTGAGATCAGGACTGCTTTTGTTTTTTTTAAAATTTTTTGGGCTGTGCTGTGCGGCATGTGGGATCTTAGTTCCCCAACCAGGGATGGAACCCCTGCCCCCTGCCTTGGAAGTGCAGAGTCTTACCCACTGGACCACCAGGGAAGTCTCCAGGATGCTCTCATACTTAAAGGCAAGAGACATGACAATCATATGGATTCAAAAGGAAGAAATAAACTTATCCGTAGATAGCATGACGTGTATATAAGAAAGATCAGTAGAATCTACAGGCAGATTATTAGAATTAAATGAGTTTACCAAGGCCCCTGGAAACAAGGTCAGTATACAATAATCAACTGTATTTTTATATACCAGCCACAGAAATTGATAATAATTGAAATTGATAATAATGGAAATAATATTTGAAATATTATTAATTCAGAAATTGTTAATATTTTAAAAAGCATCAAAAAAATCAAACACCTAGGAAGAAATGGAGTGATGTGTGTTGAGAAACTTTATTCAGAAAAATAACAAAATATTTAGAGAAATTAAAGAAGATCCAAACAAATAGAAGCACATACCATGTTAATTGATTGCCTTGGCTCTTCTTGGCCTTACAGTCTTGAAGATGAATAAAGCTAGAGGACTTAATTATCACATGTGTTACAGGCAAGATGTGTCACAGGGCTGTAGGAATTAGAACATTGTATTGGTATAAAAATGGACATATAGACCAATGGAGCAGAATAAAAAGTACAGAAATATATCTGTTGGTCATTTGATTCAGGACAAAGGTGACTTTGTAATTCAGAGACGACAAGATGGACTTTTCCATAAATGATGCTGTTTTAGTTGGGTACCACAGAAAATAATGTTAACCCGTAAAACACATGTCAGTTCCAGGAGGATTGCAGATCTAATTGTAAGAGAGAAAATGAAAAAGCTCTTAGGAGAATAGGTGAATATCTTTATGATCCTGTGCAGTCAAAGATTTCTTAATTAGAAAAAACAAAACAAAAACTCAGAAATGTTAACATTAAAAAAAAACCTGATAAAACTGGACTTCATTAAAATAAGAATTTACTCAACAAAATGCCTCAGTAAGAGACTAAATCGACACATGTGGAGAAACTCATGGAAATTTGTATTCAGAAATATAAAGTACTGTTACAATCAAAAGGAAAAAACAGACATCCAATAGAAATATGGGCAAAAGTCCTGAAAAGGCACTTCATGAAAGAATATATCCAAATGACTGATAAACATATGGCAAATTATTCAATTTCTTTAGACATCAGGACATGCAAAAAAAAAAAAAAAAATCTCCCACAATGAGATACCACTAAAGACACAGCATTCTGGCTAAAATGAAAAATATCCCTCAGAACCAAGTGTTGCCAAGGATGTGGAACAATCCATCTCTCATATACTACTATTGGGAATATAAATTGGTACAACCATTAAAAAAAATTGTTTGACATTATCTGGCTGAACCCTATTACCCAGCAATCCACTCCTGTGTATATACCCAACAGAAATGTACAAAAGATAAGTTCAAGAATGTTCATAGAAGCACTATTTCTAATAGCCTCACACTGTAAACTACCTAAATGTACACCAGCCAGAGGATGAAACATAATAAGGATATTTTCAGCAATGACAATAAATGACTTACAAATTGAATGGAACACTGTGTATTCACCTCACAAACAATGTGACTTAAAAAAGCTAGGCCCGAACGAGTACATACTGTATGATTCTATTTATATAACATACAAAGATAGACAAAACCCATCTGTGGTGTTAGGAGTCAGGTGATTGTCATATGGTGGTTAATAAATTGGAAGGGGGCCTGAAGGGTATGGGATGCTGGTAACAGTTCCTTGTTCTGAGTGCTGGTTATACAGATTCAATTTTTGAAAACTGAACAGAACACTCATTTTGTGTGCTTTTTTGTGTATGTTAATCTTCAACAGAAAGTAAAAAAAGAAAAGAATGAAATAACAAAAAAAAGCACTGTGTTCCCATTGATTAGTTTCTTGAATTTGTATTGTAATGGACCTTTCTGTAGACTCAGGGAGAGAGCCTTGGTGAGCTCTGGCCGGGGGGGAGTTTCTTTTGTTATTCAGGGCTGTCCTAACAAAGCTCAGCTGTCACACTGAGGAGAAGCAGGGCCTCTCATCCCAAGAGCGGTAGAGCTGCTCTTCCCAAGCCTTCCCAGGGGTAAGAACAGTGGTTAAGTGTTGTGGGTTTGAACGGTCTTTCCTGCTGAGATACAGACCACATTCAAAATGCATTTAGAAGTGAACTGCAAGCTAACAAAGCAGTGGCCAGGCACAGTCCTTGAGCTGCTGTCCAGCTTGAGATGAAGATTCTTTTTTAATGAGTGGAAATTCAGAGAAGCTGCCCACAAAAAACAAAACAAAACTTGATTTTGGCCAGAGAATGACAGGCTTTGCAGGAAACTCGAGATTTCAAGAATCATATTGTCATTCAACTTAGAACGCTACGTTCAACACTGCAAAAAAGAAAGAAACGACCATTTACAAGGTGTGGGTGATAGAGAAGAGAAAATTGACACCTAATTTTGACATTCTTACACTTTAATTGAAGATTAAATTATGCTAATTATTGAAATAAGTAAGGCTTTGCTCTTTGCCTTTACATCCTGGCGGCTTTGATTTCTCTCTCTCTCCTGCTCCGCTTTCCCACATTCAATTCCAAAGCAGATCCTCCTGGCTTTGTCTACACAATATGTCCAAAATTTGACCACCACTTCTACTGCTATTACCCTTGATCCTGGTCCAAACCACTAGCCTTTCTCACCTGGGTTTTGGCTGTAGCCTCCTAACCACTGTCTCTGCTTCTGTCCTATCCTTGCCATAGGCAGAGATGATCCTTTGAAACATGAGTCACATAATATCCCTTCTAGTCTCAAAAGGCCTCAATGGCTTCCCATTCAACTCAGTGGAAAAGTCAAATTTCTAACCAAGGTCTACAGGCATTCACCGGATCTCACCACATTCCACACCCCTCTGCCCATCCAGCCTTCAGGAAATGCTCCTGGCTGACTCTCAACCAAGTGATTCTGTTAGGTCACCACTCAAGTATCATTTTCTCCTGAAGGCTTCCCCTGACCAGCTTATATAATAAATACTGAGTCCCATCCTTCCTGCCAAGACTCCTTTTCACCTCTTCTTTCTTTTTCTCTAAAAAGATGAACACGATCTAACATATTATGTAATTTTTGTATTGTTGATCTTCCCCCATTAGAAGGTAAATTTTGTGAGGGCAGGGATTTTATCTGTTGAATTCTTAGTCCCTGAAACAATGCCTAGCTGGAGGCTTGGTGTTCGATAAAAATTTGTTGAAAAATTATTAGGAATATCAGCAAGAGAAAGTTTGACAATATGCTGTGAAAATGGTTGTAATATTGAAATGTTTTGAATTTGGTGCCTTTTTCTTACTCTTGATGCTTTATACGAAAGTTCAAAAGTGACCCTAGAGTATTGCTCTATGAATAAATCCACAAATTTATTCTAAGTTGAAACATTGTTTTAAGTCTTAAGTTTTAGTTTGACCTTGTGTTTTATTTTTTTAATAAATTTTTTTCCTGATGGTGTACAGAAATTACTCATTTGAATTCTATTAAAGTAGGACCAATATACCTATTCTAAAAGTCAAAGTGAAATTGACTACAGTAAACGTCAGCCGTCTGTAGTGTCCGAGAAATGAGTCCTTACAGTAATTAATTTTTCTACATAGGTGAAAACTATTCTGTGTAGCCATTTTTAAAACTTCTTAACCTTTTGGATGTCAAAATTTCTAAAGCTTTTTCACTTATATTTTCTCAAGGAAAGTATAATGTATATAATTTCATCTTTTAAAAATAGCTTAGTCCAATAGAGAACAGACTGGTGGTTGCCAAGGGGGAGGGAGTGGGGGAGGGATGAATTGGGAGTTTGGGGTCAGCAGATGCAAGCTAGTATATATAGAATGGATAAACAACAAGGTCCTACTGTAGAGCACAGGGAACTATATTCAATACCCTGTAATAAACCATAATGGAAAAGAATATAAAAAAGAATGTATATATATATATATATATATATGTATAACTGAATCACTTTGCTGTACAGCAGAAATTAACACAGCAGTGTAAATCAACTATACTTCAATTAAAAAAATATTAAAGCTGAAAACGAAAACAAAACAAAACAAAAACTTAGTCCAGTTTAACTTGGATGTCATACTATATTGACATTTACATTTATTGAGGTATTTAGCTATTTATTTCATTGATATGTTTTTGTGCTTAATTTTTATGGTTTTTAAATTTAAGTTTTCTTTTATCCTATTTTTTGCTGTCACATTATCAGCAGCTGTGCATGGGATCCAGATGACCAGACTTTGTAACCGAGACATGTACATTGGCCAGGGAAGGCCTGTAAAGTTTTCTCATGAATTGAGAACACATGCTTCACTCTTCAAACCTTATGATATCAATTTGGGCTCTTCTAGAAGCCTTCTCTTCTCATTTCCTTGTCCGCATTGCAGGTGGGTCATGGTCATGGAATTTAGAGCTGGAAGAGGTCATTCTGGGCCTGTTCCCTTTGGCCTTCCTGCTGGTCCCAGGAGTGACCTGTGACTTCTGCATCCAGCTCTTAGGCACAGCTTCTGATCAGGAGTTTTCTCTGTTCAAACGCACTGTGGTACAAGAAAGTGTCTCAAAGCCTTCCCCTTACCCCCAAGTATAACCTAATTTTTTGAGTATAATCTATTTGGGAGGTGTTCTTTTTTTTTAATTAAAAAAAAATTTTTTTAACAAAGTTAGGACCTGATATAAAAAGAATCTTCTTCTCTACCCCTTCCACTCTTTTCTCCACCTCTCTCTCTTTTGCTTTCACCCCTCCTTTCTCTCTCTCTCTCTTTTTTTTTTTTGCGGTACGCGGGCCTCTTACTGTTGTGGCCTCTCCTGTTGCGGAGCACAGGCTCCAGACGCGCAGGCTCAGTGGCCATGGCTCACGGGCCCAGCTGCTCCACGGCACGTGGGATCCTCCTGGACCGGGGCACGAACCCGTGTCCCCTGCATCGGTAGGTGGACTCTCAACCACTGCGCCACCAGGGAAGCCCCCTCCTTTCTCTTTTAAACCTAAATTACGTAGCAAAAGATGATGATGTGCCCAGAGATACAAATGGTTGTTCTTAGGCTACATATTGAGGCAATTGTAGTCTCAGAGTATTTGGGGGTTAGGCTATCATAGGAGCAGGGCAGGGCCTCAGTGTTACTACAATGTGAGATAGAAGCTAGAAGTAATTCGGCTGGGGCACGAGGGAGGGACCATAGTTAGGAGGGAGGGCTCAGGGTCCCTAGATTTACCATCCTTTCCTCCTACCCTTTCACCCTAACTGTTTCCATTCTTACTTCAAAAGACTTCATTGGGACCCTTCATTAAGGTAAGGCAGTAGGAAGGCTGGCAGGGAGGAGTGGGTGTGGAGGGGTTTTGGGAGCAGAGGGTCCTTCCATAAAAAAGGAAAGGGATATTGTAGGAGTGAAACTGGGAAGGAGTTAAATGTTGGTCACTTGGACGTGAGTAATTTATATATAAAGAACCAAGTTTGCTTAGTCTTTGTATGCACCTGGCGTTAATTAGTGTAACTGTGAATAGTGCAAAACGTTTAGAAGATCCATAGTACCACTGAAGATAAACATAAAATGTATATTTTATGACTTTAATTCTTACTTAATTCTGTGTTTGTTTGTTTTCATCGTCATGAGGTTGGTTTAGACTACCATAGATTTCATTTTTATTAAGATGGCTAACACGAGCAAGGTAATGTTAAGGTCTATACTCTGCACTGAATGGCTCTAAATTGGTTTTATGGGAAAGTTGGAGAATTTGCCCTTAGAGAAATCACAACGGTGCAATACTACCAGTTATGTACATCTTTTTAGTTGATTTCTTGGACTTGATTGAGTAGTTCGGTGATTGAATACTAGCTGTTTTGCTTGAGGCTTTACATTTGTGAGGGAGAGGGGAGAATATGAGAATGAATGAGAACAAGACGTTACCAAGGGTGGGGTTGGGGGTGGGTGGGAAGGGGAGCTAGTACCTTCCATCACCACTAGAGGCCCCTCTTAAACCAAATTTCATGGTTAATAGCACCAGGTTTTCATAGTGGGGCCTGGCTCTGTCGTTGTAAATTAAGCATATTTTATGTTATCGTTCTACATAAGTAGTATGACAGTACTTTTATTCTAGAGCATATATTATAATGCAGCCCAAGTGGTTTCTATAAAGTATATATTAGAACAACTATGATCTATTAGATTGAAAACAAATTAGGAATGTTTCTCTGCTCTTCACTTTCAGTCTCTAAATAAGCTTTTTAGTGACAACATGTAATCAAAGAATATGGCCAGATGAAAATTATATGTCTCCCCGGCGGTGCAAGGCTATTTAGGTTTAAGATTATTACTGATTTAATTAACATGAGTTTAATCACTGAGAGCGTTTATAGTTTTCTGTTGGTAGACTATAAGGTTATTTTAAGTTATATGCTAAAAATTACATGTATTTCTTTTGTGAGTATAAGCAGCTTCTAATATCAAAAACCTCCTAAAGAAATGATTCAAAAATCTTTTTTAGACTTAATATTATCTGTGGTAAAATTAAATTCCTTTAATTTAATCTGTATTACTCTTAAATTCCTTTAAGAGTAATACAGATATTCTCAGCTTTTAGTTTGGAATTATTCTGGGTGTAGGTTGACCTCACCGAGAAAGCAGGCAGGCAGGGCAAGGTCATCTTGTCTGATGAGAATGGTTGTTCTGTTCCAAAATAGAGAGGCTGACAGTTTGGAACTTAGTTCCACCTTCTGAGTTCTTGTTCCTGTTGGATTTTCTTTGTTGTGACCACGACTAGTTAGTTGTTGTACTGAACAGAACAAGTTCTAGGTTGTTGGATGCTATATTTGGGATGTGACTAATATATTTATCTCCCTGTGTGGTGGCCTTTGGCCAATTACTCTGAGTTCCATGAGGGCAGGGAGTTTTGTGTATTTTGCTTATTGCTGTATCCCTAAGGATCTTGAAGAGTGTCTAGTATATAAAAGATCTGCAGTCAATTTTTCTTGAATGATCATATTGAATTGCAAAAAATGACATGTAATGTGTAATAATAATTCGGTTATTCAGTGAAAGCAGTTAAAGGAGAAACTTGTAATTCCTGTAGGAAAAGGTATGTGGAGAGTATCACTCCTGCCACCTGGCAAATTTTTGGTATGACTTATGTTTTGAAGAAGATTAAAATAAAAAATGATCTCTGATCTAATTTTGTGTTATATAGTTTATATAATGAGTCTTAACATAGTGTCTGGTAATTGGTAAATAAAGGAAGTTAAAATGATGTGTTTTACCATGTCTCCTTTAGTATTCATAACAGTTCTTCTAATTAGGCATGAGGGTCATTATTTTACAGGTGAGGAAACTGAGGTTCAGAAAAGGTAGATGAACCTGCTCCAGCCAACACAGCTGATGAAGGGCAGAGTTGGGGCTCCACCCACGTTGCTGGACTCAAGGGCCTTTCCCTTTTTTTCTTTTCTTGTTTTTTTTCTTTTTAACAGCATGCAGCTTTTCAAACAGAGTTTGAGCAGAATTTTATAAATATTTTTCAAGATGTGATGAAATAACTGTGATTTGTGACGTAACTTGGAAGTATAAAAGATACTGGCAATAGAAATGTATTTCCGGAGAGGGGTAGTACTTTTTCGCCCATGTTTATTTCATGTGGGCTTTCTGTCAGGACTCTGTGTAATCTGATTTAATCCTTTCAGTTGTCCTATATGCTAAGAATTATCACTCTCATTTTAGAGATGAGAAAACTGAGTCTCAGATTAGAAACGTCCCTTAGCCTTTCTGCTAATAAGTGGCAGAACTACAGTTCAATCTCAGGTCTTAAATTCTTTTTTTTTTTTTTTTAATTGAAGTATAGTTGATTTCCAATGTTGTGGCGATCTCTGCTGTACAGCAAAGTGACTCAGTTATGGCATACAGACATTCTTTTTTATATTCTTTTCTATTATGGTTTATCCCAGGATATTGGACATAGTTCCCTGTGCTATACAGTAGGATCATGTTGTTTATCCATTCTATAGATAACAGTTCGCATCTACCAACCCCAAACTCCCAGTCCATCCCTCTCCCTTCCTCCTTCCCTTTGGCAACCACAAGTCTGTTCTCTATGTCTGTGAGTCTGTTTCTATTTTGTAGATAGGTTCATTTGTGCCTTTTGTCTGGGTATATTCCCAGGAGTAGGATTGCTGGATCCTATGGGAATTCTGTTTTTAGTTTTCTGAGGAACCCCCATACTGTTCTCCATAGTGGCTGCACTAACTTACATTCCCACTAACAGTGTAGGAGGGTTCCCTTTACTCTACAAAACAGGGATTTTTTTTTTGGCCGTGCTGCGTGGCTTGTGGGATCTTAGTTCCCCGATGTGGGATTGAATCCACAACCTCGGCAGTGAAAGCCATGGAGTCCTAACCACTGGACTGCCAGGGAATTCCCAGAGGTCTTAAATTCTTGAACCCTGTTTTGTAGTAAAACAGTGCCTCCTGTTAGAGTAGTTATTTTACAGTTAACTAACTTCATACTTTAAAAAGTATCATTTGAGTTTTGCTGATGAAAGGCTTCTACATTTGAGCATGCAACATCTCTAATTTTCTTTTACATTTGCCCACCTGTATAATGCTTTTAAAAATATGACATTTTTACATACCGTATAAACCTTGTAAATCATACTATCATATTTCATTTTGTTTGGCATTGTTTTTCTCCTTCTATACGGAACTGGAGAGAGAGCAAGATTAAACTACATAATTATATTTTTCTATTTCTAATCCTTTTTGACGTGTCCTCTTATACAGGCATCCCTCACGTCATTGTGCTTCCCACTATATGGTGTTTTTAAAGATTGAAGGTTTGTGGCAACCCTGCATCAAGCAAGTCTCCTGATGCCATTTTTCCAGCAACATTTGCTCACTTTGTGTCTCACTGTCACATTTTGGTAATTCTTGCAGTATTTCAAACTTTTTCATTATTGTTATATTTGATCTGATGGTCTGTGACCAGTGATCTCTGATGTTATTATTGTGATCGTTTTGGGACATGAGGACCTGAGCCCATATAGCTGGTGAACCTAATCCACAAATGTGTGTGTCCTGATTGCTCCACTGACCAGCTCTTCCTGTCTCTCACCCTCTTCTCAGGCCTCTCTCTTCCCTGAGACACAGCAATATTGAAATTAGGCCCATTAATAATCTTACAGTGACCTCTGAGTGTTCAAGTGAGAGGAAGTGTCGCACGTCTCTCACTTCAGAAATGCTAGAAATGATGTAGCTTAGTGCGGAGGGCACGTCCAAAGCTGAGACAGGAAAGCTAGCCCTCCTGTGCCAAACAGCCAAGTTGCGAAGGCAGAGGAGTTCTTTTTTAAATTTTTTCCTTGGCTGCGTGGCTTGCAGGATCTTAGTTCCCCAATCCTGGGCCCTCGGCAGTGAAAGCGCAGAGACCTAACCACTGGACTGCCAGGGAATTCCCGCAGAAGAGAAGTTCTTGAAGGAGATTAATAAAAGAGCTAGTCTAGTAAACACATGAGTGATAAGAAAGCAAAGCAGCCT
The DNA here is from genome assembly GCF_963924675.1 of Phocoena phocoena. Classification (NCBI taxonomy): domain Eukaryota; kingdom Metazoa; phylum Chordata; class Mammalia; order Artiodactyla; family Phocoenidae; genus Phocoena; species Phocoena phocoena. The sequence goes on along the minus strand of NC_089230.1, from coordinate 75,900,581 downwards.
TATTGCTGATATGGAGAAAGTTTTTGTGGTCTGGATAGAAGATCAAACCAGCCACAACATTCCCTTAAGCCAAAGCCTAATCCAGAGCAAGACCGTAACTCTCTTCAATTCTGTGAAGGCTGAGAGAGGTGGGGAAGCTGCAGAGAAAAGTTTGAATCTAGCAGAGGTTGGTGTGTGAGGTTTTAAAAAAAGCTATTTCCATAACATCAAAGTGGAAGATAAAGCAGCAAGTGCTGGTGTAGGAGCTACAGCAAGTTATCCAGAAGATCTAGATGAGAAAATTAATGAAGGTGGCTACACCAAATGACAGATTTTCAATGTAGACAAAACAGCCTTCTGTTGTAAGAAGATGCTTCTAGGGCTCTTATAGCTAGAGAGAAGTCAACACCTGGCTTCAAAGGAGAGATTGACTCTCTTGTTAGGGGCCAGTGCAGCTGGTGACTTGAAGTTGAAGACAATGCTCATTTATCATTCTGAAAATCCCAGGGTCCTGAAGACTTATGCTGGGTCTACTCTGCCTGTGCTCTGTAAACGGAGCAGCAATGCCTGGATGACAGCACATCTGTTGACAACATGGTTTACTGAGTAATTTTAGCCCACTGTTCAGATACACTGCTCAAAAAAAAAAAGATTTTCTTCAAAATATTACTGCTCATTGACAATGCACCTGGTCACCCAAGAGCTCTGGTGGAGATGTACAATAAGGTTAATGATGTATTCATGCCTGCTAATATAACATCCATTCTTCAGCCCACGGACCAAGGAGTAATTTTGACTTTTAAGTCTTTAAGAAACACAGTTCATAAGGCTACAGCTGCCATAGACAGTGATTCCTCTTATGGATCTGGGCAAAGTCAGTTGAAAGCCTTCTCGAAAGGTTTCACCATTCTAGATGCCATTGGAGCATTTGTGATTCATGGAAAGAGGTCAGAATATTAACATTAACACGAGTTTGGAAGAAGTTGATTTCAACCCTCATGGATGACTTTGAGGGGTTCAAGACTTCAGTGGAGGAAGTAATTGCATGTGTGGTGGACTTAGCAAGAGAACTAGAATTCAGAATGGAGCCTGAAGATGTGACTGAATTGCTGCAACTTGATGATGAAACTTAAATGGATGAGGAATTGCTCTTACGGCTGAGCAAAGAAAGTGGTTTCTTGGGCTTCCCTGGTGGCGCAGTGGTTGGGAGTCCGCCTGCCGATTCAGGGGACGCGGGTTTGTGCCCCGGTCCGGGAAGATCCCACATGCCGCGGAGCGGCTGCGCCCGTGAGCCATGGCCACTGCGCCTGCGCGTCCGGAACCTGTGCTCCACAACGGGAGAGGCCACAACAGTGAGAGGCCCGCGTACCGCAAAAAAAAAAAAAAAAGTGGTTTCTTGAGATGGAATCTACTCCTGGTGAGGATGCTGTGAAGATTGTTGACATGACAACAAAAGATTTATAATATGGGATAAACTTGATAAAGCAGCAGCAGGGTTTGAGAAGGTTGACTCCAATTTTGAAAGAAGTTCTATGGGTAAAATGCCATCAGACAGCACTGCATGCTACAGAGAAATCATTTGTGAAAGGAAGAGTCAATTGAATTGGCAAACTTCATTGTCTTATTTTAAGAAACTGCCGCAACCAGCCCAGCCTTCGGCAAACACCACCCTGATCAAGTCAGCAGCCATCAGCACTGAGGCAGGACCCTCCACCAGCAAAAAGATAATGACTTGATGAAGGCTCAGATGATGGTTACCATTTTTTGAACAATAAAGTCTTTTAAAATTAAGGTCTGTACATTTTTAAAAATTTATTATTTTAATTTATTATTTTTGGCTGCGTTGGGTCTTTGTTGCTGCGCGTGGGCTTTCTCTAGTTGCGGCGGGCAGGGTCTACTCTTCGTTGCAGTGCGCGGGCTTCTCATTGCAGTGGCTTCTCTTGTTGCGGAGCACACGCTCTAGGCACGTGGGCTTCAGTAGTTGTGGCTCGCGGGCTCTAGAGCGCAGTCTCAGTAGTTGTGGCGCATGGGGTTAGTTGCTCCGCGGCATGTGGAATCTTCCCAGACCGGGACTTGAACCCGTGTCCCCTGCATTGGCAGGCGGGTTCTTAACCACTGAACCACCAGGGAAGCCCATGTACATTGTTTCTTTACATTGTATTTTTAGACATAATGCTATTGCACACTTAGTAGACTACAGTATAGTATAAGGATAACTTTTATATGCACTGGGAAACCAAACACTTTCTTGTGAATCACTTTATTGTGATACTCACTTTCTTGCAGTGGTCTGGAACCCAACCCACAATATCTCTGAGGTATGCCTGTACACTTAAATTATTTGAGTTCCACTCAAGATTTTCACTTCATTTAAACTATCTGCTTTTGCTTTTAAGAACAGCATGAAAAGAAAGAAATTCATCACCTCATTTCCTGGTGAACAAAGATCATAGGTACATTGGGTTCTGAGTTTAACATTTGAGGTGTAACGTAAAAAAAAAAATCTACATTTGTTGACTTTCTGTTTTTCTCTTTGATGTCCGTTTAACTTACTTTCCCATTAAACTGGTACTTAACACTTGATGAAATTATAGTATTTATGCTATAATCTGTAAGATTTTCTTGCCTTTCTAAACACCCCAGTTTTGCAGTTAAAATTTAACTTAAAAATTATTGAAACTATGGTCTATAAAGGTTTTAAAAAATAAAATTAGGATGTATGCCACTTCCCTGTTTAATTTATCTACTTCAGAATGGAAGCTGCTATTATCAATCATGGGCAGTCAACCCTTCCACACACCTACACTTCCTGTCATACACTTCTCTTGATTTTTCTTCCAGGAGCTTGGTTTTTCTCTCTACTTGTTTATATTTTCTTTTATATCTTTAATTAAGCTATATAGTTTCTTACATAGCTGTTCCACATTTTGTTTATTTTATTTTTAAAATTTATTTATTTATTTATTTATTTATTGACCATGCCATGCAGCATGTAAGATCTTAGTTCCCTGACCAGGGATCGAGCCCACGCCCCCTGCAGTGGAAACGTGGAGTCTTAACCACTGGATTGCCAGGGAAGTCCCTTAAGTTTATTTTTTAGTATTTTATTTCTGTTGATATTATGAATAGTATCACCATTATTACAGTTTTCCCTTTTTCACCCTCCCTTTTTTTTTTGAGTGTGACAGTAGAAGAGATTAAGATAAAGTAATACATTAACATGGTAACCAAACATACAGTACAACAGAGCTTGTTACGCAAAACAGTGTTTTCCATCCCTGTCCCTAGACCCACCCCCCCAAACACAGCCACTTTGTTTTTTTTATTATTGAAGTATAGTTGATTTACAATGTTTTAGTTTCTGCTGTACAGCAAAGTGATTCAGTTATACATATATATACATTCTTTTTCTATATTCTTTTCCATTATGGTTTATCATAGGCTACTGAATATAGTTCTCTGTGCTGTACAATAGGACCTTGTAGTTTATCCATTCCATATACGATAGCTTGCACCTGCTAATCCCAGCCTCCCACTCCAACTCTCCCCCAAGCCCCTCCCCCTTGGTAAGCACAAGTCTGTTCTCTATGTCTATGAGTCTGTTTCTGTTTCATAGATAGATTCATTTGTGTCATATTTTAGATTCCACATATAAGTGATATCATATGGTATTTGTCTTTTTCTGTCTGGCTTATTTCACTTAGTATGATAATCTCAAGTTGCATCCATGTTGCTGTAAATGGCATTATTTCATTCTTCTTTGTGTAGTAATATTCCATTTATATATGTACCACATCTTCTTTATCCATTCATCTGTTGATGGACATTCAGGTTGTTTCCATGTTTTGGCTGTTGTGAATAGTGCTGCTATGAACATAGGGGTGCATGTATCTTTTTGAATTAGAGATTTGTCTGGATATATGCCCAGGAGTGGGATTGTAAACACAGCCACTTTTAACCATTTCTCTGTTTTGTTCTTCTGATGGCTACTTCCATATCTCTAAGTAATACATTGTACATTTCTACAGAAGTACTCACTAAAAATAACAGGATTAATGGAAAAAATAGGTTGGGCAGACCACTTAAAACCTGTCACTTTGTAACTGGAGCAAGGAAAGGTTTGTAACTAGAGGCAGGAAAGATTGAACCTGCTGAATTATGGAGTTAAGGGCAAAATGCATTGAAGTCAGGGAAAACCATGAGGTAAACACTTCTGAAACAGAGCAGATGGGCCAGCCTGAGCCAAGAGCCATTGTGTATGGACCTGTCTTTCTCTGAGGCTCTCAGCTCTGTGGTTATGCTTTGCCTTTTACCGTGTTTCTTAGTGGCATGAAACATTAATGTGCTGGGGCAAATTTCATGTGTGCCAGCATGCCTAGGTTAGTTGCTGCTGCCTCTGGCCCCAAAACATGTTCCACGCCTTGTGCCTGAAAATTGGACTCCCCTTGCCCCGTCCCTCATGTGGCTCACTGATGAATTAGACTTGGTTGACAGAGCCTAGGTCACATCTTTATCTTAGCTGTGATGGTGACTGGAAATTAGTTTCTTACATTCTACCTTGAGAAAGTGGGAGTAATAGTTAGGGAAACTGTCAAAAGTGGAGAGTGTGTTCAAAAGTTTTGGGTTATCAGGTATAAGGTCCAACACACACATACGTGCATATGTATATTCACACACATGTATATCCATGAACTTAGATCTTCATTCATCAATTTTAAACGTTATTTTTCCCCACTCTGACACATGAAGATGCAGTGTGCTTGCATTACCTCTAGCTTCACCTCATCATCTCTGCAGTTTTGAGTTATAGCATTTTATTTCTTCTACTGTTTGCCTTTTGATTTTCAATTATTTCTTTAAATCTCTATTTTTGTGTTCTATTAACTCTTCTCATTATCTGTTGACCTTTTACTGTGTAAGAAGGTGACATTAATGTCCTCTGTCTCACCTCTCCACCTCTTTCTTCCCTTCCAGTTTCCACTTTCTATCAGCTATTTATTTTTATGTTGCCAAGACGGATAACATTAAATTCTGTTCTGTAACTGCAATTAAATCTTCCAATCTTTGTCTATACATTGATTCTAAAAGTTAAAAACCAGCAAATAATACTCTTGATATTATTATGGTAACATAAATGTTTTTCACCACTGAGTTGACCAAGGGAATAAGATTCTGTTTTTTTACATCAGGCCAAGTGTTCTCTGCCCTCGGGCCCCTCAAAGGAGATGTTCTTGGCGTCCAGATCAAATGGTTTGCCTTTACTTAGAGTGCATAAATTATACAAAATCTTGCTACATTTTAGATGCTTCGTATTTGGGCCATTGGCATTCTTTAAGATCATTTTGGATTTTTTAGAGTTTCGAATTACCTTTCCTTTTCTTCTTGAGAAGGCGTAACTAGCCTATATCTTGCAGAGCAATACTGTGTCTTGGAATCTACTCTACTTTCTGCTTCTCCAGGGAGTCCTCTGGTCTCCAGTTCTAGGCTTGACTGCCATTCTCTAAATCTGCTACACGACAGTCTTTGGAGATGTTTATCCATTTCACTCTTACAGACATTGTTTTATGGGTCTTTCTTCTTCCGCGGTTTTCTCCCTCATTTTGCTGAGGGAAGTACATAATTAACTTCTTCAAGCAAAAAGTGTATGGACAAGGGAGACTTGTATTTATTTTGGACTCACACTTGATTGATACTTGACTGTGCAAATTGTGTGTGTAGAATTCTGTGTTCACAAAAACTTTCACTTAGGACTTTGAGGGTGCTTCATTATATACTTGTATCCTATTGGGGTAAAAAAGTTTCATGCCTGCCTGATTTTCATTCTTTTGTAAATGATCTCTCTGTGTGTTTGTTTTTCTGGAAACGTTTAAGATTTTTTTTTTGTACTTTTATACTGAAATACCATAGGTCTGTTTCTAAATGCATGTCTGTTCCGTTCATCTTGTTTTGCCTCTCATGACTTTCCTCTGGGGATTTATTACTTATTTAAAAATAATTATATCTTTTGTACATTTGCTTTTCAAAAATCTCTTACCAGTTGGTGACTAGACCTTCTCGATTGATTCTCTGTGTCTCTCGTCTTCTCTGTCCTAGTTTTTGTCCCATTATGTTCTTGCAGTATTTGGGACATTTCCTCTATTTATCTTTTAATTCTTACTTTGCCTATTTTAATTTCAGCAATCAGAATTTTTTTCCTTATGCTCGGTTCTTTTTGAAGCATGCCGTTTGTGTTGTTTTATGCCATATCTTCTTCTCTTGTTCTGGGTATACGAATATAATATAAATTCCATTTATATATATTATAAAATAACAATAGTTTTTACAGTTCTGTTCTATACATTATCTCTGTTTCTTCAGTAGTTTTGGTTTTTCTGGTAATATGTATTTTTTTCTCCCTGTCGATTGTTCTGGAGAGCAGACTGGTACAGTTTTCCCATAAGTCTCTCTCCTCAGCAGGTGTCTCTTCCATGGAGAGAGTGCACAAGGGTGAGACTTTGCTATTTAGGGTGAGTGAATGGGCAGGACGGCATGCCTCTAGTTGTACAGTAGAGCTAGGATTAACTCTTGGACATCAACCCTTCCATTAGAGGCCTGTCTTTGCAGGCAATTTGAATGGTTTTGTGAGAGACTGGCTTCTTTGCCGGGATTGTCTCTGGGGCCGGGGTTGGAGAGATGTGTTTTATTGGGGATATGGGGCAGCTGGTACAGCTGCTTTATATGATTCCCCTGTTTTCATTCCCAATTCTTACACCCACCTTCCAGACCTGCTCATGAGCCCATCTGGGGTCTCTGGGGACCTTAACTTCCTCTGCTCCTGTCCACCCCCTCTGCACCCCCATGGGTCTGGGCTTTAGCTTCCTCTGCCCTTAGTCTACATTCCATCCCACATCCACCAGAGACTTGTTTCAGTCTCCTTTGCCTAATTATCACTACCGCTCCCCCACTTTGTTGTTTTGGCTGTTACAGGTTTTTTCCCCCTTTGTGTTCATTTCCTGCCTTAGGAGAGAAGGAAGACAAAAGCGTACATTCAGTCAGTCATCTTGGGTTGGAAAGCTTCTCTATTATGTTTTTTTTTTTTATCATTTTTTAACAGAAACCCCGATGATTTGTCTGTCTTAGTCTATATATAATTTCACCAAAATCTTACTCATTTCAATAGTTTCTTAGTTGATTTTGTCTGATTTTCTTGGTTGGTAATCTTATCCTGCAAGTAAGACCAATTTTGTCTCCTCTTTTTTAGTCTATATACTCATTTTTTTCTCATTTGGCCAGAACTGCTGAACAATGTGGAATGTCAGCCATGATGGCGCACGTTGAACGTGATGTTTCTAAAGCCTGATCTTGAATGGATTGAATCGTTAAGTAGACCATGAGAGTATCTTCATTATATAGATTTCTGGCTTACTGAGAAGGTATCAGAAATCTCCCGCACAGGTAGTGTTTTTGAGTGAATGGATTTGGCATTTAATGGATTTGGCATTTACAGCCTGAGTACCTCTTATACTTCTTTTGCCAATAACCCCAATTGCAAAATTGGCGATGGGAAAGAAGGGAAAGTTAGCTTTCTAAAATAATCCTTCCAATAGGGTTTAGCAAATTTTAGATGACAAAGGTGGTAAATCATCATTGGGCAGCAAAATGAATATTATTTCTTGACAGTAAATCAAGCAAAATAAGATTAACTAGCAGCTATAATGGATCTTCTTCCCCAAAGCCAATAAAGACCTAGTGAAACAACCATAACTGGAGAGATGCCGACATGTAATAAGTATGGCCTCCCTGATTGACAGCTAAACAGTGGGTCATTGCAAGGACAAAAAGATCTGGTTTTGGGTTATCATGTAGAAGAAATTAACTGCTTGATTTATTTTTATTTTTTAAAGGTGCTTTAGGAATTGCCTTGTAGATATTAAAACCGATTCATGATGTGAAAATCCAGAGTATAGTATTTGGAAATGCCAGGAGGAAGTTGTGGGGAAGCAGTTTTATGTCGAAGAGACTGTGTATCACTTTTATCCGTAAAGGGACTATAAATCATTTGGAACTGTCAAAACGAGTGCCCCTTGTGGTTGTGAGACCCTCATTGATGGGAGAAACTTGATGATCATCTGGCAGAAACGTTAAGAGAAGAATTGGGGAGTGTTGTGTGAAATGAAGAACCATCCTTTAGCATTTTTGAATATAAAAAATATTGGGTTGGCCAAAAAGTTCGTTCAGGTTTCCTGTAGCAGCAGACAGAAAAAACGAACGAACTTTTTGGCCAGCCCAATATCTCAGTATTAAGTAATGCAATAAAATAATACAGATATTATAAGAAGTTCTCCATTTACCTTTTATGTTTTAGACAGGATTTCTCTCATTTCTAGTAAAATGCCTTGTGTCCTTAGACTTTCCTTTTTTCAAAAAATGATTTCATGTCATTTTATTTTAATTAATTTTGTTGTGGCCGCACCGTGTGGCATGCGGGATCTTAGTTCCCCAACCGGGGATCAAACCAGTGCCCCCTGCAGTGGAAGCGTGGAGTCCTAACCACTGGACCGCCAGGGAAGTCCCCCTTAGACTTTTCTGTTGCTAACGTTATCGTCTTTTTACCATAATCGAGTGGTCAGTTATTTCTCCAGTTCTGAGTGGAACTGAGATCCACTCACCAAGTTTTATAGTGATTTTATTATAAATCTCTGGCAGTTGCCTTTTTAACTTTCCACAGCTGCTTTCCCCCCACCACCTCACTCCCCCTCTCCCCCCAGGGTAACCCACTTTGACTTAGACTGGACCACCTGCAGTATCTCTTTTTTTTAAAATAAATTTATTTATTAATTTATTTAATTTTTGGCTACATTGGGTCTTTGCTGCTGCATGCGGGTTTTCTCTACTTGCTGACAGCAGCAGCTACTCTTTGTTGAGGTGCGCGGGCTTCTCATTGCGGTGGCTTCTCTTGTTGCGAGGCACAGGCGCTAGGTGCACGGGTTTCAGTAGTTGTGGCACATGGGCCTCAGTAGTTGTAGCTCGCGGGGTCTAGAGCGCAGGCTCAGTAGTTGTGGTGCATGGGCTTAGTTGCTCTGCGACATGTGGGATCTTCCCGGACCAGGGATGGAACCCGTGTCCCCCTGCGCTGGCAGCCGGATTCTTAACCACTGCTCCACCAGGGAAGCCCACCTGCAGTATCTCTTGAACTGTTTGTTCCTTCCGTTCTCAGTGCCTTACTCAAGCCATCATGATTTTTCTCTAGGACATAGTGTCGTCTTGCTCCTTTAAAGCTCACACTTTTGGCCAGGGTAAGTTTTCTAAACTGAAAAACCGCATGAATCCCTACTCCTGTAGTTCAGTTCTGTCAGTGGTTTGGGATCGCCTTCACGACAACGTATTATGACATATGGCTCCTCCATTCTCTGTCCCTGGTGTGCTATCTTATATCATCTTCTGCTGTTTTCTGCACACACGTGTGATAGCCTAGCTCTACCAAGTTGACTATAGTTCCCTGAAAACATCCTGCTCTTTGTGGCTGCAGCCCATTAGCACCTGTTGTTTCCTCTGCATCTCCTTCCCTAGATGGATCTGAGGTCTGATGAGCCTTTCAGCACTCAGTTTACATGTTTTCTCCTCCAGGAAGCTTTTCTGGACCTGTTTTCTCATTGTCCTTTAAGTCTTTCCTTCCATCTCTGAGAGCAGGTTTCCCTTTGTGTTTTTTCTTCTTTCAGTACACAGGCCTCTCACTGTTGTGGCCTCTCCCGTTGTGGAGCACAGGCTCCGGACGCGCAGGCTCAGCGGCCATGGCTCACGGGCCTAGCCGCTCCGCGGCATGTGGGATCTTCCTGGACTGGGGCATGAACCCGTGTCCCCTGCATCAGCAGGCGGACTCTCAACCACTGCGCCACCAGGAAAGCCCCCTTTGTGTTGTTTTTAATGTCCTCATCTCATTCCCATTAGACTCTGCATTTTATCTATCTTTCACAGCTATTGCTATGAGTGGCATCATATAGCAGGTGTGAAATCAAAGTTCATCTCTTGTCCCATGATATATGAACTCTCCACTTATCCAGAGGTTAGGTTTCTTAGAATCTTTTTTCCATGATGTGGCTAAGTAGGTAGAAAAAGAATTCTAAGTAGCTTATGGTCGGTTGCCATAAAACCTATGCATAAAAGCACACACACACTGATTCTATGAGGTCCTTAATCATATCCCTTCAACTTTTACTTTACATAGAATTCTAACAAACTTGTTTACTTAGTGTCGTAGCTCACATTAGATTAGAAGCAACATATTAGAAGATGTAGAAGCAACACATTCGAAGGTGGGGAAAAGTTACGTTGACAAAGGTAAGGATGTTGACAAGACTAAAGCCGACATACTAGTAGCCTGAAAACAAGGCACTCTATGGGAAAAGAAAAAAAACAATTAAAAGTACGTAGAATATTGAAAAAAAAGTCATAGTAGTTTGTAGTTTTTTAATGTAGAGACAAGGTAGACATCTGCCTTGATTGCAATGTATTATATTTGATGTTCCAAATTCTACCTGCCATGATGAAGAGATTAATTGCTGCTCTCCACACTTTGTTTGAAATACAATCTTATTGCTTAAAGGTATGAGTGGGGTGAACTCTCAAATATGTTGAATAACTCAGCTCCCTACAGCGCTGGATAAATGAGTTCTTGCTGAGTTTCCTTCTAAACGCTGCAGGGTGACTGGTGCTTTGCTTCTAATCATTCATTTCCCTTTGGTTATAATCACATTACTAGTAATGTTATGTAGCGATCTTCTGTTAGGGCATTTTTCTATTAGTTTCTGATTTCTCATGTCACACTTGGAAAATAATAAAATGACCCCTTTCTCTTGGCTCTTCTTTTCTTTTTTTTTTTTAGTTCTTTCAATCATGGAACTGCTTATGAATTTTTGATGGCAGAAACCTCAGTATGTTATTAATTTTGATACTATTTGTATTAATTTCCTCCAACATTTTCCAGACTTTGCTTTGACTGGATTGGTGGGGAAGAAAGAAGGGGGAGATTAAATCTTCATGTTTGTAGATTGAGATATTGATGTGTGACAGGTACCATGTGCAGTAATAGTACTGCAAGTCCCTGTGCTGGGGCTTGGGGCTATTCATCTCCTTGGCGTGACTCACTTGAGGCATGATTCTTCTGTCTCCTGGTGTGGTTAAACTCCTCCAGGGGAGGCTGGGCTGGTGGTGCCAAAGGGCGGAGGCAGGTTGGCTAATCTGTTAAGTAGCCTTTTATCTGAGAGTCTAGTTTCTCATTAGTATTTCTGACCAAAAGGGTTGATGGTTGGAAATATGGATTTTATTTTGTTTTTAATTAGTCTCTCTAGGGATGAGAGGCTTATTTTTGAAGACTGGAATTTTAAGGAAGCCTGACAACCCCAATTTCCATGTGACTGAAACATTTTGGCAGCTGAAAAAGCTTTCACAAGTAGGAGGAAGAGCCGGACTTTCCACTGGGAGTGAGACTCACGCAGAACCTGTCCCTCTGCTCTGGGTTTACAGCGGTTCCCTTGGGACATTTAAAACAATTTTTATTGGAGTAGAGTTGATTTACAGTGTTGTATTAGTTTCAGGTGTACAGCAAAGTGATTCATTATACATATACATAGATTCATTCTTTTTCAGGTTCTTTACCCATATAGGTTATTAGAGTATTGAGCAGAGTTCCCTGTGCTGTACAGTAGGTCCTTGTTGGTTATCTATTCTATGTATAGTGGTGTGTGTATGTTAATCCCTTGGGACTTTCATGCTCCTGCCTCCCCAACGATTCCGAAGACTCTCACAGGGCTCTCATCACATGCATTATAAAGGTCTTCACTACTGCATCCCGTATTTATGCATTATATCAGGTCAGCTGATGTCTCCCACAGGCACAGAGCTGTCTAGTGCTTCATCATCTCTACGAGAAAGGTATTTTCCTCCTCTCTTATATATACCACCGTAAAATTATCTTCCGCATTACCACAGTTTTACAACTTGAGAGGTAGAGAGATTGGTTGTTTTGCCTAAGATGCTGGAGGAAAATAGAGAAGTAGCCAAAAGTTAACAGCCTGGCTCACTGTGCAAACTAACACCCTGATGACGGTCCTCAAGCTCCTTCTAGACTCTTCCCATAAAAATGAGGTGACCAGTTTTCTTGTCCCACAGCTCTCTTTGTTAGAAAGACTTCAGCTGAAATTTGCTTTTCTCTAACTTCCACCTATTGACTTTTTTTTTTAACATCTTTATTGGAGTATAATTATTTTACAATGTTGTGTTAGTTTCTGCTGTATAATAAAGTGAATCAGCTATATGTATACTTATATCCCCATATTCCCACCCTCTTGCGTCTGCCTCCCACTCTCCCTATCCCACCTCTCTAGGGGGGGTCACAAAGCACCGAGCTGATCTCCCTGTGCTATGCAGCTGCTTCCCACTAGCTGTCTATTTTACATTTGGTAGTGTATATATGTCCATGCCACTCTCTCACTTTGTCCCAGCTTACCCTTCCCCCTCCCCGTGTCCTCAAGTCCATTCTCTATGTCTTTATTCCTGTCCTGCCCCTAGGTTCTTCAGAACCATTTTTTTTTTAGATTCCATACATAGGTGTTAGCATACGGTAATTGTTTTTCTCTTTCTGACTTACTTCAATCTGTATGACAGACTCTAGGTCCATCCACCTCACTACAAATAACTCCATTTTGTTTCTTTTTATGGCTGAGTCATATTCCATTGTATCACCTATTGACTCTTATTCATCTCTCTCATAAGACCATGTGTGCACCTACTTCTACACGACTTGTCTTTGAATATTTGGGCAACTTCCAAGCCTCCTCATAGTCTTCTCATCTCTAGACTAAATGTTCTGTCCATCCCATTCCACCATTATTTCCACCTTTTGGTTTCCAGATTCCTCACAGTACTGACTGCTCTTCTCTGGACATACTCTCAGTGTCCTATGACCCTTTTAACTTAAGGTGGCTTACAGATGATACTTGAGATATTGTCTGTCTAGCTGAATGCCTAGAAGGACTTATTTTCTCCTGAGACCTGACCTCTATCATAACCTAGAGGGAGACTTATGATTTTTTTTTTTTTTTTTTTTTTTTTTTTGCGGTACGCGGGCCTCTCACTGTTGTGGACTCTCCCGTTGTGGAGCACAGGCTCTGGACGCGCAGGCTCAGTGGCCATGGCGCATGGGCCCAGCCGCTCCGCGGCATGTGTGATCCTCCCGGACCGGGGCACGAACCCGTGTCCCTTGCATCGGCAGGCGGACTCTCAACCACTGTGCCACCAGGGAAGCCCTGATTTTTATGTTTCTGTTTTGGAATACCTGAAAAGAAGTGAGTTCCATGTCATTGGATATGTTAAGCAGATACATGTGATGTCAGGGAAGTTATAGATAAGAACAAAGAGAAAGCATGTTCAGAGTGTAGTGTCCTTGAAAAAATAATTTAAAATGTCTATTTTTAAAAACACCTTTATGAAATACCAACTCTAAAATATAGGGCATGTTAGGAGATGGTTTGGGGGTTGCTAGTCTACCATCTTCCCAGGTTGCAGCCTTCCTGAATAAAGCACTTTTCTTTTTCCACCAAAAAAAAAAAAAGGGGGCATATTAGAGTGCATAATATTGGGAATAATACTTGGAAATATTCTTCTCTTAGAAGTGATAATATTATATCACTTAGATGCTTTTGTTCTTTGACCAATCACCGAATCAACTTGGAGGGATATTTTGCACCTGTGAAAGGCAGCATCTTTTGTCAAAAAACCTTTAGTTCACAAAAATTTCATTGATATTTTCCCTTCCTGTCAACATATAGCGCTTTAGTTTTGTCCACATTTGCCCACATTGTTTTACTTAGTTCTTTATAGAGTCAGCATTTAGGGCAATACAAATAGGTTGTTACAATCTTAAAAAAAACCCTTAATCAACATTGTTATTAGCATTGTTTTGTTTATTACCAACTATTCACCCATTTCTTTTTCGAGGATAATGTTAACTGTGCTTTGTTAGATGATCTGAACCATTTATCAGTGACATTTTTGTAAATGGAATATTGTTTACTCTTAATTCTAAAGTCAAATTATTGAAATATGTATTGACCTTACTATAAATTTGTGACTGTGTAGCTGATAGATTTTGCCAAATTATTGCAGTGAGAGTTTTTGTGGTGTCTCTTTTGAGATAAGTAATTCTTTAGTGACTCTGTTAACAACATTACCCTGTAGTGTATAGGGTCTTATCTTTTTACCATGTAGTTTTTTAAATGTGTGGCTGTTGTGAGATATTTAGTCCAATAATGTTGCATATAAGGACACTCAGTGAGAGGGCTCTTGTGTTACAAGGCGAGGATGTTGAAAACCCAAAATCTCTCAAGCAAACTGTGGTCTATAACAGTTCCACCCTCAGGAAAGGGAGGCTCCTTGAAACTTCCATGACTGCTAATCTTGAGAGAGAGCATACATGGTCTGGTTGGACTGAATCCTCTAGCCATCTTACCAAGCCAGGGCTATGAAAGTAGGGTTAATTTGCATCCCTTTTGGGCCCATTAATCAAAGTGAAGATGGTAGGAGTACATGGATGGCATATTGGGTCCTTTGACAAGTAAATGCAGGTGTGTGTCATGAAGATTTCCCATTTCTTGGTTTTACCAACAGTCTCCTCAAAGTCACTCCCCAGAAATGTACAGTAAGAAGTTGGATTTGCTTGGATCACTTAACTTTTTTTGGAGAATGGGTGAAAAGGGGCTTCCAGCTTGATCTATCAGTATTTTTCTACAGCAGGCCCCTGCTTTAGCCTTTTGTGAGGATAATCTGATACCCTCCTCCTTTTCTTTTTTTTCTGTTTTTTTTTTTTTGCTACCGTGAAGTATCCCATCTTGGTTTCTGTAGGTCCCCCAAGCTGTAAGGCCGGCTGCACTGTCTGGGTAGTTCACAGAGCTTTGGGCTCTTCTCATGCGAGAAGGAACTCAGGCCCTAGTTGCTGATGACCTTGGGCAAGTGAATCAACCTCTGCTCTATTTCCTCTCCTAATTTATAAAATTAAGACTTTCTTTTTCTCCTACTCTTAAAAAAAATGTTTACAATAACTAAATAAAAGATAAGTTTCTTGAGTGAGTTAACATCAATCTGGATACTTTAGCTATATATAGATAGGGTGACTTTTCAGATTACTAGAATAAGTTAAACAAAATGCCCCAAATGGGTTCAATATATATTCCAGATTGTCTATGTTAAATAAAAAGTGTGAGTCTGGTCTAATTTGTAGAAACCATTTCAGTCTCTTTACGAGAAAAAGCAATGTAGTTACTTATGTTGTCCATGTAAGTTATATTAGAACATTGAAGAACTTCAGGGGACACTGAAGGATTGTTTAGTCACTTAAAGCCTTAAAGTCCCGGACTTCCCTGGTGGCGCAGTGGTTGAGGTCTGCCTGCCGATGCAGGGGACATGGGTTCGTGCCCCGGTCCGGGAAGATCCCACATGCCACGGAGCGGCTGTGCACGTGAGCCGTGGTCGCCGAGCCTGCGCGTCTGGAGCCTGTTGCTCCGCAACGGGAGAGGCCACAACAGTGAGAGGCCTGCGTACCGCAAAAAAAAAAAAAAAAAAAGCCTTAAAGTCCCTTCAGGGAGTCCAGTTGATTCATGTGGACCCTCCAAAATCATCTAGTTAACCAAATTTTAAAATTGCAGCAGGATTATTATATCTCTTTAGGGCTCTCACTTTTTAATTTAATTTTGATCTGTTTAAAAATAAATGACTCATGCTTAGCCTGGAAAAGGATAAACTTAATTCCAGTTTTTGTATCCCAGAAGTCTGTTTTGCCTTTATGGTCCTATTAGCTCATTAACACTCCATTTCTTATAATTGGGTGCCCTGTGGACCTATAGACTTCAGTAACCTAAGCTGCAGTCTGCTCTGAGGTTTATGATCATAAAGCTCCTTAATGAGACTCCTCTGTTTGTGGATCTAAAACTGTTGTACTTGAGGTAACAGTGAGGCTAATGTCTGATGTGAGAAGGTTTTGAAAGTTATAAAGCACTCTACAAACGGTAGAACTGTCAACTAATGAGAGTCTGTGACTCACTGTAGTTCCCTGGCTTTTTCTTTTCCGTGAACCATAGAAAGAACCCACTGTAGGGGGTTGGAAATATTCTTTCTTAGGGTTGTGGCATGACAGAGTGGTTGCTTTTTCCAACCACCATATGTGGTGATCAGGCTGTTCGGAATGACATTGAGGTACTCTCTGAACAAACAGCAAAAGCCTTCCAAATAACTTATAATAACGGAAGTATGTAAGACGTTTTCCCCAGCCAGATGTAATCTTCAAAAGGAGAGGAATAAATTTAAAGTGACCTTCTACAGGAAAATTTGGGATCAATAGCTAGAAACGGAAAAATGGCCAAAAGACCCTATTCATAACAAAAACAAACTATAGTGTGAATACATTTTACAAAAGAGCTGGTGAATGTATGTAGAAAATAATAATAAAATCTTAGGAGAGGTCTTAAAACAAGACTTGAACGTACTATGTTCTTGGATGGCAAATTAATAAACACCATTTAATACAACCCCAATTCCAATCCTAATGGAATTTTTTAGTTTTTTTTAAAAACTGCCTAAAATTATATGAAACTTTATATAGAAGAATAAATGCCCCAAAATAGCTAAGAAAGAAGAGCAAAGGGGATTTTCTATTAGCTGAAATTAAAACTAACTGCAAAGCCATGTGAACAATCTATGGCTAGTAATTAACAGATAGGTCAGGGGTTAGCAAACTTTTTCTGTAAAGGGCCAAATAGCAAATATTTTTAACTTTGTGGGCCATGTAGTCTCTTGTCTAGCTCAGCTCTGCCTTTATAGCATGAAAGCAGTTATATGGGTGTGACTGGATTTAGTTTTCAAACTGCGGTTTGCCAATTCGTGATATAGATCTTACAACAAAGTAGTGCTCACAAGCAGATAGCAAAATATGTGACAAAGGTGATATTTACAAGTCATTTGGAAAAGAGAGTTTGTTTAGTAAGTGGTGCTGACAAAGTTTATATTAATCTGAAAAAACTAAACTTAAATTCCTAAAATGTAAAAATAAATTCTTGGTATATAAAGATTTAAATATAAAAACTAAACAATAAAAGGATATAAGGGGCTTCCCTGGTGGCGCAGTGGTTGGGGGTCCGCCTGCCGATGCAAGGGACACGGGTTCGTGCCCCGGTCTGGGAAGATCCCGCGTGCCGCGGAGCGGCTGGGCCCGTGAGCCATGGCCGCTGGGCCTGCGCGTCCGGAGCCTGTGCTCCGCAGTGGGAGAGGCCGCAACAGTGAGAGGCCTGCGTACCGCAAAAGCAAAAAAGGATATAAGAAAATGTAAGAGAATATTGTATGATCTGGGACTGGAGGTTGTATTTTTAAACAAGTCAGCAAATAGAGAAGCTGTAAAGAAAGGAGAGAAACATTTGACTACATATAAATGAAATTTTGTTTGTGGCAAAGTTATAAAATTTGACTTATAAACAAAATATGATAACATATAATCTATAAACAAAGAAATAAAATGGCAGCCTATGAAAAATATTTGTAACACATGTGAAGAAAAGGGCTAATGTCCATAACATGCAAAGTGCCTCTACAATTAACTCAGTAAAAAAAAAAAAAAAAAGTGTAAAGGGGGCAGTTCTTGAAAAGAAAACTAGTGGCCAGTGGCTACAGGAAAAGATGCTCAGTCGTCACTAGAAGCTGTAAAATGGGATAATTATAGTACCTGCCTTATAGTATTGTTTGAAGGATTCAATCAAATAATACAAATAAGGTATTAAAGTGCTTGGCACATAAGATGTGCTCCACAAATGTTAGTGTGTTACCCTGTAGAAATAAAAGCACAAGTAGGCAAGGATTGCTGATAAAGGATAGTTATGCTGTTTTGTCTGTAGTTGGGAATAGCTGTAAACAAACTAATGGAAATTAACTGAAGTATAGTTAATTTACAATATTGTGTTAGCTTCAGGTTATACCGCAAAGTGATTCAGATTTCAGATTCTGTTCCATTATAGATTTTTACAATAAATTATGTATCCTTACTATGGAATTTTATGAAGTTATTTAAAATAACTATTTTAAATGATATCCATATAAGTTTAGAAAGTGTTTTATGATGTATTGTGTAGGAGAAATGCAGGTTTTAGAGAAATATAGAAAGTATGACTTCAGTTTTGTAAAATGGTAGGGCAAAAATCCTTTGACGTGTTTTTATGTGATGCTGAAACATTCTACATTTAGGAATCACTATCTTGATGCAGAATATTCTAAAAACAGACATACAGTACACTGCCTTCTTCCAGTACACTTTTCAATATTTGGTTTCTCATTAGACCTCCTCCTCTTTCTTGATATTCTGAATGTGCATCAGGTTTTATTCAGAGGCCTCTAAAAGAGGTTATACCTTGTATTTACTGAAATTCTAAACTCCAGTAAGTCAAGCAGAACATAAAAAGCAACAGTTGTATAGAGCACATAGAGTCAGTCACCACCACCTTGCGCCTTTTTTATTATTCCACGAAGAAACCAAGAAAATAGTTTTAAAAGTGCATTGTGGGGCTTCTCTGGTGGCGCAGTGGTTGAGAGTCCGCCTGCCGATGCAGGGGACACGGGTTCGTGTCCCGGCCCGGGAGGATCCCACGTGCCGCGGAGCGGCTGGGCCCGTGAGCCATGGCCGCTCAGCCTGCGCGTCCGGAGCCTGTGCTCCGCAACGGGAGAGGCCACAACAGTGAGAGGCCCGCGTACCGCAAAAAAAAAAACAAAACAAAAAAGAGCATTGTGGCTATTTAGTTGGATATTGTTGGCTGTGATCAGAGATGGAATCGTGTGCTTCAGCTGGAGGGGCAGGAGTTTATATGTGTACGTAAATTCAGTGTTCCGGGGAAGGTTTTGAGTAGATTAGTAGCTTGATAATAAATAATATCTTAAAATTTTATTGTTCTTTAGTTTTCAGAACAGATTTTGGCAACAGCAATAACAATAGCTAATACTTCCAGTGTTGGGCATTGGCTGAGCACATTACACTCACTCCTGTTTTAATCCTTCCAACCTTAAAGGGATAGATGCTGTTATCATTTCCTTTTTTAAAACAATGTATTTATTAATTTATTTATTGAAGTATAGTTGATTTACAATATTGTATTAGTTTCAGGTGTACAGCACAGTGATTCCTTTATATATATATGTTTTATATATGTATATATATATTTTTTCCTCATTTCCTTTTTACTTTTGAGGAACAGATGCTTAGATGAGTTGAGTAACTGACCTTTGGTTAATTGTTGAAAATACAAAAGCTATTTCTTCTACCAAGTAGAAGAGATTATTTTTGAATTAGTGTCTGAGCTGAGACTTGATACCAAAGCCTGTGTATGTTGTTGATCTTCAAGGTCTGTTTCTTCTCATTTGATTGCCACATTAATTCTGCCCAAAGGCCAACGGCAGTTAGTAGATTCTGTGGAAATAATTATATGGAATAAAAAAGTTAGGTCCTGTCAATTCTCCTTTTACTTCCTTGTAGAGTAGGGGATAGGATAACTTAGGGTCACATCCTGCTTCTTGAAAAGTCTTATCATGTTACCTTTGAGCTTAATATAGCATCAGATGGCGACAGAACAGCAGTCAGTCTGATTCCTCTAAGGCACAGAGAAACAGTGTTGGAAATTGATGCTTCTGTGAGCCCTGGCATTGGGAACCACTGCTTAGTCATGCCATGTTGATGGGAATGACTGTTTAGCTATGGAACCTGAGCCTCAGTGGCCAATTGCCAGTAAGATGAGGCTGCTGTTGTCAGCCAGGCATGTGGATGGGTTGGTTTTGTACCCCTTCAGGTTTAGATGTGAAATATAAAGCTAATTTATTAATACTAGTTTATTCAAAATATGATTCAAAAACACTTGTTCTTCTCCAGCCATTTAGATGTTCTGTTATTTTTAAATAAAATATAAGGCCATGAATTAATTGTTGTCTCATACTTTTATTGTTGTCTTGTTGTATTCCCCCAGTACTTTATCCATACAACTAATGCGTTATCCATATTATGGTAATTTGTTTACATGCATATTCCCAGCTTTGCCGAGGACTGTTTGAAAAAGGGCTGTCTTATACAGTTTTGTGCTCTAACAGGTGACAGACTTTTAGGTGATGAGTTAGCGTTGAACCGATTTGAATGGTAAAGTCAATGTCAGTGTTTTGTCTTTGTTGTTCAGGATGTACATACGCATTTGCTTAAATTTAACCCAAACTACAGGTGTCAGTTTAGCTGGAAAAATGAAAATTTTATCTATGAATATAAATGTAATTTTAGGTCTTATGGTCATATATTTCCATATATAGCCCCAGGCTCTCTATTATTTATATGGAAAAAAGGTTAAAGCCATCACTCTATGGCTGTTTCAAGCATTTTACATATAGTAACTGATTTATTTCTTACCACCTCAGCATGAGGTGGCTGCAGTGAAAATACTGAGGTATGGAGAAGTCAAGTGACTTAGCCCAAGCCACATACCAACAAGGCTTGAGCTAGGATTTGAGACTGGGCAGTACAGCTCCAGAGTCTGTGCTCTTAACCAGTGCTCTATGCTGCCTCATTGATTTGTATATGGTGCATGTGTGTATGTAAGTCTATATCCAGAAAGAGAAAGAGATTGAAAGAGATGTTCTTTGATATTTTGTAATGGACTGCGTTATCACTTTCTGGAAAATATATAATATTTTGCAGAAAAAACTCTGTTTTCCTAAGGTCAACTTTTAACAGGAAGTAAAATAATTGTTTTTCATGTAGATTTTCTTTAAGAGGAATTTAGATGACTTGGAATGAGTTTGGAAGGGAACCAACAGAAGAGTAAGGAAATTCAAGTCACGTTATCATAGGAAACATTGTCGAGATTTCATTTTAAGACTGTTTTATAAAGGAATTGAAAGTGTCTTTCAAATATGTAAAGGTAGCAGTTGGTGGAGAGTTTAGCTCAGTTCTTTATAGTTTGGGCAGAGAAATTTAGGACCACTTGGTAGATGCTTTAGAGAAACAGCTTTTTGCTCAGTATAAGGTGGAACCTTCTGCATGGATGGACTGACTTAGAAAATAATGAGCTTTGTCTTACCAGAATGATCAAAAATAGGATGGAAACAGGGACTCCACTGAGAATAATCAAGCATTTGGCTGATTGAATAATTGTACTTGGTGACCAGATATGAAGTTCCTTCTAAACCTGAAATTCAGTGATTCTAACAACGTAGACAGAAGGGATTCTGCTTTATTACTTTACTCTTATTACACACCTCACCAACCTAGAAAAGTTCTATGTAAGTGATTGCTAGTGGAACTCATGCTCATTCAATCCAGTGGTTGAGAACAATTTTGGTGAACTGTTAGGGAAAAAAATCTAACTGCTGTGTGTTTAAGACAAATAAAAAGAGAGGAATTGAAAACTGCTAATGCAGAAAATTGTCAAGGAGTTTTTTGGCAGAAGGGGAAGCAAAGGAGGATGGTATAGGATGACGGAAGTAGGCGCAAGAGAATGTTGTTATTTTCTTTATTTTAAAGAGGTGGGATAAATAAGAACATGATGGGAATGATCCAGTAAGAGCACAGTTTTGAGTTATTATATATATGCCTACATTTTTTCTAATTTATTCTGCTAGTGTTCTTTTGTATGAATATCTTAACATTGATTTATCTTTTCTCTCCTTAATGGAGATTTAAGTTGTTTTCTGGTTTTCTCTATTGTATATAATGCTTTAGGGAATATTTTTATGTTTTCTTGTATGTGTATGCAATATTTCTCTCTTGTAAATACCTGAAAATGGAACTTCTAGGTCATACTTTATCTGTATTTTCAACTTTAGTAGATGTTGTCAAAGTGTTCTACAGTGTGGTTGTACCATTTACATGCTCACCAGCGATATATGAGATGTTTTGTTGTGATAAATCCAGTTGTGTGAAAATGGTAACCTGCTGGGCTCAGTTCTGCATTTCTGTAACTACTGTGAGGTTGAATGTCTTTTTTTAAGTGTATTGGCCATTCTGGTTCCTCAATATAAATTCTGTCCTATTTTTCTACTGGGAAAAATTTTTCTTAATGATTTGTGGAGTTCTTTATATTTTCTACATGTGATGATATATATCTATATCTATATCCACATCTCTATCTATGTATCTATCTACCTGTCTATCTATCCCTATGTATTTTTTTCAGTCTGTGGCTTGCATTTTTACTCTTTTAAGGTTATCTTTTGATGTACAGAAGTTTTATGTTTTGTTGTAGTCACATTTATTATCTTTCCATCTATAGTTTGAGCTTCTTCTGTCTTACTTAAATCCTTCCTCATCCCAAGATTATAAAAATATTCTTTTATATTTCTTTGAATAGTTGTAAAGTTTTACCTTTCAAACTTAGGTCTTTGATCACTTTTAATCACACTTGATGTTTTCAGTGTGGTTTAAGGTAGGAATCCTGTTTTGTTTTGGACTCCCCCTATTTATTGACTAGTCTGTCCTTTTCCATGATATGTGATGCATCTTCTGCCAGTAACTAATTGTCACGTATGCATGGGTTTGTTTGTGGGATCTCTGGTGTGTTTCTTTGCTTCTTTTTAGAGCCTTCCACCAACACGTCACTGTCTTAATAATATAGCTTTGTAATAAATCTAGGTATCTGGTAGAGCAAGTTTCTCCAACCTGCTCTTCCTACTTTTTCTTGGCTAGTTTTGGTCCTTGTGTTTTTTATAGAAATTTGAAGATTAATTTGTCAAGCTCCCCCCACCCCCCACACACAACCTGTTGGAATTTTGATGAGAATTGCATTTATTTATAGATAATTTGGGGAATATGACATTTTGATAAAATTGATTCTTCCTTTCTATGAATATGTTTTATTTCTCCATTCATTCAAGCCTTTCAATCTTTTGTATATTTCCCCACACACTTCTTGCTCATGTTTGGTTAGATTTATTTCTGGATACCTTAGAGATTTAATTGTTGTGATGAATATGATCTATTGTTCCTATTACATTCTCTTTTCCTACTACTGGTCCAGAGGAACATTATTTATCATTGAATCCTGAGTTATATGGGTCTTGAGTGGATTAGTTATGGAAAGGGCGATTTGGAGGAGGCAGTGGCTCCTAGAATGGAGAGACCATACTGAGGTATGAACCACATAGCATCAGTGAGAATGGAGAAGAGGGTTCCATAGCTGTCTGAGGCAGGCAAGCCAGGTGACTGGGGAAAGTGAAGGAATAGAGACTGGGGGACATGATAATAAGCGAATGCTGAATGAGATTGGGTGCATAAGAGGAAGTTTTGAAGAGGGATAGTTGAAAGTTCATTTGAGTCAAGCCCCTTTGATTGTAAAAACTAGAATTCATGAGTGTTAGTTTAGGAACAGTACGGACAGCACTGTGTGGGTCAAAGGGGTGCCTGGGATGAGTCCAGCTGCAGGAACTGGCAATCCATCTGGATCTTAGGTGTCTTTGTCAGGTGGGTTTTGATTCTTACTGATGTTCATTTGATTCTCCACTTTCCATGTACCAGCTTCTTCATCATCCTGGCTTCTTCAGCTCTGATTCAACCTTTCAATGCCAACACCCACCAACTGGCAATTTTCCTACACATCTTATTTTAAATTGCAAACTGTGATGTTGGCCCAATCATCTTTGTAACCAGCCTCCCAGGTTGCTGGCTAGCCCACAGATTGGCTGTTTTTCCTTCGGTTTGTTTGTTTGTTTTTGGTCTAGTGCTCACCATTGGTTTAGTCCTTTGTAGGATGACTGCACATCCCAGTTTGCCCAGCATAATTATTGTTCCAGAGCAATTATTATTTTTTTCTCAGTGTTTTAAAATTGAAGTATAGTTGATTTACAATGTTGTGTTAGCTTCTGTGATTCAGTTCTACATACATATATAACTAGTTTTTTCAGATACTTTTCCCTTATAGGTTATTACAAAATATAGAGTATAGTTCCTTGTGCTGTAGAGTAGGTCCTTGTTGGTTATCTATTTTATATACAGAACAGTTATTCATAACACCTTCAAAACTGTCTTGGTTTGGACAGTACATTATTTGGTTATACTACTCATTAGTCTCTGGAGCTGTACAACATGACTACTTATTCCGAAAGCAGGAATTGTGGGACAGGAGTGTGGTGCTGATTGGTAACTAGGCTGGGGAGGGTGGTACTGAGTAACATCTCTGCTCCGTGTAGGGTATAGTAATGGTAGCCTTGAAGAATCTGTGAGGTGTCCAGAGACACTCCACTGGGGATAGGGTCTCATGCTAATGGAAGGGAGCAGATAGAGTACGGCATGTAGATAGGTGTCCAGAGACCTAAATCTAGCAGAGGTAAAGGTAGATCCATAGTCTGAGTATTCAGATGGGGGTCAGAAGAGAGAATGGTTTGACAGGTGGTTGAAACTGGCACGTCTTTATCAGGCAGAGGGATTTTTCTCTGGATCAAGGGTTAAGGGGACAGGACTCAGGCATGGAACATCACGGCTCTGGTACCATATTCCAGTCACAGACTCACTGGGCAGGATCTAGTCACTAAAAGACTGGACAACAGGATCAAATTTAGCTATGAAGTGACAAAGCAAAAGGGAGCATGACCTAGCAGTGAGACTCAAGTACAGGTATATTAGGAAAATTATACTGAGCGGGCTTATTCCCAGGCAAAAGCTTATTATGCTGGATTAATTAATTAATTAATTCGAAGTATAGTTGATTTAAAATGTTGTGTTAATTTCTCCTGTACAGCAAAGTGATTCAGTTTCATACACACACAGGCACAATTTTTTAAATATTCTTTTCCATTATGGTTTATCATAAGATACTAAATATAGTGCTCTGCTATACAGTAGGACCTTGTTGTTTATCCATTCCATACATAATAGCTTACTTATTATGATTTATTCTTCAGCACCAACTTGAAGACTGGAATGTCGGTGAGTATAAATCCAAAGGTAGGAGTATCCCAATCTGGGGAAAAGAATAGGGAGTAGGGAGCCCCATGCTTTTTGATAAACTTTGCTCCTTGGTGAGCTGAAATAAGTATATATCTGGTATAGGAAGATTCTGGGTGGATAGAATTCTAAACTCATATCTGGATAAAACCAAATTAAATTAAACATTGTTTGACAGCAGCTAAGAATTACTGAGAAAAGTCCTCAAGTTATCTATATTTGAAAAAATCCCACTTTGGATCGGTTTCCGTGTAAGTATAGGGCCTTAGAATTATGGAGGCTATGTTTATATCTGCCTATTTTAATAAATTTATATAATGATGAATGAACAGCTCACTTTTTCTTTCGGTCAACTCTGACAGTGTCACAAGCTCTAAATATAAACAAAGTGTCTATGAAAGAAACAACAACACTATTTCCTGATGCCTCGTCCTGTAAACATGAGTTTATAAAATGACAGAAGCTACTGGGCTTTTATGCTGGGAAACTGTAATTGGGAAACACATGTTAAGTAGTGATATTTGGAGAGGGCTGAAGTGTCTGGTGACAGACGGAGGTGAGGGCTGGTGAGGTGTGGAGAGGGAAGTTTTGAGATTATTCTGTGTGTGTTTCTGGAACCATAAAATAGCATAACTAGAGGTATGTGTTGTGGTAGAACTAATAGCTAGGCAAAGGGTGGTTTAAAGAAACCTGTTGGAAAATTAAGTGTCCTTTTGAGGTAATATCCCGTAGAAATGCTGAAAGGCATGGCTTCTAAGTCAAATCTTGAGGGGTTCCAAGATAATTATAAAAAAAATTAGCTCTGTTAAAATTACCATTGAAAGAATTAGGCATACATCTTTTTATCTTGTTGTTATTATCTAGATAGAGAAATGTCTTTGTTTCGAGGGAAAAATGGGTAACAGGTGTTTTGTTTGTGAGGTTTGTACTTTTGTATGTGTGCGTCTACCGTAGAGTAGCAGATAATGTCTTTTTACAACTCATGGGAAGACTTACTTTCTTCTCTACCAAAACGCTAGCCTTGTGGAAGCTGACAAAAGTCATTATTATGATTTTTGGCTCAAGAAAATAATGATAACTTGGAAAAAGTGAAGGAGTGTGGCAATGAAAGAAAGACATCTGTAATGCAACAGACAAATTATTGAAACAAAAGATACAGTGTTTCTTTAATTGGATTCTCATGGCCTATTGGTTTAAAATATGCTGACCAAAGGCACTATCTGGAAGAAAGGAACTTTGGATTTCTAAATCAGTTTTTCCAGTTTGGGTTTAATAGAATTCAACAAACTTTTATTGAGCGTCCACTCTGGAGCCAGACAGCCTGAGTTTGATTCTCGACTTTATTATTCTACCTCTCTGTGCAGCCATTTCCTCATCTGTAAAATCGAGAGGATAAGAGTAGTACTTACCTTCTATAATTATTTTGACGAGGAACTGAATTTTGATTATGTATAAAGTATTCAGACCTGTGCTTGCCGCTTTGACACACAAAGTCAACTGAATTAGAGACTGGGAATTTAAAGATACTCGCACTGTCTTTGTGAGAGAGACAGGTAAGCCAGGTAAGCGACCCCACAATTTCAGCATTTTCTGATGGAGACAAGAAAACATTTGTCAAAAGCTGCTGTGGGCCCTGAGGTGGAACAAACAGCAGGCTTAGGGGAATAGTTTTCTGGAGTGAAACTCAAGACAGATTTTCTGTAGGGAAGGAAAAAAAAATTCCTCCGAAAAGTCCCAGAAACAAAAAGTAGACGAAACCGTAGGCTGAGAATCATTCGTTCGCAGCTTTTTGAACTTCCTTCCTTGCTGGGCCCATCGCTGCCTCTGGCCACTGTGTAGACACTTGGTAGAACCATGACGGAGACGGTTTTAAGTTCTAAGTTCATTTGCGCTCTTAGAGTCTACTTGAGTGTAATGGCACTGTGATAACTGGAATAACAAATAACCATCCTCAGCCTGGTTCTCTGGACTGCTGGGTAATTACTGACTTCTGGGTTGGGTTAGAATAACGCCATGAAGAATGACGAGCATTTTTATGTCATGGATCTTCTCTTCTACTCTGTGTCAGCTCTAATGAACGAAGAAGAAGAGAGGTGAGTATTGTGAAAAAGAAAAGAGAGAGAGGAAGACGTTTTTAAGACCAATGTGTGGGAGTGATGCTTTAGGATAGTCTGGGTGTTGTAATAATTTGTGATTCTCTAACCTGTGAAAACGGTGAGCTGTTCAGCAGTGTAAAGTTTTTGCACATTTGTGGATGTGCAGAAATGGGAAATATTTCTCTGTAACTGCACCCAATGTAGTTCTGGAAGCTCTTTTTCTGCCATTAGTGGGAAAACATGTAATATTGCGGCTTCAAGTTGGTATCTCTTTATAATGCCCTTGGGGGTAACTATTCAGTCAAATTTAAGATGTGATGCAGTCTGCAAAATTCTCAGTCATTCTTAGGGCTGCTGTTCCCATTCTTCTCCCACCCCCGCCTTCACCCCAACTGCAGCAAACTCCAGATGGAGTCTTAGTGGCAGGGAAGCACTGGGGGGAGGAAGGTGTCCATCCAATCCATGGTCCCATGGCCTTTGTTGTGTGTCTCATCGTGCTTGGCCTTTGGCCTTTGTCTTCATGTTATTCCCTGTTGCTATGTCAGAAGCTGGGGCATCTTCCGGTTGATTTTTAGGTTAAGATAAAACCATGATGACTGCTTGCTGATTCATTGGCCGACTCCATGGTTCTCCATGCTCAGAATCCTCACTCCCTACCCCGAGTGCTGCAGCAAAAGCTCTGCCAGGCCTCCCTTGAAGGGGCCTTGGGAATGATTCTGGATCTCTGACAGTCCACTGCAGCCAGTAAGACAGGGAGACTTAGAGCTCTCAATCCCATCCTGCCCTGCTATACTTCGCCACCATTGCTGCTGTGACGTATCTTACCAACACTGAGTGGGAGGATGCATCACAATTGTTCCCCCAGGGCTCCCCTGGTGGCGCAGTGGTTGAGAGTCCGCCTGCCGATGCAGGGGACGCGGGTTCGTGCCCCGGTCCGGGAAGATCCCACATGCCGCGGAGCGGCTGGGCCCGTGAGCCATGACCACTGGGCCTGCGCGTCCGGAGCCTGTGCTCCGCAGCGGGAGAGGCCACAGCAGTGAGAGACCTGCGTACGGAAAAAAAAAAAAAAAAATTGTTCCCCCAAAGGGATTCAGATAGGAAGCTGGGCAAAGCCTCTGATGTTTGTGGATACCCTCAGTCAATCTGAATTTTTTTTACCATCTTACCACCCCATCTCCTGTTCAGCCCCCTGCAAGACACACACTTGCATACACACACCTTTGAGGACCTTGATGGTGTTTAAACTTCAGTTAGAGACTGCCAGCCCATCAAACTTTTGTCCCTTTTCCTAGAGCCAGGAAAACTGCTCTAATACCGTGTTGTGCTATTGCCATGCTCTTTCGGTATCTTTCATATGAACTCTCAGTTCTCCATGTTCCAAGCCAAATGCTTTTGGAACATCAAACGTACCACTTTTCTTTCAAGCTCTCACAGTAGAAAGTGTGGGTTCAAGACAGTTGCTTTTGCTGATCTCATTTAAATAATTCTATCTTGAAAGTTAGAATTGAACAACTATGTCTTTGTTCTTGGCTGTATGTGCCTGTCCCTCTAAGCTGAAGCTGTCTCAGCTTTACTGGGTAGAACAACAAAATCAGTAAGAATGAAAAACAAATCAGATGATATTAAAAGAAACCCAAAAAACCAAACCCACCTCACCTGTTAAATCTTATTGCCTCCCTCTGAATTGTTATCCCACACGAGGGGAATACTCAATCATTTATAGCCCTAACTTTGTGATGATGAGTCAGGCTGCAATCCATGCATATTTATAAACCCAAGTGTTAGTTTGTCATGATGTATTACAGATGAGCTAATGTTAGATACAGAGGGGAAACTGTTGGTCAAAGTTTAAATTCTCCTCTCTGATTCACTTGGATGTCTTTACAATTTATTGAAACCGTCTGGAATCTTATCTCTAAAAGAGACATAATGACTCACTTACGATGATAAAGCGTACTGTTGGTACTTCTGGAGATGATGGAAGGCTGTCACCAACCAACCAAATTCTATTATCAGAGACGTAACATGAGTAGAAATGGTTCTTGAAATGACCCCCGTGTAGTTCCTGAAATAGCAGCTCCTTGGATAATCACCATTGTGAACTGCTGCTGATGGCTTTTACCGGAAGTCTCTGGGGTGATAAGGACCACTTGAACACTGACTGTGTCAGGGTGGTTTGATACTTTCTACTACTTAACATTCAGAATGATCCATGGTTCTTTCTAAATTGCTATTCAAAACCTCAGGGTCTTAAGTCTCACTGCCCAGTAATTATAAGACCTGCTTGCCTCAGAGTTTTTCAAAGAATAACATAATATATGTGAACATTGCAAACTTCAACTTTGTGCAAGTGTTAGGTGATTGTTATTATTTTTACTAACTCTACTACTGTATTCTTTTTTCCCTTCATCTATTCCTCTTTCTTTTCAATGCTTTGGGATAGTCATGCCTATTAAGCTTGAATTTTAAAGAAAGTCGCCTTCTTTCAGAGTCAGCACCCTAGCTGGTCAGTGTCATCTGTATCTTTTCCACCTTTTGAGCCATGCCCTGGGACCTCTTTGGTTCTTTTCGGGTCTGTGATGCTGTGTGTTTTGAGCATGGGATACATTTCCAAATGTGCTGCTGTTTTATGCTGAACTCCATTCTCGGCTGCCTGGTTTTGTTTTATTTATTTTTTCTCCAGTCTTTGGGCTTATCACTTACCAACTGGTTTGAAAGATTAATTCATATTCAACATGCGGGTCAAATGCCAAGTATGTGCAAAGTGTTGTGATTGTTCTGGGGAGGGGGGTGAGCCTGGGGGCCCAGGCTTTCCCCTCGGCCAGGAGTGGTGCTGCTTGCTAAGCCTGGGAATACAGAGGTGAAGCGGAGAAGGAGGGGAGGCTTGGGGCACAGTCAGGGTGTGTGGGGGGGTGGTGGGAGTAGAGAGACAGCGCTGTTAGCTTTGGATATGGGGGAAGCTGGAGGTGTCCAGTGTGTGAAACGTGGGAAAGGCTTTGACTCCAAGTGGCAGAGCTGGGAGTTATTAGCATCAAGACTGTGCTTGAAGCCAAGGGAATGAATGAAAGAAAATGAATTCCCTGTTGAATAACTACCAGACTTGCCATGGTTATTCTTCCGTAAGCAGATATCCTGGTAGGGGAGAACCCCTCAAAATAGCTAGAGCGATGTTGAGGTATTTATGTGCTGGGTGTCATTGACAGGCTTTCTGGAAACTACAGTTTTGAAAATCCAGGACAACCTTAGGACAGAGCTTCTCAGCCTTGGCCCTGTTTGCGTGGTGTTTCAGATAATTCCTTGTTGTACGGGGCCGTGGTGTACACTGTAGGGTGCTTCGCAGCATCCCTGGTCTCGACCCCCTGGGTGGTGGTGGCATTCCATTTCCTGCCCCTCCCACCCCCAGCTGTGACAACCAGAACTGTCTGCAGACATTGCTAACCGTCCCACGGGCTAGATGATGCCACCTCAGCAGGTTCTTCTCTGAGTTTACGTCAAGAATTTTGGGAGAAGCTCCATTAGCTCTTCTGTTCCAAAAAAGCTGAAAAATGAGTTCACTTCTGCAATTATTCTGACCCCATTAGGAAACAGCTTACTCATCCTGGAGGATGAATTAAGTCATTGTATAGGGTTTTTTTGTTTTTGTTTTTAAATCATCTCCTGCACAGAAAAGCACTGATAGTGTTAGTTTCAAATCAAATCCTGTTTTTCTGTATGTGTGTATCAATATAGAAATGAAGGAGATGCTGTATTCTAAACAGTGAAATAGCTTGTGGTGATGACGCAACCGTTTCACAGGACTTGCTGTCAGTTTCTTATTATCAAGGATTTTAAGGCAGACCGTCTAAAAGGGTTACTAGAGAGTTCTCTTGGGGATGGAGGTAAGAGGGTTTGGGGTTCAAGTGAAGCAAACCTTGTTCTAATAATTTGAATGTAAAAAAATTTAAACACAAGGACTAGAACTTAATCTTTTTAAACTTACGTTCTTTTGTAGTTCATCAAGAAAAAGAATATAAGAAAGTCACTTAGTAAATTACCTGTCTTGGTAGCTGAATTAACTTATAGCTTGAAACCCTCCTCCTAAAGTTACTCAAGTTTACAGAAACATTGATAGGGTACATTGATTGCAAGCACGTGCCTGTATATGTGTTGCTCGGAAATGGTACTGCTTGGCAGCCTCTGAGAACGGCTAGCATCTTGTTTGGCTCTGTTTCTTCCCTGCCCCCTGCCCCCTGCCTCACAGCCTGGTGTTCCTGACACTCCGTTTGGGGAAGGAGCTGAGGGAAGGGGTTTAGATCATGGTACATCACCTCTTCTCACAGATCTTCCAGCATTTCTTCCTAGGCTCACATAAAATGGTAGCTGCTGAGCATCTTATATGCCTCATAGGATTGTGGCTATAGACTTCTAGCTCCCATCTTAATCTTCTTCTACCAAATAGAGGAAGAAAGAATAAAATGGGTTCTAGCCTTCGCAACATGTACTGAGCCCGCACTCAGAGACCCATACCTACCCTCTCAACATTTGATCACATCCCTTGATTGGTAGAAGTAGGAGGGAAGGGGGCAAAGGGAGGGAATACCAGAATTTGGAGGTCTTCCTACTGCTTTTCATCTTAAAGATGGGAAGAGTAGGACAGCTGGGGAAGGTGGGGGCCTTTTCTCTGTGCTACTTCTGCTGTCATTTGATTGGAATGACTAAGGCCACGTTGGAACCAGCAGCTATATTTTAATTGTTTAAGGTGGAATTGGATTTGGGCTCATCTAGTCTTATACAGTACAAGGAAGATGGAGTGAAGATAGTATGGTAACCAAGAGTCTTATCGCAGGAGAGGCTACATGGTGCCGTGGAGAGAGCGTGCTTATCCTAACTCCCTGTGTGTACTTGGTCAAGTTACTTAATGTCTCTGGTCCTGACTCCTGATCTGTAAAGCCCACTCAGGGTTGTGAGGATTTAATGTAGTCATTGTGTAAAGCACTTAGTAGTTGTAGCAGCAGTTTTTATAGTCTAGATGGTGCATATTTAGTTTATTTGCTCAGGAATTATGTGATAACTGTTTAAGAATTGTTCTCTGATTGTTCAAGATTTGGATTCTTATTTTGGCTTCACCACTAACTAGGTAGTATCCTTGGCTAAATCATTTAATTTTGTGGACCCTGCATTTCTTGTAGTATTCAAAACTGTAAAAATTGATGACCTTTCCAGTCCAGTGGTTAGGACTCGGTGCTCTCACTGCGGGAGGGGACCTGGGATCCATCCACCTTCGGGGGGGGGGACTAAGATCCCGCAAGCTGTGCGGCAAGGCCAAAAAAAATAAAAAAAATAAATAAATTGATGACCTTTCATTTTCTAAGCTCTGAAATTTTATTTTGTTTTGCTCTTTAAAAACCTAGACCTCTTTTTGTTAAAAAAATACATCTATTAACTAATTGGAGTTTGACTCACCTGCTAGGTTAAGTAGCCATGGCAATTGTTAAGCCTTTTACAAATAAACTTATCATTTTTCTAGATAAGTATATACAAACAGAACAAATTGCTTAACTGGTATTTTACCACTTAATTATGTATTAAAGGATCCTTTTTAAGGTTAGAGGATGATATAAACTTATTTAAAATGTCTCCAGAACACTCAGCCTATCACAGGAATATGTGACAAAGGCAAAATTCTATGAAGTGATTGATATATGTAACCAAATGCTTTTCATTTCCAAGCCATCTGTGGCTGCAGCGGGGGTAGGGTAGGGGGTTATGTGTCCTTCTTCTGCGTTTAGATTTTTTTCTCTGTCTGACATATGTTTATTGTATAAACCAAGGAGAGTACGTATCGTTAGGAGACAACAACTCTCACTCCAGGCCTCAGTTTTCAAGTATCTCTCATACTCTCTCTTCTCACGGAAAACTACTCTTAGGGTCTTAAAGACCAGCTTTTTCTTTTATGTATTTCTGTTTGTTATAGTGTGTGCAGCAAGCAACATCAACAGATGGTGGATTCCCTCATATATAATATTTTTAAAGATAATGATAGGGAGTTAAGTTATTAAGCCTCAAATCTAACCCACAAAAATACTTTCAGCGTTAGCTGTATGCAGATTTTTGATTGAGGTATTAGCTTATTGGACTTTGCTGCTACTAAATAAAAGTGGGGACTTTATCATGTAAGTATTTAAAACCTAACATAGACAAAGAGAATATGAATTGACACAGAACAAAAACTCAATTTTACGCCCTCATAATAGCTCACATTATAGAATGATTACTGTGGTTGCAGGCATTGCGTTAAGAGCTTTAAGCATCCCGACAGTGCTTCTAGGTAGGTGTTAATATCCCATCCATTTTATAGACCAAGAAACTGAGACTCGGGTTAAGAAACTTGCCCATGTTCACACAACTAGTGAGCAATAGGGCTGAGGGTTGATCCAAGCTGTCCAAGTCCAAAGCCCGTGATGAAGTTGTTTTTAAGATCCAATTTCCCAAATTTCCCTCATCCAACCCTGAGACTTATTTTTGTTTATATCAAATGAAGTGGCAAATTGAGTGATTTCTGGAGAAATTCAAGTCCAAACAATGTTATTGCTGAGGTCATTCAGATTATTTTTGTCACTAGCATTTGATAAATAAGACTGTGTCATGAACTAGACATGGTTATAGACGAATTAGGAAAGTACCTTAGTCCTCCACTCACTGGCATCTCAGTTGTAAAACCACAATTTGACAAGATTATTGGTCGCAAGTTATTTTAACAGACTTTCCAAACTTAGATTTTCTGAAGTTAGTAGAAACTGAGAAACTTTTAAAATAGTTTTTTTTTTCTGGCCGCAGTGCGCAGCTTGTGGGATCTTCATTCCCCGACCAGAGATTGAACTGGGCCCACGGTAGTGAAAGCGCCGAGCCTTAACCACTGGACCGCCAGGGAATTTCCTAAAATTGTTTTTCAAAAGCATCAAATGAACTGAAAACAATAAAGTGATGTACTCTGGATAAAACTAGGGTGCTCTGTGGCCACCATCTTAGATGGTTACTTATCCATGAAAATATAATGTCTAATATTTAAAGCAATCTAAATCTAATTTCTTAACATTGAAATTTCTGCAAAGAATGATTATATATAAATCTAAGAGATACTAAAAGAATAACAGATACTAAAAGTAACAGATATATATTAGGCATTAAAAAAGTAATTAGACAGCTAAAGCCTATTGTCACACAATTTAAACCAAAGCCATTTAAATACACTTGTTTGTAAAGTCCCTTACGTTGTAAACTTTCTTGCTCTTCCTTCTCTTTCTCCACCCTTTCCTCTTATCAGTATCGTGATCTTGATCATTGCCATCATCTCTATCACCATCCTCTCCATCAATTGCCTCCTAATATCTATATCAGTACTTAAATTGCAAGCAACAGAATCCCACTCAGGCTTAATTAATCAAAGGAGCAGTCTATTTGGAAGGATATCTTGTAATTTGTAGTTTGAGTACAAGCTGAAGAATCAAGTCCCTTGGAGCTTGGAGCCAGGGCACACGGATGTGCTTGGAATGGGCTACAGGTGAGAGAGTAGATATTGGTTCCTCAGTCTAAGGTCAGCTGGCTGGGTCCTGGGACCGTTAACTTCTAGCCTGTGAGCAGTCTAGCCCTCTCATCCCAGTGTGCCATGTAGATGTTAAATTTTTACGTATGCTAAGACTTAAAAATGGCTGGAAAGTATCTTAGAACAGAAGACAGAGCAGATCTAGAAATGAAGGAAGATTGAAGGAAGGTAGTGGATGGTCTTTTCAGGTTTTGACCTTTGGGGTCAATGAGATTTTGATCCTTGTGCAAACATGCTGTTTACTCATACAGTCGGCTTCCAGGAAAGAACCTTACTTTGGGGCCATGCGTCCATTCCTTGGTCCAGAGAATGTTGGGTGCTTTGGTTGATAGCCCTTCCAATATGTCATCTTATGGAGGGGGATAAACTTCCAAAAGGAACGTCACCTAAAGGAGAGAGGACATGAATGGTAGTCAGAGAAAATAGTAACATGTCATGTTGTGCCATATCACTTTATCGTGCGTAAAAATAATATTTCTCTTAATATGTTAATCACAGATGATATTTGGCCCAAAATTCATGGCGACATATATAGTGTTTTCTGAATATTATGTGGTTTTCACAGTAAATCTTGGAGAAAGAAGATTTTCAACCATAACTTGTTTTTAATTCTAAAAGAGAAGGTAGAGGTCATTTTAGCTTTTATAGATCACTAATTCCTGTCAAGGTTCTAAAATTTAATTATTATGAAAATGGAACTATGTTTTAAAAAATCTTCAGAATTTGACTTAAATTGTCTTTAGGCAGCATTTCATAAGTAATTATTTCTTTGCTGAAATGATCATGGCCATTACTTTATTATTACAAAATAACTGCCTGGGATGTTGTATCAATGATAGTAGCTACGTTTGATTCAGACTTATGCACTGTGCGTGTAGGGTCAGCAGGATGGGCCATAGAACCACCTTTTCCCTTTTCATAATCAAATCTAAAAAGGCAATAATTTCTCCTCTGATTTCTTAGTATCCTAATATAGTATTAGTACTTCATGTCTGCTACTGTTTTATCCTAACTCTGTCCCCCTCTCTTTTAGTGTACCTGTTGTTTTTTCCTCACATGTCATATTTTTTTCATCGGATTCTTTTTGAGATGTGGTTTTCCTCTCCAACTTCTGCATTATGAAGTATGATTGTAAAGTAATGTTAGTGATCTTTTTAATTGTTCATAAACAAATTTTAAAGATAATTCTGAAAGAAAAGTTCCAAAATATTCTGCAAAAGCTTTATGGTTAGAATAGCAGTGTCTTTGGGTAAGTATTTTGAAGAACAGTATTCATTGTTTGTTTAAAAATGAGTCTGATTATATTATCATTACAGGTTATACTTGCTTTTTCTATATACTTAAAAAAAATGTATTCAACAAACTTCTAGATTGTCAGCTCCTTGAAGGCCAAGCCCAAGGGTTATTTGTTTTGATTTTGTACTTTATTGATTTTTGTTGATTGCACATTGCACTCTACAAACTGCAGTATGGAAAAGAGATAAGTGCCATATATAATCCTTTGTGAGAATTATAACACAGTAGTCATTATAATTTTTTTCAAGTTCAATTAAAAATAGCCATCCTTCTACAGTTTTCCCAACGTGAATCTTCCACATGAGAGTTTTCATATACCGTTCCTTTCTCTCCACTAATAGTGGCCTCTGTTTTTCTGTATTTAAAAACTGCTATGGTATTAATTTCTCAAATACTTTGATTTACAAAAAATAGAAGGATAAAAATTCAGATCACCACAGTTTATCACTAAGGAACCTGACATTACTGTATAGCATGTAGCAAGGAGAAACTGAATATGGAGAAAACAGTTTTCCATGTTATAGGATCATAAAACTAGAAGGATTTTACCACCGTCTTTCAGTGTATAGTGATGCAAGGAATGGGTTTGGCTCCATGTGATTAGAGAACAATGGAAATTTAGTTTTCCAAATCGAATTGTGTTGTGTAATTTTCCATGGAATATGTCTTAGCCTCCAGAGCATAAAGACTATGCCTCATTTACTGTGTGTGACGTTTCTTATTCTTATTAGAGAAAATGTAAAGGATATAAAAATCTTAAATATATTATCCTAGTCACTCACTAAATTTATTTATGGACAACTGATAAGACAATAAGCCAGATGCAGAGATTTGACTTTGGGGTTTTGGTAGCATGACTCTGCCATCAGGGAAGTGTATCTGTACCCTGATGCTATGTGCCTCTGTTCATTTCCCCCGTATTAGAAAAGCCTCAGTCTTTCCTTCCCCTGGGTGTCTCCTTTACTTTCTCACTACTACCACATTCACAACACTTCTGACACTTCCGGTCACCGAATGTGTGGGGTTATTTCCTGACACCAAGCAATTCCTTGACACCAGATGGGTGTCCTAAAATTTAACTCAATTCTGATACTGTCTACCTGGAAATAGTGTAAGATCCCATAGAATAAGGGACCAGTCCCACATGACTGCTTTCACCCCACTTCAGATGCCAACTGCGAGTAGCAGGTCTCCAGGTTACCTACAGCTTTTGTCTGACTTGGCTATAAATAGGAGGTTCCCACAACCCCTTCCTTGGGTGCCATTAATTTGCTAGAGCAGCTCACAGAGCTCAGAGAAACACTCACTTAGGTTTACCAGTTTATTAAAGGATGTGATGAGGGATACAGATGAACAAAGAGCCAGATGAAGACATACGTAGGGAGAGGTCTGGGGGTGTCCTGAGCTCAGGAGCCTCTGTCTCTGTGGAGTTGGAGTGTCACCCTCCTAGTACACGGATGTGTTCTCCCACCTGGAAGCTCTCAGAACCCCATACTCCTGGGACTCTTATGGAGGCTTCACCACATTGGCGTGATCGATCATTAACTCCATTTTCAGCCCTTCTCCCTTCTCAAGAGAGTGGGCAGCCGGGGTTGAAAATTCCAAGCTTCTAATCATGTCCTAGTTTTTGAGGTGACCAGCCCCTATCCAGTAACCAAACAGAGGCCACCCAGGGTTGCCTCATTAGAAAAAAAGACACTCCTATCCCCTAGAAAATTACAGGGTTTCAGGAACTCTGTGCCAGGAACTGGGGGCAGAGACCAATATATATTTTCTGTTGTCTGTAGAAATGCTAAAAATTCACACCCCCAAAGGTTGGAAGTTCTATAATATGCTTGTCTTTGAATTGAGAAGCCATTCATTTCTCTTTGGGTCTCTAGGTTGGCAACAAATAATAAGTTTAAGTCAAGAAAATTCAAAGTTGGCAAAAATGGCCCATTATTTAACTTCCTCTTCCTTTAATGTCACATTTTTATGTTTTAATATAATCTATGTATATGCATGTGTGTATGTATATATGTGTGTATATGTACTTATATATATGAGTGTGAGTTGTATATATGTAAAGTTGTATGATTATCTAAGGAAACTTTGATTTAAATTCACAAAGGCACCATTTCATTTAAATTAATTTATTTTTTATACAGCAGGTTCTTATTAGTTATTTTATACAAATTAGTGTATACATGTCAGTCCCAATCTCCCAGTTCATCTCACCCCCATCCCCCCACTTTCCCCCCATGGTGTCCATACGTTTGTTCTCTACATCTGTGTCTGTTTCTGCCTTGCAGACCGGTTCACCTGTACCATTTTTCTAGATTCCACATATATACGTTAATATATGATATTTGTTTTTCTCCTTCTGACTTTCTTCACTCTATATGACAGTCTCTAGGTCCATCCACATCTCTACAAATGACCCAATTTCGTTCCTTTGTATGGCTGAGTAACATTCCATTGTACATATGTGCCACATCTTCTTTATCCATTTGTCTGTCGATGGGCGTTTAGGTTGCTTCCATGACCTGGCTATTGTAAATAGTGCTGCAAGGCACCAACTTTTATAAAGCTTTTTACAGTTTAGTTTTTATTTGGAAAGACAACAGTTTCATGGTAGTTCTTCCTAGGTTCAGCTGAATAGCACTTTCCTCTGTGCTGGTGAAATCAGCTAGCCCCTTATTTTAGGCTTCAGCCACACTTTATAAATTAAATACACTGTGATTGACACCTTCTGATGGCTTAGCTTTGCAGGCAAGAGATAAAATTGTTAATAATATTTAGTCATGATAAATGTAGTTTTCTCATAGTACATTTTTTGGGGACAACAATATGATTCAAAACAGAGACTTGTAATTAGACAATTATTGGGTAACAGGAGAGGATGTTTTCAAATTTGTGTCCTGGTGGTGGATGGTTTTACTCTAAAATCTAGTAGTTTCCTGATGTAATTTTATAATTTCTAAAGTTGCTTACAAATGTGAATACCTACATTATTAAGAATAAATTTCATATAGAGAAAGACAAACACCATATGATCTTACTTGTATGGGAATCTAAAAAAGCCCAAACTCATGGAAAGAGAACAGGCTGATGGTTGTTGCGGTGGAAGGAAGTAGGGGTTTGGGGAAATAGGTGAAGGTGGTCAAAGGGTACAAACCTCTAGTTAAAAGATGAATAAATTCTAGGGATGTAGTGTGCAGCATGGTGACTGTAGTTAATAAACCATATTGTATACTTGAAAGTTGCTAAGAGAGTAGATCTTCAAGGTTCTCACCACACACACACACACACACACACACACAATTGTAACTATGTGAGGTGATGGATGTGTTAACTAAAACTAATTGTGGTAATTGCTTTGCAACATTTTGAGATATATATCTCATCATGATTTTGCACATCTTAAACAGTGTTATATATCAACTATATCTCAAGAAAGCTGGGGGAAAAATAACGTCTATCCATTAGTGTTATAGTTTCTTTTTTTTTTCTTTTGTTTAAATTGAAGAATAGTTGATTTACAATATTGTGTGAGTTTCTGGTGTATAGAATAGTGATTCAGTATTACATATATATATTTTTTCAGATTACTTTCCACTGTAGGTTATTACAAGGTACTGAATATAGTTTCCTGTGTATACATCCTTGTTGATTATCTATTTTATGTATAGTAGTGTGTATCTGTTAATTCTAACCTCCTAATTTATCCCTTCCTTCTCCCTTTCCACTTCGGTAACCATAAGTTCTTCTATGTCTCTGAGTCTGTTCTGTTTTGTAGTAGATTCATTTGTATTATTTTTTAGATTCCACATATAAGTGGTATATAATATTTGTCTTTGTCTGACTTACTTCACTTAGTATGGTATTCTCTAGGTCCATCCATGTTGCTGCAAATGGCGATAATTAATTAATTATTTTATGGCTGAGTAATATTCCATTACACACACACACACACACACACACTCACATTTCTTAAACCAATCATCTGTTGATGGACACTTGGGTTGCTTCCATATCTTGGCTATTGTACATAGTGCTGCTGTGAACATTGGGGTACATGTGTCTTTCTGAATTAGAGTTTT
Organism: Phocoena phocoena; assembly: GCF_963924675.1. Classification (NCBI taxonomy): domain Eukaryota; kingdom Metazoa; phylum Chordata; class Mammalia; order Artiodactyla; family Phocoenidae; genus Phocoena; species Phocoena phocoena. The sequence goes on along the minus strand of NC_089230.1, from coordinate 75,860,570 downwards.
CATCTTTTTCAGATATATGCCCAGGAGTGGGATTGCTGGATCATACGGTAGCTCAAACTTTAGTTCTTTAAGGAACTTCCATACTGTTTTTCATAGTTGCTGCACCAATTTACACTCCCACCAACAGTGTAGGAGGGTTATAGTTATAATTTCTTCAATGTTATTAATGAGACAACTTTTTAAAAGGAAAAAAATAATAATGTTTAGTCCTTTAACAAATGAGTTTATTGAGCAGCTACTATGTACTGAGGCTTCAAGGCCTGGCAGTAAAAAAACAAAGTCCCTTCTGTCATGGGGCTTATATACTTACATTGCGCTGGTTGACTCCTTTTGATGTAAAATCCTAGTTTTTCTTGTCTTAATGTCACTCTCTCTCTGTCCACCCACACCTGCATACCCATCCCCCCAATATATACATACATATGCATGCATTATACATATGATACTATCTATGTACATATATATACTGTTACATTATATGTGACAGTATATAATGTAACCGTGTAAATATCCTGTGTGGGGCAACCCATACATTTATTTTTCTGTTTTTGTATTAAAACCTAGAAATCAGGGAATTAATTATGTATAACTATAATACATACTTTAAGAATTTGAATTCTGCCTTTAAATATTCCCTGTTTTGTATCCCAAATTTTCTACTTAATGTTCTGGCTCTGTAATATGTCTGTCTTCCACATGAATTTGTTTACAGACTTTGTCCTTTTCCTTGTTTGACTGAAACAAAGCAAAACATAGTGACTGGTGAAGTTGTACTGTTTCTGTCTAAAAGTCCAGGATGTTCAAAGATCAGGGACAGGTTCTGTTTTCCCCAGCTTCTGGTCAGTTTTTCATAGTGTACGTGCATAAGGAGAAAAAGTCACCAAACTGAGCTAAGGATTCATGTTTTCAGGGGCTTTTGGATCTTGAAGGGACTTTGACAGTTGTTTAATCTCACTCAGAAAAATCAGGTAGAACTCTGATCATAAATAGAGGACATGGCAGTGGGTTAAGATACCCCTTTCTTTGTTTAGAAGGATACCAGAGAAAATCTTCAACAAATTTTATCTTTACTTAAAAAAATTCAACCTTGTAAACATCTTTTATCTTTTCATCACTAGCCTATAGTCCTATGGAATTCTGAAGCCGCAAACAATGACTGCTGACCCTCCCTTTCCTGCCTTTTGTGCGTGTTGTAACTTGTTCTACTTTGCTCTTGTGGTAGAATTGATGCATTGGGCTTAAAAAGAAGGGGCAGGCTAAGCACAGGCAGTAACCTCATTGACATCAGTCTTAGTGATGTTTTGGTGGATCTGACTCCAAAGGCAAGGGAAACAAAAGCAAAAATGAACAAATAGGACTACATCAAACTAAAAAGCTTCTGCACAATGAAGGAAACCATCATCAAAACAAAAAGGCAACCTATTAAATGGGAGAAGATATTTGCAAATGATATATCTGATAAGGGGTTAATATCCAAGATATAAAGAACTCCTACAACTCAACAACAGAAAACCAGACAACTGATTAAAAAATGGGCAGAGGATCTGAATAGACATTTTTCCAAAGAAGACATACACATAGCCAACAGGCATGTGAAAAGATGTTCAACATCACTGATTACTAGGGAATTGCAAAGCAAAACCACAATCAGATATCACTTTACACCTGTTGGAATGGCTATTACTGAAAAGCCAAGAAATAATAAGTTGTTGCTAAGGATGTGGAGAAAGGAAACCCTCCTACACTGTTGGTGGGAATGTAAATTGGTGCAGCCACTATGGACAACAGTATGGAGGTTCCCTGAAAAATTAAAAATCGAACTACAATATGATCCAGGTATTCCACTTCTGGGTATTTACCTGAGGAACATGAAAACACTAATTCAAAAAGATATGTGTCACAGGGAAATCCACTCAATACTCTGAGATAGCCTATATGGGAAAAAAATCTAAAAGAGTGGATACATGTATATCTATAGCAGATTGCTTTGCTGTACACCTGAAACTAACACAATATTGTAAATCAAACTATGCTCCAATAAAGATTAAAAAAATATATGCACCCCTATGTTCATTGCAGCTTTATCTACAATAGCCAAGATAGGAAAGCAACCTGTGTCCATTGATGGATGAATGGATAAACAAGACATGGTGTGTACACACACACACACACACACACACACACACACACACAATGGATTATTACTCAGCCTTAAAAAAGAATGAGGCTTGGTTCAAGATGGTGGAGTAGAAGGACGTGCTCTCACTCCCTCCTGCGAGAACACCGGAATCACAACTAACTGTTGAACAGTCATTGACGGGAAGACCCTGGAACTCACCAAAAAAGACACCCCACATCCAAAGACAAGGGAGAAGCCATAATGAGATGGTAGGAGGGGCGGAAGCACAGTAAAATCAAATCCCATAACTGCTGGGTGGGTGACTCACAGACTGGAGAACACTTATACCACAGAAGTCCACCTACTGGACTGAAGGTTCTGAGCCCCATGTCAGGTTTCCTAGCCTGGGTGCCCAGCAACGGGAGGAGGAATTCCTAGAGAATCAGACTTTGAAGGCTAGCGGGATTTGATTGCAGGACTTCAACAGGACTGGGGGAAACAGAGACTCCACTCTTGGAGGGCACACACAAAGTAGTGTGTGCATCGGGACCAAGGGGAAGGAGCAGTGACCCCAGGGGGGACTGAACCAGACCTACCTGCTAGTGTTGGAGGGTCTCCTGCAGAGGCAGGGGGTGGCTGTGTCTCACCATGAGGACAAGGACACTGGCAGCAGAAGTTCTAGGAAGCACTCCTTGGTGTGAGCCCTCCCAGATTCCACCATTAGCCCCACCAAAGAGCCCAAGTAGGCTCCAGTGTTGGGTCACCTCAGGCCAAACAACCAACAGGGAGGGAAACCAGCCCCACCCATCAGCAGACAAGTGGATTAAAGTTTTACTGAGCTCTGCCCACCAGAGCAACACCCAGCTCTACCCACCACCAGTCCCTCCCATCAAGAAACTTGTACAAGCCTCTTAGATAGGCTCATCCACCAGAGGGCAGACAGAAGAATGTGGCAAAAAACACATTCACAAAAAGAAAGACAACATGAAAAGGCAGAGGGCTATGTACCAGATGAAGGAACAAGATAAAATCCCAGAAAAACAACTAAATGAAATGGAGATAGGCAACCGTCCAGAAAAAGAATTCAGAATAATGATAGTGAAGATGATCCAGGACCTCGGAAAAATAAAGGGGGCAAAGATCGAGAAGATGCAAGAAATGTCTAACAAAGACCTAGAAGAATTAAAGAAGAAACAAACAGAGATGAACAATACAATAACTGAAATGAAAACTACACTACATGGAATCAATAGAATAACTGAGGCGGAAGAATGGATAAGTGACCTGGAAGACAGAATGGTGGAATTCACTGCTGTGGAATAGAATAAAGAAAAAAGAATGAAAAGAAAAGAAGACAGCCTAAGAGACCTCTGGGACAGCATTAAACACAGCAACATTCACATTATAGGGGTCCCAGAAAGAGAAGAGAAAGAGAAAGGACGCAAGAAAAATTTTGAAGAGATTATAGTCGAAAACTTCCCTAACATGGGAAAGGAGATAGCCACCCAAGTCCAGGAAGCGCAGAGAGTCCCATACACGATAAACTCAAGGAGAAACACGCCGAGACACATAGTAATCAAACTGGCAAAAATTAAAGACAAAGAAAAATTACTGAAAGCAGCAAGGGAAAAATGACAAATAACATACAAAGGAACTCCCATAAGGTTAACAGCTGATTTCTCAGCAGAAACTCTACAAGCCAGAAGGGAGTGGCATGACATACTTAAAGTGATGAAAGGGAAGAACCTACATCCAAGATTACTCTACCCAGCAAGGATCTCATTCAGATTCAATGGAGAAATCAAAAGCTTTACAGACAAGCAAAAGCTAAGAGAATTCAGCACCACCAAACCAGCTCTACAACAAATGCTAAAGGAACTTCTCTAAGTGGGAAACACAAGAGAAGAAAAGGACCTACAAAAACAAACCGAAAACAATTAAGAAAATGGTCATAGGAACATACATACCAATGATTACCTTAAACGTGAATGGATTAAATGCTCCAACCAAAAGACATAGGCTTGCTGAATGGATACAAAAACAAGACCCATATACATGCTGTCTACAAGAGACCCACTTCAGACCTAGAGACACAAACAGACTGAAAGTGAGGGGATGGAATAAGATATTCCATGCAAATGGAAATCAAAAGAAAGCTGGAGTACCAATACTCATATCAGATAAAATAGACTTAAAAATAAAGAATGTTACAAGAGACAAGGAAGGACACTACATAATGATCAAGGGATCAATCCAAGAAGAAGATATAACAATTATGAATATATATGCACCCAACATAGGAGCACCTCAATACATAAGGCAACTGCTAACAGCTCTAAGAGAGGAAATTGACAGTAACACAATAATAGTGGGGGACTTTATAACTCCTCACTTACACTAATGGATAGATCATCCAAACAGAAAATTAATAAGGAAAACAAGTTTTAAATGACACAATAGACCAGATAGATTTAATTGATATTTATGGGACATTGCATCCGAAAACAGCAGATTACACTTTCTTCTCAAGTGTGCATAGAACATTCTCCAGGATAGATCACATCTTGGGTCATAAATAAAGCCTCGGTAAATTTAAGAAAATTGAAATCATATCAAGTATCATTTTTGACCACAATGCTATGAGATGAGAAATCAATTACAGGGAAAAAAACACAAACACACGGAGACTAAACAATAAGTTACTAAATAACCAAGAGATCACTGAAGAAATCAAAGAGGAAATCAGAGAATACCTAGAGACAAATGACAATGAAAACACAACGATCCAAAACCTATGGGATGCAGCAAAAGCAGTTCTAAGAGGGAAGTTTATAGCTATACAAGCCTACCTCAAGAAACAAGAAAAATCTCAAATAAACAATCTAACCTTGCACCTAAAGGAACTAGAGAAGGAAGAACAAACAAAACCCAGTTAGAAGGAAGGAAATCATAAAGATCACAGCAGAAATAAATGAAATAGAAACAAAGAAAAGAATAGCAAAGCTCAGTAAAACTAAAAGCTGGTTCTTTGAGAAATAAACAAAATTGATAAACCATTAGCCAGACTCATCAAGAAAAAGAGGGAGAGCACTCAAATCAATAAAATTAGAAATGAAAAAGGAGAAGTTACAACAGACACCGCAGAAATACAATGCATGCTAAGAGACTACTACAAGCAACTCTATGCCAATAAAATGGACAACCTGGAAGAAATGGACAAATGCTTAGAAAAGTATAACCTTCCAAGACTGAGCCAGGAAGAAATAGAAATATGAACAGACCAATCTGAAGTAATGAAATTAAAACTGTGATTAAAAATCTTCCAACAAACAAAAGTTCAGGACCAGATGGCTTCACAGATGAATTCTATCAAACATTTAGAGAAGAGCTAACACCCATCCTTCTCAAACTCTTCCAAAAAATTGCAGAGGAAGGAACACTCCCAAACTAATGCTACGAGGCCACCATCACCCTGATACCAAAGCCAGACAAAGATACTACAAAAAAAGAAAACTACAGACCAATATCACTGATAGATATAGATGCAAAAATCCTCAACAAAATACTAGCAAACAGAATCCAACAACGCATTAAAAGGATCATACACCATGATCAAGTGGGATTTATCCCAGAGATGCAAAGATTCTTTAATATGCGCAAATCAATCAATGTGATACACCATATTAACAAAATGAAGAATAGAAACCATATGATCATCTTAATAGATGCATAAAAAGCTTTAGACAAAATTCAACACCCATTTGTGATAAAAACTCTCCCGAAAGCGGGCATAGAGGGAACCTACCTCAACGTAATAAAGGCCGTATATGACAAACCCACAGCAAACATCATTCTCAATGGTGAAAAGCTGAAAGAATTTCCTCTAAGATCAGGAACAAGACAAGGATGTCCACTCTCTCCACTATAATTCAACATAGTATTTGAAGTCCTAGCCACAGCAATCAGAGAAGAAAAAGAAATAAAAGGAGCACAAATTGGAAAAGAAATAAGACTGTCACTGTTTGCAGATTACATTATACTATACATAGAGAATCCTAAAGATGCCAGCAGAAAACTACTAGAGCTAATCAATGATTTTGGTAAAGTTAGAGGATACAAAATTAATGCACAGAAATCTCTTGCATTCCTATACACTAATGATCAAAAATCTGAAAGAGTAATTAAGGAAACACTCCCATTTACTACTGCAACATAAAGAATAAAATACCTAGGAATAAACCTACCTAGCAAGATAAAAGACCTGTATGCAGAAAGCTATAAGACACTGATGAAAGAAATTAAAGATGATACCAACAGATGGAGAGATATACCATATTCTTGGACTGGAAGAATCAATATTGTGAAAATGACTATACTACCCAAAGCAATCTACAGATTCAATGCAATCTCTATCAAATTACCAGCGGCATTTCTTACAGAACTAGAACAAAAAATCTTAAAATATGTATGGAGACACAAATAGCCACACAAAAGACCACACAAAAAGACCCCGAATAGCCAAACAGTCTTGAGGGAAAAAAATGGAGCTGGAGGAATCAGAGTACCTGACTTCAGACTATACTACAAAGCTACAGTAATCAAGACAATATGGTACTGGCACAAAAACAGAAATATATTTTAATGGAATAAGATAGATAGCCCAGAGATAAACCCACACACCTATGGTCAACTAACCTGTGACAGAGTAGGCAAGGATATACAATGGAGAAAAGACAGTCTCTTCAATAAGTGGTGCTGGGAAAACTGGACAGCTACATGTAAAAGAGTGAAATTAGAACACTCCCTAACACCATACACAAAAATAAACTCAAAATGGATTAGAGACCTAAATGTAAGACCAGGTACTATAAAACTCTTAAAGGAAAACATAGGAAGAACACTCTGACATAAATCACAGCAAGATCAAGATCAAGATCACAGCAAAACAGATCAAGATCTGTTTTGATCCACCTCCTAGAGTAATGGAAATAAAAACAAAAATAAACAAATGGGACCTAATGAAACTTCAAAGCTTTTGCACAGCAAAAGAAACCATAAACAAGATTAAAAGACAGCCCTCAGAGTTTTAGAAAATATTTGCAAGTGCATCAGTGGACAAAGGATTAATCTCCAAAATATATAAACAGCTGATGCAGCTCAATATTAAAAAAAAAACTAATCCGAAAATGGGCAGACCTAAATAGACATTTCTTCAAAGAAGACATACAGATGGCCAAGAAGCAGATGAAAAGCTGCTCAACATCACTAATTATTAGAGAAATGCAAATCAAAACTATAATGAGCTATCACCTCACACCAGTTAGAATGGGCATCTTTAGAAAATCTACAAACAACCAATGCTGGAGAGGGTATGGAGAAAAGGGAACCCTCTTGCACTGTTGGTGGGAATATACATTGATACAGCCACTATGGAGAACAGTATGGAGGTTCCTTAAAAAACTAAAAATAGAATTTCCATATGACCCAGCAATCCCACTACTGGGCATATACCCAGAGAAAACCGTAATTTAAAAAGGCACATGCACCCCAATATTCATTGCAGCACTATTTACAATAGACAGGTAATGGAAGCAATCTAAATGCCCATCAATAGATGAATGGATAAAGAAGATGTGGTATATATATACAATGGAATATTAGCCATAAAGTGGAAGGAAATTGGGTCATTTGTAAAGGCGTGGATGGATCTAGAGACTGTCACACAGTGAAGTAAGTCAGAAAGAGAAAAATATCGTGTATTAATGCATATATGTGGAACCTAGAAAAATGGTACAGATGAACTGGTTTGCAGGGCAGAAATTGAGACACAGATATAGAGAACAAACATATGGACACCAAGGGGGGAAAGCGGTGGAGGGTGGTGGTGGTGGTGTGATGAATTGGGAGATTGGGATTGACATGTGAACACCGATGTGTATAAAATTGATGACTAATAAGAACCTGCTGTGTAGAAAAATAAATTCAAAAATTCAAAAAAAATGAAAATTTAAAAATACAAAGTAAAAATAAATAATTTGAAAAAGAATGAAATCCTGCCATTTGGAACAATCTGGATGGACCTTGAATGTATTATGCTAAGTGAAATAAATCAGATGGGGAAAGACAAATACCTTATGATTTCACTCATGTGTGGAATCTAAAACAAAAAAACCCCTCAGAGATACAGAGAACAATTTAGTAGTTACTAGAGGGGAAGGGATGGGGGGTGGTGGTTGAAGGGGGTCAACTGTTGGTCGTGATCACTCTGTACTGTGTACAGATGTTGAATGATAATACTGCACACCTGAGACTTATATAATAATAATAAAAAGTTAAAAAAAAAAGAGGATAGCTACCTATATGGCTCTGAGTCTCACCCAAGCACCAGGAGAGTAAGGAACTGCCTTTTCCCAGCCCAAGGTTCCTGGTCTGGAGGCTGTCTCCTCCCCAGTGATCCTGACAAGAATAGACAATGCAGGGTAGTGTGAGCATGTATTCCATGAAGACAAAATCAGCAGAAAAAGCAACAAGTTTAGCAGCCACAGTACATTTCTATGACTGAAGCTCAAGTTAACACACAAAAGCATAAGCCACGTGCTTCACATTTATACTGGAAGTCTTTGGTTTGTAATGCTCTCCCAATCTCCTCCCTAGAACTTTCTCCCAAGCTGGAGCTAATTAGAGTGGATGTCTTTATGCCTCTAATTATGGTTTACGTTATTTGCATGTGTGTTTTTCTCAATAGAGGGCCATTACTGTAAGAAGTCCTAGGGGGTGGGATCCTATGCCTGGGGCTCTAGGAATGGAGAATGCCTCGTGTTATTATGTGGACCAAGATCTTTAACTTCTTTTAGGTCAGATCCTGTCCATGTTCTTGACAGCCTTTCTCTCGTGGCCTCTTGAGCATAAAGAATATGATTCATATACTGTGTATATGAAAACACAGTAGTTAAAGCAATGTAGTTCTTTTTTAAAAAAATAATTTATGTATTTATTTTTGGCTGCATTGGGTCTTCATTGCTGCACGCAGGCTTTCTCTAGTTGCGCCGAGTGGGGGCTACTCTTCATTGCGGGGCGTGGGCTTCTCATTGCAGTGTCTTCTCTTGTTGCAGAGCATGGGCTCTTGGCACGAGGGCTTCAGTCGTTGTGGCACTCGGGCTCAGTAGTTGTGGCTCGCAGGCTCTAGAGCGCAGCCTCAGTGTTGTGGCACGTGGACTTAGTTGTTCTGCAGCATGTGGGATCTTCCTGGACCAGGGCTCAAACCCGTGTACCCTGCATTGGCAGGCAGATTCTTAACCACTGCGCCACCAGGGAGGTCCCAAAGCAAAGTCGTTCTGCCATTACCTCCTTGTTTTGAGTGTACCTCAGGGACTAAGACTCAGGATGTGGCATTAAGTTAATATTATTGTTATACATTTTATTGCTTTTTTAAATATGTTGTTTGAAATTTCCTTTAGGGTTTTATAAGAGCTGTTGGCATAAGGAGTTCATATTTTTATTTTGTGCACATTTATGTTTTGTAAGAGTAATTTAAATTTATAAATTAGTTTCGAAAAGTTTTCTTCTAGAGGGGTGTTTTATCAGAACTTTATTCAAGTTGAGAAATGTTGGACCAGGGCCTCTGTGAGTGCAGGTTGCACAGTATTGGCTTGGAGGATCGGCCCTGGGGAAGCAAACTCTCCTCTCTCTGGTAGACTGTTGCAGGCATTATGCTAAGTGAAATAAGCCAGTCACAAAAGGACAGTATTGTGTGATTGCACTTAGATGAGGTTCCTAGGATAGAGACAATTATGAATTGGGTTCTGCAGTTATACCCTCTGCATTCAGTGAGGGCTTGGAACCTACTAGAGCCCAAAGGTCACCTTAGAAATCACTTAATTCAAATGAGGTTCAAATTTGATTTGGCATAATAATTTTTATTTGACTCTCAACGTTTGTATTGCTAAGGCCATCCTTTTAAGACCAATTTCCCAATCTTTAAGTTTATAATAGGATAATTTGGTGGTGATGATGATCGTAATAATGATAATAATGTCAACAGCTACCATATAGTGAGTGTCTTCTGCATGCCAGGCATGTCATGTATGGAATTATTGGTTTCACAGCACTCTTGGAAGTAGGCAGTACCATCCCCATTTTACAGATGAAAACTAAGGCTCAGAGAAGTGAATTTACTTACCTTAAGCCACACAGTTAGTAAATAGAGAAGCTAGATTTTATTTGTAAATCCAGTCTTTCTGCCCCCATCCCTTCCTGCCAATGTACATTTCACTGTTTTTATTGTCTATATTTCAAAACTAAATGTACGTTTTTTAAAAGATGGGGATGTATGCTAGGGACTGCTATTTGAGAATGGCACCTCTCTTTAGAGTTCTTTGTTTAAAAATGATGATTTCAGGGACTTCCTTGGTGGCCCAGTGGTTAAGAATCCGCCTGCCAACGCAGGGGACGCGGGTTCAAGCCCTGGTCTGGGAAGATCCCACATCCTGCAGAGCAACTAAGCCCGTGTGCCACAGCTACTGAGCCTGCGCTCTAGAGTCTGCGAGCCACAACTACTGAGCCCACGTGCCACAACTACTGAAACCCGCGCACCTAGAGCCTGTGCTCCACAACAAGAGAAGCCACTGCAATGAGAGGCCCGCGCACTGCAAGGAAGAGTGGCCCCAGCTCGCTGCAACTAGAGAAAGCCCGCACACAGCAACAAAGACCCAAAGCAGCCAAAAATAAAATAAATAAAATAAATAAATTAAAAATAAAAATGATGAATTCAGACTAGACGCCAGCTCCCTTTTCTTGTTTTCTGGTTGCCTTCTTATCCTGTGGTTTGAAAAAGTAGCGCCAAAACAGTTTAGTATCGAAGGTAGTACGTACATGTTTATTAATATTACCAATCTCACCACTTAATTTGATTCAGAGAAATGGCCTTTGACATTTTTTTCAGATTGGATACTGGCTCTTAATCAATGCAGCTTATTGAGAATTTGCAGATTTATGTCTCGAATGTCTTCTCCCAGCCCCACTGCCTTGCTCAATGAGCAGGGATAACTCACTGCTGCAGGCCAGCTTCAATATTATGGTTGCAGTGTCAGTCATTCAGAGCCAGCTATGTTCTGATTTCAGAATGATGGTTGTCTGTCCTGGTGTAAAGTGATCCACCCCAGCATCATGAAACTGTAGGATCAGGGAGCAGAAGGTTACACTAATATGCCATCGTCATGGAGTTTTCCTGGTTCCACTAGGGCTGAGGTTTAAAATATGTGAACTTCAAATTGTGTAGATAAAAAAATGTGAAAAAAGGTGTGCATATGTAAATACAAACACACATATTTTATATGTCATACATTTTTTTTTCTACAGTAGATGTGAGAAATGATTATTTTTCTTTAAGACAGAGATTTAGAAGTGATTTAAGTTCTTTAGGACTGTGGATAGTCACAAGAATAACAAAACACTCGTATGTTTCCCTTAATTTATTGGAAGTAATCATAACGTGAATCACTGTCAGAACTGAAGGAGCAGTGTCTCACAGATTCAGAAACGTCAGTTTAGCTACTTAAGAAATGAATTTATGATTAGTAAAGGCCAAGATCCAATCTGAGCATTGTTTTTGAGTCTAGTTAAGATGTGCCAGGTAGGGGGTTGGTAACCTCCGGGAGAATAGTGGGCGGCCGTGATGCTGAAGTGATAAAAACCTGTGATCCTGAGCCCACATCATGACCCTCTGAGGAGAACCCATAATCTTATCCTCATCATTTTGATCTTTGGATTTTCCAGTCCTTTTCCTGTGTGGGTCTTGAATAAATCTGATTATTTTCATGGTGGCCCCTTCATTCTCTTCCATTACTTTAAAATGTTGGCCATGGCGTCTGTGCTTCCTCTTCATACCTGTTCCTTGTGGCTGAGACACACATACCAGCTCCGGTCTTCATCTCATTGCTGTTAACCTGGCCCAGCTCCCAATACTGATGGCCAAGTTTAGCAATTTACGTTTTAAAAGACCGGTTCTGGTGGTGGTGGTGGTGGGTATGTGTGTAGGTGGGGGTAATACAAAAGAATTGTATAGATTCCCTTTTCTGTAATAAAATTTTCTAGAAAACTATATTTTGATAGAATTATTAAAACTTAATAAACAAAAATGCATCTCACCTGTTGTAGACATTCTTGGTGCAGTATTTCTCCTAAAAGGACTAAAATTAGTCCTTTAGGGATGAAAATTAGTGAGCAAACTGACTTTATTCTTTCACTAGCATGTACACACACTGGAGGTCCCCTGATAAGGCCTTGAAGGATGCTATAAATGCTTCAGGTGCAAGGTTACCAAGTGCATTGTGGGGAAGAGTTTCAGAGCTGTAGGTACTTTTTTCCTGCAGATTGAAAATTTCAGATGCTGTAATTGTCCACTTACGATGTCATTTTGGAACATACAGGAGGACTCCTGAAAGCTTAAACTTACACATTATCTTGGATAGCTTATTGTTTTTCTGGGTTTTGGAAACATGTGATGAAGAAAGGGCTCAAATGGCCTTCTTTTGAAACACTGGGTCTGCTCTGCTAAATGTCACGTTCAACGAAATGGATGTTTACATGGGTCAGTATCCGCAAAATGTTTGGGAAGGCCAGAATGGAAGGCTGCCTAATTCAGTGTATAATTTTGTGGGTAAAGATAACATGGCAGAGAGTACATCCTGGCGTTTGAAAAGAAGGGTCGTTTCGCCGGAAAGATGTTTCCTTTAAGTATAGGTTGCAAATGCTTGGGCAGAATCCGGCTTGGAGACATATTTTGCTTGGCTTTCATGTGTTGGAAAAAAAAAAAAGAGCTCAACCATCTAAGCCAGAGACGGTGTTCTCTGGTTGTCCACACTACCCGCTACTTGTTACTGACTCCGATATTCACCTCACTTCCCAGGGTCCTGAGACGCTGGTTCTGTGTCACTTGCTAAAGGAAAGCTCTTTGTAGTCAGTCTCTGATTTACCCTTTAAGTTGTGGTCAGACTGGGAAGAGGATCCTCCCTTCCGCTTCCTGTTCCCTGCTCCTCTTGGCTCCAGTTCAGGCAAAAGCAGACTCTTCGAGGAACTGGGGAATGGAGGGAGGAGGGGCAGAAGGCCTGTCCCGGCTTCTTCAGCTGTGGTCCTCATGTGTTCGAGGGGATGCGGGGAACCCAGGGAAGGTTCCTCACTTCTGTGCCAAGGCCAGGAAAGGAGACATAGACAACCCCTGTTACCTTGCCATCCTGTCTGCTTACCTCTTGCCCCTGTATTTTTTTTTTTTGACACTTTCAGGAGGCCAGTTTATCCATACTCATTCATTCCACAGGTAGTTTTGAATTCCACTGAGTGGGGGAACACTATATCGGGCTAGCAGAGGGCAGATACCCAGGTACCCAGATCTACCACCCCTGCATGCTTTAGTTTTACTAGTGTGGTTTTAGTTCCCATGTGAGACATTCAGGTCTCATCTGTAGCCTTATGCTCTCCTCAGAATTTTTATTCCTGTCTCTTGGAGGTTAGATCTGGTAGTCTCTCTCTTTTTTTTTTAATTGGAACATAGGCGATTTACAGTGTTGTGTTAGTTTCAGACATACAGAAGAGTGAATCAGTTATACGTATACATATATCCCCTTTCCTTTAGGTCTGTGTTCTCTTGAATGCACAATAGTTAACATGTTCTTCTGGATCTCAAGTAGATCATTTTCAGAGGCATGCTTTTCCTTTGAATGATCAGGATAATTTCCAACTTTTTTTTTCCAATAGGCTCTATGGTTTACTCTATGTTTTGCTTCCTTTATTCATCTTTGAATAGGGTGATATTCATTTTGTCCAGACTCCTTTGCCAATAAGCAGAATGTGGGGCTTCACTCCGATGATTCTGTTCTCTGTTCCCTGGGAGATTCCCTTTCTCAAATTTCCAAGCCGAAGGGCAGGCCGTGGCAGCTCCCAGCCTGGTCTTTCAGGACCGGAGCTCTGCTTACGGGGAAGAGCTTCTCCTACGCTGTCAGCCCTCTACCTGCTTCCCTGCCGCTCCGAACTAGGGGCCATCAACTCAGGGGCCTGAAGAAGTTAGGCAGATGAAACAAAATTATTGAAGTCCCTGGTTTTAGACAGTATGCACTGTATAATAGCTGTGGAAGGCATTTAAATGGAATATTTCTGAAGTGCTTTGCCCTTTTAAACAGAAGTAACTTTTTTGACCCAGTACATACAAACAATACACAAGATTATCTTTTATTTTAGTTTGTATTTACTTAATATTTTAAAATTTAATTTTATTTCACATTTTGGTTTTCTTTTTTACTCACAGCTTTACTGAAGGATAATTGGCATAGGAGGAATGGCACGTGTTAAGGTGTGCAGTCTGATAAGTTTTGACAGGTAGACATCTGTGAAACCATCACCACAATCAAGATAGTGAGCATGTGCATCACTCTTCCCTTTCACCCCCCAATCTCCAGGCAACCTGTTTGTGTCACTATAGATGAGTTTGCATTTTCTAGAATTTTGTATAAATGAAATCATGCACCAGGTACTCTTATTTATTTTTTCTGGCTTTTTAAACTCAATATAATTATTTAGATATTCATTTTATTTTATGTATCAACATACACTTCATTCTTCTTTGTTGCTGAGTAGTAGTCCATTATATGGATGGACTGTAATTTGCTAATTCATTCACCTGTTGATGGACATTTGGGTTGTTTCCAGTTTGTTTTTTTTTTTAGGTTTATTTTAATTTTTTATTTATTTATGTATGTATCTATCTGTTAATTTTTTATCGAAGTACAATTGACCTACCACACTATGTTAGTTCCAGGTATACAACATGGTGATTTGATATTTCTGTACTTTTCAAAATAATCACCATAACTCTAGTTACCATCTGTCACCATACAAAGTTATTACAATATTGTTGACTATATTCCCCATGGTGTACATTTCAAATCCTCACGACTCATTTATTTTGTAACTGGAAGTTTGTACATCTTAATCTCCCTCACCTATTTCACTCAGCTGCCCCCACCCCCTCCTCTCTGGCAGCCACTTGTTTATTCTCTGTATCTATGAGTCTGATTCTGTGTTGTTATGTTTGCTCATTTGTTTTGTTTTATAGATTCCACATATAAGTGAAATCCTGCTCTTTCTCTGTCTGACTTTTTCACTTAGCATAACGTCTCCAGGTCCACCCATGTTGTCACAGGTGGCAAGATTTTATTCTTTTCTTACGGCTGCATAATATTTCATTTTATCTATCTATCTATCTAATCATGTCTTCTTTGTCCATTCATCTATTGATGGACACTTGGGTTGCTTCTATATCTTGGCTATTGTAAATAATAGTGCAACAGACGTAGGAAGGCATATATATTTTTGAATTAATGTTTTTGTTTTCTTTGGAAAAATACCCAGAAGTGGAATTACTGGGTCATATGATATTGACATTTTAAATTTTTTGAGGAACCTCCATATTGTTCCATAGTGGCTGTACAGATTTATATTCCCACCAACACTGCAAGAGAATTACCTTTCCTCCACACCCTTGCCAACACTTATGTCTTGTCTTTTTGACATAACAGTGATTCTGACAGGTGTGAAGTGATATCTCATTGTGATTTTTGATTTGCATTTCTCTGATGATTAGTGATGTTAAGCCTCTTTTCATGTGCCTGTTGGTCATCTGTATGTCTTGTTTGGAAAAATGTCTATTCAAGTCCCATTCTTAAATTGGGTTGTTTGTTTTTTTTGATGTTGAGTTGTATATGTTTTCTTTGTCTATTTTAAATATCAACTCCTTATCAGATATATTGTTTGCCAGTTTCTTCTTCTGTTCAGTAGGCTGCATTTTTGTTCTGTTGATAGTTTCCTTTGCTGTGCAAAAGCTTTTTAGTTTGAGGTAGTACCATTTTGTTGATCTTTGCTTTTTGTTTCTCTTGCCTGAGAAGACATATCCAAAAAAATATTGCTAGGACCAGTGTCAAAGAGCATACTACCTATATTTTCTTCTAGGAGTTTTACGTATTGAGTTTATTTTTGTATATGGCGTGAGAGAGTAGTCCAGTTTCTTTTACATGTAGATGTCCAGTTTTCCCAGTACCACTTACTGAAGAGACTGTCTTTTCTCCATTGAATATTCTTGCCTCCTTTTTCATAGATGAATTGACTATATATTAATCTATAATACGGGTTTATTTCTGGGCTCTCTATTCTGTTTCATTTATCTGTGTGTCTGTTTTTGTGCCAGTACTATGCTGTTTTGATTAGTGGAGTTTTGTGGTATAATTTGAAATCAGGGATTGTGATACTTCTGGCTTTGTTATTTTTTCTCAAGATTGTTTTGTCTATTCAGGGTCATTTGTGTTTCTATACAAATTTTAAATTCTTTGTTTTAGGTCTGTGAAAAATGCCATTGGTATTTTGATAGGGATTGCATTGACTCTGTAGCTTGCCCTGGGTAATATGGTCATTTTAACAATATTACTTCTTCCAATCCATGAGCATGTATATCTTTCCCTTTGTTTGTGCTGTCTTCAGTTTCCTTCATCAGTTCTTATAGTTTTCTGAGTACAGTTCTTTTTCCTCCTTGGTTAGATTTATTCCTAGATATTTTATTCTTTTTGATGTAGTTGTAAATCAGATTCTTTTAGTTTCTCTTTCTGGTAGTTTATTGTTAGTGTATAAAAACACAACAGATTTCTATATTTTACTTTAGTATCCTACAATTTTACTGAATCCATTTATTAGTTCTGATAGTTTTTTTTTTTTTTTCGTTCTAATAGTTTTTTGGTGGCATCTTTGGGATTTTCCATATACAGTGCCACGTCATCTGCAAATTGCAACAGTTTTACTACTTTCTTTGCATATTGGATTTCTTTTATTTCTTTTTCTTGTCTACTGGCTGTACACATGATCATTTTAAACCAGATGTCCAGTATTTTACATCTTTTGTATTCTTTTTTGAAGATAAATCTAGAGCTGACATTGCTTATTCTAGGAATCTGAACAATTATTAGCTTTTGATAAATGTATTCCCAAAATGTCCCTCAAAAGGTTTATGCCAGGCAATGTAAGAAAGATTTTACTATAGCCTTGCCAGAATTAAAATTTAAATTATTTTGTGACTTTAATGGATGAGGTGCCATTTTATTTTTATTTTTAAACTTATTTTAAAAAATTATTAGAACACTGGAACATTTTCATTGGTTAGTAATGATATTCTCTTTTATAATAATCTTTGTTGCTCTTTGGTTCCTTTTTACTTTTATTTTTAATTATGTAACCATTTTGTGAATATAGTCTTAGTGCATAGTTTTATGAATTTTAGCACATGTATTGATTCCTGTAATCACCAATATTTTTATGATACAGAACAGTTCCATCACTTCAGAAAATGTCCTTGGACTATCAATTTGTAGCCACATCTACTACTAATCTGTGGAAACCACCAACCTGTTCATGGTCACTGTAACTTTGAGTTCCTGAGAACGTCATATAAAAGGAATCATACATTATGTAATATTTTGAGATTAGTTTCTTTCATTTAGCCTAATGCCTTTGAGATTCAGTCAAGTTATTGTGTAACTCAATAGTTCTTTTTTATTGTAGAGTAGTATTTAATTATATGGGTATACTACAGTTTTTTTAATTGAAGTATAGTTGATTTACAGTATTAGTTTCAGGTGTACAACATAGTGTTTCAATATTTTTCTTTTTTCTTTTGATCTTTTATTTGCTATTTTTTATATATAATTTTTAAAGGTTGCAGTCCATATAAAGTTATTACAAAATATTAGCTATATTCCCCATGTTGTGCAATACATCCTTGTAGCCTATCTTACAACCAGTAGTTTGTACCTCCTTCCCCTGTCCCTATATTGCCCCCCTCCTGCTTGCTAACCACTAATTTGCTCTCTATATCTGCAAGTCTTCTTCTTTTTTGTTATATTCACCAGTTTGTTGTATTTTTAGATTCCACGTATAAGTGATATCTTACAGTGTTTGTCTTTGTCTGACTTACTTCACTTAGCAAAATGCTCTCCAAGTTCATCCATGCTGCTGCAAACGACAAAATTTTGTTCTTTTTTATGGCTGAGTAGTATTCCATAGTATGTATATGTGTATGTACATGTGTGTGTGTGTGTGTGTGTGTGTGTGTGTGTGTGTTTATGTATAAAACAGCTTTTTAAATCCATTTATCTGTTCATGGACACTTAGGTTGCATCCATACCTTGGCAATTGTAAATAGTGCTGCTATGAACATTGGGGTGCATGTATCTTTTCAAATTAGTGTTTTTTGGATATATATCCAAGAGTGAAATTGCTGGGTCATATGATAGTTCTATTTTTAGCTTTTTGAGAAACCTGCATACTGTTTTCCACAGTGACTGCACCACTTTACATTCCCACATCCTCCTCAACATTTGTTATTTGTGTTCTTTTTGACGATAGTCATTCTGACAGGTGTGGGTGATATCTCATTGTGGTTTTGATTTACATTTCCCTGGTGATTAGCGATGTTGGAGGATATAGCAAAATGACCAGTTTACGGTAAAGTAAGTCAACAAGCATAAAATCTTCTCGGATTACTCTTCAAAAAAATGCTCTTATCATTTACAACCTAGGTTATTATAGGTATGTCTCACTATCTGTGGTATAATGGCCATGATCATCTTACTCTGTTTTATGAGTTCTTGTCAATAAAAAAGTTGCAGAATAGAAAATTGTAAATCAAACAGGAGTGGATTCTTAATATTTTTGTAGTTTACAAGTAAAGAAACTTTCAAAGTTTTTTCCCTGAAAAAAAATTAAGTTTAAATTAATTTTTAAATATTGAATTATATTTCTGGGTAACTATTATTATTGCATCTTAACTTCTCATGAATATTCCATTAGTAATGAAGTTTGATACTATAATTCTTGACCCAGAGATTTCTATGCCTTTCTGCCTCTCTCCTATTCTATCAAGTAATCAATGAATGTTTTATAGACAAATATTATTTCAGCTAAAGGAATTCTTTTCCTGAATCCACCTGTCATATAAACAATTTCTCCCCATCATCTTGGTTTTAATGGAAGTATGACATTTATGTACTTTATGTCTGTCTGCACCATCTTAGTTATATATACTGAAAAATATATGTGTAACTTTTGCTGAAACATCCTATGAGTTTTACTCTACCACTTTTTTTTTTTTTTTTTTTCCTGGTACGCGGGCCTCTCACTGTTGTGGCCTCTCCCGTTGCGGAGCACAGGCTCCGGACGCGCAGGCCTAGCGGCCAAGGCTCACGGGCCCAGCTGCTCCGCGGCATGTGGGATCTTCCCGGACCGGGGCACGAACCCGTGTCCCCTGCATCGGCAGGCGGACTGTCAACCACTGCACCACCAGGGAAGCCCTACTTTACCACTTTTTTGAGTCATAAAAAAGTACCAGAAGATTTTAAGCTTTGGTTATTATGAACTACACGTATTATGAACTACACATGATTTTTGTTTTGTAATGAATTAAAACTCCATTAACTCCAACAGATTTGGACCAGGTTTTAGAAAATAAAAGCATTTATCCATGGTGATGCAGAAGTGTAGCAGTGTTTATGCTTTTGATCATTCCTTAGAGAAGTGTTGCCTTGGTAGACAACCATCTGGCCTCAGAGAAAATCGTACCCCAGATACATGCTTAAAACAGCAGTTTAAAATGTAACTGGCTGACAGTCTTGGTTTTGGTTGGGGTCACTTTTTTATTCACGGTATTCTGGGAACACAGGAGATGATGTCAGTTTGTACCCTTAAGACTCTTATGATGGCCAAACATAGTATTTTCCTCTGTCGTCAACACTTGAGAAAAATTTGCCAAATGGAGACTTATGAATAGAATGGGAAAGAGTATTAGTAATTGTTTCTTCTAAGAGATAAAAATTCAGTTTTTCAATGTTATTTTTAAGAAGACCTTAGGTGTTGAAATTTAAAATAAAAAAATTGTTTTTACCAAATATAACTTGATTTTAAATTCCCGTATTCTGCCTTAGCAATCTTTAAATTAATTTCTTTCTTTCTTGAGTATGTCTTGCCCTAGGACATTGTGGCAACCCATATTACAGTCCTTTAGGTACCTGGGTTAACTCATCTGTGTTTCCCCAGTATTGGCACATGTGAGTGGCTCAGTAAATCGTTTTTGACGTGAACCAGTGACCTTTGGAACTTATATAAGATTAAAAGCTAATTGAGAAATTGCATGTAATACTCAAATAAGATGATGATGGTGATTGTCTGGTTTGTACCAATGTTTCAAACTGTCTTAGTTGGCATTAGTCTATCTTCTAGTTATTGGCAGAGTATGGAGCAAAGAGATGACTCCAAGGTTCTATAGTATGTAAATAGATTCGGTTGTTCCTTTGGACGGTGGATTACTGGTGCTGTTACTGATTACAAGTTATCTTTGTGATTCCAATTAGCTGATTTACCATTGAAGATTTTTTGATAGAGGAGTGCTGTCTTGCATAATCAGTTGGGCAAAGGATCTATGTGACATAAGTCATCTTAGAAAAAAATGTCCTTGTGTCTGTTTCAAAATGGAGGATGGTGAAGAAACCAGATGTAATGCTTTTTCAGAAAAGAAGACATAGTGAACAGTTGAGTTTGATGATATATTTTTTCATAGGGTATATCATATTCTGAGAAGATTTTATTTCCGGTCCCCAGAGGGACCAATTTAAGGAATCCGATGCATTAAGCACTTTGAAAACACTATTTGTATCAACAATAAAAACCAAACAGCCTGATTAAAAAAATTAAAAAGGAAAAGATTTTATAAATTAGTGATAAACACCACTAATCATTAGGGAAATGTAAATCAAAACCACAATGAGATAACACCCCATACCCATTAGGATGGCTACTATCAAAAAAACTTGAAAAAACAAGTGTTGATGAGGATGTAGAGAAATTGGAACCCCTGTGCATTGGTTGTGGGAATGTAAAATGGTACAACTGCTATGAAAACTAGTATGGCCATTCCTTAAAAAATTAAACATAGTATTACAGTGTGATCAGCAGTTCCACTTCTGGGTGTATATATATATATATATATATATATATATATATACACACACACCTAAAATAAATGAAAGCAGTGACTCAAACAGGTATTTGTACACCCGTGTTCATAGGAGCATTATTCCCAATAGCCGAAAGACAGAAATAATCCAAGTGCCCGAGAGCCTGAATAGATAAAGTATGGTTTATAAATACAGTGGGATAGTATTCAGCTTTAAGGAGGGAAATTTTAACACGTTATAACACGGATGACCCAGGCATTATGCTAAGTGAAATAAGCCAGTCACAAAAGGACAGTATTGTGTGATTGTGCTTAGATGAGGTTCCTACGATAGAGACAAATTCATGGAGACGGAAGTAGAATAGTGATTGCCAGGCCCTGGGGGAGGGGAAGAATGGGGAGTTACTGTTGAACAGGTACAGAGTTTCCGTTGGGGAAGATGAAAAAGTGCTGGCATTGTATGGTGGTGATGGTCATACTACCATGTCAATGTGCTTAATGCCACAGAACTGTAGTTAAAAATGATTAAAATGGTGAAACAACTAAAATTCTGTATATGGCATTTTCATTCAGCCCATAATTGTAACCTAGGTGCTAAACTAGGTACATGAGTTATCTGTGAATTATCAGCCTCTTCCCACAACATGCAATATATATATAGTATCATGGTAACAAAAGAATAATACTTGAATGAAGGTAAGCTGCCTAAATCAATAAATAATAAATGTAGTGAAATGGCCCCGCCAAGGGTCTTTACTACTAGGTCAAGTTCTAGATTTGCCAAGTAGTGTGTAGCAGTTGTACTACCACTTTCTCATTTATTATAGAAATATAAGCATATTTATAGTAAGGTTAAATTACGTGGTACTTCTGAATGTTTCCTGCTGTTGC
The DNA here is from genome assembly GCF_963924675.1 of Phocoena phocoena. NCBI lineage: Eukaryota > Metazoa > Chordata > Mammalia > Artiodactyla > Phocoenidae > Phocoena > Phocoena phocoena. The sequence continues at coordinate 75,838,521 of NC_089230.1, read as the reverse complement.
AAACTTCAGAGAAGAAGCCTGGAAGAGCTCAGGATGGTTCTAAGAATAGAAGCTGTAGGAGATACACCACCCTGATTGTCAAAAGTACAGCTTGGCTTTTTAATTGTCCTTGTCAACAATTTTATAAAATTCTACAACATGGAAGTCAATAATATTAATATCCAAATGACATGTTATAATTTCTCCTTTTCATAAAAAGAAATGGGTAAGAGTTGAAGTGGAGACAAGTTAATGGAAATATTTTAAGTCCTGCTGAGAAATGGTAGGGCAGTGGTAAAAATGAAGATCAGAAAACAACTTGGGAAATGGCTACCTCAATCTTTGAGAATCTGCTTTGGCACACAGAAAAATAATGTTGATTCCTGTAGGTGGTTATGCTTTGCATGATGTTTAAGCTAATGCGGAAAATGAAAAACTTTTAAGACATATTTATTTACATATTTTCCCATGTTTCACTACATATCTAATAAACATCTACCAGTACAATACCTTTATTACCATGGCAACATGAACTCTTGTCAAAAGGAAAGGAAATTTATGTTCAGTACCAAGGAAAGGAAATGTTCTGTGTGTTTATTACAGCCATGCATTTACAAAAGATCTACATAAAAACAGAAACATGTTTAGTACTGCTAACTTCTTATTCTAAAATCAATCTAGAGTAGGATAAATAGATGGAAAGAGCTGGCCCAGGGTAGTCCTCTGTTAGAACTAGAATGATGATTAGAGCTTAGTTTATAGGACTCCCTTTTTATAGCATGATTGGTCCCTCCTAACAGCTTCAAGGCATCAGAAAATTGGAAGCTTGTTAGTGATTCATTTAAATCACTGTGTCTAGATGCTTTTTTTTTTTTTTTTTAGCGGTACGTGGGCCTCTCACTGTTGTGGCCTCTCCCGTTGCAGAGCACAGGCTCCGGACGCGCAGGCCCAGCGGCCATGGCTCACGGGCCCAGCCGCTCCGCGGCATGTGGGATCTTCCCGGACCGGGGCACGAACCCGTGTCCCCTGCATCGGCAGGCGGACTCTCAACCACTGCGCCACCAGAGAAGCCCCTGTCTGACATGTTTTGAAGTAGCTTTCAGAAAGATGTCTGCTTTTAGTTTTTGCAAAAGCGGTTTTTCCTAGGCTCGTCAGCTCTGATTATACCAATAATTCAGTCAAGAGGGAACCAGGGAGGATGTCTGAAATTTTCCCAAACACTTCATGCTTTTGTTAGAGTGATTTGCTCGTTCTTCTTCTGTTGACTTTATTCAGTTCTCTTTATGTTCTGCTTGCTCCCTTAACTACTTTTTCCACGTGGGTGAGAAAGCTCTGAGGATTTACTCTTTCTCCATTTACACCAATTTCCTACGGTACCAAACTCTTTGTAACCCCATCACTAAGAGCCTTGCCAAAATGGACTTTTCCGAACCATCTGTGGGGTTCATGACTCTTCCTTCTCTTTTAGCGTTGGTGTTTCTCCAGAGGAATATCAGCCAGTGACCTGATTGTGTGTGACGCTCATGCTGACTAATCATAGTTGCTAGGCACATTCTAACACATTGTTAGCTTGTGGTTAATTGTGAAGTTTTTCTAGCTAACGTGTCAAATGCATTTGGCTACTAAACAAGAGAACATTTCAGAAACTTAATTTATCTGCAGAAATATTTGAGGCTAATTAAAATCATGTCCTTAATGCTTCTACATTATATAATTGTTATGAACACGCTCTTGATTGATGAAACAAAGGTGTACGACTTTACTATTACTTCCGCTCATATGTATTTATAAGCAGATTGGATTTCAAAAGGAACTGGTAAAGGCCAGCTTTGATGTTTCTTTTGCTTTTCATTAGCTTTTATTCAGATAGAAAATGTTAAAAGGGCTGTAAATTGCCTATCCAAAGTGTTGCCTTTCCTACTTTATCTTATCAGCCATCAGGATAGGCCACTGAACTTGGTGTTGGTCAGGTTGAATTACTTTGTAGGAAGAAAATCTTGCCATAGGTTTTGAGTAAGCGATAAAAACTACGCTTCTGCTTTTTGAATGTGTTGCACTTTCAGGCATATGCCAGCTTAATGGTCTGCCTTTCCGTATCATTTTCTCCTGGAATGACAACTTAACAGTTTTCCTGGTTGGATTGTGTTAAAATCTTTAGAGGCTACATTCACTAAAACATGTGTCCCATGTTTGGGCAGCCAAAATCTGTGCAATCGTTTTGATGGAGTTTAACTTAGCAACTCTGCTATTACCACAGATATCTTATTGCTAAAGCCCCATTAAAATGTCCTTAATTTGGAGTCTGTTATTTCATATTTACATTGTTCTGGGATGCGCTGAAGTACGCTTTTGCACTATGTTTAAAAATGGATTTTGCACAGTGTTTTTTAATAACATCTAAGGGAAAAGAATCTGAAAAAGAATTTATATATATACACACACACACACACACACACATACATATATATAACTGAATATATGTATATATAACTGAACCACTCTGCTGTACACCTGAAACTAACACAACATTGTATATCAACTATACTTCAATTAAAAAAAAGGACTTTGCTAAGAAAGTAGTAGCTTCAGGACATTAAAGAAGGGCGTGTTTAATATAGTTAAATTATATTAATAGATTTTTATCTAGTTAACTTTTCTTGAGTGGCTACCATGGTCTGAGCATTGGGCTAGGTATCCCTCATAGATAACTTGATGTTATGGCCATTAGTAATGAAGTCTGGGCAGAAGACGGACTAAGGGGAAAAGTCATGAGTGGCCAGAGCAGGAACAAGGTATCTTAAAAGTTTCCATCCGAACGGGGGTGTCGCAATCTGTTGGTTGTTGGCAATGTCATCGTGTGTTCAGCATTAAGATTTGATGCCTCCTCTTGAATCAGGTGTTGCTGATGCCCTTGGGGAGGGGATGACAGAAAGAGTGAGAAAGTGAGACTCTCTGGGAGAAATCCAGGGCAGACCAGTGCTCACCAGCTTAACAGCCGTAGGCTGTTTCACTCCTTGCCTTTCAGAATTGTTTTTTAAGTTTTCTTGACAAATTTCTCAAGGCCTTGTAGGGAACAAAGCTGTTTTGTTTCAGAGATGGGTCCTCATCTTGAACTGGTTCAGCTTTCCCTGGTGCCATTAGCTGCTCTAACTCACCGCTACTCCCTCTGGGTAAGTCCAGAATCCTGGAGCAGATCTTAGTGGCAAGAAGTTGAAGAGGCAGATACTGGAAAATCCAGCCTTATGTGATCTTTCCTGGCTGTGATAGGTTTAGCTTTCATATTGAAAAGTTGTTTAAACTCTTAAAATTTTTTTTCAAGTGGTGAATTACATTTATCGCAGAAGAAAACTTGAAACTTGATATATCACTTTTTTTCTAAAGAAAAGGAATTTTAAACCCTTATTAGCGTTTATATCTGTAGTGATTTATTTTTAAAAGGTTAATGGCTATCTCCATTGAAAGGCACCATATTTTTACTCTCTAAGGAGGTCAAAATGCTAAATTTGGCTAGAAAAATTTCCCGGCAGTTGGACGTGATTGTGCCTGAATGTATGAAAATGAAATGCCTGTTAAAGTTGACAAAAGACGTAGATTAATCAGAATGTCTAGTTGAATCACAAAGCATGGAAAGGGTAACACTCTCCTCAACTGTGTATATTTGCAGTGATCTCATTATCATAATATTAACAAAGTGTGAACAATTTCCAAAATAGAAAAGAAGCTATCTTCAGAAATTTTAGTAAACTGAAATTGTGAATGATAAAAAGCACATACCAAGTTGAATTTGTATTATACCTTACAAAATCATGGGATTCTATCATAGTCTCAGCCTTTCACGATGTATGCTAATTCTTTGAAACTGTCAGTGTTATGTCTATAGGCATTTTTCAGAATTTTGCTGTAATTTTATTTTATATAGTTTAATACTTTTCAGGTACGAGATGATTTTAAGAAGCAGAAATGAGATTTAGGTGCTTTCACAATTCAGTGAAGTAAAGTAAAATACTCAGAGCCTAACACACAGCAGCTCCTGTGACATGCAGTTGTTTATGATTTTGATCATTATTTCTGTCTCCTCTTGTGTTGCTGTCCCCTCTCTCTCTCACTGGTTTGCTTGCTTTGACAGTTTCTAGAGCCTCATAGCATTATTACTTCTCATCTTGTGTCTGCCCTTCAGCTCTTGGTATTTTAGAAATTTCCAGAATTCCTTCCAGAACTGTCAGCATACAGTTCCTGATCCAAGAACTCGCATGTTTACCTAACACACTTGCAGAGCTGTTGAAGAACTTGCCCTTCTTTGATACCAATAGCTGATTTCCCATTTTGTCTGGGGTCCAACAGCTTGAAGGTCAAGAGATGAGCTGGATATGATCTCGACATACAGCTGTCATACAGAGCCTGGCATGGGGGGGTGGCTGATTCCCTATGTTTTCACTGTGCCTCTTTGCTGCTGGGGTTTGGGACCTCAGGGTTCCCTTGTATCTGAAGCTAGTCCTAAGATACCATAAAAAAATTACATTTTTTGAGATTATGACTGCAATGTCACATGCATTTGTTACCTTCAGCATTAACTTAAAAGGGCTTTCCCTTTATTTTTATTTATTTTAGACTTATTGAGAATATTTTCAATAATATAAAAATACTTTTCATTTAAAGTAAAACAAAACCAAAAGTTCTTTCCCTACAATTCCTTCACTGTCAATCTTCAGGAGAAGCAAGTTTTAATAGTTTGGAATGAATCCTTCCAGATTATTTACACATGTTGGCTCAATATATATAGCTATGTTTACTGGTGTCCGTTTTTCACAAAAATGAGATCATATTATTCTGCAATTTGCTTAATTTACTAATTAACTTGTCATGGGCACTGTTCCATGGCCTCGGTCTTTTTCATGGCTGTATAATACTCTGCTGTATTGATGTATCTTGGTTTATTTAGCTTTTCTCCTGCTGACAGATTTTATCTGCTTACACATCATGTTGCATGGACTCCAGGGGTTGGTAGCTTTTGTCCTGGGTACATCTGTGCTTAGTTTCCCCACTACATTCTGCAGGCTAGAGGAAGCCTAGAACATTTGCCTTGGTTGCTTATTGGATTGTCATTTGATCTTGGATTGGCCTCAGTTCAGATAAAAAGCACCAACTCTGTTGTGTGGGGTTTGAGGGGAACAGCAGCATTTTTATAGCTGTTTCTCATTTCTCCCTTCTAGCTGGGTTGTACCGTCTAGCTGGGATGGATTTTGGCTATATCATTCCTAGATGCTCTTATGTTGGCAGAGTTCTGGGATTCAGAGCTATAAGAAAGTTCTGATTGTCAAATCTGTTTCTTTAATCGGCAGTCCTTAAAGTCAGGACATCTTTTTAGGGAATACTTTGAGAATACATTTGTTTTTTTCATGATTGTAGAATATTTTTGTCTCTTTATATTTCTAACCAGGTGCACTGAAATTTAATTTGTGACTTTCACATTGGCATAATTAACCACAGTCATAAATTCAAATACCAACATATTCCAAGGTTAATATTTCATTGGCGGGGATGGCATTCATTAAGGTGTTCATAAAATTTCATATTCTTAAGTCACTATTTACTTTGTAGATACGGTAACTTATTTTTGTCATGGCTACTGGCCATATCTTGGAGTGTAACATCTGATGGCTGAAACTACTACACGCTTTTGAAATTCTAAACCCTAATTGCCTAGAATGAAAGCAATATTTTAATTTATATACAGGCATACCTTGGAAATATTGAGGGTTCGGTTCCAGACCTCCAAAATAAAGTGAATATTGCAATAAAGTGAGTCACACAAATTTTTTGGCTTCCGAGTGCATATGAAAGTTATGCTTATACTATACTGTGGTCTGTGTAATAGCATTATGTCTAAAAAAATGTACATATCTTAATTTAAAAAATACTTTATTGCTAAAAAAATGCTAACCATCATCTTACAATGCAGGCTTCAGTTTGTAAAAACTGCAGTTATGTGCAAAGCACAGTAAAGTGAAGGGCAGTAAAACCAGGTCTGCCTGTAAGTTTTCTGTTTGGAAGATTTTAATTTCATTTTCCTAAAAGAGTAATGTAGAATTTAAGGGAGGTGATACAAAATTATTAGAAATGTAGAGGAGAAATTACGACTTCTCCTTTGTAATAATATGGTAACTGGGTAACATATTTTAAGCAGTAACTTGCTGTTGGTTTTAATATTTTTTACCTTCCTCCACACTGGCATCCTGCTATGATATCATAGCTATACTTTTTGATTTATTATTGTACAGAGTGTGTCAGGCACAGTGGGAACAACCACACCAAGCCAGTGTCGAGAATACATCCTTATTTTCTGTGACATTTTCTAGTTTAAAATGGAGTTGTAGTCGTTAACCATATTTTAATACACTTGAACGAAGAGAGTTGTAACCCTTTTACTTTCCCGGTGATTTCTTCACGCTCGGTTTCCTTGAATGTCTAGTGGCTTGAGCTTTTCCTTTGCTACAGTTTTTACACTCTATTTTTGTGTTTTCCTTCTCCACGCAAAAAATGTCCTAAGACTATTTATCTATATGCAAATATACTCCCAAAGGAACAAAAAGGCACTTTCATTCTTAGAGCTATATGAGGAAAAAAATGATATTCAGATACAAAAATGTGAAATACATTCAGTTTATAACACAAAAATATAATAGAAGGCATTTTTAATGACATACATAGAATTACAAATCTCATTTTTCTTTTGCACTAGGATTAGCTACTGAAAACTTTTTTAACAGTGCAAAAATCAAAGAACAGTCCAGCTGAAAGGGAGTTACAACTTATTTGGCATAAAATTGAATTGCTAATTTTTAATTATTTATTGGATTTAAATAATTTATTTTTATTACTTAATCAAAACTACCATCATATACTTGAAAATATGTATTCTCTTCAACATCAGACTTTCCTTTTCTCTTTCAGTCTGTGATCAAAACAGGGCGGCTGCTAGTTAGTCACGAGGCTCCCTTGACGGGCGGCTTTGCCTCTGAGATCAGCTCGACGGTTCAGGTAGAGTAACTTTTTGGCACTGATGTGAGCGTTTGTGCATTTGCATGTGTCTATGCGTTTGTGCATCTACATGTGTCTACTCCAAGAACAAAATTACTTATCACAATATATAAAAGCATGCACTGTTTAGAAAAGTACATTTTCCCATCTGGCTCCACCTCACTGTCCTTTAGATAATGGTCTAATTACATCTTCTAGAAAAGAAATCTTAAAAGCTGAAAATTCCTTAATAGGAAGAAGGAAGTTTGAAATAATCTTAGTAAACTAATGTCAGTTATGTTTGCTAGGATAAGCGGAAAAGAAAACTCTTAAATTTGAATGGGATATTTCTCTTTTAATAAAACTTATCATGATGAATCTTGTCATGAAACGTTTGATTTATAAAATTGATTTTAACAGCCTTCACCTTAGAAAAAATGAATCTGTCAAAAGTCAGTAATTTAAATTCAGTAACAAATTTCACAATCAATAATTTAATGCATTAATCTGATTAATCATGTGCTATTGGCAACACTTTAGGAATGGTTTAAAATCATTTCTTTTAAAAAAGGGTTCAGTTAAGATGCTGCATATCAGGAAAAAATTCTACAAACCTCTTTATGGAGGATTTTTACTTAAAACTTTCATTCACATTTATATCATAGATGGGAATAAGATGACTTAAATGTTTCATTTTTCCCAACTTTTTAAATTAAAAATTAAATAACTATATTTTAAATGGAAAGTTTGTATGTATTTTAAATTCAGAGTATCTTTGCAGCTAGCAAACATTTTACTCCTCTTTACTGGTGGTGAGATGATTTTATTGTTAAGATACATATAAATTGAAAATTCCTTTAAGAGTATATGGTTAAAAACTTGATATAAAATTATGATATATGAGCACTAATGATTTCTACCAATAAAATATCTTTAAGTATGAACTGACAATGTTATAAATATTTTAAAATTAGATGAATCAAATTTAAACATAAATATTTAAAAAACTAGATCAAAAGAATTCGTAATTATGATAAAAAATTATGCTGTTATTTTTACATGTGGTATACATTTTTCACTGACAAAATTAAGAAAATACTTGAGTTTTGTAGATTTGTTGTCTTCCTTATTATAGAGACTACAATTTGAAACATTATTGCTTATCATTGTGTAACATAAATACCTGGTATTTACCGTGCATTTTATTCATTGAGTAGCCTAATGTAGTATCCCTGTAAAGAAAAAAAAGGGGGGGCTTGCAAGAATGAATCACTAACACCAAGATGGTATTTCAAGTCAAAGGCAAACTGTAAAGAGAAACTGGGATTTTCTGATTCCTAGTTAATATGTGGTCCACTAAACCCATCTGGCTGTTGCTAATGGAACTTTATCTGACGGCTTTGTTTCATTTTGCCCACTGAATGTCATCTTACTGTTATCTCAAAACTTTCACTTGCATTTAAATGTAAAAGGAAAATAAATAAACATGGAATTAGAAATTATAACTAAAGTCCACTTTCTCTAGACATGCTTTTAAAATTTGAATTCCATTGATTACTATAAGCTGCATAGAATGTAACATATTTTTTGGCTTGGAAAAGAATTAGAAAGATTATCTAGCCTAGTGTCTACTTGTCTTGAATAATATGTGGATTCGTGTCAAAGGAAAATTGTCTCTCGGGCTCCAAGAATACATTTGTGAATTCCAGTTTGAGGAACGTCATATCACGAGTTAAATATAGTCACAATAAAAAGCTTACACCATCAAGATCATAAACACTGTATCAAAAGCAGATCCTGAAATTATATGATAGTAATCAGTGGTTAAGGTTGTGAAAGAGATTATACAGAATATGGTCATTTTTTTTTCATAATATGAAGACACCAAAACAAAGACCACATCTTATAATACTCAGACTCCCAAAATATGCCCACTGATCCTGGGTGTCTGAGGTCTGAGAAATCCTGACCCAAACCAACTGGATTCCTTTAACAGATGAGTGTTTCTCATTCAAAGTGCTTGTGGTTGACCTCATTTTAAAATTAAGTGGAAGATTTGGGACTAGGACAGGAGTCTTGAGTAAATGTTGAGTATGTACATATGCATTCTTTATTCAAAGTACCCCCACCCCATGAGGAAGATAGAAGTTGGATTCGTTATAAGATGTTCTCTGTTTTCCATGTTTAAATCTTTCAACCAACTATCCACAAAATAAATTAAGGAAATAATATAAAATTTGTAGAGAGGTCTTAGTTTGATATTTTGAGGAATTAGAATTTAGATTTATTCATCTGAGGAAGAATTACAAAATGCTCACAGTTGATTTTGCTTAATTCTGATTTTACTTGTACAAATGGAAAGTGTGGAAAATGAATTTTAACAAAATATCATCAACATTGGATTTCCAAATGTTTGCCTGTGTGGCTTTTATGTATTGACAAGGAAGGAAAAAAAAAGCTAGACACCTTGTTTGTGTTTTGTTTTGTGTTTTTGGTTGGTTTGTTTGCTTTTTTGGTGATAATGTTTGCATACAATATAGGGTAATCTGAATAATGCAATCTACTTTTCAGTAATTGTTTCATGCACATATTCCAATAAATGCAGCATACTGTATTGAGCACCTTCTTTACGGAAGGCCTCATTCCCTATTGTAAGTGAAGCCTGTATCAAATTATCCAAGTGCCTGGGCTTCTTTAAACTGAAATCACTTAAGTGTGAGGTGCAGCTGCTTTCACCACTTGGAACGGTTCATGTTTCTGTAATTCTTTTTGGTTGTGTATACTTTGTAACGTTGAAAAAGATAAAGCAGGGTTAAGATTTTGAAAGCAGTTTTCTGGAAGGGCAGGGAAATGGTGCATAGAGAACTTTTCATTGTTGTCCTAAAGAAGTTTGAAATTAGGGGTGAGAATGATCTATACGTTTGAGCACTATGGATTAAAATGCTGAGTTACTCTCATTGTATCAACAAATGTAAATTTTATGTGAAAGTAAGCACACGCAAAAACAATCTGCTCCAAAACCATCGTTTTGTGGAAGGTATTTGATAGCTCTTTGAAAGCTCATGGTTAATCTTACAACATTGCTCTTAATATTACAATATTTTAAGAGAATGATTATTAACAATAAAACTGCTGTTTTAATACATTAAAAACTGAGAGTACCATTTTCTGTTTTGCTCAAATTTTAAATTATTTCCCATATTAAAAATCCTGAAGAGAATACAGCATTTTAGACAGTATTTCTTTAAGTTTATAATTGATATTTTTAGATAGAAAAATTATATCATGCTCTATAAAATGAATATCAAGTAAAGGAACTTTTTTTTTTTGCTAGCTATGGGAAGTATTGCTGGCTTTACTATTTATTAATTTTAGTTAGACAGATAAAATATGAGAAGAATGAATATAAAATATGTTCATATTTTATTTATATAACTTTTCAATTTATAGCAGATGGCTCTTCTGTCATAAAAGGAGTTCAGTGTACACAAGTATTTTCATGCCCGTTGCCTCTTTTTCATAAAGCCATTTATTTTATTATTTCAAAAAATATTATTGTTAGTCTCAGTTTGAAGTAAGTGAAAATCACAAAAGTGATTAGGAGACTATTTTATATTAATTACACATAACATTGTAAACTTATATTGATCAATAGCTTCTTCATAAAATTTATATAAAGTGCTTAGAAAAATCAAAACCAATCCACTGAATCTGAGAACTGCTTTGCATTCCTATTGGATTAATTTGGAAGCAAACTGGGAGGTGGAACAAGCTGAGTGAGGTCTGTTGTATCTGGCTCTCCTCTGGGGAAGATTTCTTGGTCAGTCATCCAAAGCTTCACTTGTCTCTTCCCATCTAATTTTACATTCCCATCTGTTCTCACTTTGGGGTGAGGGAACTTTTTCCTTCTTTCCTTTGACACATACCGAAACTTGGAGAAGAACTTGATTTGTGGAAAAGTGCAGAGACAACAGAGTTTAGCTAATTCATTGACCTCACTGTGGAGTTTGAGCAAAGATTTCGTTGTTTTGGAAAATTATATGACTTAGTTTGATGTGATGTTTGTATTCCTCAGCTTTATGTAACCATAGCTTAAAAAAAAAACAAAAATTTTACTGTGCAAAAGAGAATATGTTAACCTCATCCATTTAAATATTTTGCCCAAATTAATTTATATTATATATTCTCCAATGAAGTATTCAAAATAAGCATTATTTATGAATATTAAGACCAAATAATTCCTGGCATTTTAGTAACTTTAATCAGTGTACTTTCTTTAAGCCTTGTAGAAACCAATCTTTATTTTTAATTTCTAATACATTCCCATAATGATGAACTAAATCTTGACTCTGATAAGCTTGGGATAATAATACAAAAAATGTTTGTTGTTTTTTTTTTTTCCTTTCTGGATTCAGTGCTTAATAAGAGTGCCAAAAATTTTAGGGATTGGGGTTGGCTTAAAGGTTTGAATTTTTTTTTTTTTTTTTAACACATGGAAGCAATAAGTCTGCAATAAAGAGTCCAATTGGAGAGTATGGTAAATTTCCATACCATTGTTCCATCCTTTCTGTGCAGTCTCTATTCCTAGGATAAGAACTCAGAAATTGTGCATACAGACATATATTTTTAAGGTAATCATATTCTAAAAGTTTGAGTGGGTTTTATAGGGTTTACATTAATCATCGCGTAAAAGGAAACTTTCCTAATTTTCAAGTAAAGGAATTTTGCTTTTCTCACTCTTTCATGTTAGAAAGGACTATGCAGAAGGATTTTTTTCTTATAAACTTATTATTACCACCAAATTTACCAGCACTCTGTTTACAAACGTCAATCTGAAGAAGAGGGATAAGGTCCTAAATTGTCTTGAGATTTTTACACTGTGGAAAATATGTTTAAATAAAATTACCATGTTGATAAAGTAAGAGTCATCAGAGGAAGCTATAAGGGCAGTAATTTGGTGAATAGTTTACTGCAATTTAATAATATTATTACTATTTAAAAATTTTTTTTAAATTTTACTAGTGATTCAAAGCATTTGCCAACAACGAAAATAGCAATCAGGAAATGCATACTTGTGTACTATCATCTATCTAGATGGAGCCAAAGCATCAGAAAAGCAGTTCAACATAGAGCATTCAGATACACGATGACCTTTTTAAAATGGAATTTTGCCCTGAAGCCTGTCAAGTGTTCAGTAAACAGCTTCCATGGCCATAAATATGAACCGAAGACTAAATCTTTCCGGGGATGCATCATGGATAGATGTGCTGTATCACTGTTTGTGGTTAAGCCCATGTTTCACTCTGTGGGTCCTCCCCCTTGCCCTGACCCCACCGTGTCTCCCTCAATGTCTCTCTCTCCTTTGCTCACTAGTGTACAGGTGGCCAGGCTTCTCCCATCAGCACTCTTCTTCCTCTCCCCATTCTCTCCTGGGCAGTCTCAACCATTTGCCCGGCTAGTCTTCAAATCTGAAACCTTCAAGATTGGCTCTGCCTGTTGGGCCTCAGACTCAGGATTCCAATTTCATGCTAGTTTTGGTAAGGATAAGAAATTTGTGGACTTCGCTGGGGGCACAGTGGTTAAGAATCTGCCTGCCAATGGCAGGTTCAAGCCATGGTTCGTTCGGGAAGATCCCACATGCCGCAGAGCAACTAAGCCCACGCACCACAACAAAGAGTAGCCCCCACTCGCCGCAACTAGAGAAAGCCCACATGCAACAATGAAGACCCAACGCAGCCAAAAATTAAATAAATAAATAAAAATAATAAAACTGTAACTCTATATCCTTAAAAAAAAAGAAATTTGTATAATAAAATGGTTTATGTGGAAGGATTTTAACATGAAACGGGGAGAAAAGGTAGACATCAGCACCTGGATATCTGCCAGTTTCTGGAAATCAGCTTATCTCAAAATGAATTCTGTTTCTCCTCACATCTTTCTGGGCTTCTTAAATTGTCTTCTTTTCTTGGCCTCTAACGTCTTACCACTTTACTATCCATTATTTTCTTACAGGACACATCAAATGTTGTCCATCATCTGTTCGAAAACCTCCAATAGATCTTCTCTGGAGTAATAAGATCTTTAGGTCAAGATCCTCAGCTGCCCAAACCGATGTTTCCAATGTATTTTTCAGATCCTTTTATGATTCTAGTATCACAGCGATCACACTGGCCTACTAGACATTTCCTGAATGATAATTAATTTGTACCGCCAGCCTTTATTGAATACTCTGGGCATAGCCTTAATTTGGGCCTTTCATTCAAGAAATAGAGCTCTTGTTTCATAGACACTTAAGAGTTCAGTAGAAGAAATAGATGCTAAACAGATAGTTATACTGTGGTACATACTAGGATAGAGAAATATTCAGAAGACTATGGGATTATTAAATACCTGATCACCTAACTCAGATGTGATGGTTGAGTTAACTCTTGGAGGAGTGAAGGTGGGTGAGGATTCAGGCAGAGGGAACAATATAAATAAGGAGGCAGAAAAAAATATATGATATTCTAGGGGTTACAATGGATTTGGTATGGTTGAAGAGTAGTATGTGAGGTTTGTAGCATGAGGTAAGCATCAACAGGTAGGTGAGAATTCGATTCTAAAGAATCTTACATGTAATAGCAAGTAATTCATTTTTGTGTAGAGGAAACTGACAGGACAGGGTAAAGCCAGCTCGCATAGATATAAATTCCAGTTTAAATACATTATTTATGTATTTAAAATACACCTTACAAACTTCCTAGTAAAAAGGTAGTAATACGAACTCAAAAAACGATGGTCACAATTATCATTATTTAAGGCAAAGGGGTGTAACTAAAGGATTTTAAGCAGGAGATTAACATAGAAAGATTTACAATTTAGAAAGACCTCTGGCATTTATGTTAAGGATGCATTGGGAGGGGTGAGGCAGGAAGTCACAGAGATTAATTAAGAAACTATTTGAGTAATTTAAGGGTCTTCTGAGCCAAGGACACAGGAGTGGGGTTGGAGAGAAAGGTGAATTTTAGAGAGAGAAGAAAGAGTATGAAAGAAAGACTTGCTGACTGATTAAGTAGGAGTCGGGCAGGGAAGGCTTAGCTTGATTTCTAGGTTGGGTGAATTTTGAATGGAGGTACCCTTTCACTGAGTTGGGGACTATCATTGGAAAACGGGTTTAAGCACATCGTCTATGGAAGATGATGAATTAATTTTAGACTTGTAGAATTTGAGGTGGGGATGGAAAATGTGTCTCTGCAGCTCCGGGGAGATTCTAAGGTATAGGAAAAGATTAAGGAATCATCATCTTATAGTGATGGCTGAGGTCATGGATATGGGTGTGATCACACAGGAAAAGGATAGTCTTAAGAAGGGAACTTGCTGAAGAAGGAGTCCTCACCCACATTGAGAGGGAGAGCTATAAAGGAGGGTGAGTTGGAATGTCCAGAGAGAAGGAAGGGAGGAAGAGAGAGCCATTACAGAAGACTAGCAGGGAGACTTTTACCATGGAATAGGTGGCCAACAATATTAAATGCATCCACGTTTGTCAGCTAGACTGATGGTTGTACCTTGAGTATAGCAACCGGAAGACACTGGTGACTTTGGTGAAAGCAAATGCGGCCCCCGTTATATTGGGGCTGGTGAGTGAATGGCGAAGAACTAAAGCAAGAAACGTAGACCACTATTTCAAGAAACGTGACTTTTAACGAAAGGGAGAGGAGAATAAAGTAGTTGGAAATGGGCTCAATCTCTCAGTGTTATTTGCTCAGCTTGAAATGCCACTTTCTCAGTTTGAAGCCCTCTCTGGCAGTCTCCTTAACTCCCCCGCTCCCTTCACCTCCTCCCCCCGTGCCCATCCTCTCCCTTCCACCTCCATCCCATCTAGCAATCAGGTTTTCAGTCTCTCTCAGATCTGCCCTTTGCTTTCTATTCCCCTAATAAACTCTAAATGAACCAGAAAAAAAAAAGAAGAAAAGAAAAAGAAAAGAAAACCAAACCACAAAATCTAAAGGAAAAATGTAGACAATAACTGATATTGAGATGGGCAAGCAATTTTTGAGCAAAAAATTAAAAAGCAACAGGATCAATCATATTATCACAGATTAATGTATTTGCCTAAAGTGAAAAATATTTGTGTGACAAAAAACAGGCACAACTGAAAGGAGAATGACAACTGGGAAAGTGTTGGAACATGTGACAAAAAATTGATATGTGTCCTGTATTAAACATTCCTAAATGTCAATAAGGAAATTAGTAGCCCCTGTATTTAAAGGTCAGAGGCGGATTGTTTTTAGAACTATTAATGGCTAGTAAACATAAAACTATTCAAGTTTCATGTTTAGTTTTAAAACTATTTTAAAATTAAAATAGTTTTAAAAATGCAAATTTCAGAATGGGATATCAGTCTTCTTTGTTACTCATAAGAGTCGCACTGCTTAAAAATTTTAGTGTGGAGATGGTGCAGGATAAATGTGGAAATTGATTCATCTTCCCAGAAAATCAGTTTGGTAATGTGTATCAAAGCTCTGCTTTTGGAGTTACTCACTTTGGAGTTACAAGAATGGATAAGGGCATTCTCCTCCGTGCCATTCAATTGATTAATAAAATATTGGAAGCAATATCAGTTACAACAGGAATATAGTTGAATAAATTACAATGAACATTGTGGATTTGTTAAAATCATTAAAAGAATAGTTAACAACATTGTAACATTTGCATGGATGTAATACTAAATGAAAAACTCACTAGGCAAGCCTGCAGGTGTTTTACTTGCCCAACTGTGTGAAAAGAAAAAAAAATTATACATTGATATATAGGCATAGGAAAAAAATCTTCAAAACAAGACTTCTGTTGATTTTCTTCCTCATAATTTCTTATTTCCTACGTACGTATATCATAATTTATAGTAATTAAGAGCTTTCTTACAGTTAGATGTCTCCCCCACATGGCATGGTAAGTCTTCGAGTTCTTCCTAAATTGTTTTAAATAAGAAAGCTCATTTTGCTCATTGAGTTCCTTTTTTAAAATTTCATATTTCACGTTGGCGTGTTTCTTAATCATGGACGTTTGAGTTTTGGGCATTGTCATTCATAGTGGTAATACTCAGGTTCCTGATGTGGGATAGTTTTAAAACCAGAGAAACCCCACTGCATAGATTGGGCAGTTCTGCAGGTTAGTTCTATCCCCACGTGCATGGTGTATTTGATTCATTGCTCTCATTATAAAAGTGAAAGCACCATAATGTTGGGATATTCAGATTATTTCATTTTGCTGTGTTAAACGGTCAATGATACTGAGACTAACGTTACTAGTATGTCATGATACTAACATTGGGTCCCCTGCTTATTTTTCTTCCCTCCTTTTGGTATTAGCTTTACGATGGATCGTTATCATTCCTTTTGAAATCTTTCTGGACATAAGCTAGTCAGAAAAAAGATCAACTGCATTCCATCTCTTTGGGTAATGATAAAGTGCTCAGTTTCTCTCACACAGTCATTATTTTTCCAGTCAGAAGTAGTCCCCTTTGAATTCAAAGGTGCATTCATACCAGACCTCCTGCACTTTTTTCTCCCTGTTTTGTAACCTCTGGTTAGTGTTTTGTTGTGTCCTTTTGGTGGTGTCCCAAGATCACTCCTGTCCATCCCTCTTAAGACCAACGGATCTGCCAGTTGGATGGAAAAAATTAACTCTGCTGGAATGTTTAAAAGTAAATGTGCTCAACTGAAAGGTTATGTTATAAAAGTGTAGTCCTAAGTCACGAGGTAGATGTTATTTAAAGGAGTATGTGGGTTCTCCAGTAACCTCAGTTTGGAAATAGCCCCTCCACCGAGGGTCCCCGATGCTGCATCTGCAGTAGCTCCATAATGCAGAGGTTTCCTCCATCACATTATTTTGTCTTCCTGTCCTCATAGCCCTTGAAATGTCTGCAGGTTTCTCCTTGATTTATTTAGTGTCCTTCTTGCCTCGATAGAAGGCAAGCTTCATGTCCGCTCCTGTAAGCCTGGTGCCTAAGATCCCTGCCTGGCACTAAGCCGGCACTTGATAAATAATTTAAATGAATTGTTTGCCCCCAGGCATCACTGTTGTTAGCAGTTTCTTTGAAGAGTGACCTTCTTGCTGCCTTACGTTGTATACAGAATTTCCTAGTTACAAAACCTGCTAGACTGGACTGTTGGCCTTTTGTATATCACCACTCCAATTTGTTGTCCCCGAACCCCACCAGAATAATTTGCTTTGTATTTGTTGAGTTAACCTCCGAAAGGAGCACTGATATTATGTGCCTTTGTCTTTCAAATTTCTATTTCGCGTCCTTTCGGCAAAGTGTTATTTCTTTTGAATAATCTAGTGTTGCTTTTTTCCTCCCCATAATTGTCTAGTGAGGCTATAGAAGACATTTACATTTAAATAGTTACCAATGAAGTTTCATGGCATGAACAGACTGTTCAACAAGTAAAATAGGTTCTCAGAAGGAAAGCATTACTTTCTTTTAAAAGTTAGTTTGGGGATTGACATGTACACACTACTATATTTAAAATAGATAACCAACAAGGACCTACTGTATAGCACAGGGAACTCTGCTCAATACTCCATAATAACCTAAATGGGAAAAGAATTTGAAAAGGAACAGATACATGTATATGTATAGCTGAAACACTTTGCTGTACACCTGAAACTAACATAACATTGTTACTCAACTATACTCCAATATAAAATAAAAATTTTTTTTTAAAGTTAGTGATTTCTATGATATGGTACCTTTAAATTGTGTTTCAGCACCTAAAGAGTTGTAGTTGCCTTTTGAAGCAGTAATTCTTTAATATCTGGTTGTATTCCCAAAGAAAATTATAATTGATTTAAAATATTTCATTTCCTTATTTGGTGTGAAACAGTTTCTCGTATTTAAAAAAATCATTTTGTAATGTACGACCTTGTCTTAATATTTTTCAAACTACAATAAGGTTATTTAAAATTTTGTAAATGAGAGACAGCAGAGCCTGTATCCATGATGTGGCCAGTCCTTTTGGCCACCTTGTACAACGTCCTAGGCAAATATGGAGAAGCATATTAAGTCAGGCAAGAAATTTTAGGCAGGTTTTATCAGCATTGTGTTCACTATCAATAAGGGGCTGGTTGGCCTCCTGGAGATAGAACTAAATTTCTCAGCTACTTTGTCGTGCCTCTTGGTGTACAGTAAAGTTGCTGCTGTTGAAAACTCATTTTATTTTGGTAATCTCAAGTAATTAAATTTATAGCTCCAGTTAGTGTACGTGCTGTTAAAAGGCCCATCACCTCTTTCCATGAATGAGTTCATAGCTCGCCAAAACACAGTTGAGTTGAAAATAGACATGAAAATAGAAATTAACTACTGCTTATGAATTTTCTGCTCAATTTGAATCTAAACACTTGTGAAAATTAAGACAAGTTACAATCAGCACTTAACCACCCAAACAAGCAGTTGAAAATGAAAGCTATAAGCAGAAATCATCTAGTTTAAAACGTTTTGATTCTAAAAATCTATCATTGTTAATGAAAGTGTTCAAGAGGTTGTTTTAATTTGCAGAAATGTCTGAAAAAACTGCATTTGATTGGGGAAGTGTTGAATATTTAATTATTTTCTTTAAAGTCATGTTGAAGAAGGGACTTTATTTTTAATTCTTGATCCGTTTGAAGAGGCATACCTTTCTGTTTTTAATCCTTGAAAGGATCATAGTTTTATATTGCAGATGGCACCAAGAATCAATTTGTCTTTATCAAAATTATTAGGCGAAAATGATAATTCATGAGTATACTTTTAGGAGCATCTAAATATTTGTGTTTTAAGAAGTGCATTGAGATGACTAACATTTCACAATTCATGTTTATAACATCCACAATGTACTATTGTTTAAAACAAGTTCTGATTATTTTCTCTTTTGATAGGATTAGTTTAACCTCATAATAACTACATTTCTGCATTTCTGTCCTGGTCCAATTTTACATTCAGAGCTTAGAATACAGATAGTATAAAATACTTGCTATGCCTGTATTATTGAATGCTTTCTGGACCAGTCAATCTCAGTTCTCCCTGAGATGGCTTGTATTTTTAAATGTTCTAGCACCATTTTTCTCCTTTATTCTGCTTGTCTTTTAAAAATAGTACCAATGGTTATTTCTATATTAGCAGTTAAGAAAATTGAAATGTAGTCTTACCTTTACAGCTCATTATGGAAGAATCTCCAGCCTCTGCACTCTGATAATAAATTTATGCTTCATTTTTTTAACCATGAACTTTTCTGGGCATAGATTTCTACCGAAGTGTGCGCAGCAGACCCAGCTGAATGTATTTTGTGAATAATATTCCAACATCACACAGTCCTATGCTTTATTAAAACCAGCTTTCCTGTGGCAGTTCCAAAAACATAGTTCAGGCACCTTAGAAATAATGAAGTACTATACAAATGTTGATAAAATAGTCTTTTAATATGATGGAATGTTTTATTATGTATGCAGCTGTCAATTTACCTAATAAGTTAAATACAGTATTCATTTTAATAAAACCCATGTACTTTACAAAACTAGGGTGTTGATTGACATTGAGTCATGGAAGCCACAGGTGAAGCTAAATCCTCCTGTTGGTGAGGATGCCACCTGGATGCCTTCTTAGCCCTTCAGAGAACCACAGAATCTTTTTTCTCTCCTTTCCTTCCTTCTTGCCTCCCTCCCTCCCTTTCTTTCTTCCTATTTGCTTTTCCTGATAGTATTCTCTAGTATTCTCCATGCTGGTCTCGCCAAACCCATCGATCTTTGCAGCAAAGCTATGATTCTGCTCTCACCAGGGGCTAACTAAGCATCGTTCTAGGTAGTGTGTGCTTACGAAAGCCTTCTCCATCCTAGTCGGCAAGAATCAGAAGTACCCTGTAATACTGGAAGAAGGTGAAAGAATAAGGTTGGATGTAGGCATATATTTTCTTTTCACATGGTTGATCAAAAGTGATATTTTTTAAAATTATGGAATTACTTAATACCCTTTGAAAAGCATTTTTAAAGTGGATCATCTATCAGTACAAATTGCGTGTGGGCGTCTCACCAAAGGATAT
Organism: Phocoena phocoena; assembly: GCF_963924675.1. NCBI lineage: Eukaryota > Metazoa > Chordata > Mammalia > Artiodactyla > Phocoenidae > Phocoena > Phocoena phocoena. The sequence goes on along the minus strand of NC_089230.1, from coordinate 75,818,473 downwards.
ATGAATTAACTTTTCTACCAATGGTTTTTTAAAACGGTATCATGGAATAGGGTGTTATATATGAAACTTCTGCCTATGTTGTTAATTTCCTCCAAGGATAGCATAGCTAACAGTAGTTTTAATGATGCTGTTAGAGGATAATTTGCTAAAGTTGAAATGAGGGGGATCATTTTGACACATAATTAAGAAAGACATTCTTTTCCAAATATCAAGTGAAGAAAAAAAACAAGTGGGGTCCATAAAACATTTTAAAATGATTTCTCCTAAGAATAAGCCGGGTTTTCATTTTTTTCCTTCAGAACAAATGTCCTGAGGGGGAAAAAAAAAATCCCATCTTGAAATGTTGATTATGCCATTTGAAGAAATTTGCTAAGTACTTGAAAAGTTCATGTAGTATGACTTTTCTTGCTGCTTGCCTTGTTGCTGAAAATTAGGACAAAACTTTGCTGTTCACCGATGTAGCACCTTTTAACTAAGAATGTAAAGCAGAGTTATTACTAACATCATTGTGTTACTGCTATTAAAAAGGTTCTTTTAGAAGGATGGCTTGGCTCACTTGCTACCTGGCTAATGAATATGTTTTCCTCGGGGACAAACAGCCTTAAAACAATGTTTTCTGAGAGGATAGAATTCCATGTTATACAAATAGAGATGCTTCCCTTGAGATACTGGGAAGGCTTGGTGGGCTTATCAGGTGACTACTAGTTTGTTGAAAGTCCTTTGCCTAACAGATGTGAAGCCAACAGTCTTTCTGTTGTCTATAACATTTTAAATTGATAACTGTTTCATAGATAAAATCTAAAGTCCTTTGTTATTAGTGAAGGCTTTTATTAGTGAAAGTTTATTGTGTTTTTTGGTGTCACAGGAGTGGAGTATTATCACCCGTAATAATATTGACCTTTTCATGCTGTATGCGAGTCAAGCATTTTAAGTGCGATTTCATATTTCCACTGGTTTTCATGAAGCCCTTGGTCACCTGTACATCAAATAGAGCAGATGTTTGTATTAGGGTACGTTTATCTAAAGAAATGTTCAGTATGTACAGTAAGTGACCATAGAGTTCCAGCTTCCATGTCAGGCTAAGGAGAGGTGAACTGGTAGGGAGATGGGAAATTAGACCCACGCCTGTTGGTCTAATAGCCCAACTGTTAAAATAGTTGTTCTCATTTCCACCAATTCTCACTTCCTATTGTCTGGATAGGAAGCTTGTCATAGAAACAGAGAAGACTTGAGGTGGTAGTGGAAAAAAGATGGTCATACACTTTATCTTCCTAACTTGGACAGAAGGCATAAACTAGGTATAAATCCTCGTTGCTAAGGAATTATTGAATGGCCGATATGTATATTTCTAAAATTTTCAAACCCCCTCCCTTTTTTTTTTTTGTGAGGGAGGGGAGTTTCTTGGAGTGTTGTTTTGTTTTTCTTAATGACTCTAGTAAGGCATTTTAAATAATATGGTTGCATTTTAAATTTCATTGTGTAGTCTAAAATATTAGCTGAAAACAGTCATCTTTTCATTGATTCCATACAGCCCTTTAAGGGTTGTATACAGTACAATGTTGAATTTGTCCCTTCGTTAAAAAGGTAAGCCTGCCGTTATATCAGCAGGTGAAGTGATCATCAAATTGCACTGATTAATTGCAAGAAAGATCAAGGAGTGAACAAAACATGGTGATAATAATAAGTTTTGTCAAATAGTGATCATTTGTAATCTTAAGTGATAAATAGCTAACAAATAATTTGTCACTTGGTATAGTTGGTCAGTTCATACAGCATCTTGTTTTGCTGTAGTAGAAAGATTACCTGACTATTTTTAGGGATGGCATACTATTCCACATATTACTACTTTTATTGATGGATAATTCTTTTGGGATTTTTCAGGGAAACCATTGGATGCTAAATAACTATCATCAAAAGGGACTTCTGCTGTACACTGTAATTATATTTGCCTATTTTTTTATTGGAGTATAGTTGCTTTACAATGTTGTGTTAGTTTATACTGTACAGCAAAATGAATCAGCTATACGTATACATATATCCCCTCCTTTTTGGGTTTCCTTCCCATTTAGGTCACCACAGAGCATTGAGTAGACTTCCTTGTGCTACTCAAGGAAGAACGGTAGGTTCTCATTAGCTATCTATTTTATACATAGTAGTGTATATATATTTGCTTTTTATAGTCACTCTTTGGTAAAGTCATTTAAAGAAGGTTACGTTTCAAATCCATTTAGTAAGGTTCAAAAGAAATATTCTAAAATATTAACAGATGTTTTTTTATTTCTGGTAGAGGGAATATATTATGACTGATTTTCATTTTCTCCTTTATCCTTTTCTCCATTTTCCAAAATTTCCAACTGCTTACTTCCCATCTCAATCGGGCTGTCGAGTAAGTGTCTCAGAGGGGAAAAAAAAAAAGTTCAAACCCACTACTGTTTTCTCAGTGTTCCCTACCTCAGGACAAAAGCCTGGGAAGCCTCATAAATGCCTGACTTTCTCTTACACCCTGTATTCATTACACCAGGAGGAGCACGACTCTAAAAACAAGTCTCTGACCCGACCATTTAACTTGGTACCTCTGCTACCTCAGTCAAAACCACCACCTTTCTTCTCTGAACTATCACTTTCCTTTCATAAGTGCTTCCTACAGAGTAGCTGGAATGGCCTTTTCATAGTGCAGATGAGATCATGGCAATTCCTTGTCCCCATGGTGTCCCGTCATCCTTACAGTGAAACCCTAACTCCTTATTTTCTAACCCTCTTTGCCCCCTTCATTCTTCTCTATCCTCAGGGACCTTCTTGTTCCTTGAATGAATGTAATTGTGGTCAAAAAAACATGAGGCTAAAATCATGTACTTCTGACCATAGCTTCAGAATATCTTACAGAGCAAACAAAAATAGAAAAATTGGTCCAGATAGGACAAAAATGCCCTGGATAAGTGACTGCAGTTCCTTATGGTGGTGGTGTTATTTTTTTTATCTTCCTCTTAATATCATATTTGAATAACATTTAGAACTTGTGATATAAATATAGCTACGCTGATTTATGTAATTATGAAAGTAGCTAGGAAAAAATTCTCTTTTAGTTTCATAGATAACTGTTACATTTGGTGGCATATGATTAAAATTTTCCTGTAATTTTAATAACTAACTCAGTAATCATTCAACAGAAATTCAGTATATGATTTTCTTTTTAATTGTTCTATATTGGCTTTTATCTCTTTCAAATGATGATGAGAGTGGTCCTCAATTACATTATATTAATACCGTTGCAAAGGTTATGTTGTAATTGAAGGAGAGGAGAAAGCTAGGAAATCCAAAGACATAGATACAATCTATAGATAAAGACAGTACAGCCAGAGAAAAACACTAAAACATCACATACAGGGGATTACACTACAAATGGTGACTTATTTCTAATCAGAAACAATGAAAGCCAATGAATGACATTTTTAAAGGACTGGAATTAAAAAAAAAAACCTAACAGGGCTTCCCTGGTGGTGCAGTGGTTGAGAATCCACCTGCCAGTGCAGGGGACACAGGTTTGAGCCCTGGTCCGGGAAGATCCCACATGCCACAGAGCAACTAAGCCCGTGTGCCCTCAACTACTGAGCCTGTGCTCTAGAGCCCGTGAGCCACAACTACTGAGCCTGCGTGCTGCAACTACGGAAGCCTGCGCGCCTAGACCCCATGCTCCACAAAAGAGAAGCCACTACAACGAGAAGCCCATGCACTGCAACGAAGAGTAGCCCCTGCTTGCTGCAACCAGAGCAAGCCCACATGCAGCAATAAAGACCCAACACAGCCAAAAATAAATAAAATAAAATAAAAAGGAGTACATTATGTTAAAAAAAAAAAAAAACGCTAACAGCCTGGAAACCTGTATTCAGTCAAACTATCCTTCAAAATAGAGGAAAAATAAAAAATTTTCAGATAAACTAAAAATGAGAGAATTCACTGCTGTCAGATCTGTTCTGCAAGAAATACTAAAGGAAATTCTTCGGGTTGAAAGGAACACTACCAGATGGTAGCTCAAATCTATAACTAAAAACTGTCGAATATACATTCTTTTAGTGCACATAGAATGTTTGCCAAGGTAGACCATATGTTGTGCCATAAACAGCTTTTAATAAGATTTAAGCATTTCAAATTGTTCATAATATGTTGTCTGACCACAACGAAATTAAATTAGACGTTAGTAGCATGAAAGACCTAGAAAATAAACAAATATTTGGAAATTAGAAATACAATTCTAAGTAATGATAGGTCAAAGAAGAAATAACGAGAAATTATAAAATCTTGTGAAATGAATAATAGTCAACACACAAAATAAAATTTGTGCAGAGCAGCTAAAACAGTGCTTAGAGGAAGATGCATAACTATAAATGCTCATATTAGAAAGAAGAAAAAAAAAAACCTTAAAGCAATGTGCAAAGTTTCCACCTTCAGGTAAGGAAAGAAAAGCAAAATGTACCTATAGTAAGTAGAAGGAAGAAAATAATAAAGATAAGAACAGAAATCAATAGAATAGAAAAAAGACAACAGGGCTTCCCTGGTGGCTCAGTGGTTGAGAGTCTGCCTGCCGATGCAGGGGACATGGGTTCGTGCCCCGGTCTGAGAAGATCCCACATGCCGCGGAGCGGCTGGGCCCGTGAACCATGGCCGCTGAGCCTGCGCGTCCGGATCCTGTGCTCCGCAACGGGAGAGGCCAGAGCAGTGAGAGGCCCGCGTACCGCGAAAAAAAAAAAAAAAAAAAAAACAACGGAGGAATTAAAAAACCAAAGAAAAAAGAAAGAGAAAATTGGTTTTTAGGAAAGATTAATAAAGTTGATAACCCCGTAGAAAGACTGATCAACAAAAGGAGAGAGAAAACAAAAATCACCAGTATCAGGAATGAAAGTAGGAGTATCATTACAGACCTAATAAGCATCTAGGAGATGTGAGGGAATCCAAAATCGGTTGACTTTATGTACTGGACATTCCTTTGCCTGGGTGCTCTAACAGTGGTGGAAGGCCTAGGAGCAGAGCTTGGGAGGGGTGGGGTAGGAGAGATAACTCTTCCAGCACCTACTATGTGCTCGTTGCTCTGTGGGGAATTTACACGCCTTCTTTTATTTAATCCTCTCACCCTTTTAATGAAGTATCTGTTATCCTCTTTTTTACAGATTAGATTTAGGCTCAAGAAGGTGACTTATTTTGCCCAAGCCTAGATAGCAGGCAAGCGAAGGAACGGGAAACCACAGCACATCTGTCTCCAGGGCCCATAAGCTCCCTTGACTCCTTTAATGTGTTGTGAATATAGCAATAGTTAATCTCAGGAAACGAAGTACAAAGCTAAGGGGGCACATGAAACTGGATTTCCTGTGTGGGGTGTTACTCAGATTTCGGATGACCATGTTGTTTCTTCTTGTTTATTTATTTAATCCAAAATATAATTGGTCAAGTTTAGGATTCTCAACACCCATTTTCTCTATTTGTGCAATAAAATCCATTTAAATTAAGCTGAAGGTTGTTACAAAATAAATTGAATGTTAGGAAAACTTTTCTTTTGCCGTAAAAATGAAAGTGCCCCCTCAGCCCTCACCTCGCAGCATGGACGTGAACATCATTTTAGTAATTTAAATGTTCATCTTATAACGGAGGAGTAATAGCACTCTGAAAAATAGATTTTCTTTTGTTTTCTTCTAGGAACTGTCATCAGAAAATGGCAATTAAGCTGTTTGCAACTCTTTTTTATCTGATATATTAGAAAAAGGAGGCTCTTTTTTAATGGCTCTTTTCCCCATTGAATCTGGCAAGTAGAATGCAAAATATTTGGAGGCATATTTTAAAATAATGAAAGGAAAAATGGAACACATTTTTGTAGGTATTCTTTTACGGTCTGATTAAGCTTATAGTATTGAAGCATTTATTAGGAGATGAATTAATAGTGGTTCAGTGATCCATCTCAGAAATGCATGTGGAGCTCATGTTGAAAACTCTAGGAGAAAAGTATCTTTGCATGTATTGAAATATATTTCATGTTAATTACATAATTAAAACTATTATACCAAATTATTTTTTAGAACAAACCATAGCGTTTCTTACGAGTTTTGTAAATGATCTCTTGTGTGAATGCCAAAAGCATATTACACACCTTTTGATTTTGCAAAACGTATAGTTCTGTGATCTTGATATAATCAGTGTGAAACATATTGGAGGACTGGGTGTGTGAAATGCCAACTTTTCTGGCAAAGCCGTATGTTGTCAAGTACGTGATAGAAGCATTTTTTGATACAGCTAGCTCAAGGTATGCTTGTTATGTGTCAGTGTAATCCAAAGGAATTTGAATTTTCTAGCTGGTCAGCCTTTGAAAACAACCACCAGTTCTACCATTAACTGCACTTTTATTTTTGTTTCGCTCTAAACTATATTTTGGGTTCGTTGTTTTCTTGTTACATTTTAAAGGGAAAAGGAAAAATATTACATGCAGTTGTGCTGAAACAAAATTCTGAAACAAAGTGAAATATGAGCTCTGCTGTGAAACAAACATTGCAGTGTGAACATATGGAATGAAGCAGCATTTATTGGAAAACTCAGATCTGTGATGTGACAGCTCTACTTATGTTTGAGATTCACAAATAGCAGCACTAGCTTAAATGAGATGATGATGCTTTAAAAGGAAAAGAGGGCAGAATGTGGAGAAAAAGGAACCTTCAAGCACTGTTGGTGGGAATATAAATTGGTGCAGCCACTATAAAAAAAACAGTATGGAGATTCCTCAAAAAATTAAAAATAGAACTATGATTCTGCAATTCCACTCCCAGGTATTTATCCGAAGAAAACAAAAATACTAATTAGAAAAGATACATGCACCCTATGTTTATTGCAGCATTATTCACAATAGTTAAGATATGGAAGTAACCCAAGTGCCTATCAATAGATGAATGGATTAAGAAGATGTGGTACATATGTACAATGAAATATTACCCAGCCATAACAAAGAATGAAATCTTGCCATCTGCGACAACATGGATGGACCTAGAGGGTATTAGGCCAAGTGAAATAAGTCAGACAGAGAAATGCAAATACTGTATGGTTTCACTTACATGTGGAATCTAAAAAAACAAAACAAATGAACAAACATAAAACAGAAACAGAGTTAGAGATACAGAGAACAAGCAGGCAGTTGCCGGAGGGGAGGGGTATGGGTGGAAGAAAGAAATGGTGAAAGAGATTAAGAGGTGTAAACTTCCAGTTGCAAAATAAATGAGACACAGGTATGAAATATACAGTGTGGGGAGTATAGTCAATAACTATATAATATCTGTATCTGTATAATATCTATACATATAATATGTAACATATCGTTAACTGGATTTATCATGGTGATTATTTTGAAATGTATAGTAGTACAAATCACTGTGTTGTGTAACAGGAACTAACATAGTGTTGTAGATCAATTATACTTCAAAAACAAACAAATATAGAAAAAGAGATCATGTTGGTGGTTACTAGAGACGTCGTGGGGAGGGGAATTGGATGAAGGTAGTCGAAAGGTACAAACTTCCAGTTAAAAGATAATTGCTAGGGATGTAATGTACAACATGATAAATATAATTAACAGTGCTGTATGTTATATATGAAAGTTAAGAGAGTAAATCCTAAGAGTTCTTATCACAAGGAAAACAATTTTTTGTTTCTTTAATTTTGTATTTATTTGAGATGATGTTTACTAAACTTATGATAATCGTTTCACGATGTATGTAAGTCAAATCGTTATGCTGTACACCTTAAACTTATACAGTGATATATGTCAATTACATCTAAATAAAATTGGAAGAAAAAAAAAAAGAGGGCAGAATTTCCAGTGGGGATAGGACTTTATTTTACTAAAACTAGGAAGTAAAATAAAATCATACAGGGAAAAGTCTTCACTATGCTATTACCTGAACTCAAAGGATAATTCTCTTGTATCTTATGGCTTCAGTTAGTGAGATTTACATAATCCTATGTCAAGATCCTCTAGTGTTGAGGTAGGGCTACTGTAATAAATCATGGAGAAAAGAAAGTATTTTTCAAAACTGGCTAAATCCACTTATGAGTTGTAACTAATAATTAGGGTAGAACATATGAAATAAAAAAAAAAATCTTAGAGAATGTCCAACTCAACTTCCCACCTCTGCTCTGATCTCTCTTGATCCCCTTGTAATTTCTTTGCATGCCCATAAGTCTGCCTCCAGAAAAGTACATGTGGGACAGACAGGCATCTGCATAAAAATCAGGAAGGGTCTTCAGGTCTAGAGCAAGTTAGGAGGAGAATCTACAGAGAGTCAACTCTGCCTGTGCCAAGATCGCTCTTTCAAAAAACTAGTCCGTGATAAACAAGAACAATCAGAGTGTTGTCTCTGTCTCCCCTTCCCCCTCCCTCTGCCCCCCCACCCCGCCCGCCGTACCTCCTCCTCTCTCTTATGGAAATAAAAACTCTTCAGATATCCACATGCTTCCTTTGGAAGGTCAGTTCTTCATCCTGTGATTTCGTTCATCTTTTATTTGTGTTACATACATTTTTCTCTTATCAGTTGATGACGTTAATTGGCTTTTGTTTTCATGTCTTTGTCAACAATTCAATGAGATGTCCATTGCCCATTTCTTTCTTTGTTTTTGTTTAGGAAATTGTGTCAATTCATAAAATAGTGCTATAGACCAATTTTTTCATTATCATGCAGACATTTTAGCTCATTATAGCTATGTCTCTATTTTGTCTTTGCTTTTTATTACACAACTAAGAGGTCCACTTAGGTGACTCTCCAAGAAAATAATTAACAGGAACAGCCTGTCCTAAAAGGAGTGTTCCAGGAATGTTCAAGATTTTTAGTAATTTTTTAAAAATCTTACACATTTCAAGTTTTTAAAAATGTTGGAGCTAAGTCATAAGAATTCAATTACAGGTAATATTGGGCCATTGAAGTCCAAACTAGGTAATTAATTTGAAAGAGATACACTTTTTTTCTAAAGGGTTTTTTTTTTTTTTCCCTGTAGTTCATTTTAAACCATTTATTGTTGAGTTGCTGGTAGGGTAGTCTGTTTAGGGAAAATGGGAACCATGAAAAGTGAAAATGTAGCAAAGGATGTTTGGCCAACATTTATTATGCCAGGCGCTATTCTAAACTCTGCACCTGGGTTATTTCATTTACAATACTATTAACCCAAAACTATAACAAAAACCAACGCTATAAAATAGGAACCACTGTCGTTTCCATTTTTACAGATGAAGGGACTGAGACACAGAGAAGTTTAGCTGCTTGATCAAGATTGCACAGCGAGTGGGTAGCGTTGAACATTGGCCACCTGATTCCATATTGCTAAACTTCCCTAAAATCTGTCTCTGACAGAAAACCAGGTGCTGTATCTTTGCTAAAAGTTGAAAAGCACTTATATTAAATATTCGTGAGCATGTTTATGAAGAATTTGGACCCCTGGAATTAGTTGTACAATGACTTTTTAGTCTGTTTTAATATGTGACTGATAGAAGTTTTATTGATAGAAAAAATATTATAAAGAATTCCTAGTTTAATAATCCTTTTTGTGGGTAAGCATTATAAAATTATCAAATTATACAACAGCTGATATCATCATAAATTTTGGCCAGTTTTTTTTTACACAAGTAGGCATTATTTATAGCATCATGTTTGTGATATATATATTTTTTTCCTTTAAGAACTAGAAGATTTCATTATCTTTTTAAAAGGCTGTAGGTAATCTAAGTTTTCAAATACCAATAAACTTCCGTATTACTGATAGGAGAAATTTGGCTAGCAGACTTTCTGGCCTAGTTTCCAGTCCTTCAAAGGCAGTATAGATAACTAATTGTTAGATGGTATATCTGTATGCTGTGAGTTCTGAGTATGAAGAGTTTGATCATTAATTTCATGTTCACCTTGTAATGTTATTTCTTAGCATTGGTTAATAATCTTCTTCTGTAAGATAACCAGATCCTCACCTAAAACATAGAAGCGAAACTCAAGGAATCTCTTCTATTTTTAATATCCTTTAAATCTTTTATTTTGCTATGTTCTGGAAGAATGGAAAAGCAATAATTTTTAAATTAACACTAACTATAAAAGGAGTGAAATATATAGCAAGTTCATTGTATACTGTCTCTTTTTTAAAAAAAATTGCTTTTACATTCTCAACAAACGTGAACAGAAAGCTACTAGATAATTAAGATTCATTGTGATGATATACTTTGGAACAGAGTATAGGTTTTTTAAATTTTTGTCACGTAGTTGACTCAATTAAAAGTACTCAGTTAAAAATAACAGCATGAAGAAAGCACAACTGACTATTCTGTGCCAAGTACTTTCTAGTCCCTAACTGGTTTCTTTATTTTATTTATTTATTTATTTATTTATTTGGCTGCATCGGGTCTTAGTTGTGGCACACTGGCTTAGTTGCTCTGCGGCATGTGGGCTCTTAGTGCCCCACCAGGGATCGAACCCGCGTCCCCTGCATTGGAAGGCGGATTCTTTACCACTGGGCCACCAGGGAAATCCCCACTAACTGGTTTCCTTGGACTCATTATGTGATTTGAAGTATTTAAACATTTGAAGTATTCACAAAACCTTGAGGAAAATTGTATCTTACTGTGTTCGGAGCACTTTGAGATGGTGCGTTGTTTGCCGGTTAAGCAGGGCTTATAACTCAGGCCTCAGGATCGGATGCTGTTACATCCTTAAGCTATAAGTTTCCCTCTAGGCAAGGGAGAAGGGAGTGAGCTCCTTACTTCAGGTCTGTTTTTACTCAGCTTTGTTTTCAACTTCCTGTTGTCCTAACCTTCTCCTTATTGTACCATCTTTATATTTTCTGTTAAATGTGTCTATTTCAGTGGGGAGAAGAAATGGTAGACATAGTGGTTCTTAGATTAGTTTGTTTGCCTGGGCTGATATTTTAGGGAAATTGGCTAACTCTGTTTCTACCGATGCCATGATGATGGAGGTTGCAGGAACTTGTAAAATGTCAGAGTGAAAAAATTGGACATGACCTCTTAACAGCTCAGGGAAAATTGGATGCAGTTGAAAACCATCTGTGAATGCTTTTGAGACTGTCACATATTCTTTCTTTAGTATTCCTCCTTGTTCTTCTCAATTAATGAATTCCTCCCCCACTTCCTTTCTCACTCTCTTTCTAAACAGTACTTTCCTCACATTACACCTTCTTGACATTTACTCTTTCTTTCATATGCCTTAAAAAAATATTTTATAGGCCATTTAAGTGTCCTTCTGGGGGCTTCTTAGTTGACGTTGAAAATTCCTTTCAGTTGATTATTGAGTTGCTTGGTAGCAGTTTGGGAGCTCAGTGTGACTACTGATTGAATTTATCTTGGTCTTGAAGACAAACAGGTGTCACTTCTCTTAAGACAGCTATTGTTGTCTGAAAATGTTAACTTGAGTACTTTTTAGAAGGCTTGTAGAAAATATAACTTTTATATTCCAGATCCCTTATGGTGTTTTAGAAAATGTAGCAGGCAGTAATTTTTTTCTTCCAAGATTTTAAAGTACTCCTTAAAGTAACAACAGTTCTCTAGTGTGAGGCTTTGACTGGAGGGGGAGTTAATTGGAGGTGTCATGAAGCGATGCTGTGTACATTTTTTTAAAAAATATTTATTTATTTAGGCTGTGCCGGGTCTTAGTTGCAGCATGCAGACTCTTAGTTGCGGCATGTGGACTCTTAGTTGCAGTATGCATGCGGGATCTAGTTCCCCGACCAGGGATCGAACCCAGGCCCCCTGCATGGGGAGTGTGGAGTCTTACCCACTGGACCACGAGGGAAGTCCCCTGTGTAAATTTTTAACTTACAAGTTCCTTAATCTATTTGCTCTACCTCACCTCTCTTTTCAGAAATTCAAAGGAAGAAAAGATAGGTTGCCGAAGCACATCTGTCACATACATATATGGATTTATAATCTTTTTTTTCTGATCGACATACATGAAAACCTAATGTTTGATTTTAGTTAAGAGTGAGGCATGACTTTACTTGCTGTCATAGTTTTATGCAATTTGACCAACATCTTCCTGAAGTTGGGCTACTAATTTAATGGGACAAAAGTAAAAAAATGGAACCAAACTGAAGATTGTTTCCTATAAACAGAAAGGAATGTTGAAAAAAAACAAAGTTTAGAAGTTAATCTATAATTTGCTGAAGATAAGGAAGGCTATGGTAACAATAAGTGATTAATTCAAAAGTCGTTACCCTCCAAAGATCAAGCACTCTAAATACATTTGTGAAAATGTCAAAAAAGTATAAGAAAATAGACACGTTATCAATGTTTTGGTACTTTCATTGGTTCTTTACTTATGAGGGGCTTTTGGCAGATCTGATTGTCACTGTTATCTTTGGTGGGGTAGAGGTCAGTTGATCATCTTTCACCATCGCTGCATTTTGGATTTTGGATTTGGGGATCTGATTTAGTGAATTTGCTATACATTTTAATTTGTTCTCTAATGCCCCCCAAAACTTCTGAATTTGATGTTTGTGAATGTCAATTAATTGTGTACTTCTGATTTTCCTAGAAAAGTAGAAATTATCAAAATTGACCTAAGAAGAAAAAGAAAACTCATATATTCTTGTAGTATGAAAGAGATTGAGCCAATAGTTCATCTTCCCTTAAAGATAGCGTCAGGCCCAATTGATTTTATAGGTAAGTTCTACCAGAGTTCAGTTTTATAGACAAACTCTTTGAGAAAATATTTAATAGAAGAAAGAACCTGATCCCTCTCATCTTATGAAGTTAGTATAACTTTAAAGCCAGACAAGGACAATTCAACAGGAGAAAACTGTAGACCATTCTTACTCATAAACTTAGATGAAAAGTTTTTATAGCAAACTGAAGCCAGAAATATTCAAGACCAAGTTGAATTTATTCCAGGAATGGCAGATTGGTTTAACAGTACACAATCTATTAATATAATTCATTACACTAGCTGACTAAAAGAAGAAAAACTACATAATCATCTCAGTGAATCTCATCTTCAAAATTTTTTAGCACCTGATAATAATGGAAAGAAGAAAATAAAATTCTTAGCAAATTAATAACTTCCTTTACCTGATAAGGGTTATCTACCCAAAACACCTGTCACAAACATTGTATTTAATGCTAAGTGCTGGAAGCATTACTTTTGTGTTGGAAACCAGGAAACCCACTGTGACTAATTATGTTTATTGTTGTACTGGGTGTCCGAGCCAGTGCAGTAAGATGAGAATAAGAATTAAAAATTTGTAAGAACAGGAGAAGAGAAAGAAAAATGTCATTTATTAACAAAGGGTATGATTTTCTACATAGAAAACCCAAATTTAATCTGTATATCACTTATTAGAATGAATTGGAGAGTTGAACATGTTGTTACAGGTAAACATCAAACACAAACATCAGTATCTACGGTAGTAATTATAGATGTGTAGGAATAATCTTTAAAAAATCAGTTGAGACCTTTATGGAATAATTATAAAACTTAAACTCAGAAGAACAATTGCAAATGATTTTTTTTAAAAGATTGTGTTCACAGATAGGGAGATTCATTATAACAGTAAGTTATTGTCTAATTGATCTATAGGTTCAGTCCAACTTCAAACAAAATCCAAGTAGGTTTTTTCCTCGAAACTTGACAAGTTGATTCTAAAATATCATGGAAGAATTAGAGCCCCCAATACTCCAAACAGGTAGAACTAGGCGAGGGATAATATCTGCTACCTATTGATGTGAAGGAACAGCCCATCTGTGGATAATGTCGGCACCATTCATGTCTGTGTTGCTCACAAGGCGCTCAGACACACAGCCCTGATGGCACCTGCCCTGCCACTCACCTGCAGAGCCATGGGACTATATCAAGTAGGTTCCACTTGACTTCTCCTCCTAGCATGTTCCTCCCATCTTACAGACTGCTTCCAGGGATTAAATGGAAAGGAATCTATAAATCACCAACAGGGAGGGCTTTGACTGTCAGTGGTTCAGAGCAAGGACTCCAGAGCCAGACTGCCTGGATTCAAATCCCAGCTCCACCCCCTATTTGCTGTATGATCTGATGGTTATTTAATCTTCCTCTGCTTCAGTTTTCTCATCTGGAAAATGGGGGAAATAACAGAACTTCTTGCATAATGTCACTGTAAAGAGTAAGTGAACGAATGCGGTAAAACTAGCAGAACATTATCTGGTACACGGTACTCAGGAAGTATTAGCTATTACTGTTTTTATTTCTTTACACTGTTATTCTTTTTCTCAAAATGCTTTCGTCAGTTTGTCATCTTTTGACACTATTTTGCTAGGTTTAATTCAATGTTAGATTGCCGGTGTTCAAACAATATGTTCCTTAAGCAATTAAAAACAATGACTAGTGGGTTTAACAAATGAATACAAAACCTTCTTTAAAAGCTGGGGTTTAAAAAACTGTCAGGCCAAAGATCAGTTTAGTGGGGAGAGACATTTGTCAGTGAGACACCAGGACAATGGGAATGTGTACACAATACAACCTAAATACAGAGAAAAGGTGCCTGAAGGAACCTAAGAAAATCAGTCCTGAAGAATGTAGGATTTTCTCTGAGATTTGAACAATGAGGGAAATTGTCCTGGGCATGTAAGCAGATAAGCTGGGGTGGATATGACCAGAATTCCATTCATAGGAAGTAGGTGTTTAATGACCTTTACAAGGTTGGGGCAACAGGATGTGTGTTGATGGAAAGACACCATCAGACACAGGTAAAGAATTTAGTTTCATTAATGGAAAATGATAGAGGGACTTAAGGAAACGAATGAGTCAGCTGATGACATGGCATGCTCTCACTTGGAGGTATGGCTTTGCATTTTCCCCTGGAGTCGTGCCACTGTGGATTGACACAGACCCCCTTTGCCTTCCTCCTGACCCCAGCTTCCTCCTGGGAGTTGGCTCCCTGCCTCCGGGAGATTCTTCTGGAAACCGGCTCCAGGTTGGCCTGCTACCTGAGAGCTAGTGGCTGGCACTGGTAAACCACAGCACGTTTCTGACTGTTTACTGTGAGGCTGAGTGAGGTGAAGGTCACTTTCAAGAAGCATTCCCCATCAGGCCAAGCGCCAGTCCATCTAGATCTGTTCATGAAACTCCTTCTCTACTCTTGAAGCAGAACCTTGGTCCTCAGGCCTCTCCTGTCATTTAAGTGACGTAACCAGCAGCTTATCTGCAACTTGCTGCTCATCCCTTCAGCTGGTCTTCATCACCAACTTATCCTTCCAGAGGGGTATAATGACATCAGAGAAAAAGGCTTTATTTAATTAGACTGACTCGGGTTAGAATCTACCTCACAATAGAAAGTTATTTTCTTTTCTAAATCTCAGTTTTCTTATCTGAGAAATGGGGATGATCAATCCAACATACAGGGATGACATGAGATAATGTATGCAAAGTGCATTGCCAAATACATCATAGGAACACAGTAAGTTGTTTATACTTTCTCTTTTTTCCATATTCTAAGATTGGACTGTAACAACTTTTAAATGTCTCCCCCAGCCCCTGTCAGTTTTCTGTGCTTTACAGTGCTAGTGATTTTTCTGTTACATTTTTTGCACACACATCCCCTGTGAAAGTATGCCTCGCTTTTAAAATTTCAGTAAATTGGGCTTCCCTGGTGGTGCAGTGGTTGAGAGTCCGCCTGCCGATGCAGGGGACACGGGTTCGTGCCCCGGTCTGGGAAGATCCCACATGCCGCGGAGCGGCTGGGCCCGTGAGCCATGGCCGCTGAGCCTGCGCGTCCGGAGCCTGTGCTCGGCGACGGGAGTGGCCACAGCAGTGAGAGGCCTGCGTACCGCAAAATAAAAAAAAAAAAATTTCAGTAAATTGAAACTTTTAAAAGCCTCCAGAGGTGTCTAGTAAAGACTACAAGAATACCTTATAGTGAAAAATATTAATATCACACTAAAAGGGTAACAAACTGCAAGATATATAGACATTTTAGAAAATGTATGTTATTTGTGTTCACTTTAGTCATATTTAATTTTAATATGGAGCATGACCTAAATGTCTAAAATTGACATTGATTAATTCATGTCTCATTCTTTTTAGCAGAATGTGAATTTCACACACCCCAATGAAGGAGAAATTTTTTTTTTAATTAGGATATAAACCCATTTAAAGAGAAAAAATTTACTGAGATTGTAGATTATTCAGAAGATAATCCATTCAGATGGAATTGTGTCCAGATGTGCTTTGGACTACTTACTGCTGTAAATGTGTCTTCAAATAAAAGAAACTTTAAAAGATATAGAAACTCTTCTTAAAGTAAAACCATAGACTACCTTACTCTTCATTCAGTTTAATTCAGCAAAATGTTGTGAATACAAAATACTGCAGGGCTTCTCTGGTGGCGCAGTGGTTGAGAGTCCGCCTGCCGACGCAGGTTCGTGACCGGGTCCGGGAGGATCCCGCGTGTCGCGGAGCGGCTGGGCCCGTGAGCCATGGCCGCTGGGCCTGCGCGTCTGGAGAGGCCGCAGCAGTGAGAGACCCGTGTACCGCAAAAAAGAAAAAAAAAAAAAACCTGCAAATGTCTTTACAATTGCAATTAAGGGATGGTCCTTGGCCCCCAAAAGCTTACAGTCTAATGAGAAATAAAACATACAAATTAATTATAATATAGAATAGAATAAAATGAGCAAACTTGGAGAAACAGAAAAGATTACACTGAACTCTTAAGGTCCACGAAGCAGTGACTATTCCTTATCATATTTGTCTCTGTGTACCTAAATACACGTGTATATATTGTTTTGTTTTTACACTCTTGGCAGTGTCGTGTGTGTGTGTGTGTGTGTGTATGTGTGTGTCTTTTGTTTCCTGTTTTGTTTTCATTTGGCATTATATCATGATGTCCTATATCCTTAATTATGTTCAAAAATATTATTTAATGGCTATCAAGTATTCCATTATGTAAGAGAAGTTTAAACCTTCTATTGTTGACCATTTAGTTTGTCTATTCACCACTTCAAGCCTCAGCAGAAATGAAAGAGCAAAATTTCACTAATGTTGATTTTGAACATAGAGTGTATTCAAATATATTTTCTACTATATACACCAGAGTTTACTAAATTTGATCATTACATTATATTTCAGTAATAAGGTTCAACACCTTATAATTGTTAAACAGTACTCTTCAGATGAAATGAGAAAAATAGGTAGATTTTGTTATTTACTAATTTAGCTTGCCATTCATATATGTATTATACATGCACATATGCACACTCACATGACTTTTATGGTTTTCCTCAAAGTAAATAATATAATCTGTTGTGTACCTGCTATTATTTGTCATAATATGATTTTATTACTTGTTAAAATATTCCTTTATAATAAACCTATTGGTTATTTTCTGGTCTACTCTTAAAAATATGGATCATTGAATCTGAAAAGCAAGAATGCATTTTACCTACTATTTTTGTCATGTACCTTCTGTAGCCTCATTAATTTTATGAAATTATTTGCTTTGAAATATTTACTTGTTGTATAGCATTGACTTTTAGTTATTTTTAGTTAGAGAGGAGGTAGTAGTATCCTGTATTTTAGCTTGTCGTTTTTTCATTTATAAGATGTAGCTCATAGTGTTTCATTGGGATGATGTGAAGAGTAAATTCTTTAAAAATGTGTAAAGTACCAATATCTGACATGTCGTAGGCCCAGAAGAAATGACCACTTCATTCTCTTTCCTTTCTATCTGTACCATAAGTTTGACTGTCAGCTGGTCTGTAGAAGAGTCTATATGGAAAAATCCTCTATCAATTGGAGCCTTTTATTTTTGTTTTTGTTTTTGTTATTTTAATGATGATAATTTAACGAAGGTGATTGATTAAATAGTTATTGAAAGATTAAAGGTGTAAAAGAAAAAATGTGGTAACATAAAGACGTAGCTCCACACATTACAAGAGAAAAAAATTATAACTATGTGTGGGGATGGATGTTAACTAGATTTAATGCAGTGATAATTCACAATACGTAGAAATATTGAATCATTATGTTGTACACCTGAAACTAATGTAATACTATATGTCAATTATGTCTCAATAATTAAAATTATTCAGCTTTTTAGTTATTGTTATAATGGAGTGGCAGCTTCCAAGCTTCTTACAATCTGGACTCAGCAGTCTACTAATGTTTTTTGTTTTTTAAATTTTTACATCTTTATTGGAGTATAATTGCTTTAGAGTGTAATTGGAGCCTTTTAAAAAGTGAAAATATCTGTTTGGGATGTCGCTCCCATCAGGCAAGTTGCTGGACTAGAGTGACTTCTAAGGTTTCCTACATATTCTGTAATTTCAAGGTTCTGAAACAGTGAAAGTAACTGGTAGGCTTCTCTAGGTAGTACAGTCTTGAGTTGAGGATAATTTAGTTTGACAGTTAAATCATAAAACAGATGTTAAAACATTTACAAACCTCAGTGAGCTCTTTTTTAATTGAGTCCAGTCATCTTAAGAACTTAAGCTATACTTGTCTTAGAGTTTCCTTGAATCATAATAATTTAATTTGTTTATAAAAGTAATGCTAGTTCTGTATCCTTATGAGACAAAGTATTCAATGAAACTCAGATATGAACTGGTTATTTTTTTCTCATTTTACATCAGGTTTTCAACCAACCCCTACTCCTTCTCACTGCAGCTTTGCTCTTTAAAGAGCAGTTCAGGGTTTCTAAAACCAGATGAGAAATTTAATCATTTAATCATTCAAATGTGCAGGGTGTAAGGGTAATCGGGTAAGAGGTGTGGTCCCTGACCTCAAGAAGCTAATAGTCTAATAGAGAGATGTGCTGTGTACGGGATGGATGTGTGTACATTTGTGTATATATATGTAACACGTGTTTGTGTGTGTGTTATAACAGGAGCTCAGGAAAGGTAATACCTCAGGTCTCCCTGGGGGATTCAGGGAACGTTGTTCAGAGGACGCTGGGTTTGGGTAGCCGATAGCAGGACCATCCTGACAAGAGAAGTCTTCTGCTTTCCCTCAGTCTTTACGGAAAGAGCTATGCTTGTGGAATTGTCAATGTGGAAAAGAATTACAAGTTGCAACCGGCATTTTTCTTCTCTCTCTCACCCCTTGTTTTTAAAGGGAACCAGTAGTAACCAGAATACTGGCTGACACCTTGCCAAGAGTGTGGACTTGCACAATTTTTTTCCCTGTTTTCCCTCTTGTGGTACCCATCTCACCACATTGCCATATTTGAATGAGTTAATAATGTTAAGCTTCAGAATGGCATACAGCATGCAGAAAACATTCAATAATGTCATTGTAATGTATTTATGTCACCATTTATCATCATGGTCTCTCTTGAATTACTCCTCACTTACCTGCCATAATCGTATGGAAGAAATCTCTTGATATGGGCCAGCCTTTCTCGTATTTATGGTTCATGAAATGTTAATAGAAAATAATACCTTCTTAGAGACAGTTTTTTGGCCACTGATTCAATTAAACCTTCCATACTCTCACAAAAATGAGATATTTTCGCACTGTATCTGGGATATGGTCCCCCAAAAAAGTATGTAATGAATAAAAATCTAATAAAAATACCGAGGCACGCACACAAATATCCTGACCTAAAGCAAGTTTACATTATGAAAGTGGTGACATTTTTAACAGATAAAAAATTAGACAGTATTGACCCTTGAACGATGTGGGGCTTAGGGGCGCTGACCCTCCACACGTAACTGTATCTGTGGGTCCACATCTGGGGATGTGTAGTACCTCGTATTTATTATTTAAAACGATGTGCTTCTAAGTGGACCCACGCAGTTCACACCCCTGTTGTTCAAGGGTCAGCTATAGTTAGTCTAGGTCAGGCAGCTTTCACCACACGTGCAATCCCCATCACTCTTGGTAGGAGCTACCTAGAGTGTGTGCTGAGAAGGCTCCTGGGCTCAGAGAAGATGGGCGCCAGCATCCGTTAGTGACATGCACTGCGGGTGTGGACTGTCGGCCCTGGAGGAGGAGTGGCTCATGTTTTTTTTTTTTTTTTTTGCGGTACGCGGGCCTCTCACTGTTGTGGCCTCTCCCGTTACGGAGCACAGGCTCCGGACGCGCAGGCTCAGCGGCCGTGGCTCACGGGCCCAGCCGCTCCGCGGCATGTGGGATCTTCCCGGACCGGGGCACGAACCCGTGTCCCCTGCATCGGCAGGCGGACTCTCAACCACTGCGCCACCAGGGAAGCCCTCATGTTTTCCATCTTTAAATGACTGTGTGGGAAGGGCCGTGGAGAACTGTTGCCCTCTAATCTTCTGATTTGTAACTTGGGATCTTTCCCCAATTCTGTTGGATAACCTTTCCTGGAAAACCGTGCTTCTGTGGTCATATCATTCCTCAAGGAAGATGCACTGAACAGGACGCCTGGGGAATGAATGGTCATGGTAATTTAATCTACCTGGAAATAAATGAGTGGCCATCCATGTGGTCATGAGAATGATGTTAGATTCCTAATATGCTCTTTTCAAACCTAAAAATGTTTATATGTTTCATTAGCATGACCATAATTTACTGAATCCTGAGAAACTTCCAGAGAAATCAGCTTGCCTAAATTTTAAAGAAGGAATTATACTGAAATGAAGAATAGTTCTTTACCTTGACGGATTATCATCTTTAATGTATCTCAACTGATGTGAAATAGGAAACTAATGTCTAATGTCCCTGAGAGCTGTAAAATATTCACTAGTAATCAAAACATAAAACGTTCCTCTCCTGATTTTCTGTTCCTCTCTCCTACTGATCACAGTTTGTAAAATATAAACAATTACACCTGGAAGTTCCAGTAGGAAAAGTACAATCGTAAAATCAAATGTGTCTTCTCACCTCATATATGTATTGTAGTATTTTGGTAAACATCAAACTTTAAATAAGCTCAGCAGATATTTACATGGAGTGGACCACGTGTGGTGGGCAATAGAGAAGCAATGATGGATAGAACAGGGTACCTGCCTTGGAGGAGCATTCATTTAAGAGAAGAGGTGCTCCAGTTTGGATCACCACTATCTAAAGCAGGTATATGTACATTATTTAGCAGCTGTGAGGTGAGTACTTATGCAAAATACCGCCATCATTTCTCCTTTATTTACTACAAAGCTACCATTTTCAAGTCCATGGGAGGCAGTCCATGGTGTGTGTGTTCTAAACAGAAATGGAGCCATTAGGAATTGGGATCTGCCCAGCCACCTTTAGCTAGAGAAGACTGGCTTAGTGACTTGTGGTTGTGTGGAAATGAAAAGCAGAGTTATTGGGAAGTATATTCACAAACGGAGGACTTTAAAATTGCAAAAATAGCATGAATCATGAATAGTATAAAATCATAATTTCTTCATCATTACCAGTAAGCATTTATGGAGACTCCCCAGAGTGACTGGTTCCGGATTTTATATCTTAGGTTAAACTTGCCTTTGCCTTCTGTTCTTGCTGTCCCATAATTGCCCCAAATGTTCTTTGTTAATTTGCCGATGACTTTTTAAAAATATAGCCTAGCGTGACTGTGGGTTTAAAAAATTTTTTTTAACTAATTTTGGTGAATCCATAAGAATTTATAAAAAGAGCATGACAATTAAGAACACAGGCTCTGACATGGATGCATCTAGAGACTGTCATACAGAGTGAAGTAAGTCAGAAAGAGAAAAACAAAAATCGTATATTAACGCATATATGTGGAACCTACAAAATGGTACAGCTGAACCGGTTTGCAGAGCAGAAATTGAGACACAGAAATAGAGAAAAAAACGTATGGACACCAAGGTGGGGAAAGCAGCGGGGGTCGGGGGTGGTGGTGGTGGGATGAATTGGGAGATTGGGAATGACATGGATACGCTGATGTGTATAAAATAGATGAGTAATAAGAACCTGCTGTATAAAGAAATAAATTAAATTAAATTAAAAAAAAAAAAAGAACGCAGGCTCTGGAACTGGACAGAGCTGATTTCAAATATTGTTTCTGCCACTTGCGAACTTGGACCACTCACCTGCCTTTCTAAACCTCAGTTTCCTCATCTCTAAAATGGGGATAATGAAGCTTCTTCCCACTCATAGGGTTCTTGAGGATTAATGAGGTAATGCAGGTCACATGCTTAGCCAGCTCCGGGTATGTGCTCATAATATTTGTAATAATACTATTAGTGTTATTTCAGCTACAGAAAAACAGCTTCTTAATTTGTTTTCTGCTAGTAATGCCTCTTGAGTTATCGTATTACTTGTGAACACATAATACAAATTGACCTTTTTTTTTTAGAGTGATCACTTTTATCTCTGCACAAAAAAATGATAAATTCTGTTATCCCATATTTTCTTTTAACACACACACTACCTCCCAACACAAACAAATTTTAAGACACTAAAACACCTTAAGGAGCTTTTCTCAATCAGAGTTTAACAAGTGGGTTTACACTCGAGTATAGAGACCCATTTCAAACTGTTTTGCAGTAGAGAGAAATTTGTCGACAATTTTGTCTGCAGTGAATTCTCCTCTCTCCCTGTCAGCATTCCCCTAAAGTGTACTTTCTCAAATGGTATTGTTTTCCCTTTAAATTCTCACACTTTAGCCATCATTCTCACTTCTACATTCCTAGAGTTCTTTCCTGCACATTGATTTTGCTAATCCTCTTTTTCCAACTCTATGGAATTGTTTTTAAGAAAAATACTATTTCTCCTATTTGGTGACTATTTTCCCTACTTGTTCAGCTTAAGGTAGAGACAGCCGAGAAACAAGCCTTGACTTCAATGATTCAGAGGTCATTTGTAGCAGCCGTTTAGCAGTGTACTGGTTCTTAATCCTGGCTGTACATTGGAATCTCCTAGGGTTTTAAAAAATCCTGATCCCAGAATAATTAAATCAGAGCTTTGCAGGCAGGAGTGGGACGGAGACATCTATTTTTAAAGCTCTCAGGGACTTCCCTGGTGGTCCAGTGGTAAAGAATCTGCCTTCTAGTGCAGAGGATGTGGGTTTGATCCCTGGTCGGGGAAATGAGACCCCACAAGCCGCAGGGCAACTACTGAGTCCGCCTGCCTCAACTAGAGAGCCCGCGTGCTGCAAACTACAGAGTCCGCACGCTCTGGAGCCTGCACGCCACAACTAGAGAGAGAACCCACATGCCACAACTAGAGACAAGCCCGGACACCGCAACAAAGAACCCACATGTGGCAACTAAGACCCGACACAGCCAAAAAAAAAAAAAAAAAAAAAAATTTTTTTTAAATAAAATAAAGCTCTTCAAGTGATTTTAATGTGCGGCCAAGTGAGTCCTACTCTAGGAGAGGGTTCTGTAAGGCCCGAGTAGATTGGAGTCATTGCAGGAACAAGTGGTGGGGAGGAAATCAGACAAGAAATGTGGACTGCCACGTTGATATGTTTTGGTGGGAAAGGGAAAAAGAGAGATGAGCCTGTACTTCAAGGAACTCCAGCAATAAATACAGCATCCACATATCAGGAACTAGCATGTGTGTGTTTGCATATATAGCAGTGAGGCTCAGCCACTCCCTTAGGGTGGGGAATCAACCATTTAGGGGTTGGGGGTGAACCTGTAGTCTGCAAAACCTTCTAGGTGATTTTGATACATCTGTACTTTCTGCATTCCCCTCCTTTTTCTCCCCATCCTTCTCTCCCCGCCTCCCACATGTGGCTCCCTTGTCCTTTTCCTTGTAAATCAAGTGGGAGGGGTCTGAGTATCAGCTGCTTGATGTCAGAGCTGACTTCCCTCACGGTGGCCATAGATTTATAACAGCTCCAAGCAAGAGTTCTAGATTCAGCCCAACTAGACCATAGAGGTCATCCTTCCTGAACCAGTGACTGAAGTCAGAGGAGTAGAATATGCCCATTTGCTAAGTCAGTGGAGGCCCAACCCTGAGCTGGGGGAAGTGTCAGCTTCCCTCCAAATTCATGGGAGACTAGAGGAAGAAGAATGGAACCGTAAAGGGAATCTGGATACTATGAGGAGAGGAAAAGATGGGAATGGGTGCTGGTAGACAGCCAGTACTGCCCACTGCGTACATAGAAGTCACAGGGATTCAGTGTGATGAATTACTTTACGTATGAACGCCATTGATACCTTTTTATGGGGACATTTTGAATGGCATACAGAAAATACTAGAGTGTTAACTAGAACTTTTCACCATTTATCCACACAAATATCTATACTTGTGTGTGTGTGCGTGTCTGTGTGTGTATGTAGTTCTGTGCAGTTTTACCCCATATATAGACTTGGATAGACACCACCATCATGATACCCTTTTATATTTACACTCTCCCCCATCTCCAGTTTACTGGCAACCACCAACCTTTTCTCCATCTCTCTAGTTTGGTCATTGCAAGAAGGTTTATAAAAAGTGGAATGTTTTGAGACCGGACTTTTTTTGTTTAGGATCATGCCCTTGAACTCCATCCCTGTTGTTGTATCTGTCAATAGTTCATTCCTATTTATTACTGAGTAGTTTTTCATGGTAGCTTTGACTCTACCACAGTTTTGTAACCATTCCTCCACTGAAGGACACTTGAGTTGTTTTCAGTTTTTGCCACTGTGAAAAAGCTGTTGTGAATATTTGTGTACACATTTTTCGTGTGGATATAAGTTTTCACTTCTGTGGGATAAAGGCTCAAGGGTGCCACTGCTGGGTCAGATGGTAAGTTTAGTTTCATAAAAACTGCCAAACTGTCTTCCAGAGTGGCTGCACCATTTTGTATCCCCACTACCCGTGTATTCGAGATCTCCTCATCCTCACTAGTGTTGGGCGTTATCACTGTCTTTATTTTTCTGTTCAAATAGGTGTGTAGTGATACATCATTGTGGTTATAATTTTCATTTCCCCAATAGCTAATATGTGGAGCACCTTTTAATGTACTTATTTATCTATCTACCTTTTTAATGAAATGTCTGCTGTTCCTGTCACTTGCCCACTTTCAAATTGGACCATTTCTTTTTCTTTTTCATTTATTTTTTGGTTCACGGGCCTCTCGCTGCTGTGGCCTCTCCCGCTGCGGAGCGCAGGCTCAGCGGCCATGGCTCACGGGCCCAGCCGCTCCGCGGCATGTGGGATCTTCCCGGACCGGGGCACGAACCCGTGTCCCCTGCATCGGCAGGCGGACTCTCAACCACTGCGCCATCAGGGAAGCCCCTCACCCATTTTGTTTATGGTGATGAGATTATTTTCACCAGTATGGCCAGCACTCATGTGCTTTTTGATTTTGTTACTGTGAAGCTAGCTCCTTTCAGTATTTATTCAGAATAATACCTTAAACAAAAACATTTTGTAACTTCATAAGGTCCTAGGGGTTTCTTTTGTCTTCTTTGTTTTGTTTTGGCTGTGTGGCCATCTGTATTTTATTGTCGCTTTTTGCCATTTAAGTGTCAAAATTGTCATCGGAGACAATCAACTGAGTCTAAGCTTTGTCAAGAATTTAGGGAGAAGTCATTTTTGCTCAAAATCTGCTGCCTCTGTTATCAGTATTGAAGGGCTAGCAGCTCTGAAGCCCTTGCCTTTCTCCAGCTGGAGAGATGTGAAGATAAGTGAAAACCGGAATTTTTCAGGTGAACCTCTAATTAGTGCGTACCTGCCATGTGCCAGACATTGCATGCTAGGATGATTTCTATTAAAAAGATTCAAGAAAGGCATTTGTTCTTTCAGCAACTGGAGTTTGATTTCCTTTATCATCTTGCTGATCAATGTCTACCCGCAGTGTGAATGATGGAGGAGAAAAGCTAGAGCCACACTGGCTTGCCACTTACCTAGCTGGTACCAGATTCAGGACAAGGACCCAAGTCTTCTACTCTTCAGAACAGTATTAGTCTAAAGCCCAAAGAAGTCATGATGTTTTGTCATTGGAAAACATTTTCTTCACAACACAAAAAGATAGCTAATTAGAATTTACTGAAACTTTCTAAGAGATTCCAAATAATAGAATTTCTAAACAATCAATTAAAATAAATGCTAAGGAAAAACAAATATACCCTTCTAAACATTGGCTAATTGGATACCCAGAAAACTTTCTAGTTATATTTTGCCTTCATTTTTAGATTATCTCACAATCACCACAAGCTGCTAGTTAGCAAAATTATTATGGGGCTAGTTCAGAATTTGCTATATTGGAATCAGCTTTGGTGACAGAAAATCCAGGGGGGACATGAATGAGGGGGAAAGGTTTCTCTCGACTGCCCCCAGATAAAGTGTATGAAAATCTGTTTCTATCTGCAGTGGATTCCTACTTCTCTCGCCAAAGGAACAGTAGATACTGTGTCCAAAGTATGATCTCTGTACACGTTGCTAGGTTACTCAATTTGGAGCCTTTCTCTTTACAGTACATAATCATAAAAAGCCACTGAGAGAGATATAGAGATACGAGATAGGGAGAGGAAATCAGTAGTGTGAATAAATGGGAAATTGATATTGTCATTAAGACACTGGATATGGTAATAAGTATGTGACTAGAAAAGACGTTTGAATCCTAGCCAAGACAGCGTTCCATTTAGCCACAAACTCCAGTAAAATATTTTCAATTCTAAAACCTCCTATTTTTATTTTCCTAACTTCCTCAGAAGTGGGCAGTTCTGTGTGGCTCCTTAAAAAGTTTTCCTACCAAATGAAATGGCGATTTCCTCCAAATGACACACAAAAAGTGATCTGTTTCTCTTTGTGTACTTTGAATCACTGCCCTCATCTCTGTAGTGTTTTGTGTCTCACTCAGATTATCAGCAACTGTAGCTTTCATCTCTAATGCTATTTCTTATTTCCTGTAAATGAGCCCTGAGTTTACCTGGAGAATCTTGTAACTCTACATGGCTACTCTTGTGTGTTCTCTGAAGGCTACATATACGTAAAATATCGGAACCATCTGTCACTGTCTTCCTGCCAGGGCTGGTCTGTTGGCCATCTGGTGCCCCCTTCCCTCCTCGTTCCTCTGTTGTCCCTCTTTGCGTGTGTACTCCCCCACCCCCAGGCCGTGGTCCCAGGGGCCTTCTCTCCGTCTCTGGGTCACACGAGCTCTTTCCTGCCTCCATGCTTGTTGTATGACCTGCCAGGGATGCTCCTGGACCCTCATGGTTTTCAGATGCTGCCTCCTTAGGGAACCCCTCCCTGAGCACATGAAACTTACTGTCTATCACAGACCTCTGCCTGTTCCCTTTCTAACACTTCCTCATACCTGTTTCTCCCACTAGAATATAAAACTCTCTGGAGGTGGGGACACACTGGGCTCTGAAATATTTGATTGATGAATGATGGGATACATGAATTTTTAAAATTTCTGTTGGAATATAGTTGATTTACAATGTTGTATTAGTTTCAGGCATACAGCAAAGTGAATCAGTTATACACGTACATATAGCCACTCTTTAGATTCTTTTCCCATATAGACCATTGCAGAGTAATGAGTTCCCTGTGCCATACGGTAGGTCCTTAATAGTTATGTTTTTTGTATATAGTAGTGTGTATGTGTCAATCCCAATCTCCCAGTTTATCCCTGCCCTCCTTGCCCCTAGTAACCATAAGTTTATTTTCTACATCTGTAACTCTATTTCTGTTTTGTAGATAAGTTCATTTGTAGCTTTTTTTTAGATTCCACATATAAGCGATATCATGTGATATTTGTTTTTCTCTGTTTGACTTACTTCACTCATTATGACAATCTCTAGGTCCCAAAGGCTTCTTGGAAATGGGTACTTGAGCTGAATTTGAAAAGTGATCTTTGCAAATAAGATCATCTATACCATTTTTCTAGATTCCACATATGTATGTTAATATACGATATTTGTTTTTCTCTTTCTGACTTACTTCACCTTGCGTGACACTCTCTAGGTCCATCCACGTCTCTACAACTGACCCAATTTTATTCCTTTTTATGGCTGAGTAATATTCCATTGTATATCTGTACCGTATCTTCTTTATCCATTCCTCTGTTGATGGACATTTAGGTTGCTTCCATGTCCTGGCTATTGTAAATAGTGCTGCTATGAACATTGGGGTGCATGTCTTTTTGAATTATGGTTTTCTCTGGGTATATGTACAGTAGAAACTAACACTACATTGTAAAGCAACTATACCCCGATAAAAATTAATTTTAAAAAAAGTGATCTATGTGAAGACAGCAGGGGATAGAAAAATCAGAGCGTTTTCGACGAGAGAGGTTTGTGTGAAGGTGGCGTTATAAAATAGTAAGTTTTGGGACTTCCCTACTGTCCAGTGGCTAGGACTCTGCACTTCCACTGCAGGGGGCATGAGTTCCATCCCTGGGCCGAGAACTAAGATCCCACATCCTGCATGCTGCCCAGCGCAGCCAAAAGGGAAAAAAAAAAAAAAATAGTAAGTTTAGGAATGGAGGTGGGCCTGTGTGTGTCTCTACTGAGCTGGGAGGGAAATGGTGATAAAGTATAAGCTCTGGGGAGCCAGCAAAAGCTTCTAACCAGGGGAGGGACCTCATCACAATGGCAGCAGTGTGGGGTCTGGTACATGAGTAAGAGGGTTCAGTTTTAATCGCCAAGGAGTAAAACTCTCTGCACCCCACTTCCTGTCTTGTTGATTTTTTTGCCTCATCAGTGACTAAGCTCCGTGACACCCCAGAGTGAAAGAGAATAGAAGTAAAAACTGGAATGGTTGCGTTAGCAGATATTTACAGATGCCTACCCTGTGTCAGGCATTGTACCTCTAATACTGTGGGCTGTGAAAACCGGTGTACAGGATACTTTTCAGTGGTGGTTTTCCCAAGGTAAAATGAGACACATCTTAAAGATTTAGCTATTGGTGCCTGAGCCAGTGAAGACAACTTCTTACCTCCTTAAATAGGAGGGAGATGTATGTAACTTAATAAATGTAATCAATATATGCATTACCTTGCACAGTAATAATTACATATCTGGAGACAACCACAGATAAGAAACAGAACTATTGAAATATGTGCTTCTTTTAAGAAACTTCCAAGAGCTGCATGGAAGCCTCTGTTGTATTCTTGCTGTCAGTTTTGCTTTCGACATGTCATTTGCTCTCTGGAAACCTGACTTTCTTCTTCTGCCTGGACCCCCACACTATAACGTGTTCCAGCTGTAACATCCTTAGATTACTTATGCCACAGATTTTACTGTGTTTTGAAACTGAACTGGAGTACAATGGCTGATTTCACTATTTTTTGCATTTATTTACAAAGCTGCATTCTAGGGAAATAATTCAGTCAGCAAAGATATTTGTTTTGCACAAAAAGTGGTCATTTCAGTCTTGAAACTAGTTCATGTTGTTATCACCACAGAAAGGGAAACCGTTTTTTTTTTGTTTGTTTGTTTTTCAGAATAGTAGGGTTCAGAGCTGTTGCTTATTGATAGGGGAAGGGCAGTTGCCATAGCAACCTAACAGCCTCTGGAGGGAATGTGGTCATGGCCTTAAGCATCCGGCAACCCACCCAGTTTGGAGAGCCCCTCTGAAAAGAATTTCCTTTCATGGAAATCGAATTACTGAAATAAAAAGAGTTGAATTTCTGTAGCTCAGATGTGTCCGTAGGTTCGTGTTGCACACTTACTGTAATGAAAAGCAAAGCATTTATTAGTTGTGTACATACACAAATGAGACCTAGAAGGACACATCAAACGGTAAACTGCTTGTGACTATGGATGACTTTGTTTTTTGCTTCTTTTGTTTTGCACATGTTAACTTTTAAGAAATAAATGTTATTTTACAAACCTTAAGAAAAAAACATTTATAATGAACACAGTATATGGGATTTTCTTCAGGAATGAGGTTCAATCTATTGCATGTTCATTATTCCCTAAATAGGCTCTCAAACACCCAAAGCCACCTTTATTCTTTTTTCACGTGAGCTACAGAGCTTGAAAGCCATTTCAACAAGATGCTGATCGAAGGTTTTTATCAATATTCGGGGCATTCAGTGAGTGTTCTTAGGTGGAGGAAACTCATGGCGTGTAGAAATCTGCTCAAGCTGTGCCGAGTGAAACAAGTGACTTAATATTCTCATCTAATCCTCATGTAACAGAAACCGGCAGTCGGTGGGTCTGCCTCCAGAATTGCTCGCAGGGCAGATTGACATGTGAACACTGTATTTACAGGACCAAAACCCCACTACATTTGCTCTGCGGCTGTGTTTAATGGTTATCAGTTTGGCACGCGGCATGATTGTTTTGGAGAGAGAATAGACGCTTCGGATTTCCTTTTGGCAGTTCTGGAGTCACTGAAATACCTACTGCCGAGGTGAATCATATGAACTTAATTAGATTTGCTACATCATTAGCATTTGAGGAAACCTAAGGAAAATCCTTGTGGGTTGGTGATTGGTTAGGTCAAATAGAAGCACGCTTATTGAGAGGACTGGAAATTGAAAAAGGTGAAATTCTAATGCCTCATAACCCAGATATATTATCTACATAAATCATTTTTTAATCCAGCTGTCAAAGTGATACTTTCCCAGGGATGACCGAAATGCTTGTCTCAGACCACCGGGACCTCTCTGCTTCCAGGCACAGGGATGGACTCCTCTGCACACGGCCAAGTCCACTTGATGGCATGTGTGTGTGGGCAATGAGCTTTACACCTGTAGTGAGAGCTCACGGCTATTTAATAGACACCCCAGGGCCAGCTGGGCAGGCTGTGCCGGTAACCACTAATTGAAGTTGGCAGACCTCATACCACACTTAAATTTACATTTTAACTTTAAGGTGAACTTCATTGCAATGTATCGTCTGTTGTTTTCATTGCAGGAAAAGAACTTAATTTTCTTCCCAAAAGGCATTTCTTTAAATGCTCCAGAAATTTTCTTCTGTACTTTGGATTCTGCAAAGTGACTTAATCGTGGAGAAGAGCCATAAAATATTTACTGTGAGGAGAGGATTGCATTTCGTATTCCAATTTAAGTTAAGGCTAGGATACAATCTGTAACCTATGTTTATCGAAACGATTTTTCTAATCTATCAAAAAGCCGTCACATTCTTTATCAAATGACTTAGCCGCCTAAGTTCATCTAGATGTTATCAGCGATAGGGAAATAAATGAAAGCAAGCAAATTTAATTTCCTGGTGAAGCACTTGAATGATTTTTTTTTTTTAACTTTTAGAAGAAGAAACTTTAAACCTACAGCCTACCATAGATTGAACATCCAGTTTTTCCTGAAAATTCAGAACCCCCAAGTGGCAGCTTCTGCTCTGCACTCAAGCAAGTTGCTGGTAATTAACCAGAAACAAGTTCCAATCTTGTCTGCTACACCTTCCCCTCAGTGTCTCCCCAGTGAGTACATAAAAGATGCAAAATATATCCATCCGAGCTTAACCTCCTGTAGCTCTAATTAAACAGACCTATCTATTCCTCCCCGCCCCCTCCAAGGCACTAAACCGCTAAGCTTCTTATTAAAATTGAAGAAAAAAAATCTTGGTTGGAATTGACGTAAACAAGCAGACAGTTTCACCAGTTTCTCTTTCCCGGGTATAATGGTAGCCCAGGACACAAGCTTTGCCTTGTACCCAAGCAAGACTCTTTGCCCACTTTGAAAGTCTTGCAGCACACTCAAGGGCAACCAGGCCGGCTGGTTCAAATACCGCCAGGGCTGCATCTACCTCTGTGACCTCGGTCACCTCACTTAACCTTCGTCAGCCTTGGCGCCTCACTTGCTGCCACCGCCTAGGCTAGCTGAAAGGATTAAGTGAGATGATGTACATAATTATACTTGTTTATTATTAAAAAAGAACATCTCTTGGTTACCATTTAGTGAATCTCTGGCTTTTCTGTTCTCTGTCTACACGTATATACTCCTTTTCCTGAACCTATAGGCATAAGGACAAACCCATTTTTTTTCCTGTAGCTTCCGCGTTGTTTCTTAGGATATTCATCACGCGTTGCTTAAAGACAAAATTATTCTTCTGTGTCCGTGTGTGCTTGTGCACATCGTTGTCTGTGATATATGACAAATAGGGAATCTCATGTGATCTCTTTGGGGGATCAGTGCTATGTGTCTTAGCCTGGTGCCTGATTGAGGGACCTGATTAAATTTTTATATAGTTCAGCTCCAAGTAAGGAGATTAAAAAATAGTAAGTAAATGCTCTGGTCCATTCAAATAAAATATGTGAACATCACCTCTTTATAGAAACTATATAAATGTAGTTCATCAAAATGTATTAATGAACAGTATCTCTGGGCATTTCTAATATTAAATTTTTGTACTTAACTATAAAAGTAACCAGAACCAGGTCTCAGTTACTAACTACACCTTCATTAGTGTATCTGTGGTTTAATCAGGCTTATTAGAAATTTGTCCACACTGAGCATACGATACAGACCTTGTGAGAATATGTGCAGGACTGGGTTCATCTCATCGGCCTACAGTTTATACAAAGTTGGAAGTAGAAAAGGGGATGTGCATTATCCCCCTAATTCTCAAATATCTGGATTTTTGAAATTTCAACATGAAAATGTGTGTATGCGAATGTATAGACATTCAACCTGAAAAGCTTCTTTGCAAGAAATATTAACCAACCGTAAAGGTAGAAACATACATATGTAACTACAGTAAAGAAGAAAATATATTTTGGATTCTGTATTATATTTTTTTTGGATGCAGACCATAATTACAATGGCTAGATTTGTTTTAAGGAATAGGTTAAACTCATCATATTAGTAAAAGTTATCTGCAAATAAATAATGAGAGCTCTTATAGGTCTTTTCTTTACTCAGTCAGAGATTTCCTGCCAGAAGCTTGTTTGCTTTGTTAATTTGTTCAATTATTAAACTTTGAGAATGCTACTACTACTGGGATCTACTTAACAAGTTTGGGAATAAACCTCCCTAATAGTTGATGGTAGGCTAAAACATTTATTTCCGTGCTTTTCTTATTAAAATTGCAGTGATCTGGTGAACAGAATTAAACTGCTGAAAAATAGCTTGGTCTGATTGATTCATTCAGCAAAACCAAGCTTAAAGGCTGTGTTGCTGTGACACCCAAGATTAACTTAAAAAAAAAAAGTATGCTTAATTTCAGTAAAAACATTGACACATTTCTTTTGGCATTATGTAGATAAAATAAAGTTGATTTTTCCCTTTTCCTTGATTTTTATTTTACATTTAGGAAGTTGTTTTAGCATTCTTTTAAACATAAACTAGAAATTTAACATATTTAAAGAGTAAGAGAAAACAGTAAAGAAAAACCCATTACACTGTAACAAAAGAGTATCATTTGTAAAATAGTAAATATTTTAGCCCTCTTTTTAAATTTTTTTCTTTTTATCCAGCTTCTTAAATTTTTTAGAAAGATGGTGCCAGATGGGGGAAATCACTCTATTCCAGTAGTTTCATTTTATAATCAGTCTTGAAACTTAAAAAAATAGGTTGCAAAATTGGGACAGTGACAAATCCTACTAGAAGTTTTCTGAGTGCAGGTTCAATCCCCCCGACTCTAAAAGAATATATTTTCTATGCCATGAAACAAAGGAATCATCAGGTCGCTTTAGCTAGAATAGATTTCTGCCTTCTGAGCACCATTTGGTGTTGCGAGAATACTATACAAAGAATTTTGTTGCAGAACAAGCAGAAAAATCGAATGCTTTGTAGGATCATCAAAAGTTGCTTTACAGGAGCATTTTAAATTGCCTAGTGCCAAGCAAAGCAAAAATCCTACCTTACAGAGAGCGATTTGTTCATGAGACGACCAAGTGCTGCTACTCACTTATGTTTATCATTATGCATTCACATTCTACGGAAATTCCACTTTCAAACTTTGCTGCCGTGTGGATGCTTTCTTCTATAGAAAGAATTTTGAACTATAAAATTTGACCAGCTTCAGCATCTGTGGAAATTTGAGAGCGTTGCCTTTTTTTTTCCTCTCTATTGAATGTAAAGTGTTTTAACAAAAGCATTGTAGCCACAGTACATATTAAATGTCCAAATTCACACATAGTGTATCTCAAAAGAATTTAGACTTTTAACTTTTTAAACCTCAGGATATCTTTGGAGACTGATAGCAGCAAATCAACAGGATGTGTTATGGGAAGATTTAATAAAGAAATGGTTTTTTTTTTGGCTTTCAGTTGAAAATGGTGAGGCTGCTTCAGGTCATAGCCCAAGACTGTATCTGGGGGAAAGTTTGAAAACAGAACCAAACCAAAGTGGTTTGGATGGGGTGCTAGTTTTAACTTTGTGATTACTAATTTAGTGTTTATGGAAAATTAAAATGAGTTAATATTCGTAAAATATTTAGTACAGTCCCTGGGCCAAAATGAGCACTGTGTACTTTTTTAAAAAGTGATTTCTGATAAGATTATAAATTATAGAAAGAAGTTGTCACTTGCTTTCACTTATTTCTGATTTTAAAATAGTGAAATTTATTTATATAATAAATTATTGACTTTAATGTTAAATTTGGATTTTAAAATTTGTTCTACCTCAGTTTCTACAGTACTGTAGAATTAATGTATAGAGATTCATAGATAATTTTGTATTAAGATTTTGTATATTCTGACACCGCTGTTGAATTTGAACCATGAATCATTTCTATGTGTATTTTAATATCATTCTCCAACTTTGTGTTAGGTAGCTAGACTGTATCCAGGGAAAGCCATCTAGATCAGAAATAATATTTCTGTCTAACTTCAGAAAAGAGGCTTCCATTTTAAAAATGGAGTTTGAATTTAAATGACTATCCTAACTGAGAATTCAGTTCCATCCTTTAACTAGCTGAAAGAAATCTTGGAAAACAAAAATTGTACCAAATTGCCAGTAATTTGCATTAAAGAGGAAGAATTGGACTTTTTACTTTTAAGTCAGCAGCCATGGAAGATATTCTAGTGAAGTTAAGTAATAGAGATCTTAGCTTTTAATTTAGTCAAGATTATGATTTTAAATGAAAGCTTTGCTGAAATAATTGGGATTGACTATAATGTTTTAGGTGCTATACAAATCTGGATGAAATGATATTATTCATATACTGTCTTATTTAGTTATGTTGTTTCAACTGTGTCTTAAAAGTGAGAGACCTCATATCAACAAGTGTTTGCATCTCATGTGCATGGTGTTAGAAAAATAAAAAACATAGCTGTAATGATGGGGGAAGCATCCTGTTAGTTTGGAGGTAGATTAGGGACTCCGCTGTCTGAAGAATAAATTTCATAGGTCTGTGCTGTATACAAAATTGCTACAGACGTAAAATGTATATTTTAAGCTCTGTTTTAAAACCACGATACATTCTGTTTAAACCATTAGCTTAAATGAAACCTTTTATTTTACATTAGTAAAGTTGTATTTATTTAATTCAGCAATGAAATTAATTTAGAGTTGCTGGCACAGTGCCTTCACAGGTTTCTGTGACTCATTTGTCATTCAAGACACCAGCATCGTTTTTTCCTCATCTGCTGAAGCATGTTCTGGCTGTGGGCAAGTAAGTGTTCATGGTAGATTTAATACAAATTTTCTCTGATAATATTTGGAAACTGGGTGATGTCTAACCTTGCGTAAATAACTAGGGCTAATCAACTTAAAATCAAAATGTAAGTCTCTAAGTTCATGGACTTTAAAGCTATCAAACATGCATCATTTTGGTATATTAATTTAGTTTTTCTCATAATATTTTGGGTTAACTCTTGCTCTGCGCATTAAGATCCCTAGACAAAAAATTGCATTCAGAAGCAAAACCTGTTGTTTATTGTTAAATAATAACTAACAAGGACTAAATGGAATTGGAGTTTAGGTTTAAAACTTCACAAATCACTTAAAGCTATTTCTTAATGTTCTTCCTAGAGAAGAAATGATAACTGTGTGATCTGTGTGTCTTGTTCAGTGCTTGTTACATTTATAGTTTAATTCACCCTCACTCCCAGCGCCCTCTTAGAAACAAAATGTATTCTCCTAGTTTAAATGCATTATGGTGGCGTAATAATTATTATGTGATATAACCCGGACCTTTTTGTTTGCCAAGTAATTTAAAAAACAGTTTTCTGAGTTACTACTTTGAAATTAAGCTGTGGATTGATGTTTCTCATTATTCCAAGAAGGAACATGAAATCTGGATTTATCAGATAATCCGATAGACAATGTATTTTGACTTTGATGTGTTTCTCATTGCAGTGACCTGCATTTCTGACTTTCCATTAAATGTTTAGGAAAATTAGTTGAATAGTTTTTCAGGAAAGTGAAAGGGATTCATCATCCTGTATCAACTATAAGAAAGTAAGAACATATATGAAGGACCTAAATTTTCTTATCTCACTTTAAGCTTCACAATTTTCCAACTCGGGGTGCTATGTAGTCTTATGCAATGGGCTGTATCCAACTTTCTGTCATTAGAAGGACTGAAAAAAATTATTCCAAAATTGTTCTTAGAAAGAAATCTGAGTCTGAAATTGCCTTGAATTAAAAAAACAAGCGACTGCTTTAAAAATAAATCAAATGATATTTTATGGGCTTTATTCTTGACTTTTTTGAAGTGTGTGTGCCTCGATTATGTTCAGTTATCTGTTGGGCTCTTTTACTTGGAATCTTCCTGTAACTGACTGACAGGCTACTTTTCTATAGTAGCAATGCTTGGAAATTAAGTTCTTTCCGGGGGAATGGGGGTGGGGTGGGGTGGATTTTTTAACCATTTCTGGAGCTTCTGACTTCCTGATCTGGCCACACTTATTAACCTGTCATTCTAGGCCCAGGAACTGGCAGTAAGTGTGTAGGCTCCCTGCTTCTCACCAGGGGGCAGCATCAGATCCTGCCTTTCACTGGATGCAGCCTGGCTCCTTCAGTAGCTTCAGTGGTCTCCACCCTCCTTCCTCATACAGCACTTAAACTTGTTTTGGTATTTTCTTGCATTTTTTAAGGCTCAGTAACTGTCCAATAAATGGTAGCTGTCAGGCACTGTGTTACAATGGATATTACTTCTCAGTGTGGACTGTTCTGTATACCAGGATCTTGTCTTCAATGATGTTTTGGGCTATCATTTCAGATACCTTGTGTTTATTAGAACCTGAAAAATCTTAAGAGGAAAACAAAGACCTAGCAATTATTAGGTCAATTATACTTCAAAAACAAACAAACAAACTCGTAGAAAATGAGATCAGATTTGTGGTTACCAGAGACAGGGGTTGGGGGGAGAGGGAATTGGATGAAGGTGGTCAAAATATACAAACTTCCAGTTATAAAATAAATAGTTCTAGGGATTCACTGTATAACATGATAAATATAATTAACACTGCTATTTGTTATGTATGAAAGTTCTCCTCACAAGGAAAAATTATTTTTCTATTTTGTTAATTTTGTATCTATATGAGATGATAGATGTTCACTAAACCTATGGTGATAATCATTTTATGATGTGTGTGAGTCAAATCCTTATGCTGTACACCTTAAACTTATACAGTGCTGTATGTCAATTACATCTCAGTAAAACTGGAAGAAAAAAACCCCTGCAATTATTGAGCACTGTGGTATGTCAGGCATGAAAGCAGGTACTTCTCATAGGCTGCTGCCCAAGCTAGAGATGCAAAAAGGCAAGGTAACAACAGAGTCACAGAACAATAGAATATCACAAGGACAGATAGGTTAGAAGTGGATTTATTTAGAGAGAAACACACTCCACAGACAGAGCGTGGGCCATCTCAGAAGGTGAGAAAAGGCACAAGGACAGAACTTGTAATACTTCTCTTTTGCTGTTGACTAAACAGAGCCTTGGAGAGGTTAAAGCCTAGTAGAACAAAGATTCCTTTCAGATAGAATTCCAAATTCCATGCTGTATCAATTATATTATACAGCCTTGCCATAAAAACAAGAAAAAGATTTGTTGAGAGTGACCATAGCCACACTGCGGAATGCTGGAGGCTGATTTCAGTGATGTGAATCCTTTGACACGGTGACAGGAGAATTTACGGCTGACATCCTTAAAACTTTCGTGGGGAAATGAGGCTAAGTTTTGAGACGTCTTGAGCGATCCCGTGAAAGCCCTAACTTATATACATTTACATACACATGTAATAACATATAACCTGTATTACATTCACCAAAACATACGGATAAATGCAATACTTGGTTTTTTGTGTGATGAAGACTGTTACAATCTACTCTCTTAGCAGCTCGCAAATTTGCAATACAGTGTTATTAACTTCAGTTGATATTAAGTACACTTAACTTTTAAAGCCTATCAGTAATATTTTGTCTTAATCATGGATCCTATTTTATTAAGTTTTATTTATTTTTATTTTCATCTGCTAGAAAATTTCCAGGATCTCTGTCGTCCGCAATTTCTCCAAGATACTTAAAATTTTATTTTGTTTTGTTACAGAAAATCAGCAAATAGAGAATTTTTCTTTCGCCCGGGTCTATGATTTTTTGATTTGAAATTGTCATTTCACATTGTTTGCTTCCTTTTCTGGTTATAACGTGCATAGCAACCCAGATGGTTCATACATAAACAGTTTGAGTTATGCTTCTTTAAATTATTTAGGATAGCCTAGGAGTTTCCTGATACCCAGGACCATCTGTTTATTGCTCTATGTGTTACCGTCATGCTTAAGTGTGTGCTTTCAGCTTTTCCACGTCTTAACATCTACCTTCCTTATATACAATGGGAAAGGCTTCTTAGACCGAATTTAACCCTTTTGAGGCTCTGTTGTAAAAGCCTTAATCCCAGCTTGCCTTCCATTTTATTTTTATTTGTTCTTGTTATTGCTATTCTCAGTAGTTGTGCTTCAAAATTTGCAGAATGAATGTAGTCAGGCTTGAGTCTTAACTTGGCTCTGTACGTAGCTTGTCAACCTTGGGCAAGTTCCTTCACCCTGGTTTCTTCATCTGTGAACTGGAATATAATACCTACCTCATAGATTCGTTAAAATGTTTAAATGAGATAAAATACAATTCATTTAGCACCACACCTGCTGCATCATAAGTACGGATTACTATTATTATTATTAACATATTTTGGAAAGAAAATTCTCATACTTACAAAAAGACATATTCAGAAGTAAATTCAAATACCCTATATTAGAGTTTCGTGCAAGGGTCTTTTGGAAGGAATATCTGTTTTTCTCAAAGCATCTGATTATTTATACCACAAGCACGGTATATGTAGGTGTTACTACCTGATTGGTTTAAGGTTTACTTTCAGTTCTTCTCATTGGATCCAAGGTGAAACTTTGGACCATGAATAGCTGGAAGGAAGTTTCTCCTGGCACCTGGCTGGGTTCTCTTCTGTTGCCCCTGGTTACATGTTCCACTGTGATTTGCTTTCTAACCTCACCGTCCCATCTGTCATTGTTCCGTGTGGATTGAGCCCGTCCACGTACAAGCTCCCCAGGAAGAGAGACCAGAAACTGGTACTTCTCATCTTAGCCCCTGTGCTGGAGACTACCTGCAATCCTCATGACAACCCTGTGGGTTAGGTAACTATTTATTCCAAATTTTATGCAGATTAATATTTCTGAATCAAAAATCATCCCAGTTAAAAAAAATAAGTGTACTTATGTGACCAATGGAAAAGAAGAATATGATGAATCTGGATTGTTTTGAAAATTCAGGGCATATGGTTGCTATAGTTATGGTGTCAAAATGTGGTATATAACGAAGAGAGATACTTTGTGCAGCATTACTCTGGTACGTTGATCTATACATCTGCCAATGAGTTTCAAATATTCCTTTTTCTGTGTGTGTGTATGTACAGCTTCTATATGAAAAAAACTGAGCTTGAACAAGGATGCCAGTTTTAATGGTTGCCCAAAGAAACATGTAGTCACACATAAATCATTCATATGTGAACCAGTTCAGTGGGAAGTAACTCTGTACAGCTGCTTGACCCAAACATCTTATTTCCAGCTGCTTTAAAAGAAGTTTTAACACAAGTCCGTGGAAAGAATAACTTGTCTCTTTAATATACTTTAGATAGCAAAGGGTTAAAATTTCAGACTGTTTCCATAGGTTAGGGTATATCCTTATAAAACTGAATCATATATTCTTGAATTATCTTCCATGATTTTTAGAATTACTTTTTATATATTTATATAAAGTAATTTATAATAATATAATTCCATATACCTTACAGTAATTGTTTTCAAATTAAGAAAATGCTATATATAAAATCACAAACTTGTGTTAACACAAAATAGGAACTTTTATCCACATAAGATGATTCTTCTTTTTACTCTTTACTTTTATATCAGTGCCAATTAATTACAAAAGTAATACTGTGTCACAAAAGCTCCAACAATACATATAAGGTACAAGTAGAGTCGTTTGTCACTTCCTTGTCACTCCCAGCCTCCAAGGGTGGCCTCTGTTGACAGTTCAAGTGTGACCTCACAGACATTTTTCTATGCTCCTGCAAACATGTAGATGCATTCCTGTAGGGTGATTCTCACATTCTTGAGAAATTAGAAACATTGCTGTTTAAAAATAAATTTTAGTTTCGTGATGTTGGTCATTCTGCTAAAAGGAGTGATTTTCACAAACACTGAAACATCATTTTGTCATAGGCCAGCTTTCCAGGGAACTAGTTTGAAAGAATAATATTTTATACCAGGTGTAAAATCAAAGGTATTTAAGGGAAATATTTTCCCCTGGCTTTTCTGTATTTTGCAGTGCCCGTGGAAAGTTTGTGTATGAAGGATGCAGTATTCAAGGGAGGCGGAAAAACAGCTCGTGTCAACTAAAGTAATAAAACTGAGTTAATCCTAAATTGACAATTTAAATCCCTTCAAAATAACTTGTTTCAATCAAGAAACAGTCTACCCAATCTGTCATCTCTTTTGAGCTTATTAGTAGTGGAATTTTTTAGGTGACTCTTTAAACCTTATGTCTGCAAGGTTCTCAAGTTATTGATGAAGATTTCTTGTTGCTGGGAAAACCAGCACTACTTGGTGTTTGATACTGTACGTCGCAGTAGTTATTTTGGGGGCAGGAAGAGTGTGCAAATGGCCAGCTGCTTCCCTTTGTCGCTGACTCTTCTATTCCCAGGCCCGTTCTGCCCTGATACACTTGTCACTGGGAGAAATATATACAGAAGATAGGGACTGAGCATCAGCATTCCTTTAAAAATTTCTGCTCAAATGAAATGCAAAAATACAGTTAGTAAAATATGTAAGAAAATGTGGACCTTTCCAGAGCATTTGTGACACAAAGCAATGGAGAAAGTGGATGTGTAAACTCAAAGATGTGATTTCAGGTAATAGCTGTGAATGGTAATATCATTTTCCTAAGAATAGTTTAATCACATCTCTCTTTTGAGATTTCTTTTAACTCTCTAAAAATTTTATTTTCAAATTTGAATTTGTCACTTGAATAACATTTCTTTTTTTTTCCTGAAGATAACTTTCTACAGGGTCTCCTGTGGTCAGGATCTTACTTTTTTTAATTAATTAATTTTTTATTGAAGCACAGTTGATTTACTATGTAGTGTTAGTAGTTTTAGGTTACAGCAAAGTGATTCAGTTATACATATGTATATATTCTTAGGGATCTTACATTTTTTTGAACCAGATCTCTAGCCTCCTGGAGTTCATAGTCTCTCAGGGAAGATAGATAATTGGGCAAAAACAATGGATTGTGCTGAGTTCAGTGCTGTGGGAGTTCAGGGCAGAAGCCTCTCCCTCATCAGTGGTGCAGAGTTGAGGAGGTGCTGTCAAGGAAGGCTTCCTGGTGGAGGTGACTCCCAAGGTGATAGGTGAGAGATGTTCGCACATCAGTTGGGCAAAGAGTGGTAGTGGGC
Organism: Phocoena phocoena; assembly: GCF_963924675.1. Taxonomy (NCBI): domain Eukaryota; kingdom Metazoa; phylum Chordata; class Mammalia; order Artiodactyla; family Phocoenidae; genus Phocoena; species Phocoena phocoena. The sequence continues at coordinate 75,776,826 of NC_089230.1, read as the reverse complement.
TTGGGGTGTGAGTAGCCAGGGGACTGTCAGTGTCTGCAAAACCTGGCTGTGAGAGAGACCTGAACATAGGCAAGTAACTGGTAGTTCAGTCTGGTTACATAGAGTAATTATAAATATTTATTGTGAAAGTAATACATGTTTGTCCTATATAAAATTTGAAAAATTCAAGAAACAAGAGAAAACATATACTGTCACTAATTTCAAGCTGCAGAGTTTACTGTGAACATTTGTCATGATTTTGTCATTTGTACACAGCCTGTTTGGTATAATTCCACTTTGCCTTAAGCAACAGATATGTATGTAGGCATAAAATGCATATACATATATGAAAACATATCTTAAGTAAAACTCGGATCAGGCCAAACATGCTATTTGTTACCTGCTTGTTTCACATTATAATATTATTATAATGTGAAAAAATTATAATGCCCCTGGATGCCATTGTATTTGAAAGTGAAATGTTTCATTTCTGTGAATAAAATATTTTTGAAGCTAACCATCTGGATTCTTCTCTGCAGGAAGAATGTTTCCTGAACCTGGAGGCTCCTATATCGAGGGTATGTGGGTACGACACGCCGTTCCCTCACATTTTTGAGCCGTTCTACATCCCAGACAAATGGAAGTGCTATGACGCCCTTCGAAAAATGATCAACTATTGACCACAGGTAAGTCTGCCCTGCGTTTTGAGAAAACTACTGAGTGTTCCTCACATTAACGTCCTGTTGATCAAGGAACAACCGTCATCAGTGTGTTGTTGTCTTTTCATAAATGGCAACTTCCAGAACAAAGTGTGGATTTCAGAAAAAAAAAATGTGAATTTATAGTAGTATGTTTACATTTAATAGAAGTATATCAAGCATATGCATTATCTGATTTCTATAAAACAAATACATGCACATGTTAACATTGAATAATCACTAGATGAAGATGCCGTCTGCCATGATTGCAAATATACCCTACCCTGTTGTTCCAACTTTATCCTCATTTCTATATATTTTTATCTGCAATTTAAACCGTTCATGAATAGGGTTAATTTCTGTTATTTAAAGATGGCCCTTCAGGCACCGTTAAATTGGACGCCAGTGATTTAAACTATATGATGATCCATAGCGTTCTGAAACTTGCCTTCATGTTATCTTGAAAGATACATTTGTTGAACAGGAAACCTATTTATTATGTATAAGGGAAACTGTTACTTAAAAAAAAATCCAGCACCGCTACCATTCCCAGAACCTTTCTTGGCAGGTGAATGTTTTAAAATTATGGCTAGTAAGTGACATTTATTCATTGTGATTTTCTAGGTCATGCTTTTCTGTCCCTCTGGCAGTGTTATTCTAGCAAAAATGAATACCGTTTAAAGACTGTTAAGTTAGTTTTCAGGGCTTTAATATAGAAGATGCTATCACCAATACACTGATTTATTTTACCTTTGGCATTTTTGAAATGGTTCAAAATGCGTAGATAGGGATTAAGTGCTTTACATTTTAATATCTAGGTTGTCCAAAATAATAATAATACATTTTGAAGAACCATGATCTTTGAAAGGAAAGGGAAGAATAGGCTTTATATAATAACATAGCCCATACTTTTTAAAGATTAGGAAATACTATGATTCTTGAATTCTGTGTATCGGTAGTAAAGCCAGCTCACCTCAATCCAAAGAGAGATATACCTTTACATTTGGGCATGTAGAGAAAATAATGCCCTCCGTCCACCACCTATGATCCCCACCTTTTTGTGGTTCTATTCTATCCTCTATTCTGAGGATATTGTCATAGGCATTAGTAGGGCCATTAGTCTACATGCCCCAGTATTCTCTCAGACATGCAGAGGTACCACTGTATTTCTGATGACCTCTTAATGTCTGTGAGAGCAGCTAGCTTCTACAGTCTCACTTAAGCCTGGTTGGAGGACTTCCTCACTTTTATGTCCATCTTGTTCCTTGCATGGACCATCCATAATGGAAAGACAAGGTAATACTCTGTGGCCGTGTCCTTGTTGCTTTTTTTTTTTTTTGCAGTACGTGGGCCTCTCACTGCTGTGGCCTGTCCCGTTGCAGAGCACAGGCTCTGGACGCGCAGGCTCAGCGGCCATGGCTCACGGGCCCAGCTGCTCCATGGCATGTGAGATCTTCCTGGACCAGGGCACGAACCGGTGTCCCCTGCATCGGCAGGCGGACTCTCAACCACTGCGCCACCAGGGAAGCCCCTGTTGCTATTTTTAAAGTAATCTTTAGGTGCTGGTTTTAAATTTGGATATGTATTTCTTTTTGAACCTAAAAAGAACAAATTTAGACCTCTCATGAAAATACGATAAAAGAAGAGTAACTCCTCTATGCTAAAAGTTACATATGGTGTTAAAGAAAGTAGTCATGCAGTTGAGAAAATCTGTATTTAATTCACAGTGGCCAGAGTGTCTATAATCGTTATTGACTTCTTTTACAGAAAAACCTGAAGATTAGGACTAGATACGGAAATATTTTTCTGAATTTTTAAATATTTCCTCTTCTTGAAAATAGAGTTTTTATGAAATGAACCGACTTGGATATTGGCTGGAAAATGATGAATTAAGTATTGTATTCACACATATGAATTGATAACTTCCATTAAGAGTTATTTCAGATTAATTTTTAAAAATATTCTGCATGGTAGGCTTATAAATTCCATTTAATTACGTCTGTAAATATTGGATGTGGGTTACTATTCAATAAAGCCAAAATGAGACTGTCTTTGTTTTTGCCCTTAGTAAAAAGAATTCTTGTGGCAGAGTAAAAGAGTGACGTAACTTGTTAATTCCATCTGAATGAAAGTGAAATGTTTAGAAATGCTGATTTTTCAACTTTATTGTATTTGGTTTCATTCTTTATGGCTCAGACAGTTGTATGTTGATGAAACTTCTGGAATGTTTTTCTTTGTTCTTCCCACTTGTCCCAACAAGGTGGTCTACTGAGGGGCATGCTCACCTTTTCTCCAGAGCGTGGTGAGGCAGGAAGGATCATCTTTGCTTCCGCTCTTTCTTTTTCTGGGACGTGGACAGCCTGAGCCTGTCTTTTGTTATAAAATCATCAAGCTTTTGCTGCAGTTTTTTGGTTTTTTTGGCCACGATGTTGCAAAACAAATATTTTTTTCCATGTCCTTTATATTAATATGTAGCTGAAAAGAAAAACAGCATGAATAGCGACATAAGGAGGAAGCCTCCTTGCTGGGGACTTTGTCAGGGCCTCTTGTATCTGACTAGGCCTTTCCCACCCTTCACCATAGTGTAGACAACAGCCTCAGGGACCCCTTTGCAGAAGCCCTCACGCTCCGGCCCTGCCCTCAGAGGGGGTGCTCTCATCCCTGCCTTCCCTCCCATACACCCAAGAAGAGCTCTTCTCACCAGTTCCAGCTGAAAGATCCCCCACACACACACCCCGACAAAAATCAGAGAAATAGGGTCATGTAGTGTTTTCCTTTCTCTATAAACACTGGAAAAAATGGACATTTTTTTATGATTGCAAATGTATATATTACTTTAAAACTACAGTTTAAAAAGTTGTGTCCTGTTTATTTTTATCAGATGTTTGGAGGAGGATATGGAAAGTGACATTTGTAGATTGCCAGAGACTTGGAGTAAAGTAAAGAAGGCACTTTGTAACAGATTCTGGAGAGCAGTGGCTAAAATAAACTAAGCTTTTGTTAGGGGTAAAAACAAAGCCCTGTCCTTGGTTTATGAATAGAAACACCTGAACAGTATAGAATGGGAAAAGATGTACTTGTCAGCAATAAGTTTGGAAAAGATTTAGGGTATCCATCTGGCTTATGGTTCAGGACATTCTGAGTTGAAGACGCCAAAACTGAGTATGGACCTTGGCTTTGGCCTTCCCTCGGGAGCCCTGTGCTCGCATGGTCAGTCCAGCAGAGCAGGGAATGTGTGCTGGTCATCCACGTCTGGGCCGATAACGGGTTCTATTTGAACATATTTGGTTTAGTTGGACTTATTTTTTTTTAGTTGATATTATTTATGATTTCAGTTGAAGTTACTTGTTTTATTGCCATTGGTATCTTTTTAATACTATTTTAAAAATTCGTTTGTTGTTGTAAGAATTTTCCCTTATTTTAATTTTATTTTCTTTAACTCTGTTTCCCTTCTCCAGTTAGCCCTGCAATGCCCACCAGTAAATGCCCCCTTCCCTTCCAAAATAAAGAAGTTACAGTTCATGCTAAACTCGGTCTACGGCGCAAGAAGTGCATATACAGCTAAACAATTGTCTTAAAGAAAATTTTTTTTTTACATGAAATGAATTGTTCCATATTGTGAAAATAAGAAAATTGTGGTGTGCTCCAAGGATAAATAACAAGATAAACTCAAAGGGCCAATACTGCCTGAACAAAGAGTTACAGGACTTCTATCACTCTGTCACAATGTGACCATTGCAATGTCCCAGAGCCCTCCCAAGCAGCATGCCCTGTCCCTTTCCCATCCCATATAAGGAAAGACATTTGCCCCGTTTTTCTCCCGCTCAGCACACTGAAAGTATACATACTCTGCCCAGTCAGCAGATGACTTGCAGGTTCCCTGGCTGTAAAAACAGACAAGCAACCCATGCTCAGTGTCGACTTTCCCTGGCCACCAGGAAGTCAGCCTGCTGTTCTTGCAGTGACTCTTCTCTTTAATAAACTCTATCGTCCTTACATTCTGCCTTGTGTCTGGAAATTCTTTTCCAACCTGCGCTCGGACCACGACAAAAATAGCAATGAGAAGACACTCAAGAGATGTTAAAGGAATTCCAAATTCCCCACTACCCCCAGCCTCAGGATAAAGTCTGCTCCATGTGACAACATGAATGTATAAGTGAATATAATCTTCTACAGTTCCAATTACCCAAGTCCTTTCGCAAAAGAATATCACATCCATGTTCCGTACAACTGATAGATATTATCCAAGCTAAGTAAATAGTACACATTAGAAAGAGAAATGAGGCACAAGAGCAAGACAGTTACCTCATTTTAGTCCATGAAATTTAAGTCACAGAAGCTAGAAACTCTTGCTGGGATCCTGAGAAGACATCCCACAGAGGGTCCACACTCGGTTTCGTGAAATCTCCTTCCTGTCAGCTTGCCTGAGGTGGACTCGTGTGGCTTCTGGCTGCTTGGCCTCCCTGCCCCCACTTCTAGAAACAGCACTGCTGTTTGTTTAGAGAACTCCCTCTCCCAGCTCATGTGGCTCTCTCTGGAGGGGCTGCCAATCCCATTGCCATCCGGCACCAGCCACAGGGATGGCCCTGGCCCAGGCCCTCCGGGTACCACAGGACAGAAGGTCGGGTTGCTCATAGAGAAGCACAACTTAGTAAGCCTCAGACTTGTCAGGGACACTAAATTCTAAAAGACTGGCTCTCAAACCTTTACCAGTTCCAGGCACACCAGGGATAGAGCTGATGGGTGTGCACCATGTAGGCACACAGCACTGCCTTAGCAGAGATGCTCAGCTGAGGGGTGAGGAACATGACCCCAAAGCCTCATGTTGGAATTTTCAGAGAGACCTGAGGTTTGGAGACTCTGATGTGTTTTCCTAGGCCATTGAACTTGGAAAGAATTAGGGAACATTCATATATGGGCAAAGATTTGGAAACCCTGACACCTGATACCTCCCTGAATATGGTATTTAAAGACATTTGCCAGGAAAATGAGAAATAAAATTAGAACAAGAATGAGGAAATCATAGGTGGAAAGGACTAGAAGTAAAACTGAAAACAAGTTAGATGAAAAGATATACATCAATAATTGTCATAAATACACTTTTTGTTGTTGTCGTGCCGTGAGGCTTGTGGGATTTTAGTTCCCTGACCAGAGATTGAACCCAGGCTCTCAGCAGTGAGAACACAGAGCCTAACCACTGCACCACCAGGGAATTCCCATAAATACTCTTTTTATGTGAAACAAATGTTCTACATTTGACAAAAGGAATATATCACAGTGAAAATATAACAGTTAAATTCTTTACATTCTAAATGCGTAGTATTAAAATGTAAGCAAAAACTTATAAATGCAAAAGATATGAACAGAACAGTTGTAGAAGGCTTTGTCACCCCACTTTCAATTTGTTACATGAAGTAGGCAGGAATAAGTAATAGGTTTAGGTCAATAGAAATATATTTTAAACTTTGTGTCTTCATAAACAGAGACTATGTCGCCTTTTAGCCTATACACAGGCGGTTTAAAAAATTGACCATATACTGTACTAAGGCACAAAGAAAACTAGCAGTAAATTCCCCAAAGAAAAGAGTATTCAAAGGTACCACATGCCACTTAGAAATAAAAAGGCGCCCAGATAAGTAACTGTGGAAGCAAGGAGGAAGCAACTACAACATAATGAGAAGGGAAGATCACTGGTATGCTTCAGCCAAAATTTTACTCACAGATAAATTCATAGACTTTAAATCTTCAAAAAAAGAAAATCTGAAAATACAAGGATGCAAGAATAAAGGACGAAGAAGCACAAGAAGAATGAGAAGAAGAATAAAGTTAATAGCAGAACATTCCAAATGAGAAAAATAAAGTTGTAAAATCAAAGTTACGTTTTTTGGTAAAGATGAAAGTTTCTCTTTCATTTTATACTGTCTGTTCCCTATGAAGGTGGAGGGTTTTATGTAATCATGATATCAGCAAATAAAGGCTACATAATTGTTGTTCCTGTATCGGGTAACACTTTCAAGGTCCTTCATTTGAGGAGAGGAAATAATTTAGCCAAACCTAATTGTTTATCCAATGTATTGATAAACAAAGGTCTTTGTTTTTAGAATATTTTGTTCCATCATTTTAAGAAAATAATTACTAAGGTCTTGTTTTGCTAAGTCCTTCAGTTTCTTGCCGAGGCCTACTTGGCTACCGTAAATACCTTATTTCTGTGAATTTTCATAAGATACAGTGACCGTTGTCGAAGAAATATTAATCAGTCGATCTAAGAAAGAAATGGAAAATTTCATTCAAGCCAAATTTGAGGATTATAACCCGGGAAGAGCATCTCAGAAAGCTCTGAGAACTGTCCCGCTCGTTAGAAGTCAAGGCACAGTTGTATAAGTCTTTTGAGATAGAGGGCTGTACATTAAATGACGTATTATTGACGGTTTACAGAATCCAGATCTAAGTGTCATCGTGGTCCGTTACAAAATCAAAAAGGAATGTTATCTTTAAGGAGTTATCTTGTTGATGCTACGAGAATGTTGCTGTTGATGGTCGAGCTGGTATTTCTGACGATGGGGATGGTTTGGTGATTCATAATTGCAGATACACATTGCACAGTTGGGGGGAGAGAGGAGGCCAAAGGGCAGAGAAATTTTTTTACGTTTAAATTTTTCTTGTCTTGCCATAAAATATGAATTTTATTTCACACTATAAAGAATTAGAATAATTTCTAAAAATATTTTCTTGATCATTTGGAACGTCTACCTACTCATTACACTGGGATTTTTTTCCCCCTTCATTCCTAATTTTTGTTTTAATTGAAGTATAGTTGATGTGCAGTGTTGTGTTAATTTCTGCGGTACAGCAAAATGATTCAGTTATACATATATATACAACCTTTTTTATATTCTTTTCCATTATGGCTTCTCATAGGATATTGAATGTAGTTCCCTGTGCTATATACAGTAGGACCTTGTTGTTTATCTATTCCATATAGAACAGCTCACATCTGCTAATCCCAGCCTCCCACTCCATTTCTCCCCCAACACCCTCCCCCTTGGCAACCACAAGTCTGCTCTATGTCTGTGAGTCTGTTTCTGTTTCGTAGATAGGTTCATTTGTATCGTATTTTAGATTCCACATGTTTTACTGGTTCCGCAAAGACGGGGAGCTTTGGTCCGTTTATTACAATTCTGCAGAGCCTAGAAAAGTCCACAGAGGCTCTCAGTGTGCTGCTGGACAAGCCCGTGGAGGGACATGCAGGCTATACTTGAATCAGACCTTGTACTTGAAAAGCACTTGGGCAGAGCCCTCTTTGAGTAGTGTAGACATTTAAAATAATATATTGATAGTATTTGGTGTTTTATACCAGTTGATATTCTAGACCATCAGAGACATGGGGTTGTATTTCATCTCTTCAGGAATTTCAGGAACAGAAACAGTCCTTCTGGTAGGGCAAGACCTCAAAAGTCCCCAAGAGATGAGCATCGTTTCTATATTTTTAGGCCTATTTCTTCAGATAGATTTCAAAAGCATGTATTTTTTTTAAGGGGCTCTAAGACAAGATTGTACATTAAAATGTGTCTGCAAATGGACAAACCAGAATAGAATACTCATTCAAAGCTGTTCATTTGAGAGTGATGAGATTATCAGTAATTTTCCTTTATTTTCTTCATCTCTGTTCTTGTAAGTCACAAACGGAGAGCCAGCCTGGCTCAGAGCTATCCTACCAATGGTCCCATCTTCTGTTTGGTCTGCAGACTTGGGACTGGGCCAGAGGTAGGACACCATGTCCTTGGCCACAGTGACTAGTCAAGGGATGGGAGGTGACCCAAACCAGCCAATCAAAGCCATTTTCAGGATTTTTCAAACAAACAGATCTGGGGTGATGTTATTCTGGAAGGACCTACCGCTACCTTCCCTGTAGAGGAAGGCCATCTTCATCCGAGAAAGAAAGGAACCAATGTACTAAGGAAAGATGTTATACAAGCTGGGTCAGTGCCCCCACGGCCAGCTGGCCAGCTCCACTGCTGCCATGTGTAGCCTCAACTTCCTTTCACTCTGTGAGGAATCGCCCCAGGATCCTTCCACTTTGTTCTAAATTGGATTTCTGTTGCTTGCAAACAGAAACATCCTAATTCAGTCCTTCCAATGCTTTGGAATATATTCTTTTTGAAAGAAGAAAGTCCACATGTTTTAACTAAAATATACTTGGGGAGAACCCTTCACCCTTGGGACTAGTCTATGTATTGTGCTTGATTTTTTTCTGATCTACGACATGCAAACTAGATGGAGACACTGTGTTAATATCAAGTATCTTAGCCATAAAATAAATGAATTCAGACTTTCAGCCTGAAAGTTGAATGCTAGCAACCTTCCCTTAGGCCAAGAAAATGAGCAGTTCCACAGCATCTGTCTTTTGGAAGCCTTACTCTTTGGAGGCTTATTCACATAGAGTTCTTTACTAAAGTCATGAGACCTTAGAACTGTTTTTAAACTTACCCATATAGCCCCAAACAGCCCTTGGGTATTTCCTTTTTTAAAGAAGTTTAATATGCCTGTGGTCGGTCTAATAACAAATGTTTCTTTGAGAATACTTTGTGTAAATTCCCCATATTTTCCTCTTTCCATTGCAGCATACATTTACTTTCACCCTATTTCATCTTCTACGTGAAATATTTCAAGGAGGTCAGAGAACATGCGTGTGGTGACTGCGTGCCTTTCACCAAATGTAAAAATTGCAAATTACAATTCATCTTCCCTAGGTTACCCTAACCCAGAGGAAAAATTAAAGTAATACTAATAGCAACAAGTAGTGTTTTGGTTTTTTGTTTGTTTTTTAATTCTATCCCAACTGCTAGACAGCCTCATCAGGTTCTCCCTGATTATTTGGGAGAGTTGCTGGAGGGTTGCTTGGACAACCATGTGGAGTCCACAGTTCTCTGGGTCTGGCTTCACATCCCTGCAGAAGTGTCCGCTGCCAGCAGCTGCGACAAGGGCCACCTGCAGCTGGTACTCCCTGCCCTGAAACTCCCCCGCAGGGATGAGGCGTAAGTGTGGATGCCGGTGATACTATTCCTCATTGGGTCTCTGGAGCGGAGAGACAGTGCTCTGTGTTCTTCCCGGAAGCAGGAAAATCATCTCCCATTGTGATACATGGATCCCAGGAGAGCATGGCTGTGTGCCCCCAAAATCTCATGGATATTTGGTGAAACAGACCATGTGCTATTCACTGGTGACAGACCAACTCTTGTACTTAGAAGCTCTGTCCCTCTCTGGGGCTCCAGCATTGTTATTGGTCTAGGCTGGGTCCCCAGCTCCCTCCTCTCTGAGACCAGGCTCCTCCGCAGGGCTCCTCTGTCTCTCTGTACCTAGAGACCATTGGCCAACCTGCCTGCCCATCTTGCAGGTCAGTCTAAGTGTCAGAGCAGTGTACTTTAGTCCTAACTAGGTTTACTCTTCCAAGAAAGGACCTCATGTCTGTCAGATTTATTTGATGTTATTATGTGCACGGTAGTAATTTTCATATAGATCATGAGAAAATTGCTTAAGAGAGAATGGAATGGCAGTGGTGTGTGATTTATGGCACATCCATGTGATTAGGTACTCTATAGGATTTGCAAGTAATGATTACGAAAATTACGTAGCAACATGGAAAGATGCTCATTATGTACTTTTAAGCGGAAAAGTCATGGTGCAAAATTATATGTATATTATGATTATGACTATTATTACTTATGATTACAACCATTATTACTTAAGATTTTTCTTGCGTAGGAATAGAGAATATAGCAGCACTGTTAGAGTGAGAACCATATATCACGATAAAAGGGTAGTTTTTAGCATGTTAATAACGCAAACTAATAAAAGTACCGAATATATACCTTACTAAACTGTTAGCAAGTATTAAACATTGCGTAACCTTCCTATTTAAAACATGGTTTCTAAGCACCGGTACTAAAGAATCTTTTAGTCCATCTGATTACTGCAAGAACCTGAAATAAATAAAATACAAGTTTTTCCTTTCTCTCTCAAACTCTCTCTCCCTCCCCCTCACACACACACACACACACCCACACACACTATGAATTATTTGAATGAGAACGATCCATTAGATAAACTCAGAAACGAAGACTAAAAAAAGAAATAATTCATCTTCTACAGTACTATACTGATGCCTTTGTAACGTTTTGACCCTTCCTATTATGATTTATAAGTTTATTAGTGTTACAGCAGAAAAAAGATGTCACATTCAAAGGTTTTAATTGAATAGAGTTTAATAAAGGAACTTATTTACAAAGTTCGGGGCAGAGGTAGGGAACCAGGAAGGAAAGGTGAAGCACCCACGAGCTCACAACTCTCTCTGGGAAGTCATCACCGTGGAGCTTGAAGCGGGGTGGGTAGGAATGGTCCTGGAGCCCGGTGAGAGCGGTTGCCATGGAAGAGGGGCTGCCTGACAGGAGCTGTGGCCACAGAGAAACAGGACAGCTGCTGAAACAGCATGGGCCTGTGAGAGAGGAGGGTACATATCCTGGTCTCTCTCTCTCCTGCTACCCTCTTGATAGCCTGTCAGTGCTTCCCTTTGGCCAAATCCAATTTCAGGCTAAGAGGCAGACTAGCTTGGTGGTGCCATCCCCAGTGTAGCCTCTCCAGAAACAGAGCAGGGCAGAGCCGTGGGGAGTGGATGCAGAGAGGGGTGAATGGAGACTAACCCGCATGAGGAGCCCCCAGCTATTCCATATCACAGGAGGCACCCACCCAGGGAGATGCCTGTTGAACTGCAAGCTGACTGTTTTTGAATCTGATGAAAAATGTAGATCCTTTTTAGTCATGCCACCTTTTCCTGGGCGAGCCTGGGCTTTTGATGGCTATGTGTTCTGCCGGTGGAAGTTTCTGGTGGAGCATCTATGCCCTGTCTTTGCAACGATACCATGGGAGCCCTCAGCCTTCCTGCAAAAACCTGGACTGTTTGAGCTCTCAGTCTGGCACGGCTGCCACGCTGGAGGAGAGCTTCCGTGCTGTTTGCCAGCTCACACCTACTGTTCCCTGGGCCGACGCTTTTATCTTTCATTTTGTTGGAGTGCATCCTGCAGTAGATTCCTTAGAATGTCTTCATGAGAAGCTAATTTCTTGATTCCTTTCTTGTCAGAAAATGGCCTTCCTCTAACCCTTGACTCATAGTTTGGCTGAGTATAAAATTTTAGGCTAAGACACATTATTGTCTCAGAATAGTTAAGGCATTGCTTAATTCTTCTCAACTTGTCTTAAGTCTCTTATTTTTTCTCTCAAAATTTACCTCTTTATCAGACCTCTTGGGATACTTCCTTAATCCTGTCTTCTGATTTTCTACCCGTTCGCTTTGTTTTGGCCAACTTTTTTTTCCTCATCTCTCTCAGAGCATCCTCTTATTTTAAGGCTGCCATATCAGCCTGTATATGTATGTGTACCTGTATATATATGTGTACATACACATATATACAAATATATATATGTGTGTGTGTGTGTGTATCTCAAGATATATATTTGAGTTATTGCTTTTTTAGGAGTTTTATCATGTTCTCTGAATTATATTGTTTCCTCTGGTTTCCATTTTTCTATTTCTTTTGGCTTCTCTTTTTTGTCTTATGTATGCTGATTACCAGTTGGTTTTATTCAAGACTGAGCATCAAAAGCTGATCTGGATTGTGATATGTACCTGCAATGGAATACTGTTCAGCCATAGAGATGAGTGAAATCCTGATACACACGGCAAAAGGGGTGAACCTCCAAAACATGCTCAATGAGGGATGGCGGACACAAATAGTCACGTGTGATTCTGTTTATGTGAAGGATCCAGAATGCATAAACCCATGGAGATAGGATGTAGATGAGTGGTTTCCTGGGGCTGGGGGAGGGGGAGAATGGGAAGAAAGTGCTTAATGGGTACCAGTAAGGGGGTTCACTTTGGAGTGATGGACATGTTGTGGAATTAAATAGAGCAAGGGTCCCCAACCCCCAGGCCCCGGACCAGTAATGGTCCACACAGCAGGAGGTGAACGGTGGGCAAGCGAGTGAAGTTTCATCTGCCGCTCCCCACTGCTCACATGATCACCTGAACCATCCCCCACCCCACCCCACCCCCATCCGTGGAAAAATTGTCTTCCACTAAACCAGTCCCTGGTGCCAGAAAGGTTGGGGACCGCTGAAATAGAGGAAGAGGCTTCACAACGTTGCGAATGGGCTAAATGCCACCAAATAGTCCACTTTAACACGGTTCACTTTGTTATGCGACTATCACCCCAATACATTATTGTTGTAAAGCCGGGAGAGCTGTGGCTGTGCGTGTGGCATGACAAGCAGTGGCCGTCATTTCCAGGTGATGAGGCAGAGATTCCCCCCACCTCGAGAGCACCCCAACATGGCTGGCACAGGAAAGACTGTCGTCTGAGGGTTTATCCCAAGAAAAATGTCCTAATCTCTCGCCTGAAGGGTGGCAGCCTAGTTCATTAGGTGCCACTTGGACCCGGGGTCTGGATGTCACGTTCAATTCCATGTTTTCTACCTTGGACCTTGTTCCATCCTTCCTCTGGACCAGGTTTTCCTGATCCCAAAGGCTGTCCCTCTCAATCTCTCTGGAGGATAATCCCCCGAGTCTCCATGGGGCAGGCAGACCACCCAGTTCTGTCCTTGTGAGGGGGAGGGAAGGCAATGCCCCCGGGTCCTCGCCTGGCTTCAGCCCCGCTGTGGGCCACACCGAGACTCTCTGAGGTCAGCCTCTTGCCGGTGGCCGTTTCTGCCCTCCATGGTCTTTCTAGTCCTGGCTTGGGGCTTACTCTTCGGGTACGGCACGTCTTACTTCGTTTTTCTGACCGTGTACTCATGTCCCCTCTCCTGTTTTCTTTGTCCTTGGCGTTTATACTTTTTAAAAAACGTTTCCTTCATTATCATTTTAATGCCCTCTGAGGAAGGAGAGGAGGAAAACCTGTTTGTTGTTCAATAGGCTGGTTTAACTTGTACATTTTTTTTTTTTTTTTTTTTCTGGCAAAACTTCTCAGGGGACGTTCACCTGAGAATGAAAAGAATGGTCAGCCCTGAAGTAAGCTGTGTTCTCAGGCAAGTTAATGCATTGCCTGATCTTTTCTTGTGCCCGATTTTTTTTTACCGTTAAAATGGTCCCAGGAGGTGGTGCGACGTGGCAGGACATGGAAGGGCCCACGTTGATTAAATGCCGGTTTCGTGCCAAGAGGACAACCTTGTACCTCCTCGGCCTTCGAGTGAAAAGTACTGAGAATTAAACTGTTTACCTGTCTTGTGTGATTTTTTTGGTGAAGTATCAATTCTTTTAAGTCTCTTTGACGTAGGTGAAAATTAAATCAGGTAGCATCCCTGGAGCCCTGGGACCTCAACCTGTGCCTCTAAGGACAGATTTCTCACCTGCCACTGTCATTATTTGTTTACACCTTTGAGCCCCAGCCTCCAGCAGGAAGGAGTCCTGCCCTAATCACCGCACACAGAGCAGCTCAGTGAATACTCATACAATATACACGGCACTCCTGCTTTAGGAACAATTTAGTATTTCTTTTTTTTTGGCCACAGTATGCTGCATGCCGGATCTTAATTCCCTGGCCAGGGATCGAACCCATGCGCCTGCAGTGGCAGCGCGGAGTCCTATCCACTGGCCTGCCAGGGAAGACCCTACAGGAACAATTTAAATGGAAGAAAATAAGTTGGTAAATGTAAAGCGGTCTTAGAATTCAATATCAAGCTGTGATGAAAACTAAGAGCCATAAGTTCACAGGTCACTATTTAGTGGCCCTATTTTTACTCTTAAGAAACCCACTGGTACATGTACATTTCATCGCAAGGACCAGAGATCTACTCGTATGTTTACGCAAGGTGGAATTTGTACTAATGAATCTAATTGCAGGAAGAACTCTAGGACTTAGAAGAATTAGAAAGTTATACAAGTTTTTAAAATAATTCCCCTCTTCTCTCTCCCATCTCTCCCCGGGGCTTCTTGGGATCTCCTCTCTGCCATGTGCCAGTTTCATTTTTTTTCTCTCTCTGCCAACCTCCTCAATTCACTCAGCACCTTACGCTTGGCTGCCTTAAGATGGCAGCCTCTACCTGGCTCTCTAGATTGGCTTCACATAATTAACGAACTCGATATTTGTTCATTCCAATTCCAGGTTACCAGGAGTAGGAAGAATTGGCCCAGCTTGAGTCAGGTGTCTTCTCCTGGTCCACAGTGAGGACAGATGTGCAGGTGTGCTGCATACAGAGGTGGGGGAAGATGGTGTCTCTACTGAAGTGCACTTGACAGGTCCCTCTCCCTGAAGCAGTTGATTGTTATCATTGTTGTTCCTGTTTCTTCATAAGTAAGGTATTTTATCCAGAGCTCGGTAGATGAAGGTTAGGTGAAGGGTGAACGGACAAGTTCTCCTTTAGAGGAGCGCTGGGGATGGGGATGGGGGTGAGTGTCTTTTCAGGCAGCCTGTCTGGTGCTACTCTTCCCGTGATCAAATAGGAGCACATCCCCCCCAAGAGAAACAGCACTTGTTCTCTGCCTCAGTCACATTTCTTAACTGGTCATTCAAATGCTGGCAGCTAATACGGAATTGGCAAATGGAGTTTGGGAAAATGGAGCCTCTGTCGCACCAAGCCTTGGGAGTCCCACATGGACAGAGGGGTTACCAAGTTTCTGTCTCCATGATTCTCTAAATGCCATCTTTGCATACAGATGTCACACGTTGTAGATTTTTGTTTTGAAATTTAAATCATTTTTTTAAATTGAAGTATAGTTAATTTACAATGTTGTGTTAGTTTCAGGTATACAGCAAAGTGATTCAGTCATACATATATACATATGTATACATATAATATACATATATTTTTTTCTGATTATTTTCCATTATAGGTTATTACAGGATATTGAATACAGTTCCCTGTGCTATACAGTAGGACCTTGTTGTTTATTTATTTTATATATAGTACGTGTACTTTTTAATCCCAAACTCCTAAACTATCTCTCCCCCCATCCCTTTTGGTAACCATAAGTTTGTTTTCTATGTCTGTGAGTCTATTTCTGTTTTGTAAATAATATCATTTTTTTAGATTTCACATAGAAGTGATATCATATGATATTTGTCTTTGTCTGACTGACTTCACTTAATATGATAATCTCTAGGTCCATCCATGTTGCTGCAAATGGCATTATTTCATTCTGTTTTATGGCTGAGTAATATTCCATTGTATGTGTATATTTACCACATCTTCTTTAGCCATTCGTCTGTCATTGGACACTTAGGTTGCTTCCATGTCTTGGCTATTGTGAATAGTGCTGCTGTGAACATTGGGGTGCATGTATCTTTTTGAATTATTTCTCTGGATATATTCCCAGGCAGGAGTGGGACTGCAGGATCGTATGGTAGCTCTATTTTTAGTTTCTGCAGGAACCTCCATACTGTTCTCCATAGTGGCTGCACCAATTTACATTCCCACCAACAGTGTAGGAGGGTTCCTTTTTCTCCACATCCTCTCCAGCATTTATTGTTTGTAGACTTTTTAATGATGGCCATTCTGACCGGTGTGAGGTGCACACGCTGTAGGTTGAAAAAGGGACTGGAAGAGGAGGTAGATTCTGAGAGTCAGGGAACTTGCACAGCAGAGATCTAGACAGCTGGCCCAAGGAGTAAAGGTCATGTTTTGTATAGAAACAGTGGTCCTGAGAATTGCATAATTAAGACGATGTAGTGTGAAGAATATAGTCAATAACTATGTAATATCTTTGTATGGTGGCATTAAAAAGCAGTTATTTATTTCTTGTATAACTACTTAGATGTACTGACTTTGTGCTAGGCTGTCTCTGAAAAATGATGATTAATTGCAGGGATGGACATGCACTGAGACACGGAGCAGCACAAGGAAACTGACTTCCCATGTCTTCTTTGTGATGGTCAGCTTAATTCCTCCTTTCATGCTCTCTTTGGTTATTTCCTCTCTTACCTTCAATCCCCCAGATCAGGAGAAACTGATCTCATTTTGACTCAAAGTGAACTCTTGAGCCCCCCATCCTGTTCAGTTTCTCACAGTCAGGATAAAAGTGGTTTTATAGAAGGTACATCAGTGCTTTCCTCTGAAAGGAGCCATAGAGGTCAGGGTGAATGATGGGCATGACGGTGCTTAATGACTTCCCTGTGTAATCAGAGGTTGATATCATTGATTTTTCCGTCCTTCAGCCAGCCAGTAAGCCACCCAGAGTGCCCCTCCTGGGACTAGAATAGCCCTGGGTCACTATCATAGCTTCTCTGGGAATAAGGGCAACAGAGGGCTGTCACAGGACCTGCCAAGCCTTGTACAGGGGGACATCATCTCTTGGAATGCTCCCTAGGAGACAAAGTTTTGACTAGACTCTGAAACCTATAATGTGTATTTATACAACGGGAGAGAGCCGAAAAGCCTTTACAGGTAGGAGCACATGCGACAATTGATGTGAGAAAAGGAGATCAAGTTGGCCTCACAGTGTTAAACGACACTTTTCTCAAAAAAAAAAAAAAAAAGACCCTAAAACTTTCCAAAATTGCAATCTGCTTTAATTTTAAACTTAATAAATGTTGTTCTGTCAACTCCCTGACTTGAAATGAAAGTTGCATTAACCAAAGATGTGCATTTAGATGTAAGTTTAAATAAAGCACCTCTAAAGAAGACTAAAATTCTATGTAATTTTACATAATTAACTGTAGCTATTTTGTCATACTACAATTTTCTGCTTTGCTCCTTGTGTCTACAATTTTGATGTTCGTCAGGGATTTGGATGGTTTATTTCAGTGCAAGCGTAGCCACATTTGTAGGGTGCAGATGGTAATTACTCTCTACCTAAAACCAGACAAGATGCACCAAGTTTTCAGTTTGATGACACTTGGAAAATTTTTAGCAAAGAAAATAATGAATGCTCTTCAAATCTGGACACAAATAGTGAAGGCAAAAGTAGTTTCAAAAGGTCACTTTTATTTCTGCCTCTGTTCTCCCTTTCCCACTCTCCAGGCTTTTCATTGGTGAGAAATTGATTGAGCATATTGACACAAGCATTTCTAAAAAGGCTGAGACTACTATACAATGTCAAGGGCTAATATGGTTTTGATTACCAAAAAATATGTTTTCAAGAGCCTATCTTTAGGAAATATTTATTTTCTTGTCTCTTCAAATAAAAGATCATGCAGAATGTGAAAGTCTGAAGTCCTCAGAGTCTTGGATGCAATTTTTTTTCTCATTCCCTTTCCATCACACATGAAAATTAATATTTTGTATTTTCTATGCTTTGGGTGTAGAATATTCTTCATGGACTAATTTCCCTGAAGTTAGAAAAGCTGACCTCATTCTATAAGCATTGTTGTGCAAACTGTATTATTGTAAGCCTAGCACAGGGCTGTGGCCAAGGTGGTTACAAAAGAAATGTAGGATCAAGTCCATGCCTTCCAGAACATACAATCCAGTTCAGCAGAAGGAGTACAGCAGTCTCTTAAAGTTTTCTTTTAAAAAGCACATATATCTGAATCACTTTGCTCTATACCTGAAACTAACACAACATTGTAAATCAACTATACTTCAATAAAAAAATTTTTTTAAAGTTCCATCTGAGAATAAAGAAAAATCTAATCTAATCTAATAAAATTTAATTAAGTAACAAAAAAGTTTTCTTCTAAAATAGATGAACTTGACTCTCTGAAAGTCTGAGGAGGTCTACATAAATATATGGAGATTAAGAGTACGAAGAGTTGTTAATATGGCAAAAATTTTGTAGGTGGCTTGGAGGTGATGAACATATGGGTGACCCTGTGCTTGATAGAGTCCTACAGCTTCACAGGGAGCACTGGGGCTACTTCTGAGGACCCCAGAATGGCTGTTATTTTCTGTTATTGACACACACGGAGGAAGTGAGGTGAAAGTTACAAGGAATTCACCAATACGCGAAACCTTCCTTATGACATTTGGAATGACTAATGACCGTCCTACAGTTATGTTCTGCAGCTTCC
This sequence comes from Phocoena phocoena, assembly GCF_963924675.1. Classification (NCBI taxonomy): domain Eukaryota; kingdom Metazoa; phylum Chordata; class Mammalia; order Artiodactyla; family Phocoenidae; genus Phocoena; species Phocoena phocoena. Next base: position 75,758,153 of record NC_089230.1, on the reverse strand, counting down.
TTTTTTTCTTTTTAAATCCAAGTGTGTATAAGTCATGTGCACTCAGATCTAGACAGTGTTTATCACTTACATATTTGTATTTTTGCTGTGAAATGAAACATGCAGTGTTAGTTTCAGTGTCCTGAAACTAACAGGACCAACTGAGGAAAGAACAGCTAGCTAGCATCCTCAAAACACACCACAACTAAGCAGGGCTCTGAAATGGACTACTGGCTTACAAAGATGCACAGATAATTGAATGAGGCATCAGTGTTGAGTCTGAAACGGGGTATTTGATGGATAGAGGGAGGAAGGAGGTCCAGGTCCTTTCTGTCTTGATATGGGCTGGGGAGGTCCTGAGTCATGAAACGGTGGACAAAGGGGACAGCCCTGCTCTCTGATTGTTCAAAATAATTTTCAGACAAGTATTATTCTACAAGTAAAATGTATCTATTTCAGAGGTAAGTAGAACCTCTTTTCCTTCACTTTTTTTTCTTCAGTCCTCTTTGTTACAGCCACTTACACCACAGTGAGTGAACCCAGTCATTTGTCAGGAGCCTCAAACTCTGTGGCTCTTGGCTGAGATTAAAACCCAAACTTGTTCACGCTGTAAAAACAGACGCCCGATAACAGGAACAAGAGTTGGCAATTCAGAGAAAGATAGATTTGCTCCTACTGTGGCTTTCCCTGTATAATCAGTGAACCTGTTGAAAGCAAAGTTGGGGTCAGGAATTCATTCTGAATGGGAGGCTATAATATGACACCCTTGGAAATATTTGAAAAGCAAATGATCTCACTGCAACTCGTATTAGTCCTTCAGGTATAATCACTCAAAGACGCCTTATGGCATATGCAGTTTGTGTTTTTATTAACACAGAGTGTGTTTCAGTTTTCTGCAAGCCAATTTCAGTCTGGAGGCCAGTGCCATAACCTTGAACCTGGAATAATCAAAGCAGAAATTTCCCTGTTGTTTGGCATTGAGCTCTACTCATTAGCCGTTAATGAGGCAGGAGTTGTAGAGCCAAGTCCCATGCTGGCCGGTTGGCTTTATATGGAGAGAACCATCTTTCAAAGGCATGGATTGAATGCCCATCTCTAGGTAAACATCAGACAGATGCCTATCATGGGACGCAATTTGATCCTGAGGAAGAGTATTGATGCTGAGTCTACTGTAGCCCATACCTGTAACTGGACAAAAAAATGCCAAATACGGCCTGCTGTCTAGAACAGCCCTGGCATCTGTCCACAGGTGTAGTCGGCAGCATTTCCCTTTCATGGTAAGAGGAAAATCTAAAAAACAAAAAGTAGATAAAGTTACCTATGTATGAAAGTCCAGTTTTCACTTAAAAACCAGTGTCCTGTTGACCTAAAAGTGATACTTCGTTCTGCATAGAATGTTTTATCACATAGTATTTTCAGTGTTGTTCTTGGTTTTCAAATATCGTGTCATAAAAATCTCCCATTTTCCCATTTCATAATATATTGCTGTCTAATCTATAAAGAGTAGAAAGCAAAGTACATAAGTCAATTTATGCATCCCTACATTCGTCCATCCATCCAGACTTCTAATACACTTTCTGAGGGAGTAATTTATCCTTGCTGTGCTCGTGTTCTCTTTGCTGACTCCTTAGTTTTTTGAAATCTGGCTTCCAATCCAGCTATTCTCCCCATATCGCTCTCTCAAAGATGACCAGGTTAACCTTCATGTCCAATGTCTATCCTCAATCCCCAGCCTGAAGACAGAAAGGAAGGAAGGCAGACTTCAGAGGTGAACCATCTCCTGGGTGCCCTGGCCCTCTGCTGGCAGGAAGGCAGGCATGACAAATCTTGTCCCTACCCACCCCCAGCAAGAGAGCTGTTGCAGGGCTGTATTTGAGCAAATAACCAAATGCTCTCTCTTCCAAATACTTTTCCTTTTCCTTCCATGACTGATGATCCTGGCTCCTCTTCAACCTAATGACCCTTTCAGAGTTGGATGCAAAATTTGTTGGGTTCAATGCAAAATGGAAATATGGGTTCCCTTGTTCAGAAAGCAGGAAAAAGTACCGTGAAAGACACTCAAATATAAAGCTTTTTCCTTTCTCATGCAGTTTCTCTCTTCACTTGTGATGGTATCTTTTAATTTGCTATTGCTGGGCTTCCCTGGTGGCGCAGTGGTTGAGAGTCCGCCTGCCGATGCAGGGGACACGGGTTCGTGTCCCGGTCCGGGAAGATCCCACATACCGCGGAGCGGCTAGGCCCGTGAGCCATGGCCGCTGAGCCTGCGTGTCCGGAGCCTGTGCTCCACAACGGGAGAGGCCACAGCAGTGAGAGGCCCACGTACCACAAAAAAACAACAACAAAAAATTTGCTATTGCTATTTAATGTCATTCTAAAGAAAAATGTAAATTAAAAATTTTTAGCATGAATTTTACCATTTATCTTTATATTCTACACCAGTTTTTAAATGCAAATTTAAGAGCATTTAGTTTACATGTAGAATCATTGAAATTACGCAATTAGGATTTTTTTAGCTGATACACGCATATGTATTTCATTCTCACCAGAACAGTGGAATCACTGCACAAAACAAACTGCTGTTTTTAAAATTCACTTTTTGATAAACACACATGCTACCGACACCCTACCATTGGCGAGTAAGGAAGGACTGAAAGAAAGGAAATGTGGGTCGCCTTAGCGCTCCCTTTCCTTCTGTGTCGTTATTTTTGGCTAATACAAGGAGGTAACACAAGTAAGACAGGATATAAGAAGGTTTCATGGTTGTTCATGTTTCTTAGAATGGCATCGGTTTCTTTCAAACCAGCAAATTCTTGTTTGAACAGAAATCATGGCCTCTTGGGGCTTTCAGTCTTCCTCCCGTCCCTCTTCCTCAGTCGAAGATCACCTGGTATTTATTTGGAGTCTTGCAGAACTCTCTCCTACACATCGTGGGCCCTGGAACTCTGTGTCGAGAGTCAGCATGACATGTGACGGGAAGGCGAGGAAGCGTGAACATGTATAGGGTGCATAGTTCCTTTCCTTACTCGTGTGCTCCATGGTCCCATCCAACTTTTGTTACAGACACAAATTCAGAGATCAAATTATAAGAATTTTGAGACTGTAGTAGTAGAGCATTTCACTGGGCTTGGAGCCCTTGAGACAGCACGGGTCACGCCCATGAAGCTGGCCCTAGACTCTTTCTGGTTTCTCTCTTTCATCCATTCACCTATCGGTGTCATGTCTAATTCTGTTATCTACTTCTCTTTCTAGATTCTATTCACCCTTAGAGATTCAATCTATATCTCTATCTCTAGCTCCCAGGTTTTCCCCAGGCTCTGAATATCCAAGTGCCTGCCGAACCCCTCTCAACACACAACATATCTAAAACGAAAGCCATCATTTTCCTCCTAAAGCTGTTCCTTCCTGCTTCTGCTACTAAAACCAAAATTCTCAGTCAGTTGGTCCTCAGTGTGCACAGGGCTGATAATGTAGTAGCTGCCCGGCACACACCACTTTATTGTTCATTCTGAAAATCTGCTCCCAGTTACAAATTTGCAGCCTTCAATCTCAGCCATTCAAAAGCTGCCTGTTCTGCGGGTAGATACCCATGTCTCTATTTCTATTCTCTTCCACTTTAAAAATTATTCTTATAGTATATATTCAAGACATTGTACAGGAGCAATGAATTAATATAACATTTAACCATCCATTTCTACTTAACACTCACTGAAAGCTTTTAACAGAAAAGGCATTGATATTAATAGTTAAAATGGATACTGGGGCTTGGAGTAGCTTTCACTTACATGTGCTCACAACTTTGCCTTTCAATCATTCTTGAAGAAGCAGTTTCATTTCTTCTTTTCTATTTCCAGATTTTTATATATGTGTACTTAAAAAAAACTCTGCCAGTGGACCTCAGACTTTATCCCTTTCAAAGCCACATTGGCTACTGTCTTGCTATTTGTACTCTTTGTTGCAAGAATTGTAATTGGATGGACTTTAATTATGGTATCTTGATATTTTCAGTGCTTCCCACTTCTGGATAGAACATAAAAACAATGGCAGTATTTTGTGTTGTTTTTCTGGCGCTTCCAGTTCAGACTAGAACCGAAGAAAGGTTCAAGAGTATTAAAAACAACAATAACAACAAAAAGACAAACAGAACTAATAAAGAACTATAGGGGTTTAGATTATTTCAAACCTTATGCTGGTATTTAGTTTCTATTTAAGGGAGATTCAAGTCAGTTTCTGTTTTCATGGGACCCTCCAAGCCAGTTGCTAGCCATCTTTGCTCTAGGTTTGGCAAGTGGAAAGACTAAGCTGCCTTCTTGCTTAACTGGGGCTCAGGCGGTCATTAACTGCTTGCAACACGGAGGTAGAATTTTTACTTATTTCAGATGGCCCAGGCACTGGAAATAATGTGCTACTTGTATAATAAATCCAAAGAAATGCCAAAATAACATGTGGCTTCCAAAGGTTGCCCAGAGAGCTATTAGGCACAAGAAATAGGAAGCCAACTTTGAATCCAGTATCAACCTCTTCATCCAAATATGCATTCTGGCAGAAATAAAAGTGCTAGTTATTTGTGAAATTTGAAAGTCAGATTTCAAATAAGTCTTACTTCTAGGCTGTTCTAAGATATATTTCATTCATGGTAATCTTCTAATTTGAGGGTACCCCAAACTATTTTACACTATTCCTTTAAACAGTCTTAACAGTCCTGTGACATTTCATTATGCAACATCAAAGCCAATAAGGTAAGATGCTAATCAGTTCAAAAAACTTGATGAAATTTTTGCTGCATTTAGCACTGTTATAAAACAGCAGTAAAAGGAATAACTCCTACCATAAAAAAGGAATCCTCTTTGAGGTTAAAATAACATAGGCATATGAATAATTAACAGAGAATACAGTATAGTATATAGTTCTATATTGTATAAAATACAGAATAATATAGTGTTTAAAATGAGGTCAGAAGAGGAAGAAACCAGGTCCCTGTGGGGAGGAGAAAGTGAGGCTTAGACAGTCTTACTTCTTGGAAAGTTGGTATAAAGACCAGAGAGGGCATCCTCAGAGGACTTGTGAAACACAAAATTCCTAAGGGGATTTAGACATTGATAGATGTTGCATGATATTTTTGCATTTCTTTAGCTGTAAAAGGACAAGACATTTTCAAAGACTCAGCAGTGTGGAATAGTGAAGAATTGGGATGTGACATGGATTATAGAGGAATTTAAGAATTTGAAGAGTAGCTTGTCTTGATAGAGTAAAAAATTACTTCTTAATGGGAGTGGGGTGACAGAGGGACATAAGAAAGGTCTATTCAGACTCTATTTTTAATTGGATTCTCTTTTTAATATTGAGTTGGAGGAGTACTTTATATATTCTAGATACAAGTCCTTTATCAGATACATGATTTACATATCAGATTTCTCCCATTCTGTGGATTATTTTCACTTTTATTTCATAGTGTACTTTGAAGCGTGAAACTTAAAAATTTTGAAGTCCAGTTTATCTATTTGTTTCTCGCATTGCTCGTGCTTTTGGTATCATATCTAATAGTCATTTACCAAACCTAAGGCCGTGAAGTTTTACGCCCATGTTTTTTTTCTAAGAGTTTTACGGTTTCTTACATTTAAGGCTTTAATCAATTTTGAGTTTATTTTTGTATGTGGTGTGAGGTTGTATATTTTTGCATGTGGTTATCCGTCTGTCCCAGCGCCATTTGTTGAGAAGATTATTGTTTCATCATTGGATGGCCCCGACACCCTTGTCAAAAACCGGTTGACCATAGATGCATGGGTTTATTTCTGGACACTCAATTCTATTCCATTGATCTCTATGTCTGTCAGTATGCGAACACCACACTGTTTTTGATTACTCATGCTTTGTAGTAAGTTTTGAAATGGAGAAGTGTGATTCCTCCTACTTTGTTGTTCTTTTTCAGGATTGTTTTGGTTATTTCAAGTCACTTGCAATACATGTGAATTTTAGAATCTGTCCATTTCTACACAGAAGTCAGGTGGGATTCTCATAAGGATTGTGGATTCGTTTGGGGGGTATTGTCATCTTTTTTTTTTTTTTTGCCATCTTAATATTAAGCCCTTAGATCCATGAACATAAGATGTTTTTCCATTTAGTTAGGTCTTTAATTTTTTTCGACAACGTTTTGTAGTTTTCAGAGTATACATTTCATACTTCTTTTGATAACTTGTTCCTATTTTATTCTTTTTTTTTTTTTTTTTTTTTTTTTTTGTGGTACGCGGGCCTCTCACTGTTGTGGCCTCTCCCGTTGCAGAGCACAGGCTCCGGACGCGCAGGCCCAGCGGCCATGGCTCATGGGCCCAGCCGCTCCGCGGCATGTGGGATCTTCCCGGACCGGGTCACGAACCCGTGTCCCCTGCATCGGCAGGCAGACTCTCAACCACTGCGCCACCAGGGAAGCCCTATTTTATTCTTTTTGATGCTAGTGTGAATAAAATTGTTTCCTTAATTTCATTTTTGGACTGTTTTTAAAAACTTTTATTTTATACTGGCGTATAGCTGATTTACAATGTTGTGTTGATTTCATGTGTACAGCAAAGTGATGCTGGACTGTTTATTGTATAGAAGTACAAGTGATTTTTGTGATTGATCTTATATCTTGCAACTTTGCTAAGCTCATTTATTAGTTCTAATAGTGGTTTAGTGGATTCCTTAGGATTTTCTACATACAGGATCGTGTCATCTGCTAATAGAGTTTTCCTTTCTCCTTTTTCAATCTGTATCAGGAAAATCTTATTGTTATCTTAATTCTGGAGGGTAGGTATATAGTCCAGGAATACAAAATGATCAGGTATTTTTTTCTGTCTCTCTTAGGTGCTTTCTAACCTCATTTCACCTTATTTATATGGCCTGCTATAAAGATGCCTGCGTTTGTGACATTCACTGTTATTCTTACATCCCTTTTGAATAAGGTATAACTTCCTACACTGGAAAAGCCCCATCTCATCAAGGTCAATGACACCTCTGAGAATAAAACTACCAAATGTTAATGTATATCTATAACCCTGGGCCCAGATTACGGATGATTCCAGGTGTTCAATATATTAGGTCCCTTCCTCTTTATGTTGCAATTCTATACATAATAGTTTTTCTGTGTTGTTGTTTTTTGGCCAAGCCATGTGGCTTGCAGGATTAGTTCCCTGACCAGGGATTGAACCCGGTCCCCCTGCAGTGGAAGTGCAGAGTCCTAACCACTGGACCGCCAGGGAATTCCCTAAATATAGTTTGCCTTTCATTCACAATCTATACAACCACTAGCAGAGGAAAATTTTATGCATGATTTTTCTCACCATCTGTTATTTTTTACTGTTACACAGTGTTTGTAGTTCATTTTCCTCCGAGTCCGTCACATTTAAATATTAAACCCACTCGATGAGAGGTCAACAGGTTTTCTAACAAAAATGTTTTCCTTAATCTTCACTGAGATATGTTTTGTGTCTCATTCTTTCAGTAGCATGTTACCAGCTTTAATGTCTAAAAACATTCCACTGAATTATGCTTTTGTGGTTACTTTTGATAACTAAAAGTTTAAAATAAATTTTGCATAACTAACTTCTCTGTTAAGGACATTTCTAACCACCAGCAATATGGTTTATTCTTCATTTTCCAGAGTTGCAAACTGGTGGGCCCTGTAATTCCCATAGCATCTATTTTATTGATAATGGCTATGTTCTTGGAAAAGGTGTTTCATATTTTGCATATTTAGTGTAATCCTCTGAGGCTTGAGGAAATTCCTAACACCTGATTAAATAAGGTAAACATGTCATATGTTTTCTACATGTTATTTGCTCTGTTTTTATTAAATTCAGTCTAACTTGTGGTAAATTGCAACCCATGCAGTAAAGAGCCTGTTTAATGGTCAAAAGATTTATTATGATAATGATGACATATTCCAGGAAGAAGAAGCAAATGTTGAAAATGTTTGCCATCATCCTTGATGCATTTTTGACAGTCATGGGCTCCAGACTAAAAAGTACCTCTTTTTTATTCCTTTCAACCTTCGAATCTCTTTATTAAGATTTTGAAGATATAATATTAATTTATAATACTCATGGTTCTGGAAAAGCAAGACATAAATTGTGGCTTTTCAGTTTTGGTTCTGGTAAAGTTGTGTAGGAAGGAAAGTTGTAAGAAAGTTATTGAAATAGACAATAAATGGCATTTGAAATCCCTTCTCATCTAGAGAGCCTATGATTCTCCTATGATAAGGAGCCAAGGGTTATCTTCATTAGATTTGAAATATATTTTTTTGGTATTACTAACGTCTACTCTATGCATGCGTTTCACTGAAAATCCCTATATAAAATACTTTCAAGTGCATCAGTGAGGTAGTAACACCTTGCGTTTACGTAGAATCTCTGCAGATGCTTCAGTCAAGCACGCAAACTACTGCCCTGACCTGTACCTCCCATCTATCCAAATGTCATCCCACTCTCTAGGGCATTATATCTTCCTCAGTTCTCTCTTCTCTCTACCACAGCCCTGGAAGTCTTCTCTGTCTTGAAAATTATAGAAAATAAGAACAAAACCCACTTCGATTTGAAATGGCTGTTTACTTAAAAAAAAAAAAATTGAAAGAACCAGTGTGCCAATGAGTGAAATGTAAAAATCAAAGGATTCTTACTAATAAAATTGTATTATTATTAGACTATTTTGTTCATAAATTTAGTGAATTGTTTTTTCTTGTCTTTTACCAAGTCTTCTAAAAGAATGTTAGGTATTTCTCTCATAGGTAAAGAGTTCCTGACATGTAATAAGAATATTTGCACTGTTTCATCATTTTTATAAACATTTTCCTGTTTGTTTTTCAGTTTGCAAACAATTTGGTTTGAAGTGCATAGAAAGCAATTTTTTATGTAACCAATTATATAAAAACTTCATTCTTCAAATGACTATATAGTTTAAATGCTCTTGTGCGTAATAAAATTAAGTTCATTAAAAATTTTCAAGGGTGCCATAGTTTCAGATTTTGCATTTAAATATTCAATTAACTTAAAATTTGTGTTTATAGTATGAGATGAGAATTTAAGCTCTTTTTCCAAAATATTCATCTCTTTTAAAATAATTTTTTATATAAATTTATTTAGTTAGTTATTTTCGGCTGCATTGGGTCTTGTTGCCATGCACAGGCTTTCTCTATTTGTGGTGAGTGGGGCTACTCTTCATTGTGGTGCGTGGGCTTCCCATTGTGGTGGCTTTTCTTGTTGCAGAGCACAGGCTCTAGGCATGCAGGCTTCAGTAGTTGTGGCATGTGGGCTCAGTAGTTGTGGCTTGCAGGCTCTATAGCGCAGGCTCAGTAGTCGTGGCACACGGGCTTAGTTGCTCTGTGGCATGTGGGATCTTCCCGGACCAGGGCTCGAACCCGTGTCCTATGAATTGGCAGGTGGATTCTTAACCACTGTACTACCAGGGAAGTCCCTAAAATAATTTTTGGATAGGAGCACATTCATAGGGTTCATAATTCCTAACATGTAAAATAACGTGGGCTTAATATACAGACAATTGTTATTTTTTTCTTTATAGACATTCTATCTTAAGAATTATTTTTCTGTATTTTGTTGAATAGGAAGATAGATTTTGAACAATTATTTAGAAAATCATATTTTATCTACCAATACTTTTATACCACAATTTTCTTATTCATGAGCTCTTGATTTTACTCTCTTAATCAGTCGGCAGATATTTACAAGTAATGTTTTTTTCAAGAAGTTAACATAGGTGGTGTAGTGGGCTGAATGGTGGCCCCCAAAGATATATACACATCCTAATCCCCAGAACCTGTGATCATTACCTTATATGGCAAAAGATCAAATATTGCCTCGTATGGCAAAAAATGTGATGAAGCTGAGGAAGAAGGAATCCTGGATTATCTAGGTGAGCCCAATGCAATCACATGTCTCCTTATTACAGGGAGGCTGAGGGAGTTTGGACAGACATGAAGAGGAGAAGACAGTAGGAAGAAAGAGGCAGAGACTGGACTGATGGAGCTATAAGCCAAGGAACCCCAAGGATGGCTGGCAGCCATCAGAAGCTGGGAGAGGCAAGGAGTAGTTCTTCCTCTGAGCCTCCCGAGGGCACGTGGCCTAGCTGACACCTTAATTTTGAACTTTTGGCTTTCAGAACTGTGAGAAAATAAATTTCTGGTGTTTTAAGCCACGAACATTGTGGTAATTTATTCCAGAAGTCCCATGAAACTAATAAGGTGAACAGTGATATAATAAATGAGAATGTCTTTAGAAAACAAACTTATGGTCACCAAAGGGGAAAGGGGGTGGAGGAGGGATAAATTAGGAGTTTGGGGTTAGCAGATGCAAACTATTATGCATAAAATAGGTAAACAACAGGGTCCTACTGTATAGCACACGGAACTATATTCAATATCCTGTAATAAACCATAATGGAAAGAATATGAAAAAGAATATGTATACATATGTATAACTGAATCACTTTGCTGTACGCTAGAAACTAACACAACATTGTAAATCAACTATACTTAAAAAAAAAAAGAGAGAGAGAGAGAGAGTGTCTTTTTCTGCCCTAACGTATGAGCTACAAATTGGCAAGGTATAAAATTGGGGGGTTACACCCTTATTCCGTTAATATTCTCTGGACATTGCTTTATTGACTATTATCCTTGACCATTGACCGTCATTCTTTTTAAGGGAACATATATTTTCTTCCTGATTATTTATAGGATCTTTCTTCTTCCTCCTTTTTTTGGTAAAACTTTTTCAAGGGTGTGCTTTTTATTGATAATTTTCTACAATAGAGTGAGCCTTTTAACATACATACAGAGGTTATTTCCTTCAGCTCAGAATAGTTTGTTCTATAAAGGCTTTGTATTAGTCTGTCCAGGCTGCTGTAACAAAATACCATAGACTAAGTGGCTTATAAACAACATAACTTTATTTCTCACAGTTCTGGAGGCTGGGGAGTCCAAGATCAAGGTGCTGGCAGATTCAGTGTCTGGTGAGGAAAGACATCTTTCTGGTTGTATGCTTTCTTGTTCATAGACAGCTGTGGCATTGCTATAACTTCTCACAGCGGAAGGGTCCAGAGTACTCCCAGACCTCTTCTATAAGGGCACTAATCCCTTTCCCAAATCTAATCACTCATCACTTCCCAAAGGCCCTCACCTCCAAACACCATCCCATTGGGGGTTTGGTTTCAGCATGTGAATTTTGGGGGGAAATAAACATTCAGCCCATTGCAGGCTCTGGTTATTACTTTTATTTATTTTGAGCTTTTCTTTATGAACACTGTGTCTTATATTGGTCCTCTTCTCTGACCTCAATCTCCATGATCCATCTATCATTTTCATCCTTATTGCCCTTTTTCTCCATCTTCTTGGATGGCTCTTTGTTCTCCATAATATTGTTTCCATTTTCTGCAGCAGTTCTTATGTTCCTTACATAATGTTTCCAATGTTGATTTTTATTCATCTCTCATGTTGTTAGCTCTGTTTCAGTCCTTTCTAATTTCCAGTTGTCTTCTATCTTGTTTTTTTTACTTATGATTTTTCTAATCTTGTTTATAGAGGTTTTATCTTGTTCTTAGTTGAAGAAGCTGAGCATTTTCCTGAAAAGTTCTTTTGAATCCTGTATTAGATCGTTTCAGAGATACACTCTTCTTCTGTATCATTCAGATATTTTCTCATACAATTACATCCTTTTTCTTATTAAATTATATTTAATATTCTCATTAAAATGACAGATAGCCTAAAGAAGTTTACAGCAAAGGAAAGTAATTCTTTGCCTCATTTTGGCTTGACTCTGACCATTTAATTTTTGCTGTCCAAGGACAACACTTCTGAACTCTTTCATTTAGTTTCTTCTGGTAATTACCTTCTTGGTTTAAAGAACATGCTTATATTGCTATCTCTTTAATTTATTGTTTTGTCTTTATCGTCATACTTTGGAATATGAGGGTTATCTCCTTAATATTATCTCTCTAATATACCTCTCCCCGCATATCCCAAAAGAGTATTTTTATAATCTTTCTATCAATCAGTATTTAATGTTTACATTATCATGACTATGTATATATCCCTCATTAGCCATGTAATATCACATAAATACAATTGTTTTGCTCTCCCTAATGCTTATTATTTGATTGATTTTCATTTTTATCATTAATTCATACCTAAATATTTTCACTGAAGATTGATCTCCTCTCAATTTCTCAGTCTTATTTATCTCCTGGAGATGTCCTTTCTGGAATCCCTCCTACCTTGATTGGGACTGTGTGCTCTCTGGACCAGCAGCACAGCTATCATCTTGAGACTTTGCTTTCCCGCTATGTTAAATTCCCCTTCACCATCATCACCGTCATCACCCCCTTCATCAGAATTCACTTTACTGTTTTGAACCCTTTCTTTCCTGGACTCTTGTATACCTCTTCCTTAGTTTCTTTCCTTGCTTCAGTAGAGCTTATTTTCCAGGAACTTCTAAGAAGGGTTGTAAGTGAAGTAACATTTTGAGAATTCACAGGTCAAAAAAAATTTTTTTGTTACTCTACCCTCACACTTTTTTGCTCCTGTGGCAGGATATAGAATTACAGTTTCCAAATATTTTTCTTTTATAATTTGGCGTCCTCACTATATTTATTTGTGGAGTCTAGTGTTACTTTTGGGAGGCTTTTAGGATCTTCATCTCTGAGGTTCTTGAATGTCACAACCAAGTAACTTGGGAAGTGTCTGTTCATTCATTTAGTTGTGTGAAGTAGACCTTCAATATGGGAGATCATGCTATCTGGGTCTAGAAATTTATATTTTAATTTGATATTTTTCTCTTTTATAGTTTCTCTAATCTTTCTTGTCCTTTCTTTACTTGGATATTGACCATTCCTGGTTTTTACCTCTAATATTCTTACATTTTCCCTATTTTCCATCTTTTGTCCTTTTGGTCCTTCCTGGCAGATTTTCTCAACTTTTCTTTTGACATTTTAATTGAATTTTGCATTTATCTTATCAAATCCTTAATATCCAGAAGCTTCTTTGTGTTTCCCTGAACATATCTTTTTAAAATAGATTGCTGTGTTTTTTTCCTTTTGGAGTCAATATTTCTCTCACCTTTTTGAGGATTTAATTTTTATTTTTTCAAAAAATTTACTTCTGTTGTCTCTAGCTCCCCTGAGTTTCTTTGTTTCTGTTTGTGTATCTTAGCCTCAATATTTGGGATTCTCCTCAACCTCCAGTGATTGGCCACTTAAAGCTGATTGTAGCTGTGTGCAGTGTGAGAGAGGCTTTTCAAGTAACAGCTTCACTAAAGTTTGAGTGGACAGAGATTCAGACATTTTTCTGGGAGGATCCCCAACTGTCAGTACCTGTACATCTTATCTCTTGAGCAGGTGTGTTTCCCCAGTGAGGACTCCAATCCCTGCCTATAGGGCATAAGTGTGGCTGCCATTTAAAAAATAAAATTTTTTTACATCTTTATTAGATTATAATTGCTTTACAATGTTGTGTTAGTTTCTGCTGTATAACAAAGTGAATCAGCTATATGTATACATATATCACCATATCCCCTCCCTCTTGAGCCGCCCTCCCACCCTCCCCATCCTACCCCTCTAGGTCATCACAAAGCACCGAGTTGATTTCTGTGTGCTATGCAGCAGTTTCCTACTAGCTAGCTATTTTACATTTGGTAGTGTATATATGTCCATGCTACTCTCTCAGTTCACCCCAGCCTCCCCTTCCCCTCCTGTGTCCACAAGTCGATTCTCTATGTCTGCGTTTCTATTCCTGCCCTGCCACTAAGTTCATCAGTACCATTTTTCTATTTTCCATGTATATGCGTTAATATACAGTATTTGTTTTTCTCTTTCTGACTTACTTCACTCTGTATGACAGATTCTAGCTCCATCCACATCACTACAAATAACTCAATTTAATTCCTTTTTGTAGCTAAATATTTCATTGTACAAACTCATGCACCTGTGGTCACCTTATCTTTGACAAAGGAGGCAAAAATATACAACGGAGAAAAGGCAGCCTCTTCAATAAGTGGTGCTGGGAAAACTGGACAGCTACATGTAAAAGAATGAAATTAGACCACTTCCTAACACCATACACAAAAATAAATTCAAAATGGATTAAAGGCCTAAATGTAAGACCAGACACTATAAAACTCTTAGAGGAAAATATAGTCAGAACACTCTGACATAAATCCCTGCCATGTTTTAGAGCCAAGTAGAAGGGAGGGGGCCTGAGTGTCACAGTTGTATATGTTGGACCTCTTGGTTTGATCTTTCAGTTCTTATGTTACAGAACTCTAGCTCTGCTCTTAGAATTCCTAAGTCCAGAATTTCTGGTCCAGCTTGTCCACAGCATTTACCTTGGCCAGTTAGGGGTGAGTGTTTGCCAGGCTTCACAGAGTTTAGGGTATATCTGCTTCCTTCATATACTTTTAAGCAACACTTCTGCTCTAAATTCTAACCTATAAAAAGCCTGAAGACTTTCTGGGTTCCTGTGGCGCCAACTGGCTTGTATATTTACCTGTTCCTCACCATCAGCACCCTTGCAGGCTTAGATACTTCTCGTTTCTCTGCTTTTCAGTTTTCAAATTTTTGTTCCTATTTCTCGTCTACTCTTATCTTTTTTCCCTTTGTTCTCTTGAATTTAAGTTAATGCCATGTGTGTGTGTGTGTGTGTGTGTGTGTTTGTGTGTGTGTGTGTGTTCGTGTTTCAAATTCCTTTAAATATTTTGACTGGGATATCAAGAGAAAGCAGAGGTAACTATGTTTTCAATCTACCTTGAAGTCCCAACCATGATGTCTTTATCCTTTTCCTTCTGCAATACTTTTTTTATAGGCTCTTTGTTGTCACTTTCTTCTTAGTTTCCCTCCTTCCATATTTTATAACTTGGTGGAACCAGGTGGGTTACACAGTCATCCCACTCTTCTCATCATTGTTCAGATCTCTAGCTTTATGGCAGGTTCATCTCCACAATTTGTGAATATGTCCCTGTTTCTATATTGCTTGCTTCTATGGAGTATATCTCTGCTCTGTTCTAGGTGGGTTTTCTTTTTGGTTTTTTTTCCTTTCTTCCTTCTGCCCCCACCATTAGCTTATTGTTCATTTAAACTGATAGCAGTGTCTGAAAAATTATATTATAGGCGTGCACTGTGTCTCCGCCCTTTCCTACCCAAGTACTGTGTCTATCAGGACTACTTGTCTCAGAAAATGCACCGCACCCAGAAATTGTCTTTTACTTTGTGGCTGATTGTTTTTCAGGAGTTTACAGTATCTGGAATTAGACAGAGGTTACTTTGCTTTAGAGCACATCTCTCAATGGGTAGAGAGGGGTATTTGCAGTGTCCTGGTGGTTATAGGTCCTGGGACTCTGAGTAAATGGATGGATGGTGGTAGAGGGAGGAAGCTCATTCTTTGGAATTTTGTTCCATGAAGCCAAGGTAGAGTGTGTGTCAGAAAGTACAGCTCCACCAACTGTCTTTTACCTAGTGCTAATTCCTCCCAGATTCTAATTGTCTTTCAGTCTTTGTTTTCATTGTTATTGAGAATTCTCATCAAATTTTGTTTTCAACAGCTATTTAGTTAGAAATTAAAAGAGGATGAATGGGGATTGTCACCCAGATTCTCTCTAAGCCAGAATTCCTATCCTATTTGAAATTATACTTGTCATTAACTTTAAACTTTAAAAGCATCCTTTTAACCCAAAGTTCCCTAATATTCTTTCTAACATCAAGACTGAAAGGTGCATTTTAAAGACTAGTGCATATTTTCACTCTTTCCCCAGCCCACCTCTCATCCCTATAATCACTTCCTAGTTTCTGGTAATATAAGCTAGATTAGTGTAACTACATTGTTTTATATTATATGTTTCCTTTAATTACTTTGGACATTTGCATTCACCTTTATAAGCAAACATTTTAAAAATTCTGAGCTATGTTTCATGTGTTTTTTTTAAATTTTATTTTATTTTTTGATTTTTCATGCTTATTTTTGTTGATTTTTATTTATTATTTTTTATAGAGCAGGTTCTTATTACTTATCTATTTTATACATATTAGTGTACATATGTCAATCCCAATCTCCCAATTCATCCCACTCTGAGTACATGGATGGCTAGAGGCAGAGGCAGGAAGCTCATTCTTTGGAATGTTGTTCCATGAAGCCAAGGTAGAGTGTGTGTCAGGAACTACAGCTCTACCATCTTTTAGCTAGTGCTAATTCCTCCCAGATTCTCAATGTCTTTCAGTCTTTGCTTTCATTGTTATTGAGAATTTTCATCAAATTTATAGTTTCCTTTGCTGTGCAAAAGCTTTTAAGTTTCATTAGGTCCCATTTGTTTATTTTTGTTTTTATTTCCATTACTCTAGGAGGTGGGTCAAAAAAGATCTTGCTGTGATTTATGCCAAAGAGGGTTCTTCCTATGTTTTCCTCTAAGACTCTTATGGTGTCCGGTCTCACATTTAGCTCTTTAATCCATTTTGAGTTTATTTTTGTGTATGGTGCTAGGAAGTGTGCTAATTTCATTCTTTTACATGTAGCTGCCCAGTTTTCCCAGCACCACTTATTGAAGAGACTGTCTTTTCTCCATTGTATATCCTTGCCTCCTTTGTCATAGATTAGTTGACCATAGGTGCATGGGTTTATCTTTGGGCTTTCTATCCTGATGCATTGATCTATATCTCTGTTGTTGTGCCAGTACCATAGCGTCTCGATTACTGTAGTTTTGTAGTATAGTCTGAAGTCAGGGAGCCTGATTCCTCCAGCTCCTTTTTTTTCCCCTCAAGATTTCCTTGGCTATTTGGGGTCTTTTGTGTCTCCATACAAATTTTAAGATTTTTTGTTCTAGTTCTGTAAAAAAATGCCATTGGTAATTTGATAGGGATTGCATTGAATCTGTAGATTGCTTTGGGTAGTATAGTCATTTTCACAATATTGATCCTTCCAATCCAAGAATATGGTATATCTCTCCATCTTTTTGTGTCATCTTTAATTCCTTTCATCAGTGTCTTATAGTTTTCTGCATACAGGTCTTTTGTCTCCTTAGGTAGGTTTATTCCTAGGTATTTTATTCTTTTTGTTGTAGTGGTGAATGGGATTGCTTCCTTAATTTCTCTTTCTGATCTTTCGTTGTTAGTGTATACGAATGAAAGACATTTCTGTGCATTAGTTTTGTATCCTGGAACTTTACCAAATTAATTGATTAGCTCTAGTAGTTTTCTGGTGGCATCTTGAGGATTATTTACATATAGTATCATGTCATCTGCAAACAGTGACAGTTACTTATTTTTGTCCAATTTGTATTTCTTTTATTTCTTTTTCTTCTCTGATTGCCATGGCTAGGACTTCCAGAACTATGTTGCATAATAGTGGTGAGAATGCACATCCTTGTCTTGTTTCTGATCTTAGAGGAAATGCTTTTAGTTTTTTACCATTGAGAATGATGTTTGCTGTGGGTTTGTCATTTATGGCCTTTATTATATTGAGGTAGGTTCCCTCTATGCCTACTATCTGGAGAGTTTTTATCATAAGTGGGTGTTGAATTTTGTCAAAAGCTTTTTCTGCATCTATTGAGATGATCATATGGTTTTTATTCTTCAGTTTGTTTATATGGTGTATCACGTTGATTGATTTGCATGTATTGAAGAATACTTGCATCCCTGGGATAAATCCCACTTGATCATGGTGTATGATTCTTTTAATGCATTGTTGGATTCTGTTTACTGGTATTTTGTTGAGGATTTTTGCATCTATATTCATCGGTGATATTGGTCTGTAATTTTCTTTTTTTTGTAGTACCTTTGTCGGGTTTTGGTATCAAGGTGATGGTGGCCTTGTAGAATGAGTTTGGGAGTGTTCCTTCCTCTGCAGTTTTTTGGAAGAGTTTGAGAAGGATGGATGTTAGCTCTTCTCTAAATGTTTGATAGAATTCACCTGAGAAACCATCTGGTCCTGGACTTTGGTTTGTTGGAAGATTTTTAATCACAGTTTCAATTTATTACTTGTGATTGATCTGTTCATATTTTCTATTTCTTCCTGGTTCAGTCTTGGAAGGTTATACTCTTCTAAGCATTTGTCCATTTCTTTCAGGTTGTCCATTTTATTGGCATAGAGTTGCTTGTAGTAGTCTCTTAGGATGCTTTGTATTTCTGTGGCGTCTGTTGCAACTTCTCCTTTTTAACATTACTGATTTTATTGATTTGAGTCCTCTCCCTCTTTTTCTTGATGAGTCTGGCTAAAGGTTTATCAATTTTGTTTATCTTCTCAGAGAACCAGCTTTTCGTTTTATTGAGCTTTGCTATTGTTTTCTTTGTTTCTATTTCATTTATTTCTGCTGTGATCTTTATGATTTCTTTCCTTCTACTAACTGTGGGTTTTGTTTGTTCTTCTTTCTTTAGTTCCTTTAGATGTAAGGTTAATTGTTTATTTGAGATTTTTCTTGTTTCTTGAGGTAGGATTGTATTGCTATAAACTTCCCTCTTAGAACTGCTTTTGCTGCATCCCACAGGTTTTGAATCACCATGTTTTTGTTGTCATTTGTCTCTAGGTACTTTTTAATTTCCTTTTTGATTTCTTCAGTGATCTCTTGGTTATTTAGTAACGTATTGTTTAGCCTACATGTGTTTGTGTTTCTTTACGTTTTTTCCCCTGCAATTGATTTCTAATCTCATAGCATCATGGTCGGAAAAGATGCTTGATATGATTTCAATTTTCTTAAATTTACTGAGGCTTGATTTGTGACACAAGATGTGATCTATCCAGGAGAATGTTCCATGTGCACTTGAGAAGAAAGTGTAATCTGCTGTTTTGGGATGGAATGTCCTGTAAATACCAATTAAATCTATTTGGTCTATTGTGTCATTTAAAGCTTGCGTTTCATTATTAATTTTCTGTTTGGATGATCTGTCCATTGGTGTAAGTGAGGTGTTAAAGCACCCACTATTATTGTGTTACTGTCGATTTCCTCTTTTAGAGCTGTTAGCATTTGCCTTATGTACAGAGGTGCTCCTAGGTTTGGTGCATATATATTTATAATTGTTGTATCTTCTTCTTGGATTGATCCCTTGATCATTATGTACTGTCCTTCCTTGTCTCTTGTAACATTCTTTATTTTAAAATCTATTTTATCTGATATAAGTATCGCTACTCCAGGTTTCTTTTTTTTTTTTTTTTTTTGTGGTACGTGGGCCCCTCACTGCTGTGGCCTCTCCCGTTGCGGAGCACAGGCTCCAGACGCGCAGGCCCAGCGGCCATGGCCCACAGGACCAGCCACTCCACGGCATGTGGGATCCTCCCGGACCGGGGCACGAACCTGTGTGCCCTGCATCGGCAGGCGGACTCTCAACCACTGCGCCACCAGGGAAGCCCCCAGGTTTCTTTTGATTTCCATTTGCTTGTAATATCTTTTTCTATCTCCTCAGTTTCAGTCTGTATGTGTCCCTAGGTCTGAATTGGGTGTCTTGTAGACAGCATATATGTGGGTCTTGTTTTTGTTTTTTTTTTTTTTGCATTACATGGGCCTCTCACTGCTGTGGCCTCTCCCGTTGCGGAGCACAGGCTCCGGACGCGCAGGCTCAGTGGCCATGGCTCACGGGCCCAGCCGCTCTGTGGCATGTGGGATCTTCCCGGACCGGGGCACAAACCCGTGTCCCCTGCATCAGCAGGCGGACTCTCAACCACTGCACCACCAGGGAAGCCCAAGGGTCTTGTTTTTGTATCCATTCAGTGAGCCTGTTTCTTTTGGTTGGAGCATTTAATCCATTCACATTTAAGGTAATTATTGATATGTATGTTCCTATTACCATTTTCTTATATGTTTTGGGTTTGTTTTTGTAGGTCCTTTTCTTCCCTTGTGTTTCCCCCTTAGAGAAGTCCCTTTAGCATTTGTTGTAGAGCTGGTTTGGTGATGCTGAATTCTGTTCGCTTTTGCTTGTCTGTAAAGCTTTTAGTTTCTCCATCAAATCTGAAAAAGATCCTTGCCTAATGTTGGTCGTAGTTTCTTCCCTTTCATCACTTTTAATATATTGTGCCACTCCCTTCTGACTTGTAGAGTTTCTGCTGAGAAATCCGCTGTTAACCTTATGGGAGTTCTCTTATAGGTTATTTGTCATTTTTCCCTTGTTGGCTTTTAATAATTTTTCTCAATTTGATTACTATGTGTCTCGGTGTTTTTCTCCTTGGGTTTATCCTGTATGGGACACTCTGTGCTTCCTGGACTTGGGTGGCTATATCCTTTCCCATGTTAGGGAAGTTTTCGACTATTATCTCTTCAATCATTTTCTTGGGTCCTTTCTCTCTCACTTCTCCTTATGGGACCCCTACAATGTGAATGTTGGTGTATTTAATGTTGTCCCAGAGGTCTCTTAGGCTGTCTTCATTTCTTTTCATTCTTTTTTCTTTATTATGTCCTGCGACAGTGATTTCTACCATTCTGTCTTCCAGGTCACTTATCCGTTCTTCTGCCTCAGTTATTCTGCTATTGATTCCTTCTAGTGTAGTTTTCATATCAGTTATTGTATTGTTCATCTCTGTTTGTTTGTTCTTTAATTCTTCTAGTTCTTTGTTAAACATTTCTTGCATCTTCTTGATCTTTACCTCCATTCTTTTTCCGAGATCCTGGATCATCTTCACTCTCATTATTCTGAATTCTGTTTCTGGAAGGTTGCTTATCTCCACTTCATTTAGTATTTTTTTCTGGGGTTTTGTCTTGTTCCTTCATCTGGTACTTAGCCCTCTGCCTTTTCATTTTGTCTGTCTTTCTGTGAGTGTGGTTTTTGTTCCACAGGCTGCAGGATTGTAGTTCTTCTTGCTTCTGCTGCCTGCACTTTGGTGGATGAAGCTATCTAAGAGGCTTGTGCAAGCTTCCTGATAGGAAGGACTGGTGGTGGGTAGAGCTGGGTGTTGCCCTGGTGGGCAGAGCTCAGTAAAAGTTTAATTCACTCGTCTGCTGATAGGTGGGGTTGAGTTCCCTTCCTGCTGGTTGTTTGGCCTGAGGCAAGACCCAGCACTGGAGCCTACAAGCTCTTTGGTGGGGCTAATGGTGGAGTCTGGGAGGGCTCACGCCAAGGAGTGCTTCCTAGAACTTCTGCCGCCAGTGTCCTTGTCCTCGCAGTGAGCCACAGCCACCCCCCCCCGCTTCTGCAGGAGACCTTCTAACACTAGTAGGTACGTCTTATTCAGTCTCCTATGGGGTGACTGCTCCTTCCCCGGGTCCTGATACACATATTACTTTGTGTTTGCCCTCCAAGAGTGGAGTCTCTGTTTCCCCTGTCTTGTCAAATCCTGCAATCAAATCCGCTAGACTTCAAAGTCTGATTCTCTGGGAATTCCTACTCCTGTTGCCGGACCCCCAGGTTGAGAAGCCTGACATGGGGCTCAGAACCTTCACTCCAGTGGGTGGACTTCTGTGGTATAATTGTTCTCCAGTTTGGGGGTCACCCAACGAGCGGTTATGGGATTGATATTATTGTGATTGCACCCCTCCTACCATCTCATTGTGGCTACTCCTTTGTCTTTGGGTGTGGGGTATCTTTTTTGGTGATTTGCAGTGTCTTCCTGTCAATGATTGTTGAGCAACTAGTTGTGATTCTGGTGCTCTCACAAGAGGGAATGAGCACATGTCCTTCTACTCTGCAATCTTGAACCATTCTGATTTTTCCTGTTTCATGTGTTTTAATGTTTACTTTCAATACTAGTTTTTACGTACAAGACTCCCATGCTTGATGCATTTAATTTGATTGGCTGTCATTTAGAGTACGCTATCCAGCAAAAAAAAATTGTTTTTGTTCTGTGTTTCCTTTCTTTTCTTTATAAAGGATTACTTGAGTCAAATATTTCTTAATTCTAGCTTTTCTGAGGACTTTATTCTGCTGTCTCAGCAGTGAGTGATACATTGACTCTTCATATAAAATTCTTTTTTTTTTTCCATCAAACCTCCTTCCACCAGAATCAAAAGATGTTGCAACCTTGTCTCCTGGCATCTCAAGTAGCAGAGGAAAATGTTTGCCAATCTGATTTTGTTGCTTTGTTTATAATCTCTTCTTGGTTTGTTTGCTTGCATGTGTGCTTGTTGGATTTCTTTTTCCTTTTCTTTCTAATTCCAAAATTCTTCCACTGCGCATTTTGCATGGATCTCTTTCAATACATTTACCTGAACCGTGGTTGGCTATTCATGTCTGCATATTTGGGTCTCCTGTTTTAAAACTTTTTCTTCAGTTACATCTTTGTTACTTCCTCTCTGTTCTTTTTTCTGGTTTCTTGTTTTAGAGCATCTCCAAGGCTGAAATTAAAATCTCTGTTCTCACCTCTCTGCTTTCCATGTCTATCATTTTCTTTTACTATTTTCAGATCTTTTTCTCCTTCTTCTGTGTTCTGGGAAGGCTTCATAAGTTTGTTCCATATCCTGCCATTTCAGTTTTCCTCTTTGCTTCCTGCATTGGCTTTCATTTGTTATTGCTTTTTTATTTTGACTTCATCTCCCCCAGCCCTCTATTCTCCTCAGGTTGTTGTATGTGCATTTCATTCTGTAGACATTTTGTAGTCAGGGTGCTAGAGACTGACTAGCTGTTCACGTAATCTGCTTCTCCTTTCTCCTGCGCACCCACTAGACAACAATTTCTCAGCCCCTCTTGAAGTTATGTGAGCATAATTTACTAATGGAGTATATGAAGAACAGATACAAATCACTTCCACACCTGGCCCATAAAAATCTCCCATGTATGGTCTCCCATGCTATTTCCCATTCCATGGCAATCTTAAAAGCCATGTGTTGAAGATGGTGAAGCCACATGGTAGAAAGAGCCTAGTTCCCTGAATTGCCAATTGGAGGAGAGCTGTCTGCTAATCAGGAACATCTGTTTTGGATTTCACATACCAGAGCAATAAAGTTTTATTTCTTATTCCACTGAAATGTGGGGCTTCATTTGTCATAGCAGTAAGTATCATCTTAACTAATATTCATAGCCTGTTTTGTCATTATGCATGAGTTTTCTTTTTTCTTTTTTGCCACTTTTGTAAAAGTCATATCTTTGACATCCCTTTGAGAATGACCAGCTTTCCCTAATTTTCTATCATCTGAGTCTTAATGTGCTGTTCTCTTTCCCTCGTGTTGTCATGTCTATAAATTCCATGTTAATTTTTGTCTCTTTATTCATTCTTTAAATGTAATGATTTTTGCCAAATGGAGATTGCCAGCAGACAGTCTCTGTGATTTTTACACAGCTCTGCTAACTTTACACTTACTTTTATGGAGGAATCTCTTTCTAGGATCTTTACCTATTGGAAGGTTTTCAGTATCTGATTAGCATCCATATAGAGCTGCTTGATGCATCAAGGTAAAATTCTATACTACTTCCATGATTTGGTCCTTAAATCTGTGAACCAAAAAAGTGCAGTGAAAATCACAGTCTCCCAGCATGCATAGCTGCCAGGGTTTTCTTGTTTCTGGTCCAGCTCCAATGCTTTACCTTCCGGGCAGAAGAACTAGGGACTCGTCTACTCCCTCCACACACATGTGTTTTTTCTTGTCTTGTTTCATGTTTAAGTTAGCAGTTCTATATTGTATGTGGTATAGAGACTGGTACTCAGATCATCCCACAAACTTTTTTTTTTAGGAGGGGACAGATGCACAATTACTTTTTGATAAGAACATAGGCCTTCAGTTTTCTTAAAATACAGATTTCTAGGCCCCTGCTATGGAAATTCTGATTTAGTAAATCTAGGGTTAAGCCCAGTAACCTGTATTTTTAAAACCCCTTAGGTGATTTTGACATGTAGCTAAGAACATGATCTGGAAGGAAATTAACACTATAGTAGATAATTTTAAAAATCAATTTTCTCGCAACCTAAGTTTCCGTTAACAGATAAGTGGTGTTTATATAAAATAAAATATTATTCAGCTTTAATAATACATGCTACAACATGGATGAACCTTGAGGATATTATACTAGTAAAATAAACCAGTCAGAAAAAGGACAAATACCATGTTATTTTGCATATATGAGATACATAGAGTAATCAAAATCATGGAGACAGAAAGCAGAATTGTGTTTGCAAGGGGCTGAAGGCAAGGAGAAATGGAGTTGTTATTTAATGAGTGCAAAATTTTAGTTTTGGAAGATGAAAAATGTTCTGGAGACGGCTGATGGTGATGATTGCACAATGTAGATGTAGTTCATACCATTGAAATGTGCACTTGAAATGACTCAACTGGCAACTTTTGTGTTATGTAGTTTTTACCACATTGAAAAAAATAAAATAAATAAAAATAATTAAATGATCTCCTTACTATACCCCTTGAATTTTTATATCATTAGAATCATAGACTTTGAGATCTAGAAAGATATTAGAGATGAGAGGCCCCGAGAGATGGGGAGATTTACATAAGACCAACAAGTAAGTGAGAAACAGAACTACAAGCTATAATTCTTGGTCGTATTTACCAGAATACCATATTTTAAGTATTGAGCTTTTCTTTTTTCCTGATTGCTGGTATGAAAGGTTTGTTCTAGAAACTTTATTGCTACTTCCATCAGTCTCCTTCTTGAGACAGGGAAGTACCTTGAGTTGGAAGAAGTACGGCTGTCCTTATTTCTAGTTAAGTCAGTAAAGGTCTTGGGCTATTGGAAGCAATTAGGATTTTTAGGAACAGGTATATCTGGGAGCTCAGGAGTTGATATCATGGTTGGGTCTCCAGCATGGAGAGCCATGGGCTCTGGAGTGGGGAGTGGAAAGGAATTAAAGAAAAACTTGTCCTTGTGTCTTCCTGGCTTTGAAGCTTCCAAGGGAACTTGGATGGACCCCCTGGGGTGTTTTATGACTAGTTAAATTGTACTAATGCAAAGAAGAGGAATGGCCAACATTACAGATGACTCTCTGGAAAAGACTTTTCCCAGACTAAAGAAGTGGAACAACTCACCGATAGAGAATTTAATGAATTACAGTTTGGAAGAAGCCAAACAAAGATGAGTTTACATGAATTTGCCACACACAAAATATACAGGGGATAGTGACTAAGCCTTGTGTAAGGGAATTGACTGGGTTGTATGTGCACCACAACTATGGAAAAAGACTGCTAACATTCCTTAAGCCACACTGGAATTCAAGACCAAAATACTTAACTCCTCCAATGGTTGAGTCTAAATTGTGCAACCACTATGCTGCCAGAATTTCCTCTGGTTATGACTTGTTACAGATGCAAGTGCCACATGTCACTGAGAAATCCTAACAGCTTGGTCATGTCAACTGAGGAAATAGGGATTCAAAGAATTTGCTCTTTACAGCATTTTTCAGAACAAACCACTTTGTGGTCAGCGAAGGGATTACATCTGGGGTGTCCGAAAATAAAGTCATTTCAAAAGCAGGATGAAATGGAAGGACTTAAAATAGCATGTGTAGGGATAGGTTATTTTATTCCCAAGAAGGCATGACAGTTTTGGACACTTAGTTAGCACAGCAGGTGACGACAATGAAACCTAAGAAACCTGATCACTTTAACATGATCTTCTGCAAGGGTCTTAAAACTACCATCTGATTAATTCACGTTCCAGTGAATTTTTCTTTTCTTGATGTCTGCAGTATTATTGAACCCAAGTTCATGTGCCCCAGCAAACCAAAATGATGGAGTTTGGAGCAGAGAAAGGTTTATTGCAAGGGCCAAGCAAAGAGAATGGGCAGCTCTTGCTCAAAAGATTTGAATTCCCCTGTGGTTTTCAGGGAAGAGTTTTTAAAGGCAAAATTTGGGGTGAGCATTGCAGGGTGTGTGACTTTCTTCTGATTGGTTGGTGGGGAGGTAACAAGGTGACTGCCAGGAGTCTTAGTCTTCAGGCTTCTTGTTCCAGCCAGTCTGGGATCCACGTACTTGTGCTTGGCCTGAAGTTACCAACCTCTATCTGGGTGGGGGGTCTTAGTTCTTACAGAAGAACTCAGAGATATGCATCAGATTGTTATGTATATGCCATGAGGAGGAGCTAGGACTCTGCTTTATGCCTGCACTATTGTTTCTTGACTGCTTTTCCTTTGTTTCTGCATTCCCTCACTCCCCTAATTAGTAACTGTTTGAATCTGCCCTTTGGAGGGAAGGTCTAGGAGACTAAAGCCTTTTCCCTACAAACAAGAAGCAGGAGACACAGAAAGGATTTTCTACCCCAAGAGGGCCCCGCAGGGTCCTGCTTGGTTTCAACAGTACTGTTTGTTATAGGTGGAAAAGGGTTAGACAGTGTTGTGAGTTGAGACCTCTTTCTCTTGGTTTGAAAAATCAAATGAGACAAATATAATATTATTGTTTTCAAAGCAGTAGGATTTCTTTTTCTGTTTAGAGGCTGATGGGAATGTTTCCTTCAACTTTGTATGTAAGAAACAAGAACCTACTTTTCTGTTTCATTTCGGACCTTCCTGGCAAAGACTTACTGCTGACACGGGTCTGGAACAGGCTGGTATTTTCCTCCTGGGTTATACTTTAGCAGAGTTGTATTATGAATTCAGCTGCCACATGCATAATCATCCTACTTTGCAACCAGGCAAGGTAAAGATGGACTGCTTATATCTGTGCTAGATTTTCTGGAAACAGGAAGAAAAATGTTTTCTAGAACAGTAACAAGGAAAAACAGTAAGAATGTGTCTGTCAGGGACTGAGGATTTCTTTGTAATTAATGATAGTGTTTGTATGAAGTGATTTGATACTGCATCCTATAATCTGTTGAATCCATTTTGCCTCCTTGGCTGAGCACAATCATTTCTAGAAACTAGAGTTTAGCTTCATTTATTTTCTTCATTGTTTTACTGTTATCCTCTTATTTTACCTTTATTACTTGTTTCCTTCTGTTTAGTTTGGGTTTAATTTGCTTATTAAAATGAAAATTTAGATCACTGATTTGAGAATGTCTTTTCTATATAAATCATGTAATACTATACATTTTCCTCTAAGCATTGCTTTAGCTGCTCTCTGCCATTCAGTATGTTGTATTTTAATTTTCATTAAGTTAAAAATGTTTGAAAATATTCCATGAGATATCTTCTTTGACTCCTGGGTTATCTAGAAGCATGTTTTAAAATTTTTCCAAATCTTTGGGGGATTTTTCAAACATCTTTCTATTTTTAATTTCTAGTTTAATTATCTTGTGGTCACAAAACATACTTTATAAGAATTCTACTTTATAAAAATTTATTGAGTCTTTTTTATGTCCCAGAATATACTCTATTTTGTAAATGTTTTGTGTGCATTTGGAAGAAAAAAATGTGTATTCTACTGTTGTTGGGGAGAATATTCTATAAATATCAGTTAGGTCAAGTTAGTTGATAGTGTTGTTCATGTTTTCTATATCCTATTGATTTTTTTGTCTAATTTCTCTATGTTATTGCAAGAAAGTTTTTGAAACCTTTCAGCTGTAATTTAGGATTGTCTATTTCTCTTTTCAATTTTATCAATATTTGGTTCATGTATTTTAAAGTTCAAAATGTATTTGTATACATATTAGGTGTACAAACATTTAGAATTATTACATCCTTTAGGTGAATTGATCCCACATTAATTATGAAGTGTCCCCTTTTACTCCTGTTAACATTTCTTATTCTAAAAATCTGCTTCATCTGAAATTAATATATCCATTCCAACTTTATTATGCTTAGTATTTGCATAGTATATTTTATTCCATTCTTTTATTTTTAACTTATTTGTGTCTTCAAATTTTAAGTGGCTTTCTTGTAGACAGAATAAAATTGGGTAGTTCTTTTAAGTTCAGTTTGATGATCTCTGACTTTTAAATGGAACATTTAGCCATTTGCATAGCTTTTTTTCTTATTTTTTATTTTCTATTTGTCCTATCTATTCCTTGATACTTTATTCCTATTTTCTGCCTTCATTTAAATTAAGTACTTTTATGATTCATTTTATCCTCTTTATTGGCTTTTATTTTTCTCAGCAGTTGCTTTAAGGTTTAGAGTATACACCTTTAACTTATCATAGTCTACTTGCAAATAATAACGTTACACCACTACATACAGTGTAAGAATCTTACTGTAGTATACTTTCATTTTCTTCCTCCTGACCTTTTTACTATTGCAGTGATCGATGCTTCTACATGCTCTAAATCCCCAAATACATTATTATTTTTGCTTTGAATAATTATCTTTTAAAGATATTTATAAATGAGAAAAACAATTTTTAAAAGGATTTTACATTTACCCGTATGTTTGCCATTTTCAGCATTCTTTGTTCTTTTCTGTAGATTTTAGTTTCCACCTGTTACCATTTTCCTCTGCTCAGGCACTTCCTTTAATATTGGTTTTCGTGCATGTTTGATGGCAATGAATTTTCTCAGCTTTCTTTCTTCCTTTTTTTCTTTCCTTTTCATCTGAAAAACAACCTTTTTTTATGTGTTCATTTTTGCCAGATGTTTTTGCTCTTTATAGAATTATTAAGTTCTTAAAAGATGTTATACCATTGTGTTCTGGCTTCTGTACTTCTTGACAAAAATTCTGCTATAATCATATCTTTGTTTGGAAAAATATATTTTCTCCAACATGGCTGATTTTAAGATTTTTTTTCCTTTATCATTGGTTTTCAGTAATTTTGTATGATGTGCAGTTGTGTGAATTTCTTTTTCTTTCTTTTGCTTTGGATTTGTTAAACTTCTTGGATATCTGGGTTAATTGGTTTTATCAAATTTGGAAAAACGTCGGCCATTATTTCTTTACTAGTTATCCATTTTATACATATTAGTGTATATATGTCAATCCCAATCTCCCAATCCATCACACCGTTATTTCTTTAAATATTTTCTCCCTTCCCGCTACATTCCCATATCTGTGATTCCAACTGTACATACTCTAGACCACTTGTTATTGTTTCACAGGTCACTAATGCTCTATTTTTTTTTTTTTTGGTGGGGGAAGTGTCTTTTTTAGTCTTTTTACCTCTCTTGCTTCCTTTTGAATCGTTTTTATTCCTATGTTTTGGATTCACTGATCTTTTGTATAATCTATTGTTAATCACATACAATATAATTTTTTCAATTTCAGATATTGCTATTTTCATCTCATGAACTTCTGTTTGGGTCTTTTTTATATCTTCCATTTTTCTCTTCATCATTTTAATGTGTTTTTCTAATCCTTGAATTTATGAAGCATTTATAATATTCATAATAGCTGTTCTAAAGTCTTTGTAGTTTCATTACTTCTGTCATATATGGATCTGTTTTTGTTGATTGATTTTTCTCTTGATTATGGGGCAAATATTTTCCTGATTCTTACATGCTGGTAATTTTTCACTGGATGTTGAATATCATTGTTACATCTTATTTTGTTTTGTTTTTTAATTTCTTTAAAGAGTGTTGATTTTGTTCTGATGTACAGTTAAGTTATTTGGAACTAGTTTGATCCTTCTGAGGCTTTCCTGAATCCAGAGAAGCCTTTTGTCTCAAGCTAACTTAGCCCCACTACTAAGGCAATACCCTTCTGGCCATTCTACTCATTTTCCTGTATATTATAAAATCTCTCTACTCTGGCTGGGGGGAACATGAACTATTCCCAGCCCTATTTGAGCTCTACAACTTGTTCACCTTCCGCTCTTCAGTGGTTCTTTCCCTGGCTTTGGGTAGTTTCTTCTTTTGCATTCCAGAACTGTGCTCAGTCATAGACTCAGTGGTATTTTTCCATAGCTCTTTGGAGCTTTCTCTCTGTGCAGCTTTATCCTCTCCAGTACTCCTTTCTACAAATTCTAGCTATCTTGAGCTTCTTGACCACTAATCTCAAATTTAGGAAGACTGCCAGGTTCTGTTTGGATTTCCCCACTCTGTACTTCAACCTGGAAACTTCTAGGCTGTAAGTTGGAGCACTTGTAGGGTTTTTCTCATGTGTTTCCCTTCTCTCAGGGATCATAGTTCTGTGAGGTTTATTATCCAATGTTTTAAAACCACTGCTTCCTATGTAGCTGTCTCATGGCTAGCAATGGGAGTCTCCAGCTGGAGACAGTCATGTCATTCCTCAACTGTTATATCTCATTTGATTTTTTATATTCAGGAGCCAGTATAGAGTAACAAGAAAGAATCAGGCCATGGAAACAGACAATCCAGGCCTCAGCCATAGCTCTATTTAAGTATGAATTAATTTAATTATTCAATTTATTCATGGCTGTATTCTTTGATTTTTATAATATTTAGTGAATATTACTTTGTCTAGGCATTGTGCTATATTCCAGCTTTAGTTCATCATCTATAAAATAGGGAGAAATAACACCTACCTCATTGTGGTAGATTGCAAAAGCGGCCACAAATTATTCCAAGTTTTCTTTCTGATCTTGCATTATGACCTTGCAGCTTCTCCTGTCAATTTCCTTTACTCATTAAATCTGGGCTGGCCTGTGACTTGCTTGGGTCTGTATACTGTGGTGGAATTGATGTGTGTGATTTCTGAGCCTCGACCTGAGGAGACTTTGCAGGTTTCCTCTCTCTGTCTTAAAACCTTGTGCCTGCCAAGTGATTAGGTCTGAGCTGGCATGCCAAAGAATGATGAAGTGGAAAGATGCATTGGTTATCCTAGCTATGCTAGTTAAGTTATTGTAAACCAGTCAGCCCCAGCCTACCCCCTAGTCTATTATTATCAGGCCCTGTACTATACTCCAGCCTCAGTTTATCAGTTTAAGTGAGCCCAGCTAAGAACTATTGAGCAGTATTATGTGGTATCTGTGAACATATTAGTTAGTTGATGGGTTTGACCGACTGAATGGAAGATAAATAAGTTACATAGTCGTACATAGGTTTTTTTTGTTTTTTTTTTGCGGTACGCGGGCCTCTCACTGTTGTGGCCTCTCCCGTTGCGGAGCACAGGCTCCGGACGCGCAGGCTCAGCGGCCATGGCTCACGGGCCCAGCCGCTCCGTGGCATGTGGGATCTTCCCGGACCGGGGCACGAACCCGCGTCCCCTGCATCGGCAGGCGGACCCCCAACCACTGCGCCACCAGGGAAGCCCTGTACATAGGTATTTTTGAGTAAATAAGTTTTAAATTTCAGCTTAGAAGTCATTTCCTCTGGGACATTTTGCTGACATCTCTGACTAAATTATATTTCCCAACTATATCCTCTTAGTGCATGCTATATTTATTCTTTATGAGTCAACAATTGAATAACTCATTAATATCCAACTCCTCTATTCCACAGTAAACTCTGCTTCAACATTTATGCTTGACATTTAATGCAGTGCCTGACACTTAGTAGATATTTGGTAAATATTGTTTAGATGTGTGAGTAAGAGGTAAAGTAGGTTAAGGACTGAGAAATGTCACCTGGATTTAATAACAAAGAAGTCATTAACACACACGTTGACAGCAATTTCAGGGGATTGATGGGAAAAGACATGAGACCACAGGTGCATGAATATTGCAAAAAGCATTGAGAAAACAGAAAAGAAACCCAAGTCCAAGTTACTAACTTTATTTCAAAACGCAAATTCATTTTATGCTTGATTATGTTTTTCTTTTAAGTTACTAAAATTAAATCTAAAGTGTCAGGTAAAAATATTATTTTTATTAATTTAATCATTAACATGTCTCAGAATCAGCACACAGAGGATCTTAATAAGCAACAAATGCTCTTGTGATACTAACCTCTCTCAGTTTCACTTGCACACTTGTTTTGAATTCTCCAGAATTTGACAGTCAAGAGGACACAGCATAATAGAATAAGGCAACATGTTCAATTTGGTTACTATGGACTAATTGAAGAGGCTCCAGAGAAACGGTCATTTGGATATTTGAATAAAAATCCCATTTAAAATCGATTGAAGATATACCTTTCAGGACCTGATATGTACATTTCCTTTACTTCTCTTGTGGCAGAAAGGATGCATCTTTGTGTGTTTACTCTCTGCCTTGGAAACTGATTTCATTGTTGTAAGTGTCAGTTTTCATCATCATGTAAAGTGAAACACCAGAATGGAATGACCTTTACTTTCAGTGACATAAATATTTCAAAAGAAACAGACCTTTTGAGTTCAGGAAAGGGTGTGTCAGATGAACAGGTGTCAGTGCAGGTTAATGTGTTGTCTTTCCCCACTGGCCCTCTGGACTGTAATTTGGCTTGGCGCACACATGTGTAGAAGATTGGCCATCTCCATCCTGACTCTCGGAACCATCTCCCTATTAGAAAGCCATCAGACAAATAATTCACTCTCAACCCCATCATCGGCCTCCTAGAGAAAGATTGGGTTGAGAGGCTGAGAAAATTAAAGCCAGGCTCTCGAGCAGGCAGTTGGCCTGGGCATATTTTTCCTGCTCTATTGTGCTTCCCATTAAGCAGCTCATGAGTCTTTGTCACAGGTGAGTGACACTGAACTGAAAAGAGAATGATTCCTAATGAAGGGAAGTCCCAGAGACATTTTTGGAAAGGAAAATGTACCAAGCTAAACACAGGAGTACAATATATCTTCAGGTAACAAACATGGGCATGTGAGATGTTTATGAGCATGAAAGAGATTAATCAGAGTAATCTATAAGGGGCAGAGAATGCAGGTGTAAGCTTCTCCAGAAAAAAACGTGCCAAGTTTCTTTAAAACATTAGAAGTCTTGTAAAATGGGCAGGCTGAAGTAGTTGTCCATTCATTCTCCTTGATTCTTTTTACATAACATTCACTTATTATTTATGACCGTGCTTAAAGAAGCCATCTGGTAAAGTTAATGGTAAACTACCTACTCCTCTGTTCCATGTTGAGAACTGAGACTTTTGTATCACCTTTTAGACGGTCCTTGGCTCGTGCATACATTCTGCAGGATACCTTGTTTACGAGGTCAGAATACAGCAGGCTGCAGTCCTGGAGTTACCTTGATTGGTACTTATTTGTGACTCCCTGCTCCTCTAGAAGCGAGCTGCCAGGCCCAGTAGAGAGTGACAGCACATCAGAAGCTCTGGTAACATCTCCAGCAGTAAATCTTGATCGCATTTATGCATCTTATATTGCCGTCATTACTATATTTCCAACGTGCCCTTTTCACATGGTCATTTTATTGCTCCCTTTGAGTTGCCAAAGTTCCCTGACTCCATCTCTCGCTGCCAAAGAAGACATTAAACTCTTCAGCTGGTCTTATCATCTTCCCGAAAACAATAAAGGACCTTTTGTATGCCTTTAGTGAAATGTGTTCAATGTGCCAACAAGACTGGAGTTAGGCCTGTATTCCAGTGCAGGCTTGAGTCCAACCAGAAGGGTTTACGGCTTCCTCTATTCTCTTCTATCCCAGGCACAGCTTTGGAATTGACACCTCACTGAATATAGAGCATACATTTGGTGACTTTTCTTCTAGACACTAAATTCTTTTTAGGCTTATTTGTGTATACTTTCAAAATGTTAAATTATTACAAATTTGTTTTTGAAAAATGGCACAGAATTGAACAGTCATGAGAAGAAACGGTCACAAATTGAAGAAAAAAGTGTGACAAGTGGGGCATCCTGGGATTTCATTCTAAGTCATTGCAATATTTAGAGGTCATTTCTGCAGATAAGGAGAAATGACCAGTTCCTTTAGAAGGCGTAGGATGGACCACATAGTAGTAAATACTTAAACAAAAAATCATTGGGAGCAAATTTCTATGTAATTTGAAATGATGTGCTCTGTTTATATCAAAGTTTGTGTGTAATTTACAGCACACGTATGTAAAAACATTGTCTTTTGAATATAGCGATTCTGTCTTCTCCTGGATTTGACTTTAGGAAATGCTTTCTCCCTAATTTAGTTTAGTTACTTGAATCACTATGATGATATCTGGAAGTTTAGTAAGTGTGGCAAGACTGATAATTTGGCCAAATCTGTTCTCCCCTTCTGTCATGAAAATGGAGTTGTGATTGAGTCCAGGCCTCTTAGCTGGACTGCATTTCCCAGCCCCCCTGCAGTTAGATGGCCAAGTTCTTGTCAACAGAATGTGAGCAGAAGCGATGTGTCTGGGTCTGGAAATTAAAACATTGAACAAGCCTCCTCTAGACTCTTTCTGGATATGGTAGGTATCTAGCTTCTTTTGTGTTGCTGAAGATGGAGGAACAATAAGGTGGCAAGAACCTGGGTCTTGAATGACTACACCCAGCAGCTCTGTCCTGTCCATCAGAACCGCTCATTACAGTTCTGTTACATGAGAAAGAAATTTCTATATTCTGTAAGCCACTGTGTGTTGGGTTCTCTTTGTTGGAGGAGCTCATCCTTTAATATAACAAACACAGTTATAACCCCATTTAATCGGGAAATGATGTGTGCTGCTTATGTCCAGGTTTATGTGTGGTTTTAAAACTTAAGAAACAAGTAGACTTTGAAAATGTTTCTGACATATGTACGCTATGGATACTATGTCTAAATAGACAACTAATGACAACCTACTGTACAGCACAGGGAACTCTACTCAGTGTTCTGCTATGACTTAAATGGGAAGAAAATCCACAAAAGAGGGGATTTAGGTATACGTATAGCTGAGTCACTTTGCTGTACACTAGAAACTAATACAACATTGTAAAGCAACTATACTTAAATTAAAAAATAATAATAAAATTTAAAAATCTCAAAAAAATGTTTCTTCTCTAATTGGAGATACAAACACCACTGTACATTTTTCATAATTTAGTTTTTCGTACATATATAATAAAAAGTTTTCTCCTTTATTATCCAGTGTTGATGAGAGTGTGAGGAATCTTGGACTTTTATACGGCGTGGGGTGTAATTATTACAGTCCTTTTGAAGCTCTTTGGTGGTTGTCCATCAGAAACAAAACCTGAATCACCTTCGGGTTTTACTTCTTGAAACCTGCCTTCCAGAAAGTTTGCATACGTGAAAAGACAAGAATTGCAGAGATTTTTTTGTAACAGGAAGAACTGTAGACAACCCAAGCATCTAACGATACAGAAATGATTACATGGATTATGGGGAAATCCATGCTATGAGATCCTCATTAAGAAAGATGAGACATGGTCACATATTCGGACATGGAAAGATGACTAGGAAGTAGTAAAATAAATGCATCAGTGTGCATGTTATGACACTACTTAAGGAAAAATGCCTATGGGTGTGTGTGTATATGTGTGTTTCTGAGAGTGTATATGATCAGAGGAAGAAATCGAGGCTGCGATAATATGCTTTTGTGCTCCTTCGTTTTCTGCAGTATGTAACATATAATGGAAGCCAGATGTTGACCCAGATATAAGGCGCTTCATCCATCCCATCATCCAAAGTGTGAAAAGCTGCATTCGCCTGAATCAATACATTTGTGACCTGACCTGGAAAAGCATAGGACGATAGTGCGTCAAAGTTCCTTCCATCAAGGTGAAGGGGATTTGTGGCATAGATTGGAACACAAAGGGGGACTATATCACTTTTCCATTCTATATCCTTCTCTGTCCTTTGACTTTTATTAAAGTATGTCCCATGGCTCCCCAACTCAAATACAGCGTAGTATTTAGAACCACAAAATATTTAAAGTGTTTGGTGAAAATGTATGCACCGTAGGAACTTTTTAAGAGTGTCAGATTCTTGACGCTGTGATGGAATTTAAGATCTCAAAACCATGGGCTTCAAAGAAATTAGACTCGATCTAAGCCTCCGGATCAGAAATAAAATAAAAATGGAAAATATGACTTATACTGGAACTCTTCAAGCAACTTTTGGCTTCTTCTGTGAGAACACTACAGCTTCCCTGTTGGTAAACTTGGGAATAGTGGAGAAAGTCTTGTGAGCTGGGAGCTTCTAGGCTGAATGTTTAACTGCAGCTGGGAGATAGCTGTTCCAAAGAGAGTTGAAGACAACACCAGGTTAACAAGCAGACAAGACTGTTAAATGTGGCTTTTAAAAAGCCAGGCCCTTTGCAAAAAGGGAGTTGGATACACATCCCATCCCTTGTTAAGTTTTCAAAGAAGAGACAAATGCGTATTATTATTTTTGTAAAATTTTATTGAAGTATAGTTGCTTTACAATGTTATGTTAATTTCTGCTGTCCAGCAAAGTGAATAAATGAGTATGCTTTAGGATTAATAATAATGCTTTGAAGCTTCCTTTTCAGAAACAAAAATTAAAGGGAACAACACCTTGAACTATTATTTTAACTGCTTAGTGATGTATCTATATATACATTATATATAGATATATAATGTATATACATCACATCATATATATATATATATTTTAAACTGAGCTTTGTGGTGGTTTTAAACATTTTATTCAGGGCCAACTATAATATGAACATGGAATAGGTCTCAACTTCTGAGACAGTAGGATTTTCAGAAGTTTAGAAATTCAAACTCATATAAAATCAAATATTATTTTAAATGCTCTTAACCGCTAAGGAAAATAAAACCATACCCAAACCTTCCTTTTCTCATCTAGTAATATTATGGGTGGGTATGTTAAAATCATTTAAATAAGTTAAAAGGAAGCTCACATCCAAAGGTTATTTCCACAGGCTACTCTGGAAAATACCAGTGCTTGGCATGCGTGGTTCTAGACTGTTCTGCCACAGCGTTCAGTAGAGTAGTGACAATCAACCTCCAGTTTGGATTGTCCTAGTATGAAAGTAGAATATATTCTCGGGAAAAGCAAGCATGCTATCAGGTGTTCATTCAACACATATTCATGAGTCCCCATATGGGTTTAGGGAAAGAAAGTTTAACTACGCTGTAGGTTTCCCCCAAAGGGAAAGAGAGTATTAATCAAATACTTATAAGGTGAAAGCACTATAAATAATGCTATTAAAATTCTTTGGGATCTTAAGTAAGGGTAGAAAACCCCCTCTAAGCTGTTAATGGTTTCACAGAGGAGGTGACGTTTAAAAGAGCCTTTCAGGATACCTAGGATTATCACCAAATACAGAAAGAGACAGGTGAAGTAGAGGCATGGGCATATAGCACGTCTTAAATACAGACTGTATGTAAGAACGTGAAACTATAACAGGGTAGCATTTTGAAAAATTAGATTGTTACATTCAAAATAGGATTTTGCCAACAGGCAATAGTTTGAGAGAATAAGGACTTTAAAAATTATTTTAGTTCTTATTTAACATTAAAGATTGAGCCTGATGGCTACCGTAGCTGCTTTTCTGATTGTATAGAATAGGTAACTTTGATCATTGTTTCAGCTTAGCCATGAGAATGGAGTTTGGAAGATGAAAGATATGGCCTGGAGGAAAGTAAAAGGTATCTTAATTTTTGGGATTACTGGGAGACACTGTGAGAGTCGGAGGACTGAGAACAAAGATAAAGGTTGGAAGATACTAGGGTCCCTCCACCATGCTCCCCAGTACACACTCAAGGCTGAGCTGGTGGGGAGAGAATGCTTTTGAAATACTGGAGAAGATATGGAACTCCAAGACCCAGGGAGCTTTGGTTCTGTTCCAGAAGGAAAGAACTTGTAGGCTGCCTCCAAGTCAGTTGAGGGACATTTCCATATTACAAATAAACATGGTAGCAGAGGGTGATTAAGCAGAAGGGGACTGTATTATTCTTTATAGAACATTCTTGATTCCTGTGTAATGTGGATGGAGGAAGCTGTTGTGGTGGGAATGAGGAACTCTACAGCAAATGCACTGGGTTGTGCCATCTGGTAAGGGACCAAGTGACTAATGTAGTCAGACCTCAGTGTACGGTCAGGGTCCAAAGAGTGGTCAGAGCTAAGAGGAGCCTGAGTTGTCCAAGAAACTTTATAAAGTCAGCAGAGACCAGGCCGACAGATCATTGGCAAGAACACTCTAGGGATCTAAGGACCACCTTTCCCAACTCCTGAAAAGCACTGAGAAAGACACCAACATCCAGTGCCAACCCCTTTTTCCCTTGCCATTAGTGAGGTTGAAAAAGCCGGATAATCACTTTCGATTCGTCGCTTACCGACTGGGGTGAATATTTGACCGAGTATTGATCGATGAGCTATAAGTGGAATTTGCTGGGGATGGCTTTTGTATGATGATTTTTTATCTGGATGAGATAGGGATATGGCCGGGAACACGCTCCTGAAGCTTCCTTTCTTTGTCCACGAAGCTAGAAATCTGAGGAAAATGCCACTATGCTAAGCGTGTGGAGTGAAAACCAGAAAGAGCTTCTCATCCGTGTTAGCACAGAACAGATAAACTAACAATAGCACTTACTTATCTTTGGATTTTTTTTGTCATGGAAAAACAAACTCCTATATATTTAGGCCACAGTTAATCATCTGATCTATAATTTTCAGCCTTTTCATCAAAAGTTTATCTAAAATTTTACTGTCTGATAGTCATGTAAGTTTATTGAGAGTCTATCTAATGAATGGTGAGCAAGGTCCTACCCTAATCTCATATATATAGATGTCTAGAAGACAGATGTCTCTGCTGGAGTCATCTAAGCCAAGACTCGGTTATCTAAGAGTGATTGAAGCAAGCTGAAGATTTCAACTTTTTTTCTCTCCAAAATAAATCATATTTCCCACTACTCTACAAATTGTAATATGGGTAAATTGCTAGCCCTATCACACAATGTTTAGAAATTATGAGATTCAGTGGGCTGGAAAAATATTTCTTTTAGTGTCAGGAGTTGAACTGGAGGAGAATGAGATAGGAAGGTTAAGTGGCAGCCAGATTGTGAAGAAACTTGTATGCTGCAATTTAAACACGGATTTTGAAAAGAATATATATATAAAACTGAATAACTTTGCTGTACACCTGAAACTGACACATTGTAAATAACTGTATTTCCATAAAATTTTTTGAAAAATGATTTAAAATTAAAATTTTAAAAATGGACTCTGACTTGTAGGTCATTGGGACTCATGGAAAAGTTTAAAATAGGAGATTAATACCAAATGAGTATTTTAGGAGGATTGTTTTGGTAACGATGTAGAAGGAAGATTGGAGGGGACATAGAACAGGGACAATGAGAATTATAAAGAAGATAATGTAGTTACATGTTAACTTCATACCTGGAATATGGTTATTGATACTTGTTGAAAGAATTTAACCTTTAGTTCTGGATTTGCCTAAAATTGTCAACATATTAAATATCAGATATAGATGACAAAAACTCGAGATTTAAGTCTTTGTTTAAAATTATTTTAATATAATCAAAATATTTGCTAATAACACTTCTTTTTCATGACTAAATAAAAGCAAACAACTGTTAGATTTTTTAATTGCATTTTATGTGAACTTGCATGTATTAGCTTCATCTCAGCAGGTGCACAAGAACTGTTTAATGACTGACAGGCTGAATTGAATTCAACAACTCTTTACTGTATTCATTGCATTTTCAAACAGTTTTTCTAACATCTTGCCTATGGATTTGGCCACTATAACACCCAGCTTTTCTGAGGCAAATACAGTTTCCAATTTTGTGTCCTAATCTCATAAACATACTTTTCCTTGTCAAATCACAGGTTTCAATCTTTGTTTCAGAAATGTTAGTCCGTATTCTTATACTTTAATAAACCTAAGAAATGTCACAAATGATCACATTGCTTATAGTTTCTTTGCCTTTTTGCTATAGGAACAAATGAAACAAAATGACCCCCAATTCTCAATGTCTCAGTTATGTATACAGAAATGAATATCCTAAAACAATCCTCTGAGTCCTTTTAACCTGTAAGCTTCTATTTTCAAGCAGTAACCACCTTCAGTGTGAGACAAGTGCCCCCTTGCCTGTTGTTTAGATCTCCTCTAACTGCCAAGATTAAACATTTAACTACCTGTAGTTTATAAAAAATTTATCAAACCATTGCCTAAGGCCTGTGTTTGTTGTTGTGCTTTTATTTATTTATTTTTCTAAAGGACAAGACCCATGAGGATTCATTCACAGAGCTGGTAAGACTGTTGGTGACTGCTTGTTCCCATGGTGGAGTGAGCTGCATGTGAAGGAAGCAGGGGAGAGAGGAAGCAGCGTGGCTGTAAACATATCTGCATCTATAGTTGTGTTATAGTGTAAAATAGAGCTGCCATACGATCCAGCAATCCCACTCGTGGGCATATATCCGGAGAAAAACATGGTTCAAAAGGATACATGCACCCCAGTGTTCATTGCAGCACTGTTTACAATAGCCAAGACACGGAAGCAACCTCAATGATCATCAGCAGAAGAATGGATAAAGAAGATGTGGTAGATATACACAATGGAATATTAGCCATTAAAAAGAATGAAATAATGCCATTTGCAGCAAAATGGATGGACCTGGAGATTATCACACTAAGTAAGTGGGACAGAGAAAGACAAATACCATATGATATCGCTTATATGTGGAATCTAAAAAAAATGTTGCAAATAAACTTATTTACAAAACAGAAACAGACTCACAGACTTAGAGAATGAACTTAATATTTACCGGTGGGGGAAGGGTAGATTGGGATTTGGGTATTGACATGCACACACTGCTATATTTAAAATGGATAAATAACAAGGA
The DNA here is from genome assembly GCF_963924675.1 of Phocoena phocoena. Taxonomy (NCBI): domain Eukaryota; kingdom Metazoa; phylum Chordata; class Mammalia; order Artiodactyla; family Phocoenidae; genus Phocoena; species Phocoena phocoena. The sequence goes on along the minus strand of NC_089230.1, from coordinate 75,717,816 downwards.
CCTACTGTAAAAAAAAATTTTTTAATTAAAATAATAAAATTAAAAAAAAATTTTTTAAGTGTAAAAAAAACCCCCCAATAAACAGAAACCTCAACTAAATAGAGTTGGGAGACCAGAAGGGGGAGTTCTCATGCCCTGAGGTAATAGCAGAGCCCAACAGGAAGGACTCAGCCAATAGAAAGCTACGGACTCATGTTTCCTACAGCCGTCCCAGCTTCCTTCCCCCACCGCCACCCCAGCTATAAAAGCGTTCTCCTTCCCTTGCCGTGTGGGGACTTGCACGTAGCTCACCAGGGTTGCAGACCCCAAACTGCAATTCTCTGCTGATCCCAAACAAACTCATCTTTGCTGGAGAAATATCTGGTAGTCTATTTGTTTCAGGTCAACAAAGGATATTTCAACACACTGTGGAAGGCAGGACCTGGTGCGGCTGATTTTAAGGAGCCCACATCTGACGTATAAAAAGACTATAAGGGCTTGTGGCAGACATGTCTTGATAGCAGAGACCATAGGATCAGCCCGTGGATCCCATTTTCTTCAACTTGGAGACATGGCCCACAAAAGGAAACATCCCATTTCAGTTGCCTTTGACAATATACACTCTTTGAAATTTGGCATACGTTTATGCAAACCAGCCTCATCAAAACTTTAGGTCCTAGGTGGAGCAGGAAAGTGAATAAATACATACCATGGGCCATCTCTGTGCTGTGCTATGCAAGAGAGAAAGGGTTTGGAAAAGGGAATTCTCCAAAGAATGTTCAGGAAACTGAGTGGAATGTAAGGTGCACAGAGAGCTGAAGAATGCGACTTGTGTGGAAAGATGGATTATGGAGAATTTCAGTGGCTGCAAGGCTTATTGGCTGTGGTTGCACCAGAGAGTCAAGGAGGCACGAGGAGTGAAAATAATCTCTGGAATTAGTGGCATAAAGTGTGACTCTGTCAAAGCAAGTAGACATCGACTCATTTCCCCCCAAATCCAGTGTAAGTTAAAGGACAGCTGTCTCTATAGATTAAGGCATCTTAGATGGATTATTGTCTGCACAACGGCATGAGACGTTGACTTCGTGGCTCAGCTTTGACAGTGTGTGTGTGAGGGCGCCAGCCCCTGGGCATTGTCTGATGTGGTGGCATAATTGGGCTGGTCCACCACAGTCCTTCTGGAGAAGGTCCAGAACACATGGTACATGGTTTCCTGTGTTTGTACGACAGCATATTGGCCCAGGACAACAGACCTGCTCTGCTGAGGGGAGCTGTGTGGCGCGGTATGCAGTGCTCGGCTGGGCCCCTGGAACGTGGAGTACCAGCTCCGTACGGAGAAGCGGCAGGCCCAGCACCTCCTACCCGGGAATGAGCAGGTCCAGAGTGGGAGGGAAGGATGGCAGTAAAGAAGCCTGCAAACTTGGGTGAGGTTCGTAGCAGGTGCCGGAGAATAAAAGTCAGGGTTTTTCTCGGCATGGTTGGCTGTGTGGTCCAGATCCAAGTCCAGGTAAGAGTCATCTTTCTGACCTGTCTTTCTTTGCCTCGGTTTTCTCATCTGCCAAATGCAGACAGTAACTCCTGCCCGATAAATGTACTGTTACTGGGAGGATCGGATGTATAATATATGGGAAAGAAATAGATGTAATTTATTGAACACCTATAATGCACTACTAACTGGACCAGACACTGTTTATTACTTCGTTTAACCCTTGCACGAACCCTCTAAGGCAAGTATTGTCATCTCCATTTTACAGATGTGGAAACAAGTTTGACAAGGTTAAAATTACTTGTTCATTCATTTGTGAGTTTAACACTTTGTATTGAACACGTAAGATGTGCCAAACATGGTAATAGACCCTGGGAATAGAGTGGTGGATCAGCTATACAAGGTCCCTGTGCCAATGGAGTTTATATTCCACGAGGGCCGATGGATAGTAAAAATAAATAAGTCAAACTTAATATTATTAATACAGAAAAATAAGACAAGGCGATATCAGATGGATTCTATTCGTTCTCTACTCCTTATATTATCTCTAAGCTTAAAGTTAGAGCTAAGGGGTTGATGAGACTCAGGTTTATCTTTTCTGACAAAAATCTTTTATAGATGTTCTGTGAACTTCGTATTATATCAGGGGGCACACCATATCCGGGTGTCCCACTTTTAGAGATGATGATATGGACAGCCTGACCCCTTCAAGTGTAAAGTTCTATTTCCCCTTTATTAACCAGGCATCAACCCATAAAGTAATAATTTGTCATGCTGCAAATATGCAGCTCCCCATCCATCTTTTACCAAATGGCTTTAGAATTTGTTGGTAATCATTTCCTGAAAACATGATTTTATTAGGGGTTGTAAAATTATGATTGTATAGGGCTTGCCTGGTGGCGCAGTGGTTGAGAATCGGCCTGCCAATGCAGGGGACATGGGTTCAAGCCCTGGTCTGGGAAGATCCCACATGCCACGGAGCAACTAGGCCCGTGAGCCGCAACTACTGAGCCTGCGCGTCTGGAGCCTGTGCTCCGCAACAAGAGGGGTCACGATAGTGAGAGGCCCGCGCACCGCGATGAAGAGTGGCCCCCACTTGCCGCAACTATAGAAAGCCCTTGCACAGAAACAAAGACCCAACACAGTCAAAAATAAATTAATTTAAAAAATAAAAAAATTATGATTGTATAATATTAATAAATAATCATCTATTGCATATGCATTACCTGGAATTTTTCTGTCAAGAACAACTTTCCCTCATCAACCACTACTATTTGTTTTACTGGAGAACCATTCATACAGTCCATATTGAAATACTTAAGTGTGTAATTTTTCCCATTAGTTTCCAATAAAGAGTCGGTTCCCAGGCTATCTCAGTGGTGACTAATAAGTTTCTTTTTGGCTTTTCCTTTTTTTGAGTATTACAATGAACTCATGGATTTTAATATAATAATGTATTTCAAACTATTGAGGTCAAGTAGTCTTTCTGAGTTTGAATTGGTTGATTGAGTGGAGTGGAAGTGGAAAATTGCCTCTGATAGAAAGAGTTGCAGAAAATTAAAATGTTTCATATTTGCCAAGATGAAGCAGTTGATAAAGTGGTGGGTCGACTTGATACCAAAGCTCATGCTCCTTCGGTTACAGCCCAGCTCTTTCTAAAGTGAAATGTAAAAGTACTTTAAAATTTAACACATTATTCTTTAGTAATGTCCTGCTTAGTATGGATATTAATCAGCTTGTGCTGTGATAACAAACAATCCCCAAATCTCAGTGGATCAAAACAACAATTTATTCCTTCTCATAATACGGTCTTTGGCTATGAGTTGGCTGTGGCTGCTGGACACCCGCTCAGCTCCACTCCAAGGGTCTTCCCCTTCTGGGATTCAGGCTGCAGGAGTGGTCACTATTTGGTACAGTCTGGTGGTGGAGCTGAAAACTCGAGAGAGCTGGAGAAAGTCTCTTAAATCTTTCGGGGGTGTTTATACCACATTTGCTCACATTCCCTTGGCGAAACCATGTCATATGTCCAAGTGCCATTTCACAGGGTAGGGATGTATATTTCTCTGACAGGAGACACTGCAAATCACATGGTAAAGGCAGGGAATTAAAATTTTATTACAGGGAAGGAGCTTGGTGAAAATACTTGAGAAAAAGATTGCAGTCTATCATAGACCGTCATTGTCTGGTATCATTCAAAATAGGAATAGAGACATAGTATGGCGTTATAAAAACATATTTTCTAAATGGTCAAAATAGATGCAGGGATATAAGAATTAAAAGTGGTCACAAATGTAAAATAAATGCAATCCTTTACATGACATAAAGGATTATGAAAAGTTAATTTTATTATTTTGGAATGTCTGCGTGTGACACCTTAACTTCTTTACTCGCAGAGGTATCCTTTAGTCCCGAAATCAAAATCTAATTGCTCTTAATTTACCCACAATTCTAAGAAGCACATTAGAAGTAGAAAGTTGTAGATTGTGTGGGCAGGGAACGCTCAGAAGGCAATCAGTGACAAAAGGAAGGAGGGACAGTTGACAGCAAAGGATGTCATAAGAATAACTAAATCAAGTATAAACAAAATGTCAGGAACCAGAGCTTTTTGGGATGACTTGGAGACAAACAATTTTGTACAACTTAATACCCCTTAGCATACAAGAAACTCTCTCTTTTACTGTCAATGTTCCGTCTTATTTTGGCTCAAAGTATCTTTCCCTTCTCCACAAGACACATACACAGACATACACACAAACATGCACCCCTAGACCCCAATACACGAAAATCACATGCATTTAACTCCTAGTTTCAGAAAAATCACTGTTAGAGTACACGTGTACATCAGTTTGGATAGACCAAGTTGTGCTGCAGTAACAACTCCCAAAATGTTGGTGGATAAAAATAACAGAGGTTTATTTCTTTTTCATGTTTCATCTCCAACGTGGTTAAATGTGTGTGTGGGGGGGGGGTGCGGGTAGGAGGGGAGACTGCTCATCATAGTTACCCAGGGCCTCTGGCTGGTGAAGGCTGCATCTGAACACAGGCTTTACCGTGACTGAAGAAGCAAAGTGGCAGATGGTGAGTCATGTACAGGCGTGAAAGCTTCTGTCTGGAAGTGCCACATGTCACTTCACATTTTGTGGTGGAAGTAAATCACAGGGCCGCTTCAAAGGACAGAGGAAAAAACAAGGTGAAAACACAGAACTCTTAGAGGGCAGGGAGCTACGATTCCACCATACACCCAGGGGGAAGAATTAGAAATATGTAGCGAATGGATCTCAACACAATGAGATCCTATGTGTCTGGGCCTCCTGGAAACACGGAACAACTTAGCCGAACAGCCAGCCAGAAAGATGCAAGGCCCCAAGGAACTGGGACACTGGGTTGGTGAGGTTTGATGGGACATGGCAGGAAAAAAGGAGTGGCGTGAAGTGGTGCAAAGAGAAAGCCCCAATGTTACTGAGTCCAAGCTCATTCTGCTCGCTGCATGACAGGCCAATAAATCGAAAGAAGAAGGGCAAGGAATAGCAACTTTATTGGGAAAGCCATCAGACTGAGAAGATGGTGGACTAGTGTCCCAAAGAACCATCCTACCCAAGTTATAATTCAGGCTTCTTTTATGCTAAAAGAGGAGGGGGTGTGTTTGGTTGTTGCAAACTTCTGGTGTCAGAATCCTTTGTTCTTGCAGGACAAAGGTCAGGTCACAATGTTCCTGTAAACCTCCAACAAGACAAATGTTATTCTCTGTTCTGCAACTTCTTATCTCCACATGAATGGAACAGTGTTATACCTTTAAAGGTCAGAGCCTTGAGAATGGGCTCTCCTGTATATTTCAGGCTATGGGCAACATTCTTAACTTGTAGTAAAAGCAGTAGAATACAAAGGTTAAAGTAAAAGAAACAGATCCAATGTGGAGTCAGATTTGTTCTTCTCTATGACACAAAGACATCCTCAGCCTCAGGGAGGGAGCAGGTCCCCAAAGCTTCAAAGATTTTAGTGTATTACAACCTTTTCTAAATCTCTTCCTCCTTTACCTAGCAAGCCAGGTACTCAGTGAGCCCCGCATAGTCCCCTCCCCCCCATTTCCATTCTCCTCCTTCAATACCATCTAGGTCAGCTGGCTCCTTATCCTCTGCCGCAGGCCACTGCCTTGTTTTCCCGTGAGCACCAGTCTGAATGACGCTCTGCTTAGCCTTTCATCTTTTCTTTCTGTTGAGCTGGGTGATGTGAGGATTGAGGCTTCTGTTAGATGGGCATGAATTTACGTGGCCTAGACTCCTTAAAGGGAAGAAACAGTTCTGCAAGTGCAGATGGGAATTCAAGAAGCAGAGCCCGTGGTAAGAAGTCCGTGGCTCTCTGGGAGCATCACACAGGAGACTGAAAATGTGCTCCGTCTCTTGAGAACAGAACCTCTCCACCAGCTCTGGTCCTCCCGCAAAGCGTGTTTCTGGATGATTGTTCTTTCCAACTGCAATTAGTCACACTTTCTTCCTTGTTGGCCTGACAGAAGTGTTGGCTGCGCGCAACTGCGGTATGTGAACTTGCAGAGCTGAGAGACACCGCTGCTCACACGCGCGGCTCGCTCCACTCCTGAGGATGTACACTTTCTGTTTAAAGAGGCAACAAGGCTGTGGGAATCTCCAGCATGAAACACTTGTGGGAGAATGGGCTGTGTGTTGGTAAGTCTTTTAAATAATAGAAGTCAGGACCGCTGACCTCACGGCCTCTGCTCTCCCATAGAGACTTGGGAGGGGATGAGTATTGTTTGCAAGGCACTGGATGCATAACCCTCTTTCCAGATGTGTCCTCAGGAGATGAAGGCCCAGAAGACCCTTGGAGTGTGTGCATGGATCTCTCTGCAAGACCACACACAGCGTCAGCAGTCCCCCTCTGCACGTCTCCGGCCCTGCCTAGCCACTTCCTCCAAGGTTGACACAGACCTTTCCGTGCTTTTCAGAGGCATTTGCAGTCTATTCTGTAGTCTGGCCCTGGCTTGTCCTTCCTCATTTGTGCCCCGTTTGTCCTTCCTGATGACCTTCCATTGTGGTTTGAGCTTTCCTGCTTTGCTCATACATTATCCCTTTAATTTCAATTTCAATTTCACCCTGATTCTAACTGTTCTTTAGGATTGAGCTCAGACCTCACTTCCCCCATGAGTCCTCTTTAATCACTCCTGCTGGAAGGCATCTTGCCACTTATTTCCTATTTTACATATAGACCAGAAGTCTCATCCCCTCACACCCCATTGATCTCTTGCACATGGAACCGTCTTACACTTACCATTACGAATGTATCTCATACTCTCAAGAGTAACATCCTTAAAGACCAAGGTTATATGTGTGGGAAGTGAGGGAGAAATGTAGAGATGCAAAGACACATTCTTTTGTGTACCTAATGTACCTTGGCTGTCAGCTGAGGTTAGCCTGCAGACTGAACGTAAATGAAATTGTCTTACATCCTCGGGGAAGTTCAGGGTCTCCCCTAAAATTTTTACAAATTCTGAGAGGTTTATGGCCTCATTTCCATAAGTAGTTACCCTCATTTCCTTTTCCTATTTGTCAGAATCTCACACATCTCCTAGAGAGTTTACCTTATCTCAGTTGTATACCAACTAAACTAGAAACTGCTCCTTTTCTTGCATTTCCCTCATAATATTGTTCACAGAGAGCATTTCCAGTAATAGACTATATTGAAGTAGCACTTAGACTCCTTTTGTTAGCACAAGGTAAAAACAGGATATGTGTTACAGCTTTTCTTCAGGGTCATTTCAGCCCCTTCAACTGAGGAATTTCTCACGAGCTAACCTTTCTCCATAAGATCTGCCCTGTGCCATGGGATGGACCCTACACACCTACACCCATTTCCTGTCCACATCTCCAAAGGCACATAAATCCACATTCCCCACATTCTCCTTAATTTCTTTTCAAACTAATTTAGCTGTTTCTTTTTTGTACCAACACACCTCCAACCACAGACTGGCTACCTCACCTGTCACACCCAAAGCAAAGTAGGGGTCAAGGTGTCACGCTAAGGAGAAGACCGTCCGCTCCTCACACAGCTCAAGTTGCTACTTTATATTGTTTTGTTGTTTTAAAATATTGCTTTTATTTGCAGACTGCACAATGGCTGTTATTAATTCTAATTCAATGTTGGCTCCAAATAATATATCTCAATACTGGGAAATTTTATTTATATTTTTAAAAATTTATTTATTTTTACAATAGGTCCTTGTTGGTTGTCTATTTTAAATATAGCAGTATGTACATGTCAATCCTATGGGATATATTGGGAATTTGGGATTGTCGAGTTAGTACTTTATTTATTATTTTATTTTATTTTATTATTATTTTTTTTTTTTGCAGTACGTGGGCCTCTCACCTCTGTGGCCTCTCCCATTGCGGAGCACAGACTCCGGACGCGCAGGCTCAGCGGCCATGGCTCACGGGCCCAGCCGCTCCGCGGCATGTGGGATCTTCCCGGACCGGGCACGAACCCGTGTCCCCTGCATCGGCAGGCGGACTCTGAACCACTGCGCCACCAGGGAAGCCCTGGTGAATGAATAGCAAGTTTTCTATTCATTCTGATATGTTGGTACCTTTTTTTTTTTTTGGTTTTGGTATCTTTTTAGAGCACTAAGCATAGTGCTTTTCACAAAGCAAATAATCAACATCTATATATTGAATGAAAGAAGGACTAATAAACAATAAGATCTTACTGTATAGCATGGGGGACTATATTCAATATCTTGTAATAACCTATGATGAAAAAGAATCTGAAAAAGAATATATATATATACAGACATATATATGTGTCAGACATATATATATATACAGACATATATATAAATTAAGTCACTTTGCTAAACACCAGAAACTAAAACAACATCATAAGCCGACTCTACTTTAATTAAAAAAGAAAAAAAAAAAAAAAGACTGAAACAACAATAAAGCTATGGTACTTCCCTGCTCAGGTAGAGGCTGTGGCTCTGACAGGTTCCGGTTTCTCTCACTTGCCTCATCATCCCCACTTCCTTTCCCAGCCTCCAGATTCCTGTCTGCAGCCTGTTCACTGGTTGTCATTTTAATCTTTTAATTTAAAAGAATTTATGAAATATAATCTTTTATATTTAAGATATAAAAGTCCTTCTTATAAGGGCTGAAGGCATGTCCACCACTCCCTTCCACTTCTCTGTCACCCACCAGAAAAGAGAAAAGTCTTCAAGGTCCAGAGCAAAGCAGCTAAGCGCTTAACTCTGAAGATAATAGTTGGGCAGAAGGTCCTGCCAAAGGTCCCTTACATGCCACTTCCTTAGTGACCCCATATACGGTAAGACCACGTTTTTCCAAGTGAGTTCTTAGACCTGTATCAAAATCACTTTAGGTGCTTGTTAAAAATACAGACTCTTATGGAATCAGAATCTTTGAAGGTTCTTATTGCTTTGTCAATAAATCCCCTGGGGGATTTTTATGCTTAAAAGTGTGCATTGTGTAAATGCATTCTTTTATCAGCTCTGTGTTGGAGAGAAGCAAATTTTTCCCTTCTTAGGACAAGTGCATTTTCTATCATGTACTACCTGCCTTCTCATGGGGGAAAGGATAAGTTCATTACTCTGTGTTGACAGCCATACACGTTCCTATGTTGTTTCCAAGCTGGTCACGATCAACTGCTTTATTTTTCCTTGAGAATAATCCAATTAGACTTATTCATAATGAACAGATTACGGGACACAACCTCTTGTATGACAAACTTATCCGACATACTCTTCTTTCAAATAAGTAGCTTGAGAGCGATCATGAAGCATATGGATAAATTTGGTGGCATTTGAAACCACAGGAGGAAACGAGCCCAGGGAAGGAACCTCAGCTGGAATGTGGCTTGCAAGCAGAAGTACAGACTACGGTCCACCTGATGTGAGCTTGGGACACGTGGGGCCGGGGGGCCTCCAATGGCCAGCCGCCTCTGCTGGACTTCAGCTTTATGCCTTATTTGGAAGCAAGTCCGTGGACCCTCAGAACCATGGGAATTTAGTGCTGGTACCACCAGCTCTAATTATCCCACTCACCCGGTCGCCTACAGCTACTGCCTGACTCAGGAGAACTCACCTCCGAGGCAGATCCTGACCCAGCCGAGTGTGTGAGCTCTGGCTTGGCATCGAGGCTAAGTTGGCACACACCCCCTCCTGTCTGTTTGGGTGACTCACTGAGGGTTCTGAGCACATTTTCCCTTCTCTGGCTGCCAGCTGTAGCTATTGGCTCACTCACTCTCTCTTTGGAACGACCCAGCACTCCTGCGTTAATGCAGTGGCTTGAACTGATGTGCAATTGTACAGAGTCCTGCAGAAAAGCATAAGACTCTCTTTACCACAAGGATGAGGCCTGGGAACTGTCACATCTATGGGAACATCAGACATGGATCCTTCCTTCTTTCTACCAGTTGCTACTTACTAAGCCTCTTTGTGGACCTCTTACGGTTTCCCAGCACACAGAAACTTCACCAACGGCAAAGACACGAGAGTGCCAGTGGTCAGGAAGTGAAGGGCTTGTGTGTCTGGAAATATGGGCAATTTTCCTCCTTCCTCTGCTGTCCTCGGCACTTATGTGTAGTTTGGAGTGCATTAACCGAAACTTGTATGTGGACCTAGATCTCTTGTAAATTACTGATCTTCCCAGCTAAGCTCCTATCTTCATCAAGAGCGGGGATCCAGTCTCCAGTGTCTTTTGTGACTGCCCCAGAGCCTAGTTTAGGGTTGAGTTCAATGCAGCCTTAGAAACAAGGCTTGCTGAAGCAATGAATGGGGCAAACTCCCATGGAAAAACCAAGCGTGTTGAAGGAAGGGCTGGCTTGCCAGTCATATTAATTTTTTCCACACTTTCTACACCATCAAAGGAAAACATTTCTTATTCATGGATAGCACAAAATGCATAATAAATCAGTCCGCAGTAACCTAATTTCACCTCATGGGTCAAGCCAATAGCCAGAATGAAGTTTTGAAGAAAAAGTGTTTGTAGGCATCTGGGCACACGACAGAAGCTGGGTATTTTTTGTGAACTTGCACACGGGTGTGAATGCCTGGACTTTCCAGTTATTTTTCAGTAGATGGGAGAGGCGGCAGGGCCTCTGTGAATACAGGCAGTGTGCACAGTGGTTGAGAGTGAGTCAGAGATCGAATCTTGGCTAGGCCACGTACTAGCTGAGTGAATATGCGTGACCTCACTTATATTCTTTAGATGTTGGGTGCTTCGTTTATCAAATGTGTGTAATAGAAATCCCCTCATAGAGTTGTGATTAGAATTCATTGAGATTATTAACACCAAGTGCCTAGCCAGGTAGCTGATATAATCAATAAACACCCAATCAATAATAGCTGTTATTGTTAATGGCGTTTGACGAAATGCAGGATTTGAAGGATGGGACAGTAAGGCTGATATCCAGGTTTTGGTTTGTTCCTAATGTTACCTGAATTTCTGAACAGTTCACTCTGAGAGAAAAGGGGAAAATGACCAAACCCTCATGAAAAGCGAAACTGCACTAAATTAGACACAAGTGTCTACTGCGCTCTTCCTTGGCCTACTGTTAACGCTTTACCTTTTAGAAAGCTGGCTACGTGAAGACTTGGTGGAAGACAGAATTGTTCCACCACTTTCATTCCCAAATATGTAACTAGTGTTCTTATGGACTCTTTCAAAGATTGAATTTCAAGCTTATGTAACTGCACAG